>NC_142705.1:1537700-2149644 GCF_029339155.1 Prunus mume | reverse complement strand
ACTTCAAATTCAATAAATAATATAACCCAATTCAAGTATTCATATATATAATTATTACTTAATTAGAGTATTACAATTTACACATGAGTATTACTATTAAAGATGGCCAATGATAGGAGAACAATATAAAAATGAGTACAGATCATGATCCTAAACAGCTTGAATAAGTGGATGCATTGGGTATGCTAAGCCTCAGAAATCAAGATTGTGGGGATAATAATTCCACATATATTATAGTCTCACAGTTATACTATTTAAATATATTATTTGAAGGCATATAGCTGCGCGATTAATGTAACGGGTGGGCAGATTTCTGTTGTTCAAGGTATTTTGGAAGAGCTGCCTGGAGAGTTTTTAAGTTACATGCGTTCCATGGACATGAAGCCACTCACCTTCCATGCACCAAGCCAACCATCTACATCATAGGTTCGTTCTGCTTTGCAGATGCAGTAGTTCAATCTCAAGAATCTGTTCATTATCAAACATGTTACTAAGGATTAATTTCAAAGTGCTTTTTGTTTTGTTTTCGTTTTTAATTTCATAGTGCTTTATCAGTGCACACAAACTCCAACAACATAAGGAAGAAGAAGACTTAAAACAACTCAAGCTGCTTTCATTGGCCACGTCAAGAATAAATTGAATAATTTCCCAGTTACAAATATATACATAACATTGGGAGAAATTAGTTTCAGAACTGAATTACATGAAATACAAAAATAAATAAAAATTATTGAGCTATTTATTTCTCTTAACGAAAAACATAACTACAAGGACTTATGTGAGTACAGAGCAGCATTTTCGTGAACAACCACCCTCTTCCTCCGAGCCCTCTCCTCAGAGAGAATTTTCGCCATCCTACAAGATCATGCAAATTAATGGACAAAACCAAAGTAATCAGTATGATAATTTATTGAATTTAAACAACTTAATAATGAGAATAAATTAGAAAATTTGTACCTCACGAGAGCCTCTTCATTTGTAACCTCAGGATGAACAGGCTCGAGTTTACCAGTACCAAAATTCAATCTCGAAACAGGTTTCTTCAACAATGCCTCTCCAACTTTTACAAGATCATTCAAGTTTTCTTCTGTGGCAATATCCACAGAAGCCAATTTCCACTTAGTGTATCGTCCTGCACCCATTTCCAATTCCATGCTTAGTTTGTGTTGTAGATAATTTAGGCGCATGTATTTTGATTCTGTGTACATATATACATAACATAAAAACAAACAAGCGACCACTTGACGTTTATCTCAATTTTATTGTGTTACCTGAATTCGGAGGTAATTGCTATTAGGCTGATGAGCTTTAAAAAAGGAACCACTGAGGTATTCATTCATCTCACTATTTACTCTCATAAGAAGATCCACCAGTGGAGCCGAACGATCTTTTCCGATCAGCCAATCCAGAGCACCCCAACAAGCTGCTTTTTTGGCATCGTACTTCTTCTCGGATGTCATACCTGTCCCCAGTGATATAAGTAAGACCCGCTCATGGATGCCAGTGTTGCCCTCGTGCATGTCCATTTCCGATTCGGTTATACCAACCACAGCCTACCCCCAAAAAAACAGGGTAAAAATTAATTAATGATCATATATACGAATTATTCAGATGCAAATTAAGCTTTTGAAATTGGGTCACATCAATATTACCGGGTTATTGGCAGCAATTCCACCATCAATGAGATTGAATTCTCTTGGTTCGCCTGTTGAAGTTGTGGTATTAAATTGATGAGGTGGAAGGTAGGCTGGGGCTGCTGAAGTTCCGACACATATATCCGACATCAAAGCATCTAGGCTGGGATCCTTTTTCAACTGAAATCATGACCAACATATATACACAAAATCAACAATTATTTACAAAAAGAGAAAACCCAAGAATTAAATTATATACACATATGTGTTCGAATTAGGAGATAATTAATAAACAAACCTTATGGCTGGAGAAAATAACTGGACATCCTTGCTTTATATCAGTAGTTGTGATTGCAACGTTAGTCAACGTGTCATGCAAATGTTTGTCTCCTAGTATTTCCTTCAACAGCTTACGTAAGTACTTCCCATTATATTTGGGCCCTACTAAACATTTCAAATAATGTATGATTTTGCCGATGCGAGAGCTGCTGCACAAGGAATCAAAATTAATTATTGTTACTCGTTATGCATATAAAAGGTACGCAGTGCAAGACTTTCTGTCAACAATTAACTATACGTACCTGGGTTGGGGGAAAATCTTAGGGCAGTGTTGGCGATAAAAGGGGACAATATCTTTAGCATCATATAAGGGACGATTATTTTTATTTGGGGTAGTAAGCATGGACGCCATAAGGCCACCTGTGCTCGTCCCTACAACCCAATCAAGATAATCTACAAGCCTTACATGATCACCATCTATCTTCTGCATATAGCAAACAAGTAAAGCAAAAATTAGTGTCGTATTAGATTACAGAAGAAAGAAAAAAAGTACGATAAACACACTAATATCAAATTGTGATTAATGAAATAAACATGATAGTTAAGTATAGCACTACGTCATGACATGACTAGTTTACTCATATTATAATACACGTATTTATTTATCTACTGCTATACGTGCACATTTGATAAAAGTGACCACTAATAAATTAACTGCAAAATAACGCAATATATATGTACATAGCGGCATGCATGCAGTGGTAGTGTGGTATGACAAAATTTTGGAGCACTTGGTGACAAAATGCAGATCGGGCTCATATTGTAATGAAAGAATATTGTTTGGTGAACAAAATTTGATATTATAAATTGCTCATAATAGAGTTCTAGTTTTGATTTTTTACCTGAAGCGTAGACTCTAGGAATGCAAGCATAACTCCTGGAATAATCCCTCTTATTCCGCCTCCATCAATAGAAAGAACAGTGGTGAGACCTTCGTTAGCGAGAGCATGAAGGGATGATTTTGTTTTCTCCATGAGTGAGAGATTGAATGCACAAGACTTAACAATGAAAACTAGAGAGCGATTGATTTGACGTTGCAATAATCTCAAAAAGAAAGCTTTGCAAGTTATGGGATTAACCAATTGAGTTGTGGGACTTTATAGTGATATTTCCCTCTGTGAGCAGGAAATTTTAGTTTCCATTTTTATATTCTAAGTTGTATTTACTTTCCTTTTTGTATAGTTCCTATTGTAATTAGGACTTCTTTCCTATATTGTTAGCATTTCCTACACAGACAAGTTTATATAAAAACCCCTCACGTGTTAGAAGAGTCATGCTTATCCTTAACTAGTCTCAACGTTGCTCACTTTCACATTTTCTGTCAACATACAAAGCCCAAAGTATTTTCAGTTCCGTTGAAGTTTAGGAGAAAAAGAGAGATGTCTTGGACTTGATGATCAGTTCAAGCGTAAGAATGATGTCTATGGCAATCCTTTTCCCGTGAAGAGTAGGAGGAATTGTGATAGTCACGATCTGTAAAACAAGGGTAAGTGTCAGATGAAGGGGCTTGAACTGGTCCACACAATTTGAAGAAACAAAAAGAAGCATATGAACTATTCTTAACCTCGGTCCTTGGTTCTGTCCCTCTCAGCCTCTTCTCGATCTTGTTCCGGTCAGAATCCCTGCCCCCCCGGACTTTCATTCTATCCCTGTCTCTGCTTTTATTGCCACTAGATTCCATTTTGCGTTCAGACTTGGATTTGATACTGAAATCTTCTATTGCCTCTCCCTCAATAGGCATACTTTCATCACTCTCTTTAGAGTCCTTCAGGCTTGTCAATGGCTAGCTTGGCCAACACACCCTTTGATCCACCAGATTCAGGATTGACTTCTGCTGCAGCCTTCGAATTAGAGGTATTATCAATAGCTGATGGGCTATTATAGAACGGGGCAGGAATTAGAGAGAGAAAAAAAGAAGAAGAATACCTTTGGAATTGGCTGAGACTGTGAATTACATGACTTGTTAGAAAATGAGCCAGCACCCTACAAACTTCCTCAATCCCTGATTTCACAGCATTAAATGCCTTCCACCATGGCGGATTCTCAGGAAGGGGCACTTGTAACCTCCGCAAGCAACAACCTCACCCGTGAATCGCACACACAATGTTGTACTATCACCAATAAGGTTAGTGAGAACTAAAACAACAAAATAGTACATTGAGTATAAGTTTTTCAAATGAACTATCCCCAATAAGGACAACAAAGACACATAATCCAGTAAAAAAAAGTTTCCAAATAATTAAACAACAATGTAAAGTTCGAAAGTTTCAAAGTCAAATGGAAAAACCAAGTGCCAAGAAAGTAAATAAGTAATTGGCATATGGTGGGGGAAGTACCTGTCATTTGCTAGTTTCCAGGCTTCTTGTGTTCATTCTGGTGGTGTCTCCAGAGTGGCAAGATAATTTGATATAAACTTATGAGGATGCTCAACATGACAAATGAAACCCATCTCTTTTAAAATACGTCTTTCTGCTTTACTCAACTCCATCTTCAAGTCCGAACATTTCTGGAAAGAAAGTAGACAGAGATAAACCAGTGGAGTCGAACGATCAATTTTATTGCCATTTATCTCCATTTTATTGTGTTACTTGAATTCAGAGGTAATTGCCATTAGACTGAAGAGCTTTAAAAAAGGAGCGACTGAGGTTCTCATTCATGTCACTATTTACTCTCATAAGAAGATCCACCAGTGGAGTTGAACGATCTTTTCCGATTAGCCAATCCAGAGCACCCCAACAAGCTGCTTTTTTGGCATCGTACTTCTTCTCAGATGTCATACCAGTCCCCAGTGATACAAGACAGACCCGCTCATGGATGCCAGTGTTGCCCACGTGCATGACAAAATTGTATATTTAAAGGGTATAGTCGAGCGGCTATACTCTTCAAATATATTTGAATATTTTAAACGTATAGCCGTTCGGCTATACTTTCTAAATACATTCGAATATTTTAACGGTTTTAAACATTCCAAAATTGCACTCGCAGAGGACGGAAATTGCACTTGCAGTCACTGCTTCATCCTCCAGGTTCGGCACCGGAAAAAGAGCCAACCCGCCTAGGCTCCCGCCCAGCCTCCTAGCTCCGGCCTAGCTACTGCCTAGCCTCCTAGGGCCCACCTAGCCATCGCCTAGATGCCTACCGCCCTCCTAGCGACTGCCTAGCCACCTACCGCCCATCTAGCGACCTCCTAGCGACCGCCTAGTCGCCTAGCTCCGGCCTATTGCTGGAAATGCTCTTAAGGATAGGACTCCAAATCATGCATCCCGAAATAGGACATGTCATCTCCTCCATGCTGGATAAAGCACCAAGAAATTAACACAATTAATTGGACAGATTATAAATCAGTTTTTTATTTGTTTAATTTATTTTACATGTGGCAAGGTTTGACTGGTTATTTGAAATTGTTATCGTGTACCTTCCGCACCTGATTGGACTCCAAAAGGTTGAATACTCCTATAAAACCATATTCTCTCCCCCTCTCATTTTTCTGAGTCTCTCTTTCCTTTTTCCGAACCCTAGCCGCAAGTCTCTTCATCTCTCTCTCTCTCTGAGATTATTCTTTTCAGATCTTTGTGTGCATTCCTGCCATTTCTACTATCGGTATGGATTAAGTTTACCCTTGTTTTCTGTTTTCTTAATGCTTGTCAGTTAGGATTATTTATCACAGAGCTTAGAGCAATGGCTCCTGCTAAAGGTACCTCCTTTCTCATGGAACTGATATATTTTGTATAGTACCCAGAAAAGGAAGAAAACAAAGAATGTGGGTTTCATCATAGCTTTCTCGTTCTTCTAATTTTCTTGTTGTTTATTGGTATTGGTTCTTTTGATTGTTCAAGTGTTTGATGTTTGAATGCTGGACTTGATTGGTTGGACAATTTTCTTATCTCCCTATAGAAAACTCGTACAGAAGGAGGCTTCTTTCTCTTCTTCTCCCAAAAACTCTGCCCTCTCTCAACCCAGACCCTTGTCTGTCCGTGTCTCACCCTTATTTTTTGGGGCTGCTTCTCAGTCTGTTGTTCTGATTTTGGTTAGATCTCCCACCTTTGGACCGTTGTTGTATGTATTCTTGATCTAGGTAGATCTCCTTTGGATATATTTTTGTGGAGGTGTAGTTGTTGGATCTAGTTAGGTAGGTCTAGGTAGATCTTCCATCATATGGTATTGAGGGATCGTGAGTTTCCATCATAGGTCGAAGGAAGTTTTTTATTAGGGATATTTCTGGAATTGGTCTCCTCTTTTGTTTTCATTATATTTCCTTGTGAATGATTTACATTTTTCTTCGACCTATACCTGATGGGAACCAAATCCAGATTGAGTTCACATTCTCATTCATGCTAAAGAAGTAGTTATTTGAAAGATTAGTATGTGAATGTGGATCAAAAAATGCGTTTGAATCACTTTATTAAGGGCTCCCAACTCCTGTATCAAATCCTGTATTTGGATTAAACACTTGGTTGACCTGAGTTATTTTCATTAAGTTTTTTGGCTTTACTCATCTCTCTTTATTGACCAAGTTATTGTTAGTCATTTTGTTTGCTTGTCCTCTTTATTCTTTCTATTTGACCATGTAAGATCTAGCTGCATGGATTTAATTAGGAAAAGGAACTTTGATGGTGTACATAAATATCTATTATCCGTAGTGGTTTAAATTTGTAGGTCATGATCAAATTCGTACAAATAGTGTTTGGCGTAGTGGTTTTAAATATTGCTAAGCCACATGCATCTTTTCCAGTATCTTTGATGCTGTGATGGATCATTTCTTGTTCGACAAGCACCCAAATATCGGTTTGGCTGCTCTTTTAAACTGTTTCTTTAACTTCGACTCTACTACTCTCAGCATCTCCGATAATATTTTTTTCAACACCTTTTAAGTCTTTTATCTCACCCTCAGCATCAAAGCATTGAGTTGCAAATCAAGATTTTAAAATTAGCTGCCACATACATTAATTCAGAATCAGCTAACGTCATACACTAATGCACTTGTTACTTAATACTCATCACATCTAAAATCGCCAAGCTTTGCTTGTCCGTCAAGTAGGAACACGTTGCAAGGTAATAAATCACCATAGAATAATCGTTTTCTATGGAGATATATCATGCAAGGCTTGGTATATCTCAATGGAAAACGATTCCTCCATAGGTGATTTATTGCCTTGCAACGTGTTCTTATTTGATGGATAAGCAAAGCTGGGTGATTTTGGATGTGGTGAGTATTGAGTAAGTAACAAATGCATTAGTGTATGATGTTAGCTGATTTTGAATTAATGTATGTAGTAGCTAATTTTAAAATCCTTGATTTGCAGCTAAATGCTTTGATGTTGGGGGTGAGATAAAGGACTTGAAAGGTGTTGAAAAAATATTATCGGAGATGGTGAGAGTAGTAGAGTCGAAGTTGAAGAAACAGTTGAAAAGAGCAGCCAAATCGATCGTTGGGGGCCTGTCGAACGAGAACTCATCTATCACAGCATCAAAGATATTGGAAAGGATGCATTTGGCTTCGCAAATTTGAACACAGAGCGGAGAGTTGCAATAGATTTAGGGTCCTCACACCTTTTCTTTAGCTCTATTCCTCAAATTGTCTAATTGCTGCTCGAATTATCAGCTGGTCATTTTTTGAATTCTTCAATGCTGAGTTCCAATTTGTTATTGAATTCTTTGATGTATATTTCTGATCTGTTATAAAGCTCCAAAAAAATTTCTTGAAGTATCTCGCTCATTTGGTCCACATCACATGTGAGACTTCAACATGTAAGTGAGAACTAAAACCAACATACTTCAAAAGGGTCTTTGTTTAGATGAATCTATGCCCTCTAATCGAGCACTTCAGCAGGGTGCAGGTTCCAATATCTTCTAACAAAAGTTCATTAGTTTAGGAAAAATTGTCTTATCCTCGTATTTGAAAACCATTACATTGAAATTTTGGTTTTGAGCTTTTATTTTACATCAATGATTAACAGTATATTTCAAGATCGGTCTTATGCAGAGTTACAAACTAGACTATTGAGACAAACTTGCAAAACGTAGGCCAGCGTCCCAGCAGGCAACATCATGATGTGTGAACCTGTCAAGTGAGTACAAAATTTGGAGGAAATGCAGTTCTTTGTTTTCTAACATCTACTTGAAGTAGGAGAATATATTAAATATATAGCAATTCATAAAATATAAGGCAAGAGAAGATTTGTAAGCTTAGTTACTCCCGTTGCAAAGCTAAAACATGAAGTGATGTTCTTATTTGCAACTCTAGGGGAAGAATAGTCAATAAATTGTTACTACAATATTAAGACTGTAGCACCATCACCATGTAAGGGGTTTTCTTCTAGCAGTATGGGAATAAACCATGATCCTAAGCTTTAAATAGATGAACTCTAAAACAACCCTATCCACATTTACCTCTAAAAAGCAGTGCTACTTCCAATGAAAATTACTGGTAAAGAAAATTGACAAAAAATATTAAAGTATTGAAATTATGATAGATGTGCGGCTATATTATTTCTTTTAAATAAAATTGAAAAAAATCGAGTATAGCCACCTGGTTGTATTATTTTTTGAAAAAAATTAGAAAAACCCAAGTATTGCCACATGGCTATACTATTTCTTTTAAAACAATTTGAGAAACGGCTATGCTATTTCTTTTTTAAAAAAGTAGAAAACCCGAGTATAGCCATGCAGGTATACTACTCATTTATTTTTTAAAATAGCAAAAATAGCCGCCTGGCTGTACTATTTATAAAAAAAATAGCAAATACTATTTATTGCAAAAGAGCCAAGTAAAGCCGCCCGGCTATATTAATTTATAAAAATAGAAAAAACCAAATATAGACGACCGGCTATATGATTTCTTTAAAAATAAATTAGAAAAACTGAGTATAGAGCTCATAGTCAATGGAGCCTAGTGTTATTATGAATAGAACAATCAACCTTCAAACCATGAACACATTCTCAGTTTGGCTACATTCTGCAGTATATCATCACTTTTTATTACTAACAAATGACTTCCAATGCATGAAGAAATATGTTCTGCTTGTTCTTTTGAGCTCGACATTTCACCTTCATCTTAAACTAAAATGCAACCTTTCAGGTTTGTAGAGAACGGGAAGCAACTGCCCTCAAAGTAAATAAGGATGTGAAGTTGGCACTTATTCGCATAGGTGTTGTGCTTGGCAAAGATGGCGGTGCTTTAGGTATGAACAGTCCTGTGAACCCTTACTTCCCTTGTATGCGCATGAACTGATCTACTTTGACTGTGTCTATGACTGGTACGATGAAATGAACCCTTGCATTGTATGCTCGTGTTGCGTATGACTAGTACTTCACCCTTGCATGTATGCTCATTAACAAAACTTGCCTACTTGGATTTTGGGTTTGTCCACTTTACTGTTTCATTATACATTGACCAATCTGGTTATGCTTAGGGTTGCATGATCTCATAATTTTATTGGGGTATTTTATGCATGGTTATCTCTAATGTTCTATTTCTGTTAGTCATCTAAGAAAAATATACTAGCGAAAATGTTCTAAAAAGTTGTATGATTTTTATCTTCCTAGTGTAACAATTATACATATCTAGAATTTTGTTGGTTTCAAGGTAACAAAGCTTCTCCTGCCTCACACATAGTTACACCTTTGAGCTTCTGCAGCTAAAATGATCCCTTTCTTCATGGTGTTCGCTGGAGGACCCTTGGGCTCTGGAAAACAATGGTATTTTTCTGAAATTTCAGTCCTTTTGTAAGGGTAGTCTGTCACACTTTTGTGCTACTAACACTTTATGGTTGGCATTTTCCTCTGGTTCATCATTAAAAAGGAAAATATAAGCATTTTAATGATGTTAATGAATTAATTTAACTTGACAAATTAAGTATTATCTACTGAATGCCTGTTTAATGAAGAGAAGAAAATAAATGCACCAAAGATATATCAACAAATGTATTTATTATTCTCAATGTGCTGTAGGTTTTCCTGGATTCATCTGGATGACATAGTGAACCTGATATATGAAGCTCTATCCAATCCATCTTATAATGGTAAAGATTTCATTATTTGTAATTTTAATTATAGTTTTAGCAAAGTACAAAAGGATTGATGTTGGAATAAAACCAACATACTGGTGCTGAAGCTGATGATTCCTTCTGTTTTCATCTAAAGTTTGCTAGCACATGGAGATAACTACACTTCTAAAGATTTCTAGTACTCTATTAATCTGATGTACCGTTTCATATCATTATATCTTGTTCCCTTCTGAAAGCTACTCTAATTAACTGATATATGCAGTCACGGTAGATATCAAATGTTTTGTTTTTTATTACCATACCTGCGTACAAATATATGATAAGAGTGTTCAGCTTTTCAACAATTACCAAAATCTCAGGAATTATCAAATTTTCACCTAGGCTATCCATGTGATACTGGTTCTCGGAACTTTTCAACATATTGAACGCGGTTGTTAAATCCTTAATCTCAGGAGTTATCAATGGAACTGCACCCAACCCGGTTTGATTTGCAGAAATGTGTGAACATTTGGGAAATGTCTTGGTAGGCCTTCATGGCTGCCTGTACCAGGTTTCGCCCTGAAAGCGGATCCTTGGAGAAGGTGCTTCTGTGGTAAGAATTTTCTTTATCTTCTTTTCAATTTTCTCCTGATTGCATATTGCTCAGAAACTCAATAAGGTCATTGTAGGTTCTGGATGGGCGAAGGGTGCTTCCAGTTAAAGCCAAGGAATTCAGTAGATAATGTGACAGGAATTAGGCTTCACGTTCAAGTACTCTTCTGTGAAAGATGCTTTAAGATCTATTATTTCACAATAAGTGACATAATGTGACGGGAAACATCCATGGTTCTTCTTTCTTTTAGGTATTGTTATAATAAGTTGCAGAAGAAGCATCTTTCTTTTTCATTCTTTTTGTTATAGTCTCTAATACAAGGAAAGGGAATAGAAAGCAAACAAAACAGTAAACAAAAAAGGATCAGAATAGATACATCTTATAAGAATAGGGACTACTACCACATTGGATCACTTCTGGATCGATTAGAAGGCTTGAAATATAGGCAACAATTCAATCCGCCCAAACTTACCGATACAATCCGATCTAATTTTAATTGAAATACTAGTAACGAAATGGCGTACACCCCTACGTCTCAGTTGTAATGATCCCCTAGTTTGGGGAGTTTACTGTAGGTGATCGTTAAAAAAAATAAAAAATTGTGAATTGGCAGAAGCTATTACAGGCTGAAACGACCCTGAGCAGAGTGTCGTTATATCCTTCCTTCAATACTGTGCTATAACTTTGCCTCCCACGAAGCAAAGATGCAAAGCTCGGAGACTAGTTCTATCCCAAAACCTCACGTCATGCCTGGTAATGGTATCTCATAAACTTGGACGACTCGTGCCCACCACCTCGTGATTGCATTCATTTCTACAATAAATTAAATTTCTCTCCATATTTTTTTTCTTTGTTTTTCCCTTTTTATGTGCATTGCATGTACTGTTTCTCCCGAAAAAAAAGGCGCTTGCTCTTGAAGACCCAGTTGAGCTAGTGCTTTCCTTTGGCAGAGCCTTTTTCAACTCTTTTAAGTTCTGTTCTGATCTGGGTTTTTGCTAAAATGGAAGTGGGTCTTGTTGGGTTGCTTACAACGGCTTGGATTGCAGCGATACTGCCCATACTCATAGCTTTTGTAGCTTCTTCTAGGTTGAGCTCATTTCATAAAGCTGTTTTGGATTTGCCAAGAGAGGGAAGATCATGAAATCTTCTTCTCAGTTTAGTGATTGATTGTGATTGGCTTTTTTCGTTTAGTCTCGCATCTATACTATTTATTTTATTTTTTTTTTATAAAAAAAAAAGTATAGCCGGGCGGCTATACGATTGCTTTATATAAAAAAATTTAAAAAATGGAGGCTATACTATTTCTTTTATTATTTTTTTAAAACACCCGAGTTTAGCCGAGCGGCTATACTATTTCTTTAAAAAAAATTAAAACCCCAGTATGGCCGTACGGCTATACTATTTCTTTGTCAAAAAAATTAAAACCGGGAATAGCCGCGCGGCTATACTATTGATATGAAATAATTTGAAAAACCAATAGAAAAACGGAGTATAGCCGGTAGCCGCCAGCCGGCTATACTATTTATTTTAAATAAATTTGAAAAATCGAGTATAGCCAAATGGCTATACTATTTCTTTTTAGAAAAAAAATTTGGAAAAACCGATTCTAAAGCTAAGGCAAACGATTCTAAAGTTTAATTTCAATCCAACTGCACCCATAATCAGCTTATAGTCCTCCGGACAGCTTTATAATTTTATTTCATGGTTCTTAGGGCATTCATATGAGTAATCATGCTTTTGTTGTGATGTGTAACCATAGCAAGCCTAACAGATCGAACTTGACTACATTGCTAGTGATGTATGCATAAAGATTCAGATAAATTCATTTAGTAACAAAATTAAAAGCAATAGTGCATAAAGATTCAAATAGATTCATTCAGTAACAAAATTCAAAGCAATAATGCGTCCCCTGCAAATGCAGAGGAATTAGAAAGATCGAACTTGACTACATTTCTAATGATGATCTTATCTTTTGAAAAGCTTATTTAGTTATACAAAACTACATAGTAAAATTACTTACCTTAACAATGTGAACAACAAGAAAAGCCACCGAGACATACAGAAGCATCGATAACTCCTCTATAGGTACCTGGACAGAGTTGTTCACAAATTCAATAAGACAGAATCTGAAACAACTTCAAAATTGCAGATAACCAAGAACTTGGAACTGACCTACTCATCTTGCAATGAAACCATCTGCAACAAAGGAGATGTGCGCTTTAGAGTTTTATTTTAGTTCATATTAGTGCATAATCTCTAAACTTGGTCTATATATACACTCACCGCCACATTTGGACTCCAATTCCAACTGCTTTTCTGCTTCCTGAAAGTCATGTGAAACCTCAAATTCCTTGTTAGTACGTTGGTAACAGACCTTACTCATTGATAGCCCAGGGGATCCAGATAGTTGTGTGAAAATCTTACCTTCTTCATCATTGTCTCTTTCTTCCATGTTTATATGCCTTTCATTAAAGCTTTTGTTGTTGTACCAACCAGAACTCAGAAGAATATTTAATAAGATTATTGGGAGTGTATATTCTGTAGAAAATGTAATATACTTCTAATAGTCATAGCATATGTACTCATATCATTTGACAGATTCAAATAATTAAGCCTATGTTGGTATAAGCGGAAGCAACTATCTCTAAATGTTACCAACCGCTCTTTGTTACCTAGTGATGGTAAATTTTTTCATTGTGAAGTGCACGGGATTGGGATGTATTAATGACTTTACTGTTATATTTTGAATTCCAAATTCCAATGCCAGGAGGAGCAGTGCTTGATTGGGGTCTTTATCTCCACCATGATTCCTGTTTGAAGGTAATACATAGAGATTTGAAGGTTAGTAACATTCTCTTGGATGGGAACATGAACCCAAAACTTGCAGATTTTGGATTGGTACGAACACGGAGTCTAGCAAATACTCACAAGGTTGTAGGAACAATGTAAGCATCATCTTTTTCTTTTCCAATTCTCGGAAATCTTCTTTAAAAATTAAATCCTTGAACACACTATCACTCATATATGAATAAATGGCCTAGGCAGGCGCTAGGCGGTCTAGGCGGGGGCTAGGCGGGCGCTAGCGCCTAGAAGAAAGAAAACGCCATTTTGGAACTCCAAGGTCTGGGACGAGATGATGATGGTGCTATGAGGCGAGAGAGAGAGAGAGAGAGAGAGAGAGAGAGAGACGATGAGATTGAAGAAGAAGAGAGGTTGCGTGTTATGTTTAGGGTTTAGAAAAGGGCCTGGGCGGGAGAGAAGGGCCTGGGCTTCAGAAAATACAACATTAAATCTATTTTGCATTATGAAATCACTAAAGTAGCCCCTAATAAGTAACAAATAACAAATTAATATTTTAATATTTTAAATCAAAAAAATATTATACTATTTGTTTAATATATAATTTATATATCCTTTTATTTTTCATGATTTTGGTATAAATTCAAATTTTAAATACTAAATAATTTATTAAAAAAAGCATAGGCACTCGCATAGGCCCCGATTCCTACTCTAGGCGTTAGGCCCTTCCCTGCCGGCCCCTTACGACATAGTGATTTTTCGAACATTGGGATTAACATGTTGGTAAATCGAGGTGTACCAGCACTTCAATTTACAACCCTGCAATTTTAACTGACTCCAATTCCCTTCTGTTTGTGTTCATAATTAATTAAAAATTAGTTGCATTGCATGGCTTTTAGATTTAACTTTTCTGGTATAATTTCTCTCAAGACTATAAACAAAGAAGCAATTTCATCAGTTCTCAATTGATCTTGCAGTGGCTATATGTCTCCGAAGTATGTCTTGGGTCTCAATTTCATCAGACACAATTCCGTTCTACTCTTATTATTACAAGTGCTTTCATGCATTAGGCCATTGCCAGTCAAAAATCCGATCATTCATATGACATTTAAGGGCTGGTAAGGACAAATTAATATCAAATGATTGTTGTGAGTAAAATTAAAATTTTTATTTTATTTTATTAATTTTTCTTAATCTTTTATGCCCTTTTTACATGTTTTCTTATCTCTTCACCACTCACCACCAATAAAAAAAAAATTAATAAAAAAAAAACTCTGAAAAATAGACCTAGGCGGCCGGAGAACACCGCTGTGAGTTCACCCTAAACATTAGTGGTAGGCGCCAGGGAGTTAGGCGGCCTGGGCGGGTTGGGTGGCTGCTTTACTCTTCTCGACCCAACCAGTGGCGGCGATGGCTTCTTCTCTACTCGTCAGAGGTATCTTTGAATTTTTCTTCTTTTCTTTGTAGGGTGCAAGAGGTAGAGAGATGATAGAGGCACAAGACTAGACGGTGGAGGCTGAGAAAGCTGAGAGAGGATAGAGGTAGAGAGAGATGGGAGGCGATAGGGGCGGAGAGATGAGAGATAAGATGAAGTTACGTGAATTTTTTATATAATAGGTTTTCTTCAAAACAACGTCGTATTGAGGTTTTGGTTTCTTTGAACATTGGCTTTAAGTTAAATGCACGTTTTAACTTTCAACATTCCCTTTTTGTTTTTTTAAATGTTTTTTTTTTGGTTTGACCCCCCCAATGTTGTGCTTACCTTTTTCTTTTTTCTTTTGGTTTTGTTTTGTTTTTAAAAAATTATAAATATTTTAACATGGACCTATATATATATACTATAACCCTAATATTATGTTTGAGGATTAATTATTATGCTTAAATCAGAATTAGTACTTGTAATTGATAGATTATTATGGTTTAATACAAATTAGTACTACAATTTAGTTGTATTATAATTTTTTTGAGAACATTGGTGCTAATAAACCAAAAACTGAATAATATTTAATAAGATTATTGGGAGAGTATTCAAAGTAAATAAGTTATAAGGAATTTGTGTTCAAAATGTTATTACCTAGGAAGAGAATGATAAGTAGAACCATGACCATCCAATCGGCGAACATGACGTTGAAGGCATGATGTAGGATAGGGGTGAATTGAGTATTTAGGTAATTTAGCGGAAGCAAAAACAATATGGACAACATAAAATAGGATGAACAAGGATAGGTATGGAATCACTCTAGGGGTTTGGTTTCACACCAAGTAGTCTCCAATCTCCGGAAAATAAACTTTTCTTTATATCTCAACAACTCTATAATGAATTAAAACCTAGATACAATAGAATATAAAAAATCCCTTGCTAAAATAGAAATTCTAACCTAAATAAAACAGGAAACTTATAAATCCTCCTAAGGCAATAGAATAAAAAAAATCCCTTGCTAAAACAAAAATTCTAACATAAATAAAATAGGAAACTTATATAAATCCTACTAAAATCTGGAAAACTTAAAAATCTTACTAAAATCTGGAAAACTCAGAGAACAAGTTAGAACCAACTAGGATCCGGATCCTCTACTATGATTTTATCTGTCATGATGATCTGCTTTACTTTCCTTCTCCACATGACACCTCATTAAAATTTAATCTAATGGATGTAAGCCGGACCCATCATCCACAAAATAAAAACCCAATTTACACTTAATTAAAATATGAAAATAAAAACCCAATTTACACCTAATGGGTTTGACAACGGAAAGCAAATTATATGCTGATGCCTTCTTTTGTGATCTTGAGAAGTGGCTGATTCCGCTTTGCGGAATGCAAGTAATTTTGATCAAAATAAATAAACAATCACCGGTTCACCAATTTTGGCAACAAAAAAAATAATCACCGGTTCAATAATAATTTTGAATTCTTCCCCTTGGCCCGGACGACTAATCAGCGGCCCAATTGGAGAGACACCACATTTGAGTACATGACAAAATTGAGCAAGGAATACATTTCCTAATCGCTCCCAAAATAATTAAAGAGGATAGTTGGTTTGTTTCCTACCAAAAACAGAAAATATGATTATAATAAGACTCTATCTCATTACACCGTCAAAAAGAAATAAATTCAAATCCAAATAGGAGGAGGATTTGGTACTCAACCAGCCTTCCTTTTATAGTTAGTTTTCCATCTACATATCAATCAACTTATTGTGGCTGGACCTGGAGATCAAAATTGAGTTTCAGAGTTGTAGGGTTTTCAATATTTCTCTTCTTTTTGTTAAGTGTCTACAAGAATGACTACTGATCGTCTCTCTACCTCATCCGTTGCCGCTGCCATTGCCGATCAGGATTCGGGTATGGGGGATTTATCTTTGTGTCATGATTTGTTGTGCAATATTTTGTTTAGATTATCACACAAGGATTTGCTGAAATGCAAGATGGTGGCCAAGTCATGTCATCAAATAATCTCTCATGTTTGGTTGCGGAGATTTTGGTCGCGGGTTCCTCTTTTGGGTCTTTACTTCTGTACTCTGCCCCAACCTGATGATACGGATCATCAAATCAATTTTGCCTTTGTACAAGATTATCCCTTCTTGGAGAAGGGAGTGCCTGATTTCTATGATTTGGTTCCATGTCAGAGACGCAATACCTCCGATAATCACCTGGACTGTTGTAATGGGTTAGTTTTGCTGTACAATCCAAGCACTTATCAGTTTTGTGTGTGCAACCCCATCACCAAACAACATGTCTCCATACCTACAGCATGTTTACATGAGAATGAGTATTTTTGTGCTGCCTTGGCTTTTGACCCTATTGAATCGAATCACTTCAGAGTTGTTCGAATTGATTATTCCCGACAACTGACTTCCTTGAACTCAACCTCAACCTCAACCTCAGCCCCGTTGGACATGGTCATGGACATATTTTCATCGCAGTCGAGACAGTGGGTTCGACATGGGTTGCAACTCAACCCGATGTTTATTGAGGGGTTCAAAACTTTCAAGCTTTGCAGGCATTTTGTATACTTGCGCGGGGTGTTATACAGCCTAACTAGTTCGGGGAAAATTTTGTGTATTGACCTCAATACTATTAAAGCTCGTGCCTTTGATCTCCCTCATGGCCCTGAGGATGATGATGCTGATGATAATAAGATGGGTGCAACAACAATGGGAATGGAATGTCTTGGGATCTCAAGGGGCCTTGTTTGTTATGTAAAGCGTGATAATTCAAAAATTATTCGGTTTTGGTCTTATGATGATCGACAATGCACATCTGGTTCCGGTAGTGATCAGTGGACTCTCAAACATAGTGTTTCTGAAGAAGTCCTGCAAGATAGGGTTATGATTCTTTTAATCATGAGATATAAAGATCCTGTAATGTCTTCTTTTGATGAGGATGATCCGATTAAACCTTATGCAATATGTCCAAATTCTCATGTCCTTTTCTTTGGCACTTTAAATTGGATCGGCAGTTGCAATTTTGAAAACCGAAGGGTGGAACTCCTCGGTAAAGGAAAATGTATAATAGCTTCACCTGGTTATCACTCTCCTTTCTTTACACTACGTCCGTGCTTGATACCTTTCTACTGTTTGGGTGAGAGGAATGCCTGCCCTACTCCAATAATGTAAGTTGATTGGGTCCTTTATTTACTCTTTTAGTACTTTTCATTTCATGAATTGCAAATCATTATCTCCAAGAAGAGCGTTTTTGAAAACTCAATATTGACTAAAATAAGTTGTTACATTCAAACATCTTTTTTATACCAACTCGAACTCATATTTTCAAAATTTTGATGTATTATAGGGTTTAAAAAAAAATTAATTAATTAATTAATTATTTAAAGTGCGTTGAGAGTAATATTAAAAGGTGCTTTCTTTGGAGGAACTCACATCATCAGTTTGTTTTGATATTGCTTTCGGATGCAAACACTTTTTCAGTGTATTACTGTCAAAATGAAGAATATATATTTTCTTAGTTTGAAGGAATATTGAGAGTAGATTTTCTATGTTTGAAGGAACATTGGGAATAGATTTTCTTAGTTTTAAGTCATTTTCTTAGTTTATTGGTGAATCTTTTGCTTGATTTTGTTCTTTTCCTCAATCTTAATTTGTACGTGTTTTCCTTACTAAACAGACCAGAAGGTGTCGCCAAAGGAGTAGAGATTCTGAGTGCGGAAGTAGCATGTCAATGTGATGAACAAAAACATAGAGAAATTCAATCCGTGCACATTAATAACTCATACGCTATTGAGAACAAATCGCCGTTTGTTTTTCCTAGTGAAATGCAATTATGTGCAGCGATGGAGGAAATGCAACAACTCTAAGACACACGCACAAGAAGCACAACCCCACCCCAAACTCTCCGCCAGTCCACAGCCTTCTTACCTCAAAGATATCAACCCTAGAAGTGGCTAGAAGGTTGACTAAATTAGGCATCAACCCACAAGTATTGTCATGATTTGTGGTTATTTATTTGATTATTGTATATGATTTGGATCATAGTTTGATGCTAGCTTTGTCTGTTTGTTGATTAAAGATTAGTACTATTGGTTTTAATTTGAATGAAGTTCATAATTGATCTTTTGTTGGGATGTTAATTATTTTCCTTTTTATTCATAGCTTGAAGTTTGTTCGAATATTCTTATATGGGGCATGTTCAATTTCCAAAAGTTTTGTTTCATAGATAGAGGAACTACATTGCTAATGGGTTTGCTCAAGGGTGCTTCCGGTTTCAAACTTAAATGACACATAACGAGTAACTTTATTCAAAATAAGTATGATTTAATGACCAAATAGACATATTCTAGTTATTTTATAAATGATGACATTTAAGTATGATTTTCAGGATTTCAGTATGATTTTTTTATTTATAAAAAAAATAGAGTCAATTTTAACCTTTCAAATGGTTGGGCATGTTTAAAATTCTAAACAACATTCCAAAAATTAAGAAAAAGGACCCTAGTAGTTGCATTAGTTTATACTTTATAGATACTAGTCTCTTCGCACGCGCTTCCGTGCCTGCAAGAGGTTTTTTTTACAAAAAAGAAAAAATTTAATTTTTTAATTTTTAATTTTTTTAAAATATGAAAAGTGTGAATTTACCATATTATCCTCATTTAATTAATAATTTTAAGGGAGTTTCACTAAAACACCCAAAATGAAGGTTGAAATTATAAAAAAACCCAACACCCAAAAAACCCAACACCCAATCTTTGGAAAATAAACTTTTCTTTATATCTCAATAACTCTATAATGAATTAAAACCTATAGACACTGAATAAAAAAATCCCTTGCTAAAACAGAAATTCTAACCTAAATAAAACAGGAAACTTATAAATCCTCCTAAGGCAATAGAATAAAAAAAATCCCTTGCTAAAACAAAAATTCTAACATAAATAAAATAGGAAACTTATATAAATCCTACTAAAATCTGGAAAACTTAAAAATCTTACTAAAATCTGGAAAACTCAGAGAACAAGTTAGAACCAACTAGGATCCGGATCCTCTACTATGATTTTCTCTGTCATGATGATCTGCTTTACTTTCCTTCTCCACATGACACCTCATTAAAATTTAATCTAATGGATGTAAGTCGGACCCATCATCCACAAAATAAAAACCCAATTTACACTTAATTAAAATATGAAAATAAAAACCCAATTTACACCTAATGGGTTTGACAACGGAAAGCAAATTATATGCTGATGCCTTCTTTTGTGATCTTGAGAAGTGGCTGATTCCGCTTTGCGGAATGCAAGTAATTTTGATCAAAATAAATAAACAATCACCGGTTCACCAATTTTGGCAACAAAAAAAATAATCACCGGTTCAATAATAATTTTGAATTCTTCCCCCTTGGCCCGGACGACTAATCAGCGGCCCAATTGGAGAGACACCACATTTGAGTACATGACAAAATTGAGCAAGGAATACATTTCCTAATCGCTCCCAAAATAATTAAAGAGGATAGTTGGTTTGTTTCCTACCAAAAACAGAAAATATGATTATAATAAGACTCTATCTCATTACACCGTCAAAAAGAAATAAATTCAAATCCAAATAGGAGGAGGATTTGGTACTCAGCCAGCCTTCCTTTTATAGTTAGTTTTCCATCTACATATCAATCAACTTATTGTGGCTGGACCTGGAGATCAAAATTGAGTTTCAGAGTTGTAGGGTTTTCAATATTTCTCTTCTTTTTGTTAAGTGTCTACAAGAATGACTACTGATCGTCTCTCTACCTCATCCGTTGCCGCTGCCATTGCCGATCAGGATTCGGGTATGGGGGATTTATCTTTGTGTCATGATTTGTTGTGCAATATTTTGTTTAGATTATCACACAAGGATTTGCTGAAATGCAAGATGGTGGCCAAGTCATGTCATCAAATAATCTCTCATGTTTGGTTGCGGAGATTTTGGTCGCGGGTTCCTCTTTTGGGTCTTTACTTCTGTACTCTGCCCCAACCTGATGATACGGATCATCAAATCAATTTTGCCTTTGTACAAGATTATCCCTTCTTGGAGAAGGGAGTGCCTGATTTCTATGATTTGGTTCCATGTCAGAAACGCAATACCTCCGATAATCACCTGGACTGTTGTAATGGGTTAGTTTTGCTGTACAATCCAAGCACTTATCAGTTTTGTGTGTGCAACCCCATCACCAAACAACATGTCTCCATACCTACAGCATGTTTACATGAGAATGAGTATTTTTGTGCTGCCTTGGCTTTTGACCCTATTGAATCGAATCACTTCAGAGTTGTTCGAATTGATTATTCCCGACAACTGACTTCCTTGAACTCAACCTCAACCTCAACCTCAGCCCCGTTGGACATGGTCATGGACATATTTTCATCGCAGTCGAGACAGTGGGTTCGACATGGGTTGCAACTCAACCCGATGTTTATTGAGGGGTTCAAAACTTTCAAGCTTTGCAGGCATTTTGTATACTTGCGCGGGGTGTTATACAGCCTAACTAGTTCGGGGAAAATTTTGTGTATTGACCTCAATACTATTAAAGCTCGTGCCTTTGATCTCCCTCATGGCCCTGAGGATGATGATGCTGATGATAATAAGATGGGTGCAACAACAATGGGAATGGAATGTCTTGGGATCTCAAGGGGCCTTGTTTGTTATGTAAAGCGTGATAATTCAAAAATTATTCGGTTTTGGTCTTATGATGATCGACAATGCACATCTGGTTCCGGTAGTGATCAGTGGACTCTCAAACATAGTGTTTCTGAAGAAGACACTGCAAGATCGGGTTATGATTCTTTTAATCATGAGATATAAAGATCCTGTAATGTCTTCTTTTGATCAGCATGATCCGATTAAACCTTATGCAATATGTCCAAATTCTCATGTCCTTTTCTTTGGCACTTTAAATTGGATCGGCAGTTGCAATTTTGAAAACCGAAGGGTGGAACTCCTCGGTAAAGGAAAATGTATAATAGCTTCACCTGGTTATCACTCTCCTTTCTTTACACTACGTCCGTGCTTGATACCTTTCTACTGTTTGGGTGAGAGGAATGCCTGCCCTACTCCAATAATGTAAGTTGATTGGGTCCTTTATTTACTCTTTTAGTACTTTTCATTTCATGAATTGCAAATCATTATCTCTAAGAAGAGCGTTTTTGAAAACTCAATATTGACTAAAATAAGTTGTTACATTCAAACATCTTTTTTATACCAACTCGAACTCATATTTTCAAAATATTGATGTATTATAGGGTTTAAAAAAAAATTAATTAATTAATTAATTTTTTAAAGTGCGTTGAGAGTAATATTAAAAGGTGCTTTCTTTGGAGGAACTCACATCATCAGTTTGTTTTGATATTGCTTTGGATGCAAACACTTTTTCAGTGTATTCTGTCAAAATGAAGAATATATATTTTCTTAGTTTGAAGGAATATTGAGAGTAGATTTTCTATGTTTGAAGGAACATTGGGAATAGATTTTCTTAGTTTGAAGTCATTTTCTTAGTTTATTGGTGAATCTTTTGCTTGATTTTGTTCTTTTCCTCAATCTTAATTTGTACGTGTTTTCCTTACTAAACAGACCAGAAGGTGTCGCTAAAGGAGTAGAGATTCTGAGTGCGGAAGTAGCATGTCAATGTGATGAACAAAAACATAGAGAAATTCAATCCGTGCACATTAATAACTCATACGCTATTGAGAACAAATCGCCGTTTGTTTTTCCTAGTGAAATGCAATTATGTGCAGCGATGGAGGAAATGCAACAACTCCAAGACACACGCACAAGAAGCACAACCCCACCCCAAACTCTCCGCCATGTCCACAGCCTTCTTACCTCAAAGATATCAACCCTAGAAGTGGCTAGAAGGTTGACTAAATTAGGCATCAACCCACAAGTATTGTCATGATTTGTGGTTATTTATTTGATTATTGTATATGATTTGGATCATAGTTTGATGCTAGCTTTGTCTGTTTGTTGATTAAAGATTAGTACTATTGGTTTTAATTTGAATGAAGTTCATAATTGATCTTTTGTTGGGATGTTAATTATTTTCCTTTTTATTCATAGCTTGAAGTTTGTTCGAATATTCTTATATGGGGCATGTTCAATTTCCAAAAGTTTTGTTTCATAGATAGAGGAACTACATTGCTAATGGGTTTGCTCAAGGGTGCTTCCGGTTTCAAACTTAAATGACACATAACGAGTAACTTTATTCAAAATAAGTATGATTTAATGACCAAATAGACATATTCTAGTTATTTTATAAATGATGACATTTAAGTATGATTTTCAGGATTTCAGTATGATTTTTTTATTTATAAAAAAAATAGAGTCAATTTTAACCTTTCAAATGGTTGGGCATGTTTAAAATTCTAAACAACATTCCAAAAATTAAGAAAAAGGACCATCGTAGTTGCATTAGTTTATACTTTATAGATACTAGTCTCTTCGCACGCGCTTCCGTGCAAGAGGTTTTTTACAAAAAAAAAAATTAATTTTTTAATTTTTAATTTTTTTAAATATGAAAAGTGTGAATTTACCATATTATCCTCATTTAATTAATAATTTTAAGGGAGTTTCACTAAAACACCCAAAATGAAGGTTGAAATTATAAAAAAACCCAACACCCAAAACACTTTATAAACACACCCAAAACCCATCATTACACACACTCAAAACCCATTTATAAACACACCCAAAAAGTTGACTTTGGGGTTGATTTTGGGTGTGTTTCTATGGTTAAATAGTGCTTGAGTTTTTTTATAAATACATGTCTAGAATTGGGTTTATTTATAAATTTGTATAATTTTAATTCTTAATGTTTGCATTAACCAAGGGTATTTTCTGGTATTTTGAATGTTTCACCATTCTCTGCATTTTGTTTTATATATGTAGATTAATTTGGTATAGCCTAATAGTAATGGATAAATCTCTCAACTACGCTTATATGTGTAAAGAATATAGCCGTAAGGCTATAATAATTGTTGGATGCGCAAATCTTACACCTGGTGCTCGGGCCGAGAGGATGTCGTCAACACGTGGCGTCCTTCTTTTGGATGCGGTGCGGTTGTGCGCGGGCGTGTCAGCACGATCTACTGTGCGTCGAGATGGTGATGAGGTTTGAGTAGAAGATGGCTAAATGATGCGCATGTTTTGAGTTTGACTCCTAATCAAACGATTGTGGCGAGAGAGGCGATCTCGCCGTCTTCTGAGCTACAAGGTCGTTTAGTTGTGGTGTTGATGGCGGGTTTTAGGCGGTGCTCGCGCGTTGCTCAGAGAGCAACGGTCGTATGATATATGGGGTGAGTGAGATGATAACAGAGATGGTGCTCCGGCGCCTTGAAAATCAAGGGTCGTATGATATATTGATGAATGAATTCTCCTTACAATCTACCACTACTCCTAAGAAATCAAATAAAGGTATTGAAAGTGCATTATAGGAAAATATAATTTGCTTCGTGGGAGGCTTTTGGTTTGGTATTTGAACCCTTTGAATGTAGTCCCGAGCTTAGTATTTATAGGAGGAGTCCTGGAGGGACAATCGAGGCTGAAAAGACCTGCGTGGTGGAGCCTGATCAGGGCAAGTGGGTAGTCAAATCGGCATTTGGGATCGTGAAGCATGGTGGTTTGGGATCGTGAAGCATGGTAGTGTGACCCCCATTGGTAAATCTAAACGCCACGATCGTGGGTTCGCCCCCTTGGCCGTGTGGGTTACGGTGATTGGTGATCGACCTCAAATTGTAAGATTACTTGTGAGAATGTCTGCGGCTAACCACTCTGATTTCCATCACCATATCCTGACTTCAGTCACTTCCCTTCTTTCCTTGTGCATTAAATGCTTCTTGCGACTAGTGGGTTTGCTGCGATAGTCAGAGACATTACTTCATTAAATGTGGCGTGGGACCTTGAGGCCACGTGGCGATTTAACCACGTATTTTCGGCCGTGTCTTTTCGCCTTCGGCTTACAATCTGCGGTTGCGAGGCGAGAGGATTCTGCTTTGCAGCTTTTCTTTTGTTTTTAGGAAGGCGAAATGCCTAACGAAGCGTAGCCGTTGATTCATGAGTAGGTGCTAGGCGAGAGAGGAGTTCCCTTGGTCGGTTTATGACCGTGATTTATTAGGCACAAACAATAATTTTAAAAATAGAAAAAATAGAGTATAGTCGCGACTATATAAAAGGCCAAGTAAACTTGCTTTAGGCCATACTAATTTTAAAATAGAAAAAATTGAGTATAGCCACCGCTATACTATTTCTTTAAAACGAAAAATTGAAAAAACCTTTTAAAACAAATTAAAAAACCTCGTATAGCTACAGCTATACGATTTCTTTATAAAAAGACCGATTATAGCCACTTTGGCTATCGATTTATTTTATATATAAAAACCAAGTATAGCCCCCCGGCTGTACGATTTCTTGAATTGATTACTAATTTACTAGTACTTGAAATTTGTTTGCTTCCAACTTGCTAGAAACACAGTATTGGGAGAAAGATAGTATAGCGGAGTGGCTATACGTATTTCAACACATGGTGCCTATTCGCTAGGTGGGTCATCTTTATATATATATATATAGTATAGGTGGGCAGCTATACTCGGGTTATTTATTTATTTTTAAAAATAACAGTTGTTCGGCTATACTCAGTTTTATTAATGTTTCTTAAAGTAGTATAGCGGCTCATTATACTGTTTTGACACGTGACCCCCATTCGCTAGGCGGTCCTCTTTATATTTTAAAAAAATAGTTTAATGTGAGAGAAAACAGTTTAGCGTTTGGTAAACTTTTTGTTAAAAGTGTTGTTAGTACTAATTTCTGCATAATCAAAAAATAATTCCCGCATAATCATTAAATCCAGCGTCTTTTCGAAATTGATTCCTTCATAATTAAAAAATGAAAGCACATTATTAACTACTTTCTCTTATAACTTTCTTTCACAACAATTTTTAACAATAAATGATTTTCTCATAGTTTACCAAACGAGTTGGGCTTCTTAAAATTTTAAAAAAATCACTTACCACCCCACATAAGCAATACTAAATAGGTACTTAAACTTTAGTCAACCTTAAAATATGGGAATTTTCAAGTAAAGCCAATAACCATCGCATAATACATTACATCGCATGTGAGAGCTACTTAACCAATATACTAAAGAAATGGTCGTCTTTATTGGTGGTTGTGTAAGTGGTCGTCTTTATCATATCTTCTATGTTGTTCAGGATCGTTGTCTTCTGGGTTGTGTCAAGACTTGGCATTTGGCTGGTTGTGTTGGGTTTTGCTTGGATTCTGGGAATCTTGCTCTTTGTGGAGGATTTTAGCGAGTGTAAAGTTCCATCTTATCTTTGAATTCAAGCTGATCTTATTAGGTTGAGATAAATCTGATCTTATTAAGTGCTACAGTTAGCAAAATCATAAAGTTTCGCATTTTGATTATAGAAATTTCATGTGGTTTTACTTTACCAAGTGAAATATAGCTTTAGGGTGCTTTGGATCTAACTAAAGTCCACGTCTTTGGATAATTTTTGGTACTTCAACCTACTCATCGATTAGATTTGACTGGATTTCGTAACTTTCCCCCAGTATTTCTTTGCATTGAGAGCACTTGGTAAGCTGCATTTTCAAGCCTTTGGTAGATTTAAATTTTTTTGAGCTCTTTCCAAGTTCATTGAAGACAAGAAAGAGGAAAAGAAATTATCATTTTTGGTAGTTAGCCGTAGTTTGGTTTTCTGGAAATTTCTGGACCCAAATGATGGGAGCAAAATCCAGTAAAAACAAGGGTGTTAATGCCTAAGCACAATCATCACCGCCACCTCCGAACACCCGCCCCCCAATTCCCTTGAGCTCGTATGAGGCAGCCTTACAATCATTTGATGCCACTTTCCAACAGCGCAGTAGCCGTGTCATCACCTCACTCTCCACTGGAAGAGGTTACTGAAGAGTCAAAGTTCGGTCCATATAGACCCAAAGAGGTTACTGATTGTTTGCTTGAAACGAACCAGGAAGGAAGTGGTCAAAGTCATTCTAGAATGCAAGAAGGATATATGAACAGTAAGGAAATGTTCTCTGTTGTGGAGGAATACTTTGAGAACAGTCTTCAAACATTGGACTTCTGTACTGCCCTTGAGCAATGTCTCAAGCGTGCGCACAATAACCAGCTGTGCTCACATTTGCAAAGTCAAATGCATCTTCTCAACTATCTTTGATGCTGTGATGGATAACTTCTTGTTCCACAGGCCCTCAAAAATCTTTTTGGCTGTTTTGTTCAAGTCATTCTTCAAGTTCGGATCTATTGCTCTCAACATCTCCACTGTTATATCTTTAGCAGCTTTCAGGTCCTTCAATTCACGCTCCGCATCAAAGCTTTTAGCTGCAAATCAATGATTTTTAAATTAGCTACCACATCAATTAATTCAAAATCAGCTAACGACGTGCACTCGTTACTTAATACTCACCAAGTCCAAAGTCTCCCAACTTTGGTTCTCCGTCATGCAGGAGGAACACGTTGCAAGGCAATAAATCACCATGGATGAATCCTTTTCCATGGAGATATTCCAAGCCTTGCATGATACCCATGACAATTTTCCAGTACGTCTTCTTATCCAATTTGCCATCTTCACGCAACAAATCTTCTATGGATCTGTTTGCCACATAATAAAATAATATGTTAGAATCACAAATCAACTTAGTGACACAACAATTAATTTTATTTTCCAGTATCTAACAAGAGCATATTCCAGTATGTATCTTCATCCAATTTCCCAGTATCATGCAACAAATCGTCTATAGATTTGTTTGCCAATAAAACGATATGTTAAAAAAAGAATAAACTAATTGACACAACAATTAATTGTCTTTACCTCTCACAGAGTTCCATTTGTATGTACAAATGGGGAACATCAGGCTGTTGTGATGAGCTATCTTCGGAAATTCCAAAAGTAGGTGGCTCTACCCATGACTAGAATTTAGAAAAAAAGATATTGATAGACATACATATGTTAATTTCTTAATATATTTATGTATGCATGTTTACTTAATTAAATTAGGATAGATTGCTCACCGTGTAATAGCGGACAACATTGGAATGTTCAAGCTTGCACATCGCATGAACTTCCCTAAACAATTCAAGCATGTCACATTTAGAATAAGAGTGAATTATAATTACAATATAATATGAGAAGTGCACATAATCATAATAATATATATATATATATTTTTAAAAAGTCAAATACTTACTTAATGACTGTCTCAAAGCTCATTTTGTTTAGACCACCGATTGGGACCATTTTGATGGCATATAAGTTTTGATCAATCTTGTGCTGGCATTTGTAGGCGCAACCGAATGCACCTTTTCCTAACAAATTCAACTCCCTAAAATCTGAAAGGTATCTGGAAAACTGGATATAGAAAAGGAAAGGAAAAAAAAACACTATGTTAGGAGAATGTATTTGTTCAATTTATAATTTGAACTCATCTAAGCACTTCTAGGCTTACCTTCTCATTCTTAATGATAGGACTCCAAATCTTGCATCCCGTAACAGGGCACGTCATCTCCTCCATGCTGGATAAACACCAAGAAATTAATACAATTAATCGGACAGATTAAAAAAACAGATTTTTATTTGTTTAATTTATTTTACATGTGGCAAGGATTGACTGGTTATTTCAAATTGGTACCATGTACCTTCCGCACCGGATTGGACTCCAAAAGGTTGAATACTCATATAAGACCGTATTCTCTCTTCCTCCCCAATTTCTCAGTCTCTCTCCTCCCTTCGTTTCCCAACCCTAGCCGCAACAATGCCTCTCTTCGTATGTCTCTCTTTCTCTCTGAGATTATTCTTTTGAGATCTTTGCGTGTCTTCCTGCCTTTTCTACTATCGGTATTGATTAAGTTTATCCTTGTTTTCTGTTTTCTTAATGCTTGTCAGTTAGGATTGTTTATCACAGAGCTTAGAGCAATGGCTCCTGCTAAAGGTACCTCCTTTCTCATGGAACTGATATATTGTGTATAATACCCAGAAAAGGAAGAGAACAAAAAAAAGAATGTGAGCTTCATAGCTTTCTCGTTCTTCTAATTTTCTTGTTGTTTATTGGTATTGGTTCTTTTGATTGTTAGTGTTTGATGTTTGAATGCTGGGCTTGATTGGTTGGACAATTTCATATCTCCCTGTAGAAAATTTGTCCAAAAGGAGGCTTCTTTCTCTTCTTCACCCAAAAACTATGCCATCTCTCAACCCAGACCCTTGTCTGCCCCTTCTTCTCCGTGGCTCACCCCTATTTTCTGGGGCTGCCTCTCAGCCTGTTCTTATTTTGGCTAGATCTCCCACATTTGGACCATTGTTGTATGTGTTCTTGATGAGGTTTGGTGGTGGATCTAGGTAGATCTCCTTTGGATCTATTTTCTGTGGAGGTGTAGTAGTTGGATCTAGGTAGGTCTAGATAGATCTTCCATCTATGGTATTGTGGGAACACTGCCTCTCTTCATATGTCTCTCTTTCTATGAGATTATTCTTTTGAGATCTTTGTGTGTCTTCCTGCCTTTTCTACTATCGGTATTGATTAAGTTTATCCTTGTTTTCTGTTTTCTTAATTCTTGTCAGGTAGGATTGTTTATCACAGAGCTTAGAGCAATGGCTCCTGCTAAAGGTACCTCCTTTCTCATGGAACTGATATATTTTGTATTATACCCAGAAAAGGAAGAAAAAAAGAATGTGGGTTTCATGGCTTTCTCGTTCTTCAAATTTTCTTGTTGTTTATTGGTTTTGGTTCTTTTGATTGTTCAAGTGTTTAATGTTTGAATGTTGGTTGGTGGACAATTTCATATCTCCCTATAGAAAACTCGTCCAAAAGGACGCTTCT
The DNA here is from genome assembly GCF_029339155.1 of Prunus mume. Classification (NCBI taxonomy): domain Eukaryota; kingdom Viridiplantae; phylum Streptophyta; class Magnoliopsida; order Rosales; family Rosaceae; genus Prunus; species Prunus mume. The sequence goes on along the minus strand of NC_142705.1, from coordinate 2,119,956 downwards.
TTCTCTTCTTCTCCCAAAAACTATGCCCTCTCTCAACCCAGACCCTAGTCTGCCCCTTCTTCTCCGTGTCTCACCCTTATTTCTTGGGGCTGCCTCTCAGCATGTTCTGATTTTGGCTAGATCTCCCACATTTGGACCATTGTTGTATGTGTTATTGATGAGGTTTGGTGGTAGATCTAGGTAGATTTCCTTTGGATCTATTTTCTGTGGTGGTGTAGTTGTTGGATCTAGGTAGATCTTCCATCATATGGTATTGTGGGAACACTGCCTCTCTTGATATGTCTCTCTCTCAATGAGATTATTCTTATGAGATCTTTGCGTGTCTTCCTGCCTTTTCTACTATTGGTATTGATTAAGTTTATCCTTGTTTTCTGTTTTCTTAATGCTTGTCAGGTGTGATTGTTTATCACAGAGCTTAGAGCAATGACTCCTGCTAAAGGTACCTCCTTTCTCATGGAACTGATATATTTTGTATAATACCCAGAAAAGGAAGAAAAAAAAGAATGTGGGTTTCATAGCTTTTTCGTTCTTCTAATTTTCTTGTTGTTTATTGGTATTGGTTCTTTTGATTGTTCAAGTGTTTGATGTTTGAATGCTGGGCTTGATTGGTTGGACAATTTCATATCTCCCCATAGAAAACTCGTCCAAAAGGAGGCTTCTTTCTCTTCTCCCAAAAACTATGCCCTCTCTCAACCCAGACCCTAGTCTGCCCCTTCTTCTCTGTGTCTCACCCTTATTTTTTGGGGCTGCCTCTCAGCCTGTTGTTCTGATTTTGGCTAGATCTCCCACATTTGGACCATTGTTGTATGCGTTCTTGATGAGGTTTGGTGGTAGATCTAGGTAGATCTCCTTTGGATCTATTTTCTGTGGAGGTGTACACCAAATCACAGATCACAGGTACACCAGGAGTCGCAAAACTATGCGATTACTGACTTCTTATTTTCTTCTGATTACATCAAATTAAGATCGCTGCGAAGGGCTCTGTTTATGAGTGTTTTTAGGGTTTATGTTGGGTTAGCTGGACTGGTTAGGGTTCTTTTAATTGTGTTGGTTGTGTCTGTGTGTGTGATCTGCTTTTTTTCTGCTATGAATCTGGGGCTTTTAGTTTTAGTTTTTAGTTGTTTTTTTTTATATTTATGGAAATACTCCTTTGGATAGTGAATATTGGGGTTTTCTAGGATTATGCATTATAGCGTATTCCATTGTATCTTAGATATCCAATCTTAGGAAAGCTTGTTGATATTTACTAGCACTTGAACTTCCGGTTTATTTTTGTGAAGGATAATAGACTCCTTTCCTTACTTCTGATAAAATAGTTATTTCAATATCTTTCTGAAAATGGTGTATATTAGCTTCATTTCATGCGTTATTTTAAGGTACAGTGATCTGACGGTCTCTTTTGCAGCATGGCTCTCGTGGCTATGAGAGAGAATATTCAGATTAGAGAAAAGGGGCGTGATAAGGATATGGACGGGGACAGAGATAGGACAAAGATAGGGAAAGGGACAGAGACAGGAATAGGGAATAGGGAAAAGGGACCGAGATAGAGAAAGAGAAAGGTCTCGAGACAGGGATCATGATCGTCGTCATAGGGACCGCCACAGGGATCGTGAGAGAAGCGAGCAGAGGAGAGATAAGGACGACGTCGATGATGATCACTACCGTGTTCGGGACTCTGATAGGTATGAATATTTTTTAGCTAGTTATTTACTTGTAAAATGAATGTTCTGTTGTGTACTGTCATCTGAGTTAGATGCAATCTGGAATTTTTTATATTGATAGTAACTAGTGTGTGAATTAATCAGGGGAAGCTTGTCTGTTTTTTAAATTTCTTTATTCTTGAAACAAATCCTTTGAATTCTTGCGTTCTTATTTCTGTTATGATTATTATGATTATTTATGAATTGATTTTACAGGTGGAGGGATTATGACAGAGACGGGGAGGATAGGCAATAGGTTCCAAGTCTCAGTTTCGTTTGAGGGGTAGATCTGAGCACAAATCCAGATTGAGTTCACATTCTCGTTCACGATAAAAAAGGTAGTTATTTGAGAGATTAGTTTGTGAATGTGGAGTTTGAATCACTTTCTTAAGGACTCCTAACTCCTGTAGCAAATCCTAAATTTGGATTAAATGTCTATTACAGAGTGGCATAAATTTGTAGGTCATGATCAATTTGGGGTTTAGGGTTTAGGATCTTGTTTTAGTTTCAATCTTAGCATAACAAATCAAAAATATACACTGAAGCACTCAAATCAATATTCAATTCATTTTCCGTAACAAATATTCAAGACGAATCGGAAATATACATAGAATAATTCAGTAACAGATTGGAATTAAATCGATTATAACCAGGAAATGAAAATAAAGTTGAACTTACAGAGATTCTTGCTTTGAGAAGCTCAAAGGTCGTCAGAAAACCTTCAAATTCTTGTTTTAGTTTCAATCTGAGCATAACAAATCAAAAATATACACTGAAGCACTCAAATCAATATTCAATTCATTTTCCGTAACAAATATTCAAGACGAATCGGAAATATGCATAGAATAATTCAATAACAGATTGGAATTAAATCGATTATAACCAGGAAATGAAAATAAAGTTGAACTTACAGAGATTCTTGCTCTGAGAAGCTCAAAGGTCGTCAGAAAACCTTCAAATTCTTGTTTTAGTTTCAATCTGAGCATAACAAATCAAAAATATACACTGAAGCACTCAAATCAATATTCAATTCATTTTCCGTAACAAATATTCAAGACGAATCGGAAATATACATAGAATAATTCAATAACAGATTGGAATTAAATCGATTATAATCAGGAAATGAAAATAAAGTTGAACTTACAGAGATTCTTGCTCTGAGAAGCTCAAAGGTCGTCAGAAAACATTCAAATTCTTGCTTTCTGAATTGGAGGGAAACCAATCGGAGTGGTTTAGTCCCATTTAGCATTCGGGTCATGACTCACCCGCGAAACCCGACCCGGCACATTGTTAATTATTGTTGCAACAAAAGTTGTAAAAATGGTCTCCAAGGGACTCGAACACTGGTCATAAGGCTGCTAGCACCGGTGGTAGACCACTACGCTGACACGTTATTTTGTTTTATTTTCGATTTTGTAATTTAAGATCCATCAATATTTAGTCTTCATTGCATGGATCATCATTGTCATAAAATAATGGGTTAATGATAGTTTAGTGTTCTTTGGTTACACTCTTTTAAGTCATATTAATCCATATATTCTTAATTTTTACAATTGAACACCCTAGTCTTTAAAATTTTTTACAATGTGATTTTACCGTTAGGAATTCTGTTATTATTTAAGGATGAACAAAATTCAAAGTAATAGTGCGCCCCTGAAAATGCAAAGGAATTAGAAGATTGAACTCGACTATATTTCTAGTGATGATCTTATCTTTTGAAAAGCTTATTTAGTTATACAGAACTACATAGTAAAATAACTTACCTTACCTTAACAATGTGAACAATAAGAAAAGCCACCGAGACATACACGAGCATCGATAACTCCTTCCAGTAAATGTTGTGTGATATAGGTACCTGGACAGAGTTGTTCACAAATTCAATAAGACATAATCTGAAACAACTTCAAAATTGCTGATACCCAACAACTTGGAACTGACCTGCTCATCTTGCAATGAAACCATCTGCAACAAAGGAGACGTGCGCTTTAGAGTTTTCTTTTAGTTCATATTAGTGCATAATCTCTAAAACTTGGTCTATATATACACTCACCGCCACATTTGGAAACCAATTCCAACTGCTTTTCTGCTTCCTGAAAGTCATGTGAAACCTCAAATTCCTTGTTAGTACGTTGGTAACAGACCCTACTCATTGATAACCCAGGGGATCTGGATAGTTGTGTGAAAATCTTACCTTCTTCATCATTGTCTCTTTCTTCCATGTTTATATGCCTTTCATTAAAGCTTTTGTTGCTGTACCAGCCAGAACTCAGAAGAATATCTAATAAGATTATTGGGAGTGTATATTCTGTAGACACTACAGAGAATTTTTTTTTAGTTCGATAATGGTTGGTTATTCTATAAAATTTTCCTACATTTTTCCAAATAACTCAAGAAATAGTGACTTTCAGAAGGAACAAAGAAAGTTAACTAACAATCCAGTAGAAGCTTTGAAATTATAACAAAATAGTTCAAATGTTTGGTATTGATAGCATTTTTATGCCAAGTTTTGAAGTTTCTAGAGGACGATTAAGCGCAATATATGTAAAGATTTGATGTGCTTTTCTTTTAGTTGTGTTCATATTCCATTTTATGAGTTCAGCTCTCAAAGTAAAAAACTAGTTAGGAAATTGTGGTCAAAATGTTGTTACCTAAGAAGAGAATAATAAGTACAACGGTGACCATCCAGTCAGCGAACATGACTTTGAAGGCAACTCCTGTGCTGATGCCCAGCATGAGCATTGGCTGAAAGAGAAATGCCAGATCATAATCTATAAGGGCATGTCCAGTGTTGTGTGCGTTAAGTCTCAAATTAAGTATACAGTTGAAACTGAAGCACCCATTATCATACCTGCATGACCAATAGGATGGCATATAATTCTTTAATTCTGTCTAGACTGAATACATTAAGATCAAATTAACAAGTTAAAAGAAAAGATTAATAAGAAAGATGATTACTAACACTTGGAAATGGCAGTGGAAGACTTGGGATCAAAACCAATGATCAAGGAATTTTGAATCCAAACCTCTTCAGTGATTTTTCCTTGCCAAGGATTCTTGACAAGATTTTGACTGACAAAAAGAATAGAGTGAATTTTGTCTTGCGTTGAACTATACCTGAGCAGGAATTCCCAATTCAAGGAAAAAGGGTCCCAAGATGAAACCGCCTCCCAGCTACAATCCCACTGCTGCAGTAAGGTAAAATCTGATGGAACTTCCAGTTTGTGATTTCCTTTCCTTTGAATGCAATCACCCAGGTACCTTTGCATAAGAATTTAGCTTCAAAGAGCATAACGGAGACTGCAATTGGTACCTACGAAATGATAATATTTATGTTCAACTGGACATCATTCTTTTTATGCACGCTTGAGTGTATATAGTTATGTGTTTCTATAGTGTCCGTTGAAGAAATCTTACTGCTCTGGTTGTTAACCTTACTGCATGGAGTTCAGGACCCAATAATTCAGTAAGAAAAGTTAAAATCATGGTGCTTTGGAAGCAAATGCAGAGGTATTAGAAAGATGGAATTTGATTGCGTTGCTAGTGATGATCATATCTTTTGGAGAGCATTTTAATAAGGTCCGGTATGCAAATAGATGAGTTCCTAGAAAAGTTTCTTTAGTTGTACAGAACTACAGAGTAAAATAACTTACCTAAACTTGGTCTATATATAAGAATGTTTGCTTGGATAAGCACTCACCGCCAGGTTTGGATTCCGATTCCAACTGCTTTTCTGCTTCCTGAAAGTCATGTGAAACCTCAAATTCCTTGTTATTAGATTGTCAACAGACCATATTCATTGATAGTTTAGGAAATAGTTAAGTGAAAACCTTACCTTCTTTATCATTGTCTCTTCTTCCATGTTTCTATGCCTTTCATTAAAGCTTCTGCTGCTGTACCTGCCAGAACTCAGAAGAATATCTAATAAGATTATTGGGACTATTCAAAGTAAATAAGGAATTTGTGTTCAAAATGTTATTACCTAAGAAGAGAATGACAAGTAGAACTATGACCATCCAGTGGGCGAACATGACATCGAAGAGAACTCCTATGCTGATGCCTAGCATGAGCATTGGCCGAAAGAGCAATGCCAGATCATAATCTATAAAGGGGCATGTTCAGTGTTGGGTGCCTAAGTCTCAAATTGAAGTATACAGTTGAAACTGAAGCACCCATTATCATACCTGCATGACCAATAGGATGGCATACAGTTCTTCAATTCTGTCTAAATTGAATATATTAAGATTAAATTAACAAGTTAAAAGAAAAGATTCAAAGGAAAAGTGATTACTAACACTTGGAAATGGCAGTGGAAGACTTGGGATCAAAACCAATGATCAAGCCAAGCATTGCCTCCACCTCCAACACCTCCCACACTACCCAATGCTGCACCAAAGAATCCAACTATTGAGGCAACTACAAATTTCCAACCAAACTCGATCTCCTGAACAACCAAAATATATATGTCAAAGTAAAAATACCACAACACTAAACAGGAAAGGAAGAATCATAAATTCTTGGATGTAATAATTATATCCCCTTTATGCTCTATCTCTCTCTCTCTCCACTACTACGTTTCACTATTTGCGCGACGAAATATTGCGCGACGAAGAACAACTCGTCGCGCAAACAATACTTATGCGGGACGAAAATATATATTCGTCGCTCAATCCACTGAAAATTTGCGCCACCAAACTTTTTCGTCGCGCAAAATGTATATGCGCGACAAAACAAATTTTCGTCGCAAACAGAGTTAAAAAGCAGGGGAATTTTTTAGCGCGAAACATTTGCGCGACGAAATATCGTTGCTGAAGGAACAATGCGCGACGAACACATCCTCCGTCGCGCAAATAGGACGATCCCTGATTTAGCGCGACGGAAAGACGTTTCGTCGCGTAAGAGAACAAGAGATATTTTATTTTTTGGCGCCAAAAATGACCTAGGTGGGATATTTTTTTGCGCGACGTAATTATTTTTCGTCGCGTAAAGTTCAACGTTCTACGCGACGAATATCTTGTTTTGCGCGACGGAATTTTGTTTTTGCGCGACAATGTTGCGCGACGGAAAGTACCGATGTCGCACAAAAGTTAGATGTCGGCAGGTGTTTGCGCGACGAAAAATGTGTTTGCGCGACGAATAATTTGGACGGGGAGTTTGCGCGACGAATAAGTATGTTCGTCGCGCAAAGTCCTTCTTCTTCATATTAGAATTCTGCCATTGCAGAGGCAGAATGCAAAAACAAAGCATTCTGCCTCTGCCTCTCTCTCAACCTCTCTGCTGCTGGGATTTCAATACATTGATTGGGTAAGTATTTTTCGTCATTAGTTTAAAAGTATTAATTTAAGTTCGTACTAAGGTTTTTTAATTTGTTTTCGTTAGGGATATTCGAATTAGCGATTGGTGGAGAACGATTGAGAAGGTATTTTATTTGTTTTATATATATGTTTAAAATGTTCTTGTGAAGTTATATTTATATTATGTTGTGCGTAACGTAGTACAATCTGTTGTGATGTACGAAGTTAATTGAAATTAACTTCGTGCTTTTATTTTTATGTTTAGTAACACTTAGTTTCCCGTTCGAGATTAGTTGGATTTCGTGCATGGATGCGTAATGCATGACTGCGGTCCAATTAATTCTTGAATTGTCCCATTATTTGGACAGTTTGGTAATGCATAGTGTTGTCACGTAATCTATGGCTACAGGATTAGGTTTCGATTGTGGATATTTCGTTGTCATCTCGGTACGTTCTTCGGGTGGTACATAGGTATTTATACCTATGGCCACCTCAAGAACTAGCGAGATGCTGGCGAAATTCATCCACGTCGAAATCTAATCTCATGTAGTCGTAGGTTACGTGGCAGGAGTATGCATTCCCGAATGGGATAGGACCCTTACCGGAGGCATAAGGTGACATTATAACTTCGTATGAAGTTGTTGTGATTGTTGTGTTGTGATTCTGGTTTCAGGAATTATGGATGAAGGTGGATACAAAACCCGAACAGATGCGCAGACAAATGCTTAGATGGAATCGAGGATTTTATTGAGTTTGCACGTAGACACAACCCGGGTGCAACTAGAATCCGTTGTCCTTGTAGGAGGTGCAACAACACGTTATGGGAGACAATTGAAAATGTTGGATTTCATTTAGTAAGGAATGGAATGATTGAGACATATAGCATTTGGAACCTTCACGGGGAACAATTAGAGCATGCTTCGTCTTCAAATGCCACAAGAGTGGACAATGTTCAACCTATTGTGGATGCTAATGATGAAGTCATGGATATTATACAGGATGTTTTTCTATTTGCATCGACCAACATGAATCAAGAAGAGCAAGATGATGTGCCTACACCAATAGACAGTGCGGAGTTTGAACAATATGAGAAATTGTTAAAAAATGCCAACCAAGAGTTATACCCGGGGTGCGAGAGCTTTTCCGTTCTCACGGCCATTTGTGGAGCTAATGCACGGAAAAATAAAGTATCGTATGTCGAACCTGTGTTTCGATTACTTTTTGGGGGTTTTCAAGAGAATGCTTCCGACGGACAATTGTTTGCCGAAAGATCATAAACAGGCGCAGAAGGTGTTGAATGGTCTTGGATTGGGTTATGAAAAAATCCATGCTTGCAAAAACAATTGCATGTTATTCTACAAAGAGCATGAATCGTTGGATACATGTCCTATATGCAATGAGTCGAGGTTCAAGATGACATCTCAGAATAGGACGACTAAGATCCCACAAAAAGTCATGCGTTATTTGCCCCTGAAACCTAGGTTGCAGCGATTGTATATGTCGACGCATACTGCCACAGACATGAGATGGCATCAGGAAAAACGGGTAGACGATGATGTGATGCGGCATCCTGCAGATGGGGAGGCATGGAAAGAGTTCGATCGAACGTTCCCGAGTTTGCTGCTGATCCCCGAAATGTTAGATTGGGACTTGCCACTGACGGATTCAATCCGTATGGGGTTCTAAACCAACACCACAGCACTTGGCCGATTTTCGTATTCCCATATAATTTGCCACCTTGGAAATGCATGAAAAAAGAATACATGATGATGACTGTTTTGATAATCGAGGATCCTGGGAGGTCAATCGATGTTTACTTAAGGCCGGTTGATGAGTGAAGGATTTGTGGACAAACGGTGTTCGCACGTATAAATCAATCGGGAAGATGTTCACTTTGCGGGCAGCATTATGTGGATGTGAATGATTTCCAGATATGCAATGGTTTCGAGTGGAGCACAAAGGTTATATGGCATGTCTGTATGCAAGGAAGATGTAACTTCGGTTGGCATGCTGGAAAAGTTTGTTACCTTGGTCATCGGAGATGGTTGCCATGGGACCATGAGTGGAGGGAAAAAGATAAAGAGTTCGACGGAACACCGAGCGTCGCTTAGACCCAGAGAATGGTCCGGTGATGAGATATTGGACCAGCTTAACTGATTGGATTTTGCTCCCTTCGGGAAAACAGTTAGTCGATCGGACCTTCTACACATATGAACTGGACGCACAAACCTATGTTTTTGAGCTCCCATATTGGTCGAAACTAAAATTGCGAGGCACAATCTAGATGTGATGCATGTTGAGAAAAATGTATTCGACACATTGGTGGGCACGATTCTAGATATCGAGGAAGACAAAGGACACGATCAAAGCTCGTCTTGATTTGGAAAGAATGGGCATACGAAGGGGTTTATGGATGAATAGGGACAATGATAAAGCTAGAAGGGATCTTGCATTCTTTTCTATGAAACCGAATGACAAGAAAGAGTTTCTAAAGTTTGTATCGTCAGAAAGTTTCCCGATGGGTATGCTTCTAATATCGCACGTTGTGTGAATGTTGACGGTAAATTTACTGGACTTAAAAGCCATGACTCGCCATGTGTTTATGCAACGCCTACTTCTGTTGGTATTCGACACCTATTGCCGGAAGATGTAGTGAAGCCAATCATTTTGTTGTCCAGATTTTTTCCCAATGACGCGAAAACTTTGCAAAAACGGACATGTTTCAGTTGCGCCATGACATTGTCCAAGTCCTATGCAAGTTTGAGATGATATTTCCTCCAGCTTTCTTCACAAGTATGATGCACGTGATGGTTCACTTGCCGTAAGAGGCATTACTTGCTGGTCCTCAACTATCGCTGGATGTATCCAATAGAAAGATATATAATCATTATCATTTGTGTATGCATCATTATCACATGCTTGCTAATTTCAATCATATCGTTTTATTTTGGCAGGCTTCTCGAGAGCTGAAAAAGTGTATGCATAGCAGTGGCCCAAGGATCAATCGTAGAGGCTTGGGTTCAATATGAGTCGCTTACTTTCTGCGGAATGTATTTAAAAGATGTGGAGACGGTTTTCAATCGTCCTCAGCGCAATCATGATGAAGGTATGAGAAATGAAAAACTTTCTGTTTTTGCCCAAAGCGCACGACCCTTCGGAGATCCTGGACGCGGAGAGTCGTTTTCTAGAAATGACATGGAGGTAGCGCATTGGTTCGTACTGAACAATTGTGATGAGATCATGGGATACTTATATGAGCATGAAGAGATGATGAAGCGAGAACATCCATCACATTTGGTTGCCCAGAAACACCGTGAATTGTTTCCACAATGGTTTTTGGATTCTGTAAGTTATCAGTGTTTGTTATTTGAGAAATATAAATTTTGTTAATAGATTTTGTCAGACTAACATATGAATGGTTTTGTATAATATTAGGTGAATAAGTTGAAATCATCGAATTCCCCAACTTACAGTGATGAGTTATATAACTTGGCGTTTGGCCCGATTCGCGCTGAATTGTTCTCGGGTTGTAATGTCAACGGTGTCAAATTTTTGGCCAAAACAGCGGTGTCCATGTCCTAGGTGGAGGCGAAAGTACGGACATTGATTTCTATGGCAAACTCACAACTGTCGTGCAATTGCTTTACAAAGATCGATACCAAGTGATCATGTTTAAGTGTCGATGGTTTGACACCAACCCAAATAGGCCGGGAAGTGTTAAAATCGATCATGGCTTACTATCTGTGAACATGAACAGAACTTGGTATGATGACGACCCTTATATTTTGGCAAACATGGCAACACAAATTGTGTATCTAGATGACCCTAAAGCCGGAAGCGGTTGGAACGTTGTTCAAAAGATGGATCACAGGAACGTGTATGCTATACCAGAACTAGACCCAACTGACAACAACGTCAACAATGTAGCTGACCAACGTTTAGAATCTTCAATGGAAAATGATGCGGAAACACTTCGAGATACTAATGTTATACAAGAGCCATTTCAAATACAAGGAGTGTCTTCAATCGAAATACCGATTCAGTCAATTACAATTGACCTCGGTGATCTTCCGCGATATGATGTTGCAGTTGGCCCGAGCAACGACGATGATGTAGTTATAGAGGAGGCGGAGGAGGAGGAGGAGGAAGAGGATTGGGAGACCGAAAGTGATGATAGCAACGATAACGAAAGTTATTATAGTTCAGATGATGAATGATTAATTTTTATTGTAATTTTATTATGTTAGTGGACATATTTTGTGTAATGCAAATGTTTTCATATATGTACTTGTTATATCCAAACATTATATATGATACCAAGTGAAACATTATTAAAATAATTGTAGTTATAAACCATTGGTAAATAAATATAGCCAACTAATTTGTATCATAAAGTTTAAATTTATTTTCACAAAAAACTTTTAAAAAATGAAAACCATATAACCGAAAAAATGAATACAAAGAACATAAGATTATCAACAATCCTTCCATTCTGAAATCGAAAGAAAATATAATAAATCATACTTTCATACAAGTAATTATATGTAATGTATAATACTTCAGATTAATAATATGTGAATGCAAATAATCTTGCGCGACGAAGGCATAATTGTCGCGCAATTTTTGCGCGACGGATAACGTACACGTCGCGCATACTCTATAATTTGCGCGACAAATAATATCGTCGCGCAAGTATCTTTAGCGCGACGAAAAATAGGCCGTCGCGCAAACATATACATATATATATATTCTGAATTATACACACGTATATAGTTGAAATTGACGATCGAAGTAGTTCACTGTATTCACATAGGGTTAAACAGTATAGCTGTAAAAAATCATCAAAATCAGAGTCAAAATAACCGTTAAATCATGACTTTTCGCTTATAACCGTCAAACGCTTTGTCCCGTTACTTGAGCTCAATGTTTTTTTCCTCATTTTTGACGTATAAGATCTCAAGTATAAACAAACATATTTGACGGCTAGATTACTGAAACTAGATTCCTAGAATGCGTATTGCATAAAAACACAATATTCATAAAAACTGAATAATTTCTTTATACATTCCTTCACAAACATACGATTATGTGATGTCTTGTACTGTAAATATCTGAAATTGAAGATCGAATTACATCTCTGTATTCATATAGGGTCAAGAACCGCAGCTGTAAAAATTTTTCAAGATCGGAGCTAAAATCACCGTTGAATCGGGACAATTTGATTACAACCGTCGAAACGCTTTTGTCCCGTTACTCAATCTCTGAATGTTCATTCATTATGATTTTTGACGTATACGATCTTGAACTATGAAAAAAGAAGATTGCCGGTTGGATCATTGAAACTAGTTCAGGAGTTCGGGTTTAGGGCTTAGGGTACAGGTTTTAGGGTTTAGGGTACTAGGTACGGTTTTGCGCGACGAATAGACACTTACGCGTCGCGCAAACCATATGCGATAAACCAAATCCATTCGTCGCGCAAAATCATTAATAATTCGCTCTGAAAATTTCCCTCCTCTCCGCTCCAAAGACTTGGTGAAATTTTTTATCAAAACCCATTTGCGAATACACGCCCATTCGTCGCGCAAAATCAATGAAAAATTTCCTCCTCTCCGCTCCAGACTTAGTGACATTTTTTATCAAAGCTTTGCGCGATTTAACACACGTCAATTCGTCGCGCAATCTCATTGAAAAATTTCCTCCCTCTCGCTCCAAAGACTTAGTGAATTTTTTATCAAAAGCCGGTTTGCGATTTAATACACGCCCATTCGTCGCAAGAAATCAATGAAAAATTTCCTCCTCTCCGCTCCAAAGACTTAGTGAAATTTTTTATCAAAGCTTATGCGACGAACACACGCCCATTCGTCGCGCAATCTCATTGAAAAATTTCTCCTCTCCGCTCCAAAGACTTAGTGAATTTTTTTATCAAAAGCTTTGCGCGAATACACGCCCATTCGTCGCGCAAAATCAATGAAAAATTTCCTCCCTCTCCGCTCCAGACTTAGTGAAATTTTTTATCAAAGTTTGCGCGAACACACGCCCATTCGTCGCAAGAATCTCATTGAAAAATTTCCCTCCTCTCCGGTCCAAAGACTTAGTGAAATTTTTTATCAAAAGCCGCTTGCGACGAACGACGTCCATTCGTCGCGCAATCTCATTGCATTGATTTTTCCGCAAAATCAAATCCCAAAATTTTGGGCGGTCGATAGTATGCGCGACGACGAGGTTTGTCGTCGCGCAAGGTAAATCTGTTCACAACTTTGCGCGACGAAATCAAGTTTTTAGTCGCGCAAAGGTCAAATTGTTATAATATTGCGCGACGAAAAGTTTATTTTGCGTCGCGCAAAGGTTATTTTAATGAAGTTTGCGCGACGGATATCGTTATTCGTCGCGCAAAGTCGAATAAGTATTCTGAAAATCGCTATCTTCTCCTTCTTCCCCAATTTCTGAAACCTAACCCTAAAACCTCCCAAATCTCTCGCCGTGACTCAGCCCTAATCCGCCGCAAATCGACCTGCCGCCGCCACCGCCGAACCCAGAGCTTCTCCGCGTGCCGGCCCATCCTGCCGCCGTGAATTGCTCCGCTTTAGGCCGAATCTCCGCCGCCGTTGTTCTCTCTCCTGGCACCAAATCCGCAATTGAGGTATGCTTTCTGGGCTATTTTTCATGCTCTAGCTGATGGTTGTGTAGGATTTGATTCATTGTGTGCATAGGGTAGTCAATTTGAAACCCTAGGTTTCGGCCGGTTTTGAAATTGAAATTCCGCCACTTCCGTCCGTTTTTCGGGGTAGGTCCGAGAACAAAAGTGCCTCCAATTGATGTTTTCAACCTAGGGTAGGAACCTTGGCCCTTAATTTTTAGGATTTCCCGGTGATTGTTATCGCTAGGGCACCCACGCACGCCGGCGCGTGTGGTGGCGTGAATCTGTGCCATAAGACATTTTGTCCCAGGCAAACATTTCGTGTCACGAGCGCGTAGGTGTGCTCGGATTGGAATTTGGTTATCGTTTGAGTCTCGAACGGTTCGAACCTATTGTGCGATTTTAGGGTTTGATATGTTCGGACCGCTGGATCGAGCTGAAACTCACGATGTTGTACCATGTATTTATAGGATCGCTTAGGAATCGACGGATTGTGGATCGGAGTCCCGGATACTCCGAAATCGCAAACCCTAGGTCAAACTATGATTTTAATTAGTTAGTTCAATTCTTTACCGACATTGTATGTGCTACATTGATTAATGAAATTGTGCATATGTCGACTTGATTAGACGTCGTAGGGCGGTGACGGCTACACCGAAGTTCGAGCCCTGGCCACCGATCACCGCCATCGCCCAAAGATCGATGGAGCAGGACCACGTGCTAGCTGGTCTTGGGGATCCCAGCGGTGCATCATCATCTTCTTGGTGGTGCAGCCTCTTAGCGCTAGGCGGCGACACCGCCCGCTACCACCACCGACACCACATCCATCGATTGTACTGGTGCCTCGGGGCACCTATGTAATACCCTTCCCTTTCATTTTTTTAAAACATTTTTAATTGGGAATTTTATGGTTCAATTTGATTGTATATGTAACAATATTGTCATATTCCTTTGCACCAAGAGGAACACCCGAGGGCCGTGTCGGCACCGAAGACGCGAAGGTCACCCGGTGACCAACAATGACAAGATCGGATATGACGAGCGCCATCGGGCTGCACCGACGGCGGATTTGCATAGCTCCTGGCCCACGACATTGGGCACGTCGTTGGACCCATTGCCCGATGCAATGGAAGTCTTGGAAGGTCATACCTGACGAGATCAAGATACAAGTTCGCGGCCAGTTGTCGGTATTTTTCCTATCTTTTAATTATTTTTCTTTCAAACTTTATATATTTCTATTACTTAATGTATGTAATCAATTTATTGCAGACGAACTACGACTTAGAGGACATCAACGAGGAGACTTTGGCGTACGTCAACAGACTCTTCGGTGAGAGGTACAAGCAGTGGAAGAGCGACTTGCACCACCATTTCCAGGCGTTTGATGATCCGTGGTTGCTCTTCGCGAGGGCTTGCCCGAAGGAGCTTGAGGGGCGGGAGGATAGTTGGGCGTGGCTCTGCGCTCATTTTCAGGCGCCCGATTATGTGGTATTCTTTTAATAATATTTGTTTAATGTTTATTTTATTTTTTATATCTCATTATTATTTAATTTATTTATAGTTCAATTATTATGTTTTATTTTTTGTATAACAGAATAAAGCCCAAGTGAATAAGGGCAATAGGAAGAAGAAGACTCTTCTTCACCATTCCTCCAGGCCCTTCTCATATAGGATGGATGCACGGCGTCGGGTAAGAATAATATAATTTATATTTAATTTTTAATACGTCATTATTATTAATTTCTTTTGTTCATACTAATATTTTTCTTCTCTTGTTCAATTATAGGTCGAAATTCCCAGAGATCGACGTCTTTGGTGACGTTTATGTTCGACCTGGGAATGAGTTGGCCGAGTCCCTTCATGTAAGTATTATGTATTTTTAATTCTTATGTTACACTTTCAATTTATATGCATTTTTGAATTTATATTTTATGTAATGTTAAACAGACGACGATGGTGGAGAGGAGCCAGTTGGTTCTTCAAGAGTCCGCCTCCCAACTTCCTCCCGAGACTCCGATCGAGTCTGTGGATCCTCCGCATGATGCTAGATTTCAGATTTTGACGCAGACGTTGGATCGGACTCTCGGGAGGAGGCCGGGAACGTATTGTAGGGGATGGGAATGCCCGATGAGGGAACCTCGATCGCGGTCATCGTCGCAGCAAACAACAGTGACTGCTTTTGACATCGCGGTTGCCGAGCTTGAGGGTCGATGTCGGTGATTCTGCAGCCCTTGCAGGTCCGCATTCCAATCCCGAATTTTGCGTCGACCTCCGAGCCCGCCACCCCGAGCATCCCCAGCACACCACGGCCCCTGCAGACACCCATACCTCCGAGCCGCATGTGGCAGATGACCAAGTAGATTTTGGAACATTGTTTGATTAGTTTTTTATTTTTATAATTACTTTTACAATTTGTATACATTTATTTTATTTTATATAATAGATGTTTTCTTTATGATTAATTTTTTTTATTGTAATTTCATTTTAATTAAAAAAAAAACCAAATTTATTTTTTTACAAAATTAAAAATCAAATAATAAATTTTTTTTAATAATAAATATTGCTTTTGCGCGACGAAATGTAAATCGTCGCAAAAATATTTAAATAACAAATCGACAAATATATTTTAATCTTGCGCGACGCAATTTCGTTGCAAAAATGTGTATGCGCGACGAAATAAGATTTCGTCGCGCCAAAGTTAATGTAGCTCGCGACGGAAATTTCCGTCGCGCGTTTTTTTGCGACGACCACTATTTCGTCGCGCAAATATTTGTGCGACGGACAATGAGGAAATGTTTTTTGAAACGAAGTTGTTATACGAGCGCAAACTGCGCGACGAATGACATTTGTTCGTCGCGCAAATCCTTTCTTCACGAACTTTGCGCGACGGACGATGCGCGACGAAACTTCGTCGCGCATAATGATGTGCGACTAAAATCATTTTTGCGCGACGAATATCCTTTCGTCGCGCAAAGACTAAAATGTAGTAGTGCTCTCTCTCTCTCTCGTGTGTGTGTGTGTGTGTGTGTGTGTGTGTGTGTGTGTGTGTGTGTGTGTGTGTGTGTTCTTGCTGGAGATGCATTAATCAAACTCACGGGTGGAGCAAGTTTGAGTATATGTCTGCACAAAGTTCAGATATGCTCATTCAGTAACAAAAGTTAAAATCATGGTGCTAATAAACCAAAAACTGAACAATATCTAATAAGATTATTGGGAGAGTATTCAAAGTAAATAAGTTATAAGGAATTTGTGTTCAAAATGTTATTACCTAAGAAGAGAATGATAAGTAAATAAGTTATAAGGAATTTTCTGATTCTATACTTTCTCCATTACTGATACGTAAACATGCCCCAAGTAGTCTCCAATCTTTGGAAAATAAACTTTTCTTTATATCTCAATAACTCTATAATGAATTAAAACCTATAGACACTGAATAAAAAAATCCCTTGCTAAAACAGAAATTCTAACCTAAATAAAACAGGAAACTTATAAATCCTCCTAAGGCAATAGAATAAAAAAAATCCATTGCTAAAACAAAAATTCTAACATAAATAAAATAGGAAACTTATATAAATCCTACTAAAATCTGGAAAACTTAAAAATCTTACTAAAATCTGGAAAACTCAGAGAACAAGTTAGAACCAACTAGGATCCGGATCCTCTACTATGATTTTCTCTGTCATGATGATCTGCTTTACTTTCCTTCTCCACATGACACCTCATTAAAATTTAATCTAATGGATGTAAGCCGGACACAGTCAAAAAGAAATAACTACATATCAATCAACTTATTGTGGCTGGACCTGGAGATCAAAATTGAGTTTCAGAGTTGTAGGGTTTTCAATATTTCTCTTCTTTTTGTTAAGTGTATACAAGAATGACTACTGATCGTCTTTCTACCTCATCCGTTGCCGCTGCCATTGCCGATCAGGATTCGGGTATGGGGGATTTATCTTTGTGTCATGATTTGTTGTGCAATATTTTGTTTAGATTATCACACAAGGATTTGCTGAAATGCAAGATGGTGGCCAAGTCATGTCATCAAATAATCTCTCATGTTTGGTTGCGGAGATTTTGGTCGCGGGTTCCTCTTTTGGTCTTTACTGCATCTGCCCCAACTCGATGATACGGATCATCAAATCAATTTTGCCTTTGTACAAGATTATCCCTTCTTGAAGAAGTCACTGCCTGATTTCTATTATTTGGTTTGATTTCAGAGACGCAATACCTCCGATAATCACCTGGACTGTTGTAATGGGTTAGTTTTGCTGTACAATCCAAGCACTTATCAGTTTTGTGTGTGCAACCCCATCACCAAACAACACGTATCCATACCTACAACATGTTTACATGAGAATGAGTATTTTTGTGCTGCCTTGGCTTTTGACCCTATTGAATCGAATCACTTCAGAGTTGTTCGAATTGATTATTCCCGACAACTGACTTCCTTGAAATCAACCTCAACCCCGTTGGACATGGTCATGGTCATGGACATCTTTTCTTCGCAGTCGAGGCAGTGGGTTCGACATGGGTTGCAACTCGACCCAATGTTTATTGAGGGGTTCAAAACTTTCAAGCTTTGCAGGCATTTTGTATACTTGCGCGGGGTGTTATACAGCCTAACTAGTTCAGGGAAAATTTTGTGTATTGACCTCAACACTATTGAAGCTCGTGCGTTTGATCTCCCTCATGGGCCTGAGGATGATGATGCTGATGCTGATGATAAGATGGGTGCAACAACAATGGGAATGGGATGTCTTGGGATCTCAAGGGGCCTTGTTTGTTATGTAAAGCGTGATAGTTCAAAAACTATTCGGTTTTGGTCTTATGATGATCGACAATGCACATCTGGTTCCGGTAGTGATCGCGACTCGCATACACAGTGTTTCAAGAAGTCCTGCAAGATCGGGTTATGTGTCTTTTAATCATGACATATGAGTATGAGTATGATTCTGATGAGGATGATCCGATTAAACCTTATGCAATATGTCCAAATTCTCATGTCCTTTTCTTTGGCACTTTAAATTGGATCGGCAGTTGCAATTTTGAAAACCAAACGGTGGAACTCATCGGTAAAGGAAAAAGTACAATAGCTTCACCTGGTTATCACTCTCCTTTCTTTACACTACGTCCGTGCTTGATACCTTTCTACTGTTTGGGTGAGAGGAATGCCTGCTCTACTCCAATAATGTAAGTTGACTGGGTCCTTTATTTACTCTTTTAGTACTTTTCATTTCATGAATTGCAAATCATTATCTCTAAGAAGAGTGTTTTTGAAAACTCAATATTGACTAAAATAAGTTGTTACATTCAAACTTCTCTTTTTTATACCAACTCAAACTCATATTTTCAAAATTTAATTAATTTTTTAAAATGCTTTGAGAGTAATATTAAAAGGTGCTTTCTTTGGAAGAACTCACATCATCAGTTTGTTTTGATATTGCTTTCGGATGCAAACACTTTTTCAGTGTATTACTGTCAAAATGAAGAATATATATTTTCTTAGTTTGAAGGAATATTGAGAGTAGATTTTCTATGTTTGAAGGAACATTGGGAATAGATTTTCTTAGTTTGAAGTCATTTCCTTAGTTTATTGGTGAATCTTTCGCTTGATTTGGTTTTCTAGAACTGATAAATACATGAACTCAGTGGGAACTGTAAAATACCATCTTTTGCCTCTACATATATATAGGTAATCAAGTAGAGAAGCACATAATTCGATTAGGTGTAAGACAAGAGTAGCATTATTTCTTCATCAATCGGTAATTTTATTGGTTATATTAACTGATCACAAGACATGAGGAAGAATATATTGTTCATAATTGAGCAAACTATGTAGTGTAGGCTATATATTTGTGATGTAGTTAGGCAGGTAAATAAGCTTGAGTTTTCCTTTGTTGTTTTTCCTCAATCTTAATTTGGTGCATTGATCACTTGTATGCTCTTCATCCTCGATCTTAATTTGTTCGTGTTTTCCTTCCTAAACAGACTAGAAGGTGTCGCCAAAGGAGTAGAGATTCTGAGTGCGGAAGTAGCATGTCAATGTGATGAACAAAAACATAGAGATATTCGAGCCGTGCGCATTAATAACTCATTCCCTATTGAGAACAAATCACCGTTTGTTTTTCCTAGTGAAATGCAATTATGTGCAGCGATGGAGGAAATGCAACGACTCTAAGAGACACCCACAAGAAGCACAACCCCACCCCAAACTCTCCGCCAGTCCACAGCCTTCTTACCTCAAAGACATCAACCCTAGAAGTAGAAGGTTGACTAAATTAGGCATCAACCCACAAGTATTGTCATGATTTGTCGTTATTTATTTGATTATTATATATGATTTGGATCATAGTTTGCTGCTAGCTTTGTCTGTTTGTTGATTAAAGATTAGTACTATTGGTTTTAATTTGAATATAGGTTCATAATTGATCTTTTGTTGGGATGTTAATTATTTTCTTTTTTATTCATACTGTTGAAGTTTGTTCGAATATTGTTATATGGGGAGATGTTCAATTTCCAAAAGTTTTATTTCATAGATAAAGGAACTACATTGCTTATGGGTTGGCTTAAGGGTGCTTCTGGTTCCAAGCTTAAATGACACATAACGAGTAATTTTATTCAAAATAAGTATGATTTAATGACCAAATAGACATATACGGGTTATTTTATAAATGATGACATCTAAGTATGATTTTTTAGGATTTCAGTATGATTTATTTTTTATAAAAAAAATAGAGTTAATTTAACATTTCAAATGGTTGGGCATGTTTAAAATTCTAAACAACATTCCAAAATTTTCAAAAATTAAAAAAAAGTACCCTTGTAGTTGCATTTGTTTATACTTTATAGATATTAATTTGGTATAGCCTAATAGTAATGGATAAAGCTATCAACTACTCTTATATGTGTACAGAATATAGCCGCTCTATACTAATTTAGCTCTGACTATACTATTTCTATAAATAAATAAAGGACAAACTACAAGAAACCCTAACCTATAGGGTCCATTTACGAGTTCATACCCGATTTTGGGACATTTATAGATATACACAACGTCGCAAAAATTACAGATCACCCTCCGTTAGCAAATTCGAAAATCCGTTATGTGCGCTTACGTGTCAAAAGTGGGACCTTTTTTTGATGACGTGGACTTCCACGTGGACAAAAACTAATAAAAATTATGTATATGTTAAAAATATTTTTTAAATCATATTAAAATCATTAAAAAAAATAATTCTTTATCTCTCTTCTCCAACCCAGTCAACCTTCTCTCCCTCCCAACTCAACCCCACCTCTCAGCCACCACTCTCTCGTCGCCGCCCAAAGAACCACCCAGCCATCTCCCAAAAACCACTAACCCAGCCACCGCCCAAAAAATCCAGTGCCAATTCAGATGATGAAGACGAATTGGAGGTGAAAATTTGCAAACCCATGTTTGCCATCGACGACATACTCCAGCTCGTCGCTCTGAAACTGCGCCATCAACCTTCACACAACACACAGAACCCAGAACCTTACACCATTAATCTTTCAGCTTTTAATTTCTCAAACACAACAAAAATTGAAGCTGCAGAATATCCTCGATCACTACAGCCCAACTCAACCGATCCAAATCAACAGACCAAAAAGATAATTAAAATTCATGAAAATTAATGAAAATTAGGACTAATTAATCAGGTGTCGCGTTGCAGATCTTGATCCTCTTGTTCAGGGCCAAGAGCAACACCGGCTTAAGCTCCAACAAGCCGCAGAGCTTGATCCTTGTTCTGGAGTCGCTCCCTCGCAACCTCCATTTTCAGATCTCCGATCTATCTCCTCCGAAACTCCGACGGACATCCCCACCCCTTCCGCACCACCTCCCCATTTCATACTGTAGATCACCACTCATATCCCCTGACCACCTCATCTCCCAGATCCAAACGCTCTCTCTCTCTCTCTCTCTCTCTCTCTCTCTCTCTCTCCACAACTACAGTCCCAATCTTCATATCCTAGCTTTACAACCCACACCAGATTCGAGCCCCACCACCGTCAGTCTCCCCAAATGCCTTATCTATCTCTCTTTGCAACCCCCACGACCACACAATGGGTTTCTTAGATGACGAAGATAACGGCTATGAAGACGAAGTGACAACGACGAGGAAAATGATACCAGTTTTGCTGGTTTCCTATTTCCCAATACAATCACAGACAAATCTGGGATTGGTTGTTAATTACATACATGAATTTTTAGAATAATTGTGGTCAATTAAATCTGGGTGGGGGAAAGAAATTAGGAGGAAGGGGGAAGAAATCGGGAGACAGAATCTGGGTTGGGTTTTTAATTTTTAGGGAAAGCAATTTTTGGGTATTCATGGTAAAGGGAGGGAGGAGAAGCGACGGGAGAGTGGTGGCTAAGAGGTGGGGTTGAGTCGGGAGGGAGAAAGGGTTGGCTGGGTTGGAGAAGAGAGATGAGATTTTTCTTTTCTTTTTTTATTCATTTTTTAAAATAATTTAAACATTAAAATAAAAAAAATTATTATTTATTTCATTTTTTAATGATTTTAATAAGATTTAAAAATTATTTTTAACATGTACATAATTTTTTATTAGTTTTTTGTCCACGTGAAAGTCCACATCATTAAAAAAGGGTCCCACTTTTGACACGTAGCATAACGGATTTTCTAATGAATTCGCTAACGAGAAGCGATCTGTAATTTTTGCGACGCTCAGATGTACTATAAACGCCCCAAAATCCTGGTATGAACTTGTAGAACGACTCTATAGGCAGTGAGTTTCTCGTAGTTTGTCATAAATAAAAGGAAAAAACAGAGCCAAGTATAGCCCGCCATTCTTTTTTTTATTGAAAAAATAGAGTACAGCCGACGACAAGACTATTTCTTTTTTTAAAAAAATTGAAAAACCGAATGTGGCCTGGCAGTTGTACTATTTCTTTTAAAACAAATTAAAAGAGGGGGATTCATTTTTATACCTAATATAGGAGCTCAAATTATTATTAAATAAAAAATATAAAAATTAAAAAATAAAAAGCCTATATGAAATGTACTTTAGAAACACACCCAAAGCTTATTTACAACATAACAAAGAGGCTTTTAACTTCTTTTAAATTATAAAACTACCATCAATTTCTTAAAATAAGCCTAACATCAAAACCTCATAAAAATACCCAAAACACTGTATAGGGTATCAAAGTAATTTAATAATAAAAATTAAATTCAGCCAGTTGCCATTTTTTGGGTTTTTTTTATTATAGAAATTAAATGGTGTTGGGTTTATCTATATTATTAGTGTTAATAATAAGTATATGACTAAATATCTCATTAAAAAATCGTGTATAACCACCCGGCTATACTATTTCTTTTGAAAAATTAAATAGCCGCACGGCTGTACATTTTATTTTAAATTAATTTGAAAAACCGAGTAAGCTTAAATGGGTTGGCTCAAGGGTGCTTTCGGTTTTAAGCTTAAATGACACATAACGAGTAACTTTATTCGAACTAAGTATGATTCAATGACCAAATAAACATATAAATGATAATTAACATCTAAGCATGATTTTTCGGCATTTTAGTGTAGTTTAAATAAATAAAAATTAGAGTCAATTTTAACCTTTCAAATGGTTGGACATGTTTAAAATTCTAAACAACATTCCAAATTTTTTAAAAATTAAGAAAAATGACCCTCATAGTTGCATTAGTTTATACTTTATAGATATTAATTTGGTATAGCCTAATAGTAATGGATAAAGCTTTCAAATACTCTTATCGATAAACAAAAATGGGGAAAAACAGAATTATAAAAAAGAAAGATCACAGTATCTATGTAAAGAATATAGCCGCCTGACCATACTAATTTTCAAAAAATAGAAAAATAGAAAATTTTAAAAACCCAGTATAGCCGCTCGGCTATACTATTTCTTTTAAAAACATTTGAAAAACCCACTATTTCTTAAAAAAATATGTATACAGAAAAACAGAGTATAGCCGCTCGGCCATACAATTTATATAAATCTTAAAAATCGAGTATGGCCGCGCGGCAATACTATTTCTTTTATAATAAAAAATTAGAAAAACCGATTCTAAAGCTTAATTTCAATCCAAGTGCACCCATAATCAGATTTATAATTTCATTTCATGGTTCTTAGGGCTTTCATTTGAGTTATCATGCTTTTGTTGTGATGTGTGACCATAGCAAACCTAACAAATCGAACTTGACTACATTGCTAGTGATGTCCGCATAAAGATTCAGATAGATTCATTCAGTAACAAAATTTAAAGCAATCGTGCGTCCCCTGAAAATGCAAAGGAATTAGAAAGATCGAACTTGACTACATTTCTAGTGATGATCTTATCTTTTGAAAAGCTTATTTAGTTATACAGAACTACATAGTAAAATAACTTACCTTAACAATGTGAACAATAATAAGACAGAAAATGTTGTGTGGTATAGGTACCTGCACAGAGTTGTTCACAAATTCAATAAGACAGAATCTGAAACAACTTCAAAAGTGCAGATAACCAAGAACTTGGAACTAACCTGCTCATCTTGCAATGAAACCATCTGCAACAAAGGAGGTGTGCGCTTTAGAGTTTTCTTTTAGTTCATATTAGTGCATAATCTCTAAACTTGGTCTATATATACACTCACCGCCACGTTTGGACACCAATTCCAACTGCTTTTCTGCTTCCTGAAAGTCATGTGAAACCTCAAATTCCTTGTTAGTACGTTGGTAACAGACCCTACTCATTGATAACCCAGGGGATCCGGATAGTTGTGTGAAAATCTTACCTTCTTCATCATTGTCTCTTTCTTCCATGTTTATATGCCTTTAATTAGCTGTACCAGCCAGAACTCAGAAGAATATCTAATAAGATTACTGGGAGTGTATATTCCGTAGAAAATGTAACATACTTCTATTGGTCATAGCATATGTACTCATATCATTTGACAGATTCAAATAATTAAGCCTATGTTGGTATAAGCGGTAGCAACTATCTCTAAATGTTACCAACTGCTCTTTGTTACCTATTGATGGTCAATTTTTTCGTTGTGAAGTGCACGGGATTGGGATGTATTAATGACTTTACCGTTATATTTTGAATTCCAAATTCCAATGCCAAGATGAGCAGTGCTTGATTTGGGTCGACGCTTCAAGATTATTCAGGGTGTTGCTAGAGGGCTTCTTTATCTTCACCATGATTTCTGTTTGAAGGTAATACATAGAGATTTGAAGGTCAGTAACATTCTCTTGGATGAGAACATGAACCCAAAACTTTTAGATTTTGGATTAGCATGTATCACTTAAGGCACGCAGATTCTAGCAAATACTCACAAGGTTGTAGGAACAATGTAAGCATCATCTCTTTCTTTTCCAATTCTCGGAAATCTTCTTTAAAAGTTAAATCCTTGAACACACTATCACTCATATCTGAATAAATGGCCTAGGCGGTCTAGGCAGGTGCTGGCGCCTAGAAGAAAGAAAAGGCCATTTTGGAACTCCAAGTTCTGGGACGAGATGACGATGGTGCTATGAGTCGAGAGAGAGAGAGAGAGAGAGACGACGATGAGATTGAAGAAGAAGAGATGTTGCGTGTTATATTTAGGGTTTAGAAAAGGGCCTGGGCGAGAGACAAGGGCATGGGCTTCAAAAAAATACAACATTGAATGGATTTTGCATTATGAAATCACTAAAGTAACCACTAATAAGTATATTTTAAATAAAAATATATATCCTTTTATTTTTCATGATTTTGGTATATATTTGTAATTTATAATACTAAATAATTTATTTAAAAAAATCTTAGGCACTCGCATAGGCCCCGACATTACTCCTCTAGGCGCCAGGCCCTCGCGAGTTGAGATGATGGATCTTTAGTTTTTACTCCAATTTTGTTTGTGAAAGTTTCCATAATTTTCTCTTGCATTGCATAGTTGCTTACCCTTTTCATCAATTTAGCATAAACTTTCATGTTGCAAGTTTGACATACAGTGTTGATCTATTACACAACACATTAAACTTATGGGATCACTGATTGTCTAACATAGTGTCAGACGATTTTTTGCAAGTGATCCTAAGTTCTACCCATGTTCTCCATTTCTTTGTTGGTTTGCAAGTGACGTATGGGGCTGCACTTATATGTTTGTCTCTTTCCGGCCATACACTATTTGGAGCCAGTGCTTGTCTAATGGTAGGAACTTTGAATTAGTTAGAGAATTTAGATTAAACTGCACTACTAGCACATATAACTATTCATGAAGCAACAGATTGCACCTATATTTGCCATTAAGGTTGACTTTTGAATTTGATATCTTTGTGTAGTAGCTATAACCTCATTGGAGATACAACTGAGGCAAATGTTAATCTGTTTCTGCACAGACACATGAGAAGTGACATAATCTGAAACATAATAAGATTGTTTCTGGTATCCTAGAAGAAAAGCATGGCATATGACATTTCGCAGGAGTACCATGGTGTTTGTGGGTTTCAAATAGTTTAATTCAGGTCTACATATAAAATGTGTGTAAAGAAACTTTCTAAATGCAAGTTCTCAAACAATTAGAAGGAATTTGACCATTTCATTATATCATATAGTAAAAATTTTGGAGAAGCTGAATACAGTCTTTCAATGTAAAAGTTTTGTACAATGAAGACGCATTTGTAAGTTCTTAAACTTCATCTTGAAACCTTGTGAGGACACATCAAAACGAACTTAAGTAGCCTTGAGAAATCATTGTGTCAAATACAAGTCATTCCACCCAACTTGCTTTTAAACAAGCCAAAGAAATATCTGAATTTATGAGACCCAATTTCCGGAAGAGAAATTTCAAGTATCGGCATGCTATAAAGCTCCACAAATTTGTCCAGAAGTATCTCGTTCATTTGGTCCACATCACATGCATGAGTCCAGAAGGAATCATGCAACCCTGCAAGCATAATTTGACACATATGTGAGACTTCAAACATACTTCAATATGTAAGTGAGAACTAAAATTAACATACTTCAAACATACTTCAAAAGAGACTTGTTTTGATGAATCTATGCCCTCTAATCATCTAAGTACAGAGCAGGGTGTAGAGACTAGCCCTTTTCAACTCTTTAAGGTCTGTTCTGATCTAGGTTTTTGCTAAAATGGAGGTGGGTCTTGTTGGGTTGCTCAGAACAGCTTGGATTGCAATGATACTGCCTATACTCAAAGGTTATGTACCTTCTTCTAGGTTAAGCTAATTTCGTGGAGCTGTTTTGGAATTTGCCAAGAGAGGAAAGATCTTGAAATCTTCTTCTCAGGTTAGTGATTGAAAAAACCGAGTATAGCCGCTCGCCTATACTATTTCTTTAGAAAAATTATAACAAACAAGTATCGCCGCCCGGCTATACTATTTCTGCAAAAAAATTTAGAAATTATATATATACTAAAGCTCAATCCAACTAAATACTGTTCCTAAGCACAGTATAATGACGGAAATGCCCCTCATTTTGCTATTTTTTTTGTTTTGTTTTCTCTTCATAACAGTAAATTGACGAAACCGCCTCAACTAAACATCTTCTTCTTTTTGCCCATTTCCTCCGCTGCGAACGCTTTCGCTTCGCTCAGAGAAGGCGCCCATTTTCAGTCCATTTCAACCAGCTGGTTGGGGGCAGCTATGGAAGATCTGCATTCATTGTTAGACATGCGTGCCGATTTTCGTTTGGGAGGTGGGCTGCAAATCCAGCCGCACTTTTCAACTGAGATTTTAAAAGACTATTTATGGGTAAATAAGTCCAGTGGATTTTAAAAGACTATTTAAGAATGTAATGACTTATAAGATTTTTTTGAAAGATTTTTTATACTCAGGATTTTTTACGTTTGGATTTTAAAGATTTATATCATAAGAATTTATAAGATTTGAAAGGACCACATGGATTTTTTATTTGTACGATAACCAACCAACTTAGTTGTGGGCACTTGCATCAGCAATAACATAAACGGGATCAAATGGAATGGAACAATAAATAAAAGCAAACATTCGAAGTTACAAGAGTCAATGAAAAAGATAACAAAGAAAAGTAAAATTCAATAAAGTTTTCCCAATCTTTTAATAGCCAATTTGATGTAGCTTCATGTCCTCCTAAGTAGCATTTCTCCACATATCTAAAGCTATGGTAGCTCTCCATGCATTAGCATTTTCTCGTTGCTGCTTTTGGGTTTGAACAATAGGTTCCAAATTCTCTTCTTCATTAACTGGTAATATTGAAGATGAAGAAGATTCGTCCACTGGTTCAATTGGAAATTCATCAGAACGACACTCTTTGCGAAGAAATTTATGTAGTGCTACACAAGCTAACACAAGCTCTGCTTGTGTCTTAAATGGAA
The DNA here is from genome assembly GCF_029339155.1 of Prunus mume. Taxonomy (NCBI): domain Eukaryota; kingdom Viridiplantae; phylum Streptophyta; class Magnoliopsida; order Rosales; family Rosaceae; genus Prunus; species Prunus mume. The sequence goes on along the minus strand of NC_142705.1, from coordinate 2,091,979 downwards.
ATGGAGGCGCTGACTTAAAAATTGTGAACCGTGATTTAAAAATGCCAAATATCCTCTCGATCACATTCCTCAATGACGCGTGGCGAAGATTGAACAATTCATTTTCATTTTGAGGGTCATTACCATGACCTGCAAAATCTTGGAGATGATATCGCACACCTCGAAATGGAGCTAAAAATTGGCGCCGATTAGGAAATCCACAATCCACTAGGAAATATTTACCTAATTATATATACAATACATATAAAATTAGTATGCAAAGTTAAAAATATATATATTTATCATTTAAAATAAGTACTTACCTTGGGGCACTTTAAGTCCATTTCTCCTTGATAAAGCATCATTTAGTAGCTTTGAATCATGAGTTGAACCCTCCCACCCGCTAAGAACGTATATGAATTCCAAATCAAAGTTACAAGCAGCTAATACATTTTGTGATATCTTTCCATGACGATTACGATAACTGCTTACATCTCGTCCCCTCACCATTGCCGGAATATGTGTACCATCAATAGCTCCAATGCAATCCTAAAATTATGCATACATCACAATAACCATATTATGACAAATATATATTATAATAACAATATTATTATAATTAGATAATTATCACATACCTTGAAATAAGGGTAAAATCTTGTGCTTTCCCTTATTTTAGATGGCACAGCCGGTCCTTGTTTAGCCATCCAATCAGATGCTATTGAATTCAAGGCCTTCAAAATCTTGTGAAAATTTTCACTTGCAGTGAATTGTGATCGACCAAATGTATTACGAATGACACAATATCGAGTATTTTGGCCGACGATTTGTAGGAATGATGCAAGTATTTCTTCAATGCAAATAAATCTTGTATCCTCCAAAAGTGTTTTTTCTCTAAGAATTGTGCATAACTTCCTGAATACATCTGGATACATTCTATATACTTGTCGGAAGATTGCAGGATCATCGTTCAATGCTTGATGTTTTTCAGTGGGAACCTCCGAACCTAAAGGGGAATGAGATGGTGGATTGCATTGGCGGGGTGATGGAGGCTGGTAGGATGGTTCATAGTGATTTGGTGCTATGAACGCATCATTGTTAGGATCATATGAAAAGTCTTCCATCCCAAAATCTCTATTTTCTTCCCCATAAGTTGTTGCATCGGTATCATCAGCGCCTAATGCAATGGAACCATTCCCAGTAGCAGTTCCACCCCCAACGACAATCTTCAAATCCTCATAATCAACTACACTTTTTTCTCGAAGTTTACTTTGACTTGGGTGGGACTAGCAAAGAAAAAATTATTCATTGTTAATATATTGCAAATAACATAATGTACTAAACTAGTAAGCTATTAATATATTTAAAAGATTATGAATTAAGCTCACCTTCAAGTAATCTTTCCATACTTCCTCACTAGCAGTGAACGTCTTTGCAATTGGGTCCCACCCAAAGCCAGAGTTGTTACGCATAAACATCGACATCTTATTATATTGCTTCTTAAACCACTTCATTCGGCTCAAATAATGATTATAAGTTTTAGGGAACCTAATTTTCGCATTAAGACGAGGAAGTATCACTCTTTCTACATTTTGCTTGCTAAGTGACCCATTAGCATCACGCAATCCACTATTGATAGCATCCACCAAGAGATGCAACAACTCATTGGTATCGTCCATGGTCCAAGATTCATAGTTCTCTTTCTCTTTGCCCTTTCCTTTGTTATTTCCTTGTTGTGAATCCCCCATTAAATTACTACTACAATATATGTAAGAAATTTATTAGTTATTTCACAAGAATACATATCATACCAAACAAGAAAACCAAAACAAATTGCTTCCAGGTACAACAATAATAAGCATATTGATTTCTACTAACTGCTTATTTTATTTAATTCTTGAGTGCTATTTTATTATTACAACAAAGATTCATCCAAATCAACAACACCCCATCTCAACCCTCAATCCAACCAAACAAACGTCACAAGCAAAGCTTGGAAAAATAACAGGGGGAAGAAAGGAAAAACCCAAAGCCAGGCAACAACAAGAAGCATGAATATATTCATATACGAAAATATGGAAGATATCTCAACAGCAACAGAGCCTTTCAAAAACATGTAAAAAGCAAAGTACCCATTACAGAATAAGGTCACATGGTTATAGAAAACGATGTCAGCATGGTTATAGAAATTGAAAAAGAATTACTATATTAATAGATGCCAGCATGGTTATAGAAAACGAATACAAAATTTTTTTACCAGCAAAGAAAACATAGCATGGCATATATTTGATACATACAATAAACGCAAGAAGACATAGCACGAGAAGGAAGCAATACCTTATTCACGAAGAGCTGTTTATCTTCACGAAGAACTGTTCATCTTTTCTCGCAGAGAGAAAAAAATCTCACGTGAAAAGTCTGACGGGTTATGGTGGGATTTTTTTTAGGGTTTGGTATTTATACCTCCCACTAAAAAGTCACACAAATTCCTTTTTTTTTTAAAATCCTTCGAAATTAGCAAGTTTTTGAATACCAAAAGACTTTTTATTACTTGTTTAAAGTCTTGATTGAATACCACTAGATTTGGACACCCTCTTTAAAAAATCATAATAGTCCTTATTGAATACCACAAGACTTGTTTAGATTATTTAAAAGTCTTAATTGAATACCACAAGACTTATTTATCCCAAAATAGTCTTTTAAAATCCTAATTGAATACACCCCCCTTCGTCTCACAGATTTGTGGTCGGGAGATTTCTCATCGTTTCTACAGCCTTCGACTCGACGCCTTCCATCTTTCTTGCTTATGAGTTTTTGCATCCTTTGTCTTCAGGTATGCATCCCGTCAACTTTTTAACAGATCTTTTGGTCTTAATTTCATGAATTTGATTGTTGGCTGGGATTTTTTTCGTCCTTTGTAGAGCGTGGGTGTGAGCCATGTTCTATCTTTAGGGTATTTTTGATTTATTTTTTACGAGTTTGGGTTCATTTCGGAACAGACAGGTATTGTTGTATTGATTTAGTTTTTTTGGTACATGTTTCTGCAGAGCTTTTGTATCCATTAGAACCCTCAATCTCTAATTTGAATTCTCATTCTTTTTCCAATCAAATTTTGGTTAATTTGATTTCAGGTTCTTGGGTAATCCCTTATGCTATATAAGAGGAGCTGAGGTATTTATATTTCACAACATTTTGGGTTCTATCAGGAAGGGGATTGAATCTCACAGATTAGCTCAGGTATTTCCATCGTTCTTATTATTATTATTTTTTTAATCAATTGTCGATTCAATGACTTTGCTCTCTCGAGAAATCTTAGAAATGGAAATCATTCCCAATTTCTGTTTTGGTTGCCGATAACACACTGGAAAGCAAAGACCAAGCGTGCTTTAAAAAAAATTACTTTTTTTATCTGCTTTTGGTTGCTGTATCCTAAATATGGAGAAAAAATTAATGATAAAACACAAGGAAAAAAGAAGTGAAGATTAATCAGGTTTCGTCAAAATAGAAATTGGGAATGATTAACCAGAACCATACTGATAAAGTGCCATCTTCCCTTCTTTGTGTACTCTCTAAGTTCTGCTCACGCAATTTTTTCACCATATGCTCTGAGACATAGCTATGTGGCCTAAACTTTGGTTTCTGATATGAAAAATATAGTTCTTGATCATGCGAAGCTTTTCAGATATGTCACAGTGTTCTTAAATTCTATCCTAAATTCCCTATGTTCAACTAGAAAGAAAGGTTTCTTTTATCTTCTTGAAATAATTCATGTTTTAAAACCCATTTATCTAGATTGACTCTCAAGCATATGGTGTCTAGGAAACATATGGTTTACTTTGCTTCAATATGCTTGGTACATAAGTTCTGAAAATTGTATGGCCTGATTGAGCAGGCATGCTGTAGAGTTCTTGCTTGAATGTGTATGTTTTGTCCTTTAAAATTACAATTGAACATAATATCCTAGATATTAGGATTGCCGCAGGCTTATGTTGATCACCTGTGCAATGATTCAATCCTGAGTGAGAGAGTGGTTTTGTGATTTTAATTGTTTAGGGTGACTTTTGATTGAGATGTTCGATTGAGTTGTCAGGACAAAGGGAATGTAAATCTAGATCATCGCTTGCAGAAAATTAAAGTTATATATTGAAGTTTTTGGTTTATAGAATTAGAGAGGCTGAGAAAACAGAAATCATGCTACAATATACCTGGAATGAAGATTTTTGCTGCCTCCTTCAAGGAACCTAGATCTGTTATGTCTTTGGCCTGTCCAAGTTAGCATATATTAGATAAACTGTACATTAGTATTTATCAAGCAGTTTAGAAAGTGTCACCTTATGAACAGGGCCAAATCCTCCCTCTCCCAGTTTATTCGCTACATTGAAGTTGTTTGTTGCAGCTAAAACTCTTTTTAAATTGAAGAGTGGTAGTCCTGCATCATTCTTCGCAGCTTCACTCTCTCTTTACTTATAGTCTCACTCATACAGCCTTCCGTGCTCCCTGTTTCATTCTTATTATTAGAGCATTGGTTGTTTGGAACACTAGAATATATGTGTTTGTGTGAGTGAGAAAGAGAAAAAGAAAGAGAAGGGTGGTAGCACTATACCTTCCATTCCCAAGTATTTCTTCCATATGAAGAATTTGTTGGCTGGGAGATTTTTTGTCAAGAGACTTTCTTTCTTTTAGTGGTTTGATGTTCATTCGACAGTTGAAGGCTCTGAAAACAAGCTAATATATAGAGTGACGGTATAAATAGATGGATCATGGATCTTGGTGCAATTCTCTCTGTTTTTTTGGGTTATTTTTTATTATGTTTTGATTCATGGGTTGGTTTTTATGTATTTTGTTTTAGAAGTTGGACTTTTTGGAATTTGATATTGATATGGGAATTGAAAGCTTTCAGTTCAGTGATAATGCTTTTCAGTGTGTGTTAATGAAATTGTTCTCTGGCTTTTCCTTATCTGAAAAATGCCAATTTTCCATGGAAACAAAGGAGATTAGGATATTATATAGAAACAAAAGAAATTGTTGTGTTATGTATTGCAATACAGTTAGTGAAAGAACTTTTTTAATAAATGTTTTTTTTCAATTCATAGTGGAAATAACTTTAATTGTAGGCTGAAATTTCCAATTAATTGTTTTAAGTTTTGTGAATAGAGCTTAGGAATTAGCTAATGGTGTCAATTGACAATTGGTTGGGATAAGTGTGTGCTTCTTATTTTTTCTTCAAGTCCTAAAGAAAGATGGCAACCGTACAAAAATAGACTTCAACAATTTTCAAACGCAAAAAAAGGATTATATGCCTTATGAGAAGAAGAAACTGAATTTTCAGTTTTTGCGTTTTTACAGTCTTTGTATAACTGCTTTTTTAGACACTTTGGTAGCTCTTCCCATTGCTGCTAGACAACAGGTCAGTTTTCTATTCGTCTTTTGAAGAAGTCTTGCATATCAACTGTGGCTAATTGGTTTTGGATATTGTGTCTTTGAAAATTGTTATTTCTATCATTGTGATGTTATTGCTTATATGGTTTGCTTGATTAGGCTATAGAAATTGTATTGAATTCGTTTTCATATGTTTGTTTTGAAATTTTTTATTTCTATAGCTACAATACTGTTGGTGTGCGTCCATTTTGCTTGATTAGGATATAGATGTAATAAAAATATTGTAATTTAACTCATCCATGTTTATTTTTTCCTTTCCAGCCATCGATGTGTTGGTTGGAATTTGTAATTTTGAATATGATGCCTAAAAGAATTACAAAAACCAGAAAAAGCCTGAGTTAAATTATAATAGATCGATATTGAATGCATTAGTGCCAAGGAAAATGTTGTTGAGTTGTAAACAGTTACTCAAAATCTTCCACCGGTTTCATACTTGGTGCATCTACATTTAGCATCTGTTCTAAATTCTTCACTAAATGGCATCAAAATATTTATTAACCAAAAATAGCTAAATACAATGAATAGTGAAATTTCCACCAATGACCAAAAAGAAAACTTAGATGTTGTAAACTATGCAGTGCTCTCAAAGTGTTGGCTTATTTTACTGGTTTGGATAGAGCTTTTAGGTTCCTACATTTGGTTCTGTTAAGCAAGAGGCAAATTTCTTGGTTGAAATTAATTGTTTTCCATTTTGCTTTAGCCAATGGCATCAATTTCCCATTTGTGTTGATCATTTAGGCATATGTACTGTTCTTCTTAATTTTTTAATGATGAATTTTTGGTATGCAAGTTTGATATCAAAGCATCCCCTGTGAATATATACATTAACTTTTTAGTAAGAACCCATGTAAATCAGCTACACGGTGCTTGATTATTATGCATCAAAGTTATTCAAATTAAAGAACACATAATTAAAAAGCATGACATTATAATCAGTAATCGTATACTCTTTATTTCAAATGCAGCATCTAATAGTTTTCAAATAGACAGTGTAGCATCTCCATTGCAATACAGTTAGTGAAAGAACTTTTTCTTAATAAATGTTTTTTATGTTTTCTATTCATAGTGGAAATAACTTTAAAGTGGGAAAAGATCATCAATTTTTAACAATGAGGATGAGATTTTTTTATTTTTAAAAGGTTGGCTATATATCAAAACACTGTCAAAGATGTAGCACATGTGGCACTAATGCTCCAATTGGGGATCACCAAGTTGTTCAGAGCCCTGTTTTAGAATCTAGAATGTCTTTATTTTTCGCTCTTTTGATTGTCGCTTAATTTTATTTAAAATTGCTCCTCTGCAAATGGTTGATTGCAAGTCACAATTATGGGCCATTGAACTAATTTCCAGAAACAAATTGACCACATTGGCTTAACTAATTATATAGGGTTTGGTCGATGTTTGGTTTTATCGAATTTGTTTTTTACGGAACATTTGGTATTGGTCTACACTGTCTTGCATGCATATGGATTTTGAAATGAGTTGTGATGTGTTTATTTAGTTTTCTCTTTATGGTGTTGGTTACTTTTCAACCAATTAACATGTGATTCTCCTCTCAAGGAATTTGAAAAGAAACCAGTCTTCAATTCGTATCGTAATATTTTCATGTTTTCATTTGTTTGTGTAAGAAAAGGAAATGTAACAAATAGTTTCTGTTGGTTCTTGATATTCTTCAACACGAAAATCAGTATTGAAACAGATTCATTAATTGAGACTGTCCTATCTCACAAGCAAAACCAGAATTATACTTATTAGCATAATTTTGTTTTTCTGTCTTTGTATTTTAGATAGCTGTTGTGATCCTGCTTTTGTGTGGCTGTTTTTCGAAGTGCTTGATAGCTTCTTTGACTACAGGTTAGTGTTTCATCCATTTTTCAAAAGATTGCATGGATGGTGGCTGTAGCTTATTGATTGCCAAATATTATGACATTTGAAAATTCTCATTTCTGTGGTTCACAATATCACGGTGCATTTGCTTATAATTTAAAATTGTATAAATGCATGTTTTTTCTCCTTTCTAGTTATCAATCTGTTGCTTGGGGTTTTAAATTTCTGTGCATAATGCATAAAAGGACTAGAGATAGCAAACGAAATCAGATGATGCAAGAAGCTCATAGTTTTGCCATTTCAAATGGTATAGAAATCTCTTATGAAAGTGTTTGTCTTGCCGATGATAAACATAAAACCAGAGAAGAAAATGTGTGAGATTCTGACAATTTACTAATTATCGGTTTGAAGAAGAAAAAAGCCCAAGGCAGTTCCAAAATTGCCTCTCCTACTTCCACGTCAGAGTTTATGCTCTTTACCTTTCAATTCATTCATCTCATTAATGTACACATTATATACATAATATTTCATTGTTCACAACTTATTTCCCCACTCAATTTCTCTATATTAAGTGGTAGTTGATTGCATTGAATTTGGGCAAAGTTTCCTTTCTCATAATTGTCTTCAATTATGATTCAATTTTAAAGAAAATTTATCAACTTTTAAAATATGAATTTTCTCAAACGTCTTTTAGAATGCAATTTGGTTTCAAAACCCGCAGCATGGCGCGGGTGCCTTTGCTAGTAACCTACTATTTGTTTAAAACACTATTTCTTTTCAAAAAAAATTAGTAAAAACCGAGTATAACCGGCCGGCTATACTATTTCTTTTTAAAAAATTAGAAAAACCGAGTATCACTGTTCGGTATGCGAATGGATGAGTTCCTAGAAAAGCTTCTTTAGTTGTACAGAACTACAGAGTAAAATAACTTAACAATCTGAACAATAAGAAAAGCCACCCATACATACACAAGCATCAATCACTCCTTCCAGTAAACGTTGTGTGATATAGGCACCTGGATAGAGCTGTTCATCGTATCAATAGAACAAAAACTGATCAACCACCTAAAAATTGCAGATAACAAAGAAGTTGCAAAAGAATACAGGCTTAGAATGTTCTGATATTCTTGGAACTTACCTGCTCATAGCTGGACCACTAGGTAGTAGTTTATAGTCTTCTCCAGAACCATATGCAACTAAGGAGATGCGCACTTTAGAGTTTTCCTTTAGTTCATATTAGTATACTCTAAACTTGGTCTATATATAAGAATGTTTGCTTGGATAAGCACTCACCGCCAAGTTTGGACTCCGATTCCAACTGCTTTTTTCTTCCTGAAAGTCATGTGAAACCTCAAATTCCTTGTTATTAGATTGCTAACAGACCATATTCATTGGAAATAGTTAAGTGAAAACCTTACATCTTTGTCTCTTTCTTCCATGTTTCTGCCAGAACTCAGAAAAATATCTAATAAGATTATTGGGAGTATTCAAAGTAAATAAGGAATTTGTGTTCAAAATGTTATTACCTAAGAAGAGAATGATAAGTAGAACTGTGACCATCCAGTTGGCGAACATGAGGTGGAAGGCAACTCCTATGCGGATGCCTAGCATGAGCATTGGCTGAAAGAGCAATGCCAGATCATAATCTATAAAGGGGCATGTCCAGTGTTGGGTGCCTAAGTCTCAAATTGAAGTATACTGTTGAACCTGCAGCACCCATTATCATACCTGCATGACCAATAGGATGGCATACATTCTTCAATTCTGTCTAAATTGAATACATTAAGATTAAATTAACAAGTTAAAAGAAAATATTAAAAGGAAAAGTAGTGATTGCTGACACTTAGAAATGGCAGTGGAAGACTTGGGATCAAAACCAATGATCAAGGCAAGCATTGCCTCCACCCCCAACACCTCCCACACTACCCAATGCTGCACCAAAGAATCCAACTATTGAGCCAACTACAATTTTCCAACCAAACTTGATCTCCTGAACAACCAAAATACATATGTCAAAGTCAAAATACCACAACAGTAAACATGAAAGGAAGAATCATAAAATCTTATTGGAACAAGTCAAAATACCCTAAAATTAGACGTAAAAGTTATATCCCCTTTATGCTCTCTCTCTCTCTCTCTCTCTCTCTCTCTCTCTCTCTCTATGCGTGTGTGTGTTCTTGCTGGAGATGCATTAACTACGGTGATTAAGAGAGATCAAACTCACTGGTGTAGCAAGTTTGAGTATATTTCTGCACAAAGTTCAGATACAGTTAAAATCATGGTGCTAATAAACCAAAAGGTTGTAGGAACAATGTAAGCATCTTCTCTCTTTTCCAATTCTCGGAAATCTTCTTTAAAAGTTAAATCCCTGAACCACTGTCACTCATATCTGAACAAATGGCCTAGGCGGTCTAGGTGGGCGCTGGCGCCTAGAAGAAAGAAAAGGCCAGTTTAGACTTGGGACGAGATGACGATGGTGATATGAGGCGACAGGGAGAGACGACGATGAGATTGAAGAAGACGAGAGGTTGCGTGTTATGTTTAGGGTTTAGGAAAGGGCCTGGGCAAGAGAGAAGGGCCTGGGCTTCAGAAAATACAACATTAAATGGATTTTGCATTATGAAATCACTAAAGTAACCACTAATAAGTAATTAAATAACAAATAAATTGTGGTCAAAATGTTATTCCCTAAGAAGAGAATAATAAGTAGAACTGTGATCATCCAGTCTGCGAACATGACGTTGAAGGCAACTCCTATGCCGATGCCCAGCATGAGCATTGGCTGAAAGAGAAATGCCAGATCATAATCTATAAGGGGCATGTCCAGTGTTGGGTGCCTAAGTCTCAAATTGAAGTATGCAGTTGAAACTGAAGCACCCACTATATTACTTGCATGACCAATAGGATGGCATATAGTTCTTTAATTATGTCTAAACTGAATACATTAATATTAAATTAACAAGTCAAAAGAAAAGATTAATAAGAAAGAACTAACACTTGGAAATGGAAGTGGAAGACTTGGGATCAAAACCAATGATCAAGGAATTTTGAATCCAAATCTCTTCAGTGATTTTTCCTTGCCAAGGATTTCTTGACAACATTTTCTGACTGACAAAAAGAGTAGAGTGAATTTTGTCTTGCGTTGAACTATACCTAAGGAGGAATTCCCAATTCAAGAAAAAGGGATCCTAAGATAAAAACGCCTCCCAGCCCAAGTAGGCTACCCACCATACCAGCTACTATCCCACAGCTGCAGTAAGGAAAAATCTGATGCAACTTCCAGTTTGTGATTTCCTTTCCTTTGGATGCAATCTCCCTGGTCCTTTGCATAAGAATTTGGCTTCAAAAAGCGTAACGGAGACTGCAATTAGTACCTACGAAATGATAATATTTATGTTCAACTGGACATCATTCTTTTTATTTATGCTTGAGTGTATATAGTTAAGTGTTTCTGTAGTGTCCGTGAAAGAAATCTTACTACTCTGGTTGTTAACCTTACCTGCAAGGAGTTCAGGACCCAATAATTCAGTTGAATGTTTGCTCTTGAAGACCCAGTTGAGCTAGTGCTTTCCTTTGGCAGAGAGACTAGCCTTTTTCAACTCTTTAAGCTCTGTTCTGATCTGGGCTTTTGCTAAAATGGAGGTGGTTCTTTTTGGGTTGCTCAGAACAGCTTAGATTGCAGCGATACTGCCTATACTCATAGCTTCTGTGCCTTCTTCTAGGTTGAGCTCATTTCATGGAGCTGTTTTGGAATTTGCCAAGAGAGGGAAGATCATGAAATCTTCTTCTCAGGTTAGTGATTGATTGCTTAACATGATTGATTGTGATTGGTTTTTTTGGTTTAGTCTCGCGGCTAAAATTAGAAAACCCGAGTATAGCTGGGCGGCTATACTATTTCTTTTAAATAAATTAAAAAAACGGAGGCTATACTATTTCTTTTTTTAAGAAAAAAAATTTAACCGGGTATAGCCGATCGGCTATACCAGATCGTTTCCCGTATAGCCGAGCGGCTATACTGTGAAAACCGAATATATAGCCGCCCGACTATACTATTTCTTTTTAAAAAAAATTTAGAAAACCCGAGTATAGCCTGCCGGCTATACCATTTCTTTAAAAAAATTTAGCGAAACCGAGTACAGCCGACATTACCAATTATAGCCGCACGGCTATACTATTTCTTTTTAAATAAAATTTAAAAGACCGTGTTTACCCGCTCGGCTATAATATTTCTTTTTAAAAAATTTAAAAAACCGAGTATAGCCGCACGGCTATACGATTTATATTTAAATAAAATTAAAAGACCGAGCTTAACCGCCCGGCTATACCTTTTAAATATGTATTGATCTGTTTGGGTTAATGAAATTATGACTTTCCCCTTTAAATAATTAAATATATTAGAAAAGAAACAATACATGAGTTTTGCACCATTTAGATGAACTCCACAAAATTAGCTCCATCGGCCTTGCCGCCTTCTGTCTGCCTCTCTTGCCTCCGAAAAAATTGTTCCACATTAGAGAACTTCTAAACATCTTTGAATTTTAATAGAAGCGTCTCCTTTACTGTACATGGGTCGCTTCTAAATAGAGCCAGATCATTAACACTGAAGATGATCACCACCCTATCAGAATCACAGACTTGCTGACCATGGGAATCAAAATTTGTCCTTTCACTTTTCACAAAAGGAACCCTTCAGGCTTCTGTTTCCCAGTTCAACTTGCTGCCCCTTATCCAAATGAACTCTTAACAAAGCTTCTTGGTGAATTTTGGGATGCATATGATACACAAGTGACAAAGCTTTCCTCATATTGTTATCATCGCTGCTCCTGACTGGAAATTCAGTTGAAAAAGTATGGAGATTCTAGAACCTGTTGCAAGTCAAAGTCGCCTCTTTCTGGGAGTGGAGGAAAAGTCAATGCTGGATATGATGCTTGGAAACTTTCAAGCAACAAGGAAGAGGCAGAGCTATTAAGATATCGATGGAAATAAACAAATAGTTTAATTCAGGTCTACATATAAAATGTGTGTAAAGCAACTTTCTAAATGCAAGTTCTCAAACAATTAGAAGCAGTTTGACCATTTCATTATATCATAAAGTAAAAATTAGGGAGAAGCTGAATACAGTCTTTCAATGCAAAAGATTTCTACAATGAAGACGCATTGTAAGTTCTCTGTTTGAACCCGTCAAGTGAGTGTACAAAATTTGGAGGAAATGCAGTTCTCTGTTTTCTAACATCTACCTGGAGTAGGAGAATATATCAAATCTATAGCAATTCATAAAAGATAAGGCAAGAGAAGATTTGTAAGCTTACTGAGTTACTCTCCCGTTGCAAAAGTAGTTAAAACCTGAAGTGATGTTCTCATCTGCAACTCCAGGGGAAGAATAGTTAATAAATTGTCACTACAATATTAAAAAATAAGACTGTAGCACCATGTAAGGGGTTGTCTTCTAACAATATGGAAATAAACCTAAAACAACCCTATCCGCATTAACCTCTGAAAAACAGTCTCCTACTTCCAATGAAAATTACTGGTAAAGAAAATTGACATAAAATATTAGAGTATCGAAATTATGATAGAAGAGCATGTGGGTTATCATCTGAGCCCACCTTTACATCAACACAACGCCAAAATCAGTGTATTTCACGGAGAGTGAACAGCAAACAGTTTAAAGAAAGTCAAACAAATCCAACCCCGATGATCATCCAATGAGCAAAGTAAGCCCCTTTTGTCCAGGAAAACCATGAATTCTAAGTCCAAGATCATGACTTCAAACCAAAAATCCACATCCGCGATTGTAAGCACACTAACATTTGTTGAATTGATTACTAATTTACTAGTACATGAAATTTATTTGTTACGAACTTGCCAGAAACACAGTATTGGGAGAAAGAATTGAACTTTTACGTGTGAGGATAGAGAACAACGAGCTTACCAGAAGAAGAGGTGCGGGGTGTGATGAAAACCCTAAATTTTGGGGCCTTCTGGAAATAATGATAAAACAGGTGGATGGTTCAAGACTTGAAGCATAGAAAGGGTAAAGGGTGTGATTGAAACCGAAGTAAAAAACTGGGCCTGAGAAAGAAATGTCAAAAGAGGTTCCTTTGGGATTTAGGGGAATTTGGTTGAAACTTGAAAGGAGCCAAAGGTGCAAGCTTGGAAGCTGGACCATGATCCTATGCTATCCACGAGGCCTTAATAAACCATCATTTCTCACTACCAGAAAAGAAAAAATAAAAAAGGAAAAACAAAAAACAAAAATGAGTCTGGTCAAGGAGGAAGAAAGAAAGGTGAAAGCAATGGCTGGATCCTAAAAAAGCAGAAAAACAAATTTTACAAAATTTCAAGAGTCTTCAACTTCAACTCACATAGCTACAATTATCTCATCCACATTAAACACAAAGTACAGAAAATAAAAGTTGGAAGAAAAAGGCACCTGGATAGAGTTGTTCATCATATCAATAAAACAAAAACTGAAACCACTTAAAAATTGTAGATAACAAAGAAGTTGCCAAAAAATACAGGCTTAGAATGTTCTGATATTCTTGGAACTTACCTGCTCATCTGGCAATGAAGCTGGACCACTAGGTAGCAGTTTATAGTCTTCTCCAGAACCATCTGCAACTAAGGAGATGCGCTCTTTAGAGTTTTCCTTTAGTTGATATTAGTATACTCTAAACTTGGTCTATATATAAGAATGTTTGCTTGGATAAGCACTCACCGCCAGGTTTGGACTTTGATTCCAACTGCTTTTCTACTTCCTGAAATTCATGTGAAACCTCAAATTCCTTGTTATTAGATTGTCAACAGACCATATTCATTGATAGTTCAGGAAATAGTTAAGTGAAAACCTTACCTTCTTCATCATTGCCTCTTCTTCCATGTTTCTATGCCTTTCATTAAAGCTTTTGCTACTGTACCTGCCAGAACTCAGAAGAATATCTAATTAAGATTATTGGGAATATTCAAAGTAAATAAGGAATTTGTGTTCAAAATGTTATTACCTAAGAAGAGAATGATAAGTAGAACTGTGACCGTCCAGTCGGCGAACATGACATTGAAGACAACTTCTATGCTGATGCCTAGCATGAGCATTAGCTGAAAGAGCAATGCCAGATCATAATCTATAAAGGGGCATGTCCAGTGTTGGGTGCCTAAGTCTCAAATTATTGAAGTATACAGTTGAACCTGCAGCACCCATTATCATACCTGCATGACCAATAGGATGACACACAGTTCTTCAATTCTGTCTAAATTGAGTATTAAGATTAAATTAACAAGTTAAAAGAAAAGATTCAAAGGAAAAGTGATTACTAACACTTGGAAATGGCAGTGGAAGACTTGGGATCAAAACCAATGATCAAGCCAAGCATTGCCTCCACCTCCAATCCAACACCTCCCACACTACCCTGCACCAAAGAATCCAACTATTGAGCCAACTACAAATTTCCAACCAAACTCGATCTCCTGAACAACCAAAATATATATGTCAAAGTCAAAATACCACAACACTAGACAGGAAAGTAAGAATCATAAAATCTTAGATGTAATAATTATATCCCCTTTATGCTCTCTCTCTCTCTCTCTCTCTCTCTCTCTCTCTCTATGCGTGTGTGTGTGTGTGTGTGTTCTTGCTGGAGATGCATTAATCGAACTTACTGGTGGAGCAAGTTTGAGTATATGTCTGCACAAAGTTCAGATATGTTCATTCAGTAACAAAAGTTAAAATCATGGTGCTAATAAACCAAAAACTGAACAATATCTAATAAGATTATTGGGAGCGTATTCAAAGTAAATAAGTAATAAGGAATTTGTGTTCAAAATGTTATTACCTAAGAAGAGAATGATAAGTAGAACCATGACCATCCAATCGGCGAACATGACGTTGAAGGCATGATGCAGGATATGGGTGAATTGAGTATTTAGGTAATTTAGCGAAAGCAAAAACAATGGAAAACAGAAAATAGGACTAACAAGGATAGGTCAGGAATCACTCTAGGGGTTTGGCTTCACGCCAAGTGGTCTCCAATCTCTGGAAAATAAACTTTTCTTTATATCTCAGTAACTCTATAATGAATTAAAACCTATAGACATTAGAATAAAAAATTCCCTTGCTAAAACAGAAATTCTAACATAAATAAAAGGCTTATTATCACAAAACGTCCCTAAGGTTTACGAAACTATCAGATTGCATCCTTAATGTTTTTTTTTTGTCATTCGTGGTCCGGTTAGTATGCATGATCACAAATGGTTCCTGCCGTTAGGTTCCGTCAAAAAACTCCGTTAGTTTGCTGACGTGGCATATATGTATATCACAAAATATCCTTGAGGTTCACACACCTATCACAAATGGTCCTTATGAAATTTTTTAATTTTTTAAATTTAAAATTCATAAAATTTTTGTTTTCTTTTTAAAATTTTATGAATTATAATTATTTTAAAAAATATATTAAATTTTAAATACATGTGACACTATATTATTGTAGATATTGGCTCCATATATATGTCACATCAACAAACTAATGAAGTTTTTAAAAATGAAAAAAACTAAAGGTTTAGGGTTCATAAATGGTCCTCAAGATTAAAATCCTTCTATAAATATTTTTCATTTATAAATAATTTTAAAAAGAAAACTAAAATTTTATGAATTTTAAATTTAGAAAAAAACAAATCATAGGGACCATTTGTGATAAGTGTGTAAACCTCAGGGATGTTTTGTGATATATATGTATGCTACGTCAACAAACTAATGAGTTTTTGAGAACCTAACGGCAGGGACCATTTGTGATTGCACATACTAACCTTGAGGACCATAAGTTACACAAAAAAACATTAAGGATGCAAGTAGAAACTTATAAATCCTACTAAAATCTAGAAAACTTAAAAATCTTACTAAAATCTGAAAAACTCAGAGAACAAGTTAGAAACTAGGATCCGGATGATTTTCTTCTTCATGATCTGCTTTACTTTCGTTCTCCACATGACACCTCATTAAAATTTAATCTAATGGATGAGGTCTCTCTTGTGGCTGGACCTGGAGATCAAAATTGAGTTTCAGAGTTGTAGGGTTTTCAATATTTCTCTTCTTTTTGTTAAGTGTATACAAGAATGACTACTGATCGTCTCTCTACCTCATCCGTTGCCGCTGCCGTTGCCAATCAGGATTCGAGTATGGGGGATTTATCTTTGTGTCATGATTTGTTGTGCAATATTTTGTTTAGATTATCACACGAGGATTTGCTGAAATGCAAGATGGTGGCCAAGTCATGTCATCAAATAATCTCTCATGTTTGGTTGCGGAGATTTTGGTCGCGGTTCCTCTTTTAGGTCTTTACAGCTCTGCCCCAACGATGATCGTCTCATCAAATCAACTTTGCCTTTGTAAAAGATTATCCCTTCTTGAAGAAGTCCTGCGATTTCTATTATTTGGTTCGATATCGAAACATATACCTCCGATAATCACAATTGTTGTAATGGGTTAGTTTTGCTGTACAATCCAAGCACTTATCAGTTTTGTGTGTGCAACCCCATCACCAAACAACATGTCTCCATACCTACAACATGTTTACATGAGAATGAGTATTTTTGGGCTGCCTTGGCTTTTGACCCCTATTGAATCGAATCATTTCAGAGTTGTTCGAATTGATTATTCCCGACAACTGACTTCCTTGAACTCAACCTCAACCTCAACCCCGTTGGACATGGTCATGGACATATTTTCATCGCAGTCGAGACAGTGGGTTCGACATGGGTTGCAACCCAACCCGATGTTTATTGAGTTTGCGGGCATTTTGTATACTTGTGCGGGGTGTTATACAGCCTAACTAGTTCAGGGAAAATTTTGTGTATTGACCTCAATACTATTAAAGCTCATGCGTTTGATCTCCCTCATGGGCCTGAGGATGATGATGCTAATGATAAGATGGGTGCAACAACAATGGGAATGGGATGTCTTGGGATCTCAAAGTGTGATAGTTCAAAAACTTTTCGGTTTTGGTCTTATGATGATAGACAATGCACATCTGGTTCCGGTGGTGATCAGTGGACCCTCAGACACAGTGTTTCTGAAGAAGACCTGCAAGATCCGGTTAGGTATCTTTTGATCATGACATATAAAGATCCTGTAATGTCTTCTTTTGATCAGGATGATCTAGTTAAACCTTATGTAATAAGTCCAAATTCTCATGTCATTTTCTTTGGCACTTTAAATTGGATCGGCAGTTGCAATTTTGAAAACCGAAGGGTGGAACTCATCGGTAAAGGAAAATGTACAATAGCTTCACCTGGGTATCACTCTCCTTTCTTTAGACTACGTCCTTGCTTGATACCTTTCTACTGTTTGGGTGAGAGGAATGCCTGCTCTACTCCAATAATGTAAGTTACTGGGTCCTTTACTCTTTTAGTACTTTTCATTTCATGAATTGCAAATCATTATCTCTAAGAAGAGTGTTTCTGAAAACTCAAGGTTGACTAAAATAAGTTGTTAGATTCTGTTGAGGCCCAAAAATCCAAGGGGCTAAGCCCAAATTAATCCTTAGCCCAATATGGGGTAATTGGATGCAAAATAAGCTCAATCGGGATAAAAGAAAATTTATAAAAGCCGCCAACACAAGCTACAAGGCGACAAATCATGCTAAACAAGCACGTGCAAAAGGAGCCAAGGACATACCGATATTACTAGATCACGCTCACATGCTCATTCGGCACTACATGGCCCGACTATAGCTCGTCATGGCATAATAAAACCTCAAGCACGAGCATAGAAATCATGCGCATTCTAATACCAAGCTACGTCACGAGCTTAAGTGGGCCCAAGCCACGAAATTAACCGGGGCTTCTTGAGAAGGTTGTGGTATGGAGGGAAACAAGCAATCACGGGGCCCATTGAGGGTTCAAGGAACGTAGGTTTCAAAGCCACTTGGGGGCTTTGGAACTCAAGCCCGTTCCTAGAACCCAAGCATATGGGTTAGCATGAGAGAGAGGGAGAAAAAATTGACCCATGCTCTAGGAAGACACCAAAGAACCTACCAAGATATTTAGCCCAGCCCACATCAATAGAATTATAGGGAAAGCCTTTCCGACAGCTTGACAAAAGACTGCATCAAGCGATAGAAGCAACAAAGCCAGAGAACCCAATACCATATGCACAAGCCCAAGCCCAGCAACTTGCAAAAATCTGGCGTCAAGCCCTATTCCCGTTTGAATTCCAAACAATGGTCATAAGGGAGCCACGGCAAGACCAGAGGAAATCCATGGGGTGAGAGAAGTATCCATCGGACAAAGGCTCCATCTCTCCTCTTTTCCTCTGTAAGCTCTGCAGGAGAAAACATAAGGAAGCGGTGGCGCCTTCCCCTCTATGGGAAAGCCAGTTTGCGTCAAACCGTTGGAACCATAAAGGATTCCTTACCCATGCTCCTTGGGTGGAAATTCATCAAAATAGAGCTAGGTAGGAGCTGCCAAGGAAAAGGAAGAAAAAACCAGATGAAATTGGAGCTCCTAACGCGCTATAAAGGAGACTTTGGCCACCCAGAAAAAATCATCCCAACTCAACGATCCAGACCTTGACCAAGCTTTGTCAAGCAAATCTGGAATTTTCTCAAGCCACCCAAACCTCTCTTCTGTTCATCTTTCTTTTTCTTAGGATAGAGCTCGCACTGATATTTCCTCCGTAAGAAACCCACGCTGTTTTCTCTCTCTCAAATTGCTAAACTTGTGTAAGCTCAGCTCCCATGCCACATGCTCCTCAAGCTAAGCCATTAATGAAATCCTCATGCTTATTTGGGTGTTAGTGAAGTGATCCTGAGAGTGTTCTTTTAAAATCTCATTAGATTTTCTAAAAACTCTCTTAGGGAGCTTGTTTTCGAACTTCGGGCATTTGGGGATTTTTGCTCATTGCCTTCTCACAGCCAGGCCCATTCGTCACTTTGGAACAAACCCCTGATTCAAACATCTTTTATTATACCTCTGAGGAACTCACATCATCAGTTTGTTTTGATATTGGTTTGGATGCAGACACTTTTTCAGTGTATTACTGTCAAAATGAAGAATAGATATATTCTTAGTTTGAAGGAACATTGAGAATAGATTTTCTTAGTTTGAAGGAATATATAATTTTAAAATAATTTTAAAAAAGTATAGCCGTG
Source organism: Prunus mume (assembly GCF_029339155.1). Classification (NCBI taxonomy): domain Eukaryota; kingdom Viridiplantae; phylum Streptophyta; class Magnoliopsida; order Rosales; family Rosaceae; genus Prunus; species Prunus mume. The sequence goes on along the minus strand of NC_142705.1, from coordinate 2,072,595 downwards.
CGGCTATACCTTTTATATATGTATTGATTTGTTTGCATTAATGAAATTATGACTTTCCCCCTTAAAAAATTAGATATATTATTTTTTAACAGTATAGCCGTGCGGCTATACTATTTTCAAAAAAAAAAAGAGAGTATATTTCAAGCTTAGTCTAGTGCAGAGTTACATACTAGACTACTGAGACAAACTTGCAAAACGTAGGCCAGCGTCCCTGCATGCAAGAGCTATCATCATCATGTGTAAACCGTCAAGTGAGTACAAAATTTGGAGGAAATGCAATTATCTGTTTTCTAACATCTACTTGGAAGTTGGAATAGGAGAATATATCATATCTATAGCAATTCATAAAAGATAAGGCAAGAGAAGATTTCTAAGCTTATTGAGTTACTCTCCCCTTGCAAGACTAAAACTTGAAGTGATGTTCTTATCTACAACTCCAGGGAAAGAATAGTTAACAAATTACAAATTTATAAATAAACTCAATCCTAGACATGAATTTATAAAAAAAAACCCAACATTGTTTAAAACATAGAAACACACCCAAAAATCAACAATTGTATATTTTTTTGGGTGTGCTTATAATTTGAGTGTGTTTAATAAATGGGTTTTGGGTGTGTTTCTAAAGTGTTTTTCATGTTGGGTTTTTTTTATAATTTCAGCCCATATTTTATAGGCGTATTAGTGAAACTCCCTTAACAAATTGTCACTACAATATTAAAAAATAAAGTTGTAGCACCATGTAAGGGGTTGTCTTCTAGCAATAGTATCGCCTCATGGCCATACTTATGTTGACATATGGCCCATAATTGCTAGGTGGGTCCTTTTATTTATTTATATATAACTATACTCTTTTTTAAAAATTAAAAAAAAAAATAGTATAGCCGCACGGCTATACTCTTCTTAAAAATATTATGGCCGCGCGCCTATACATATTTTGACATGTCGCGCATATATTAGCTAGGTGGGTCCATATTATATTAGTATAGCCGAGCGGCTATACTCGGTTATTTTGATATTTTTTAAAATATCGTAGTCGCGCTATCGTATTTTGACACTTCGCTAGGGTCCTCTCTCTCTCTCTCTCTCTATATATATATATATATATTTATATATATAGTTAATCATTTTATTAGTCTCGAATTTAGACTGATTTGCATTTGAGTACCTATATTTCCAAAATAGTTCCCGTGGTCCTTTAACTTTAGTTTCGTTAGGACAAATGGTTTTGTCAATTTTATTAACTTTTCATTAAATCACGGGGTAAAATGGTATTTACTGTAGACAGTACAGAGAATTTTTTTGTAGTTGGATAATGGTTGGTTATTCTATTAAATTTTCCTACATTTTTCCAAATAACTCAAGAAATAATGACTTTCAGAAGGAACAAAGAAAGTTAATAAACAATCCAGTAGAAGCTTTGAAATTATAACAATTTGGGAGTTACATCGAATCTAGTGAGTTATCCAATCTAATAAAACCTTTGACACTGTCTTTCCTTTGATGCATTATATGATTGGATTACCAATTCAATTTTAATAATTCAGCCATATTTTTATAGGATGCATGGATCCATGTTTTCTTTTTGGCTTTAAGAATTTTAGGTTAAATGAAATTAGCCCATAAGTTTAACAGTACAATCCAGTTAGATGACTATAACAAAGCATTCATAATAAAATACCATGACACATATGCCACCATGCCACACATAACATAACACTACATTGTTTTCTAAAAATAATTGATGGAGAGACGTGCATTGGTTGTCTCTCCACGAAGTTAAAGGACCTCATGACTTATCAACTTGCAAACCAGAGAAGTCATGGTCAAAGCCATCAAGAGTCGATATGCCTTGCCCCATATAATCCTCAACTCTTCCTTTCTATTCAGCTTCTTTCGATGGCAATTTTTGACACAACGTGATACATAATTCGAAATCCGTACTATCAAATTTTTAGGTTTTTTTTGGGGTCAATTCATTATAACCCGTTAAATAAATAGGTGGGTTTCGGGTCAACTCATTAAAAAACCTATGTAACCCATTTATAAAAAGGGTCAACTTACCAACCCACTTAAATACTTATTTAACCCGCTAAAATACCTATTAAATCCGCTAGAATACCTATGTAACATGTCAACCCACTAACCCGTTTCTTTGTGTATTCTTCATTTTTCTTAATTTTTTCTAATTGTTTTTAATTTTTTTAGTGGCTACCACTTAACGGGTCAACTTGAAACCTGCACAAAAAATGAGCGAGTAAACCCAACACGACCGTTTATTAAACAAAAGAGTATACTGAAAAGAGAAGCGAGATTGTTAGGTGAAATGGGTTTGACATTGTTATCTGTGAAAATAATTCTTTATCAGTTTGTTGTGAGAGAAAATAGTTTAGCGTTTGGTAAACTTTTTGTTAAAAATGTTGTTGGTACTAATTTCTGCATAATCAGAAAATAATTCTGTATAATCATTAAACTCAGCGCCTCTTCGAAACTGATTCCTTCATAATCAGAAAATAAAAGCACATCATTAACTGTTTTTCCTTATAACTTTCTCTCACAACAATTTTTAACCATAAGTAATTTTCTCATAACTTACCAAACAAGTTGGGCTTCTCAAAATTTTAAAAAAATCACTTACCACCCTAAATAAGCAATACTAAACAGAACTTTAGTCGACCTTAAAATATGGGAATTTTCAAGTTAAGCCAATAACCATTGCATAATGCATTACATCGCATGTGAGAGCTACTTAACCAATATACTAAAGAAATGGTCGTCTTTATTGGTGGTTGTGTAAGTGGTTGTCTTTATCGTATCTTCTGTGTTGTTCAGGATCGTTGTCTTCTGGGTTGTGTCAAGACTTGGCAATTGGCTGGTTGTGTTGGGTTTTGCTTGGATTCTGGGAATCTTGCTCTTTGTGGAGGATTGTAGCGAGTGTAAAGTTCCATCTTATCTTTGTTTTCAAGCTGATCTTATTAGGTTGACGTAAATCTGATCTTATTAAGTGCTACAGTTAGCAAAATCATAAAGTTTCGCATTTTGATTACAGAAATTTCATGTGGGTTTTACTTTACCAAGTGAAATATAGCTTTAGGGTGCTTTGGATCTTACCAAAGTCTACGTCTTTGGATAATTTTTGGTACTTCATCCTACTCATCGATTAGATTTGACTGGATTTCGTAACTTTCCCCCAGTATTTCTTTGCATTGAGAACGCTCGGTAAGCTGCATTTTCAAGCCTTTGGTAGATTTAAAATTTTTTGAGCTCTTTCCAAGTTCATTGAAGACAAGAAAGAGGAAAAGAAATTGTCATTTTTGGTAGTTAGCCGTAGTTTGGTTTTCGGGAAATTTCTGGACCCAAATGATGGGGGCAAAATCCAGTAAAAACAAGGGTGTTTATGCCTAAGCACAATCATCACCGCCACCTCCCCCCAACCCACAATCCCTTGAGCTCGTACGAGGCAGCCTGACAATCATTTGATGCCACTTTCCAACAGCGCACTAGCAGTGTCATCACCTCACTCTCCACTGGAAGGGGTTGCTGAAGACTCAAAGTTCGGTCCATATGGACTCAAAGAGGTTACTGATATTGTTTGCTTTAAATGAACCAGGAAGGAAGTGGTCAAAATCATTCTAAAATGCAAGAAGGATATATGCAACAGTAAGGAAATGTTATATGCTTTGAGAACAGTCTTCAAACATTGGACTTCTGTACTGCCCTTGAGCAATGTCTCAAGCGTGCGCTCAATAACCAGCTGATAATTCGAGCAGCTCAAAGTTGCGAAGTCAAAGCATCTTTTTCAATACATCTGATGCCGTGGCGGATGAGTTATTGTACAAGCATGCAAAAATCCCTTTGACTGTTTTTCTCAACTGATTCCTCAATTTCGGCTGAACTACTCTCAGCATCTCCAATGATATTTTTTCAGCATCTTTTAAATCTTTTCTCTCACCCTCAGAATCAAAGCATTGAGCTGCAAATCAAAGATTTTTAAATTAGCTACAACATATATTAATTCAAAATCAGCTACTTGTTCCTCGATACTCACCACATCCAAAATTAGCTAGCTTTACTTGGCCATCACACAGAAACACGTTGCAAGCAATATATCACCATGGAAGGATCCGTTTCCATGGAGATATACCAAGCCTTTCATGATACCCTTGGAAATATTCAAGTATGTATCTTCATCCAATTTCCCAGTATCATGCAACAAATCGTCTATAGATCTGTTTGCCAATAAAACGATATGTTAAAAATAAAAATAAAATAAAATAAAACTAATTGACACAACAATTAATTGGCTTTACCTCTCATAGAGTTCCATTTGTATGTACAAATGGGGAACATCAGGCTGTTGTGATGAGCTCTCTTCGGAAATTCCAAAAGTAGGTGGCTCTACCCATGACTAGAATTCAGAAAAAAAAAAAAAAAAAATTATAGACAGACATATGTTAATTTCTTAATACATTTATGTATGCATGTTTACTTGATTAAATTAGGATAGATTGCTCACCGTGTAATAGCGGACAACATTGGAATGCTCAAGCTTGCACATCGCATGAACTTCCCTAAACAATCCAAGCATGTCACATTTAAAACAAGAGTTAATTATAATTACAATATAATATGAGAAGTGCACATAATCAAAATAATATATATATATATATATATATTTTAAAAAGTCAAATACTTACTTAATGACTCTCTCAAAGCTCATGCCGTTTAGACCACTGATTGGGACAATTTTGATGGCATAGAAGTTTTGATCAATCTTGTGCTGGCATTTGTAGGCGCAACCGAATGCACCTTTTCCTAACAAATTCAACTCCCTAAAATCTGAAAGGTATCTGGAAAACTGGATATAGAAGAGGAAAGGAAAAAAAACACACTACGTTAGGAGAATGTATTTGTTCAATTTATAATTTGAACTTATCTAAGCACTTCTAGGCTTACCTTCTCATTCTTAATGACAGGACTCCAAATCATGCATCCGGTAACAGGGCATGTCATCTCCTCCATGCTGGATTAACACCAAGAAATTAATACAATTAATCGGACAGATTAAAAAAACAGTTTTTTATTTGTTTAATTTATTTTACATGTGGCAAGGATTGACTGGTCATTTCAAATCGGTACAATGTACCTTCCGCACCTGATTGGACACCAAAAAGTTGAATACTCATATAAGACCGTGTTCTCTCTTCCTCCCCAATTTCTCAGTCTCTCTCCTCCCTTCGTTTCCCAACCCTAGCCGCAACACTGCCTCTCTTCGTATGTCTCTCTCTCTCTCTCTCGCTGAGATTATTCTTTTGAGATCTTTGTGTGTCTTCCTGCCTTTTCTACTATCGGTATTGATTAAGTTTATCCTTGTTTTCTGTTTTCTTAATGCTTGTCAGGTGGGATTGTTTATCACAGAGCTTAGAGCAATGGCTCCTGCTAAAGGTACCTCCTTTCTCATGGAACTGATATATTTTGTATAATACCCAGAAAAGGAAGAAAACAAAAAAAAGAATGTGAGCTTCATAGCTTTCTCGTTCTTCTAATTTTCTTGTTGTTTATTGGTATTAGTTCTTTTGATTGTTAGTGTTTGATGTTTGAATGCTGGGCTTGATTGGTTGGACAATTTCATATCTCCCTGTAGAAAACTCGTCCAAAAGGAGGCTTCTTTCTCTTCTTCACCCAAAAACTATGCCATCTCTCAACCCAGACCCTTGTCTGCCCCTTCTTCTCCGTGGCTCACCCCTATTTTCTGGGGCTGCCTCTCAGCCTGTTGTTCTGATTTTGGCTAGATCTCCCACATTTGGACCATTGTTGTATGTGTTCTTGATGAGGTTTGGTGGTGGATCTAGGTAGATCTCCTTTGGATCTATTTTCTGTGGAGGTGTAGTTGTTGGATCTAGGTAGGTCTAGATAGATCTTCCATCTATGGTATTGTGGGAACACTGCCTCTCTTCATATGTCTCTCTTTCTATGAGATTATTCTTTTGAGATCTTTGTGTGTCTTCCTGCCTTTTCTACTATCGGTATTGATTAAGTTTATCCTTGTTTTCTGTTTTCTTAATTATTGTCAGGTAGGATTGTTTATCACAGAGCTTAGAGCAATGGCTCCTGCTAAAGGTACCTCCTTTCTCATGGAACTGATATATTTTGTATTATACCCAGAAAAGGAAGAAAAAAAGAATGTGGGTTTCATGGCTTTCTCGTTCTTCAAATTTTCTTGTTGTTTATTGGTTTTGGTTCTTTTGATTGTTCAAGTGTTTAATGTTTGAATGCTGGTTGGTGGACAATTTCATATCTCCCTATAGAAAACTCGTCCAAAAGGAGGCTTCTTTCTCTTCTTCTCCCAAAAACTATGCCCTCTCTCAACCCAGACCCTAGTCTGCCCCTTCTTCTCCGTGTCTCACCCTTATTTCTTGGGGCTGCCTCTCAGCATGTTCTGATTTTGGCTAGATCTCCCACATTTGGACCATTGTTGTATGTGTTATTGATGAGGTTTGGTGGTAGATCTAGGTAGATTTCCTTTGGATCTATTTTCTGTGGTGGTGTAGTTGTTGGATCTAGGTAGATCTTCCATCATATGGTATTGTGGGAACACTGCCTCTCTTCATATGTCTCTCTCTCAATGAGATTATTCTTATGAGATCTTTGCGTGTCTTCCTGCCTTTTCTACTATTGGTATTGATTAAGTTTATCCTTGTTTTCTGTTTTCTTAATGCTTGTCAGGTACGATTGTTTATCACAGAGCTTAGAGCAATGGCTCCTCCTAAAGGTACCTCCTTTCTCATGGAACTGATATATTTTGTATAATACCCAGAAAAGGAAGAAAAAAAAGAATGTGGGTTTCATAGCTTTTTCGTTCTTCTAATTTTCTTGTTGTTTATTGGTATTGGTTCTTTTGATTGTTCAAGTGTTTGATGTTTGAATGCTGGGCTGGATTGGTTGGACAATTTCATATCTCCCCATAGAAAACTCGTCCAAAAGGAGGCTTCTTTCTCTTCTCCCAAAAACTATGCCCTCTCTCAACCCAGACCCTAGTCTGCCCCTTCTTCTCTGTGTCTCACCCTTATTTTTTGGGGCTGCCTCTCAGCCTGTTTTTCTGATTTTGGCTAGATCTCCCACATTTGGACCATTGTTGTATGTGTTCTTGATGAGGTTTGGTGGTAGATCTAGGTAGATCTCCTTTGGATCTATTTTCTGTGGAGGTGTACACCAAATCACAGATCACAGGTACACCAGGAGTCGCAAAACTATGCGATTACTGACTTATTATTTTCTTCTGATTACATCAAATTAAGATCGCTGCGAAGGGCTCTGTTAATGAGTGTTTTTAGGGTTTATGTTGGGTTAGCTGGACTGGATAGGGTTCTTTTAATTGTGTTGGTTGTGTCTCTGTGTGTGATCTGCTTTTTTTCTGCTATGAATCTGGGGCTTTTAGTTTTAGTTTTTAGTTGTTTTTTTTTTATATTTATGGAAATACTCCTTTGGATAGTGAATATTGGGGTTTTCTAGGATTATGCATTATAGCGTATTCCATTGTATCTTAGATATCCAATCTTAGGAAAGCTTGTTGATATTTACTAGCACTTGAACTTCCGGTTTATTTTTGTGAAGGATAATAGACTCCTTTCCTTACTTCTGATAAAATAGTTATTTCAATATCTTTCTGAAAATGGTGTATATTAGCTTCATTTCATGCGTTATTTTAAGGTACAGTGATCTGACGGTCTCTTTTGCAGCATGGCTCTCGTGGCTATGAGAGAGAATATTCAGATTAGAGAAAAGGGGCGTGATAAGGATATGGACGGGGACAGAGATAGGACAAAGATAGGGAAAGGGACAGAGACAGGAATAGGGAATAGGGAAAAGGGACCGAGATAGAGAAAGAGAAAGGTCTCGAGACAGGGATCATGATCGTCGTCATAGGGACCGCCACAGGGATCGTGAGAGAAGCGAGCAGAGGAGAGATAAGGACGACGTCGATGATGATCACTACCGTGTTCGGGACTCTGATAGGTATGAATATTTTTTAGCTAGTTATTTACTTGTAAAATGAATGTTCTGTTGTGTACTGTCATCTGAGTTAGATGCAATCTGGAATTTTTTATATTGATAGTAACTAGTGTGTGAATTAATCAGGGGAAGCTTGTCTGTTTTTTAAATTTCTTTATTCTTGAAACAAATCCTTTGAATTCTTGCGTTCTTATTTCTGTTATGATTATTATGATTATTTATGAATTGATTTTACAGGTGGAGGGATTATGACAGAGACGGGGAGGATAGGCAAAATAGGTTCCAAGTCTCAGTTTCGTTTGAGGGGTAGATCTGAGCACAAATCCAGATTGAGTTCACATTCTCGTTCACGATAAAAAAGGTAGTTATTTGAGAGATTAGTTTGTGAATGTGGATCAAAAAATGTGTTTGAATCACTTTCTTAAGGACTCCTATCTCCTGTAGCAAAGCCTAAATTTGGATTAAATGTCTATTACCTGTAGTGGCTTAAATTTGTAGGTCATGATCAATTTGGGGTTTAGGGTTTAGGATCTTGTTTTAGTTTCAATCTTAGCATAACAAATAAAAAATATACACTGAAGCACTCAAATCAATATTCAATTCATTTTCCGTAACAAATATTCAAGACGAATCGGAAATATACATAGAATAATTCAGTAACAGATTGGAATTAAATCGATTATAACCAGGAAATGAAAATAAAGTTGAACTTACAGAGATTCTTGCTTTGAGAAGCTCAAAGGTCGTCAGAAAACCTTCAAATTCTTGTTTTAGTTTCAATCTGAGCATAACAAATCAAAAATATACACTGAAGCACTCAAATCAATATTCAATTCATTTTCCGTAACAAATATTCAAGACGAATCGGAAATATACATAGAATAATTCAATAACAGATTGGAATTAAATCGATTATAATCAGGAAATGAAAATAAAGTTGAACTTACAGAGATTCTTGCTCTGAGAAGCTCAAAGGTCGTCAGAAAACATTCAAATTCTTGCTTTCTGAATTGGAGGGAAACCAATCGGAGTGGTTTAGTCCCATTTAGCATTCGGGTCATGACTCACCCGCGAAACCCGACCCGGCACATTGTTAATTATTGTTGCAACAAAAGTTGTAAAAATGGTCTCCAAGGGACTCGAACACTGGTCATAAGGCTGCTAGCACCGGTGGTAGACCACTACGCTGACACGTTATTTTGTTTTATTTTCGATTTTGTAATTTAAGATCCATCAATATTTAGTCTTCATTGCATGGATCATCATTGTCATAAAATAATGGGTTAATGATAGTTTAGTGTTCTTTGGTTACACTCTTTTAAGTCATATTAATCCATATATTTTTAATTTTTACAATTGAACACCCTAGTCTTTAAAATTTTTTACAATGTGATTTTACCGTTAGGAATTCTGGTTATTATTTTAAGGATGAACAAAATTCAAAGTAATAGTGCGCCCCTGAAAATGCAAAGGAATTAGAAGATTGAACTCGACTATATTTCTAGTGATGATCTTATCTTTTGAAAAGCTTATTTAGTTATACAGAACTACATAGTAAAATAACTTACCTTACCTTAACAATGTGAACAATAAGAAAAGCCACCGAGACATACACGAGCATCGATAACTCCTTCCAGTAAATGTTGTGTGATATAGGTACCTGGACAGAGTTGTTCACAAATTCAATAAGACATAATCTGAAACAACTTCAAAATTGCTGATACCCAACAACTTGGAACTGACCTGCTCATCTTGCAATGAAACCATCTGCAACAAAGGAGACGTGCGCTTTAGAGTTTTCTTTTAGTTCATATTAGTGCATAATCTCTAAAACTTGGTCTATATATACACTCACCGCCACATTTGGAAACCAATTCCAACTGCTTTTCTGCTTCCTGAAAGTCATGTGAAACCTCAAATTCCTTGTTAGTACGTTGGTAACAGACCCTACTCATTGATAACCCAGGGGATCTGGATAGTTGTGTGAAAATCTTACCTTCTTCATCATTGTCTCTTTCTTCCATGTTTATATGCCTTTCATTAAAGCTTTTGTTGCTGTACCAGCCAGAACTCAGAAGAATATCTAATAAGATTATTGGGAGTGTATATTCTGTAGACACTACAGAGAATTTTTTTTTAGTTCGATAATGGTTGGTTATTCTATAAAATTTTCCTACATTTTTCCAAATAACTCAAGAAATAGTGACTTTCAGAAGGAACAAAGAAAGTTAACTAACAATCCAGTAGAAGCTTTGAAATTATAACAAAATAGTTCAAATGTTTGGTATTGATAGCATTTTTATGCCAAGTTTTGAAGTTTCTAGAGGACGATTAAGCGCAATATATGTAAAGATTTGATGTGCTTTTCTTTTAGTTGTGTTCATATTCCATTTTATGAGTTCAGCTCTCAAAGTAAAAAACTAGTTAGGAAATTGTGGTCAAAATGTTGTTACCTAAGAAGAGAATAATAAGTACAACGGTGACCATCCAGTCAGCGAACATGACTTTGAAGGCAACTCCTGTGCTGATGCCCAGCATGAGCATTGGCTGAAAGAGAAATGCCAGATCATAATCTATAAGGGCATGTCCAGTGTTGTGTGCGTTAAGTCTCAAATTAAGTATACAGTTGAAACTGAAGCACCCATTATCATACCTGCATGACCAATAGGATGGCATATAATTCTTTAATTCTGTCTAGACTGAATACATTAAGATCAAATTAACAAGTTAAAAGAAAAGATTAATAAGAAAGATGATTACTAACACTTGGAAATGGCAGTGGAAGACTTGGGATCAAAACCAATGATCAAGGAATTTTGAATCCAAACCTCTTCAGTGATTTTTCCTTGCCAAGGATTCTTGACAAGATTTTGACTGACAAAAAGAATAGAGTGAATTTTGTCTTGCGTTGAACTATACCTGAGCAGGAATTCCCAATTCAAGGAAAAAGGGTCCCAAGATGAAACCGCCTCCCAGCTACAATCCCACTGCTGCAGTAAGGTAAAATCTGATGGAACTTCCAGTTTGTGATTTCCTTTCCTTTGAATGCAATCACCCAGGTACCTTTGCATAAGAATTTAGCTTCAAAGAGCATAACGGAGACTGCAATTGGTACCTACGAAATGATAATATTTATGTTCAACTGGACATCATTCTTTTTATGCACGCTTGAGTGTATATAGTTATGTGTTTCTATAGTGTCCGTTGAAGAAATCTTACTGCTCTGGTTGTTAACCTTACTGCATGGAGTTCAGGACCCAATAATTCAGTAAGAAAAGTTAAAATCATGGTGCTTTGGAAGCAAATACAGAGGTATTAGAAAGATGGAATTTGATTGCGTTGCTAGTGATGATCATATCTTTTGGAGAGCATTTTAATAAGGTCCGGTATGCAAATAGATGAGTTCCTAGAAAAGTTTCTTTAGTTGTACAGAACTACAGAGTAAAATAACTTAACAATCTGAACAATAAGAAAAGTCACCCAGACATGCACAAGCATCAATAACTCCTTAAAGTAAACGTGTGTGATATAGGCACCTGGATGGAGTTGTTCATCATATCAATAAAACAAAAACTGAAACCACTTAAAAATTGCAGATAACAAAGACGTTGCAAAATAATACAGGCTTAGAATGTTCTAATATTCTTGGAACTTACCTGCTCATCTGGCAATGAAGCTGGACCACTAGGTAGCAGTTTATAGTCTTCTCCAGAACCATCTGCAACTAAGGAGATGTGCAGGTTAGAGTTTTCTTTTAGTTGATATTAGTATACTCTAAACTTGGTCTATATATAAGAATGTTTGCTTGGATAAGCACTCACCGCCAGGTTTGGATTCCGATTCCAACTGCTTTTCTGCTTCCTGAAAGTCATGTGAAACCTCAAATTCCTTGTTATTAGATTGTCAACAGACCATATTCATTGATAGTTTAGGAAATAGTTAAGTGAAAACCTTACCTTCTTTATCATTGTCTCTTCTTCCATGTTTCTATGCCTTTCATTAAAGCTTCTGCTGCTGTACCTGCCAGAACTCAGAAGAATATCTAATAAGATTATTGGGACTATTCAAAGTAAATAAGGAATTTGTGTTCAAAATGTTATTACCTAAGAAGAGAATGATAAGTAGAACTATGACCATCCAGTGGGCGAACATGACATCGAAGAGAACTCCTATGCTGATGCCTAGCATGAGCATTGGCTGAAAGAGCAATGCCAGATCATAATCTATAAAGGGGCATGTTCAGTGTTGGGTGCCTAAGTCTCAAATTGAAGTATACAGTTGAAACTGAAGCACCCATTATCATACCTGCAGGACCAATAGGATGGCATACAGTTCTTCAATTCTGTCTAAATTGAATATATTAAGATTAAATTAACAAGTTAAACGAAAAGATTCAAAGGAAAAGTGATTACTAACACTTGGAAATGGCAGTGGAAGACTTGGGATCAAAACCAATGATCAAGGCAAGCATTGCCTCCACCTCCAACACCTCCCACACTACCCAATGCTGCACCAAAGTATCCAACTATTGAGCCAACTACAAATTTCCAACCAAACTCGATCTCCTGAACAACCAAAATATATATGTCAAAGTAAAAATACCACAACACTAAACAGGAAAGGAAGAATCATAAATTCTTGGATGTAATAATTATACTCTCTCTCTCTCTCTCTCTCTCTCTCTCTCTCTCTCTCTCTCCCCCTATGTGTGTGTGTGTGTGTGTGTGTGTGTGTGTGTGTGTGTGTTCTTGCTGGAGATGCATTAATCAAACTCACGGGTGGAGCAAGTTTGAGTATATGTCTGCACAAAGTTCAGATATGCTCATTCAGTAACAAAAGTTAAGATCATGGTGCTAATAAACCAAAAACTGAACAATATCTAATAAGATTATTGGGAGAGTATTCAAAGTAAATAAGTTATAAGGAATTTGTGTTCAAAATGTTATTACCTAAGAAGAGAATGATAAGTAGAACTGTGACCATCCAATCGGCGAACATGACGTTGAAGGCATGATGCAGGATATGGGTGAATTGAGTATTTAGGTAATTTAGCGAAAGCAAAAACAATGGAAAATAGAAAATAGGACGAACAAGGATAGGTCAGGAATCACTCCAGGGGTTTGTCTTCACACCAAGGGCATGTTTACGTATCAGTAATGGGTATGGGAGGAAATGGAATGATTTCCATTCCTGATTTTTCCTGCATTTACTTGCAATCATGAATGAAAAAATAAGTGGGACCCACCTCAAAATCCGTAATCACATCCCCTCAAAACTAGGTATCAAATCAACTAGGGGGGAGTAGTCGATACGATTCTCGTTCCTGTTTTCTCTTATTAACTTCAAAAAATACCCTTACCACTTTACTATAATTCCAAAACACTCCAAACCCTAAAAAAAAATAAAAACTCACGCCAAGAAGTTCCAAGACGCTCAAACTTCTTTTTCACGTTAGCGTTGTAGACACAACCTCCCAGAAGCACAACAACGCCTTGTGCTATGTAAGTCATTCTATCTATCTATCTATCTATCTATCTATCTATCTTCTTCTTCTATCCTCTGTCTTCACATTCACCACAAAACAAAGTACGATCATGGATAAAGACTTTTGTGGAGATTATATATCTTTTTTTTTTTTTGGTAGTATGAAGATTATGTATTTAATCGTATGAAGATTGTGTAGGTTATTGTTATTTGATTGTTAGTTACGTATGTGAAAGATATATATTTATATTTATATTTATTTCGTTTGAAATTGGCTCTGGACAATGGTGTTATTAACATTATCATTGAACTGGGCTCTTGTTGTTCATCTTGTTTAACATATTGATTCCTCATGTTCACACCACCTTACTGGTTTGCTGCAGGATTAGTTTGGTCTCCTTATCCAATTTGAGAATTATATATGTGTTGTGGTGAAAATGTGTAGGGCATTTTAGTAATCAAATTAATTTGGATTTTGATTCATGAAAATTAGTAAACAATAACAATGGAAATCAACCCCATTCTTTTGCTAATTCCATATGTTTAGTAAACAGCTTTATGTGAATGATTCTTTCCATACCGATTCAGTAGTTCCCCGATTCCTAAATTTTCTGATTCTATACTTTCTCCATTACTGATACGTAAACATGCCCCAAGTAGTCTCTAATCTTTGGAAAATAAACTTTTCTTTATATCTCAATAACTCTATAATGAATTAAAACCTATAGACACTGAATAAAAAAATCCCTTGCTAAAACAGAAATTCTAACCTAAATAAAACAGGAAACTTATAAATCCTCCTAAGGCAATAGAATAAAAAAAATCCCTTGCTAAAACAAAAATTCTAACATAAATAAAATAGGAAACTTATATAAATCCTACTAAAATCTGGAAAACTTAAATATCTTACTAAAATCTGGAAAACTCAGAGAACAAGTTAGAACCAACTAGGATCCGGATCCTCTACTATGATTTTCTCTGTCATGATGATCTGCTTTACTTTCCTTCTCCACATGACACCTCATTAAAATTTAGGGAGTTTCACTAAAACACCCAAAATGGGGGTTGAAATTATAAAAAAACCCAAACACTATTTAAACATATAAACACACCCAAAACTCATCATTACACACACTCAAAACTCATTTATAAACACACCCAAAAAGTTGACTTTGGGGTTAATTTTGGGTGTGTTTCTATGTTTAAATAGTGCTTGGGTTTTTTTATAAATACATGTCTAGGATTGGGTTTATTTATAAATTTGTATAAAATTTAATCTAATGGATGTAAGCCGGACCCATCATCCACAAAATAAAAATCCAATTTACACTTAATTAAAATATGAAAATAAAAACCCAATTTACACCTAATGGGTTTGACAACGGAAAGCAAATTATATGCTGATGCCTTCTTTTGTGATCTTGAGAAGTGGCTGATTCCGCTTTGCGGAATGCAAGTAATTTTGATCAAAATAAATAAACAATCACCGGTTCACCAATTTTGGCAACAAAAAAAATAATCACCGGTTCAATAATAATTTTGAATTCTTCCCGCTTGGCCCGGACGACTAATCAGCGGCCCAATTGGAGAGACACCACATTTGAGTACATGACAAAATTGAGCAAGGAATACATTTCCTAATCGCTCCCAAAATAATTAAAGAAGATAGTTGGTTTGTTTCCTACCAAAAACAGAAAATATGATTATAATAAGACTCTATCTCATTACACCGTCAAAAAGAAATAAATTCAAATCCAAATAGGAGGAGGATTTGGTACTCAGCCAGCCTTCCTTTTATAGTTAGTTTTCCATCTACATATCAATCAACTTATTGTGGCTGGACCTGGAGATCAAAATTGAGTTTCAGAGTTGTAGGGTTTTCAATATTTCTCTTCTTTTTGTTAAGTGTATACAAGAATGACTACTGATCGTCTCTCTACCTCATCCGTTGCCGCTGCCATTGCCGATCAGGATTCGGGTATGGGGGATTTATCTTTGTGTCATGATTTGTTGTGCAATATTTTGTTTAGATTATCACACAAGGATTTGCTGAAATGCAAGATGGTGGCCAAGTCATGTCATCAAATAATCTCTCATGTTTGGTTGCGGAGATTTTGGTCGCGGGTTCCTCTTTTGGGTCTTTACTTCTGTACTCTGCCCGAACCTGATGATACGGATCATCAAATCAATTTTGCCTTTGTACAAGATTATCCCTTCTTGAAGAAGTCACTGCCTGATTTCTATTATTTGGTTCGATTTCAGAGACGCAATACCTCCGATAATCACCTGGACTGTTGTAATGGGTTAGTTTTGCTGTACAATCCAAGCACTTATCAGTTTTGTGTGTGCAACCCCATCACCAAACAACACGTATCCATACCTACAACATGTTTACATGAGAATGAGTATTTTTGTGCTGCCTTGGCTTTTGACCCTATTGAATCGAATCACTTCAGAGTTGTTCGAATTGATTATTCCCGACAACTGACTTCCTTGAAATCAACCTCAACCCCGTTGGACATGGTCATAGGTCATGGACATCTTTTCTTCGCAGTCGAGGCAGTGGGTTCGACATGGGTTGCAACTCGACCCAATGTTTATTGAGGGGTTCAAAACTTTCAAGCTTTGCAGGCATTTTGTATACTTGCGCGGGGTGTTATACAGCCTAACTAGTTCAGGGAAAATTTTGTGTATTGACCTCAACACTATTGAAGCTGGTGCGTTTGATCTCCCTCATGGGCCTGAGGATGATGATGCTGATGCTGATGATAAGATGGGTGCAACAACAATGGGAATGGGATGTCTTGGGATCTCAAGGGGCCTTGTTTGTTATGTAAAGCGTGATAGTTCAAAAACTATTCGGTTTTGGTCTTATGATGATCGACAATGCACATCTGGTTCCGGTAGTGATCAGTGGACTCTCAGACACAGTGTTTCTGAAGAAGTCCTGCAAGATCGGGTTATGTGTCTTTTAATCATGACATATTTAATCATGACACATGAGTATGAGGATGATTCTGATGAGGATGATCCGATTAAACCTTATGCAATATGTCCAAATTCTCATGTCCTTTTCTTTGGCACTTTAAATTGGATCGGCAGTTGCAATTTTGAAAACCAAACGGTGGAACTCATCGGTAAAGGAAAAAGTACAATAGCTTCACCTGGTTATCACTCTCCTTTCTTTACACTACGTCCGTGCTTGATACCTTTCTACTGTTTGGGTGAGAGGAATGCCTGCTCTACTCCAATAATGTAAGTTGACTGGGTCCTTTATTTACTCTTTTAGTACTTTTCATTTCATGAATTGCAAATCATTATCTCTAAGAAGAGTGTTTTTGAAAACTCAATATTGACTAAAATAAGTTGTTACATTCAAACTTCTCTTTTTATACCAACTCAAACTCATATTTTCAAAATTTAATTAATTTTTTAAAATGCTTTGAGAGTAATATTAAAAGGTGCTTTCTTTGGAAGAACTCACATCATCAGTTTGTTTTGATAATTGCTTTCGGATGCAAACACTTTTTCAGTGTATTACTGTCAAAATGAAGAATATATATTTTCTTAGTTTGAAGGAATATTGAGAGTAGATTTTCTATGTTTGAAGGAACATTGGGAATAGATTTTCTTAGTTTGAAGTCATTTTCTTAGTTTATTGGTGAATCTTTTGCTTGATTTGGTTTTCTAGAACTGATAAATACATGAACTCAGTGGGAACTGTAAAATACCATCTTTTGCCTCTACATATATATAGGTAATCAAGTAGAGAAGCACATAATTCGATTAGGTGTAAGACAAGAGTAGCATTATTTCTTCATCAATCGGTAATTTTATTGGTTATATTAACTGATCACAAGACATGAGGAAGAATATATTGTTCATAATTGAGCAAACTATGTAGTGTAGGCTATATATTTGTGATGTAGTTAGGCAGGTAAATAAGCTTGAGTTTTCCTTTGTTGTTTTTCCTCAATCTTAATTTGGTGCATTGATCACTTGTATGCTCTTCATCCTCGATCTTAATTTGTTCGTGTTTTCCTTCCTAAACAGACCAGAAGGTGTCGCCAAAGGAGTAGAGATTCTGAGTGCGGAAGTAGCATGTCAATGTGATGAACAAAAACATAGAGATATTCGAGCCGTGCGCATTAATAACTCATTCCCTATTGAGAACAAATCACCGTTTGTTTTTCCTAGTGAAATGCAATTATGTGCAGCGATGGAGGAAATGCAACAACTCTAAGAGACACCCACAAGAAGCACAACCCCACCCCAAACTCTCCGCCAGTCCACAGCCTTCTTACCTCAAAGACATCAACCCTAGAAGTAGAAGGTTGACTAAATTAGGCATCAACCCACAAGTATTGTCATGATTTGTCGTTATTTATTTGATTATTATATATGATTTGGATCATAGTTTGATGCTAGCTTTGTCTGTTTGTTGATTAAAGATTAGTACTATTGGTTTTAATTTGAATATAGGTTCATAATTGATCTTTTGTTGGGATGTTAATTATTTTCTTTTTTATTCATACTGTTGAATTTGTTCGATATCTTATATGGGGAGATGTTCAATTTCCAAAAGTTTTATTTCATAGATAAAGGAACTACATTGCTTATGGGTTGGCTTAAGGGTGCTTCTGGTTCCAAGCTTAAATGACACATAACGAGTAACTTTATTCAAAATAAGTATGATTTAATGACCAAATAGACATATACGGGTTATTTTATAAATGATGACATCTAAGTATGATTTTTTAGGATTTCAGTATGATTTATTTTTTATAAAAAAAAATAGAGTCAATTTAACTTTTCAAATGGTTGGGCATGTTTAAAATTCTAAACAACATTCCAAAATTTTCAAAAATTAAAAAAAAGCACCCTTGTAGTTGCATTTGTTTATACTTTATAGATATTAATTTGGTATAGCCTAATAGTAATGGATAAAGCTATCAACTACTCTTATATGTGTACAGAATATAGCCGCCCGGCTATACTAATTTTGAAAATAGAAACAATCCAGTATAGCCACTATACCATTTCTATAAATAAATAAAAGGAAAAAAAAAAAGCCAAGTATAGCCTGGCCATTCTTTTTAAATTAAAAAATAGAGTACACCAAGACGACAAGACTATATTCTTTTTAAAAAAATTAAAAAACCGAATGTGGCCGGGAGGTTGTACTATTTCTTTTAAAACAAATTAAAATAGGTAGATTCATTTTTATACCTAATATAGGGGCTCAAATTATTATTAAATAAAAAATAAAAAAATAAAAATAAAAAGCCTATATGAAATGTACTTTAGAAACACACTCAAAGCTTATTTACAACATAACAAAGAGGCTTTTAACTTCTTTTAAATTATAAAACTACCATCAATTTCTTAAAATAAGCCTAACATCAAAATCTCATAAAAATACCCAAAACACTGAATAGGGCATCAAAGTAATTTAATAATAAAAATTAAATTCAGCCAGTCGTCATTTTTTGGGTTTTTTTTATAGAAAATTAAATGGTGTTGGGTTTATCTATATTATTAGTGTTAATAATAAGTATATGACTAAATATCTCATTAAAAAATCGTGTATAACCACCCGGCTATACTATTTCTTTTTAAAAAAATTAGAGAAACCAAGTATAGCCGCGCGGCTATACTATTTCTTTTTTGAAAAATTAAATAGCCGCACGGCTGTACATTTTATTTTAAATTAATTTGAAAAACCGAGTAAGCTTAAATGGGTTGGCTCAAGGGTGCTTTCGGTTTTAAGCTTAAATGACACATAACGAGTAACTTTATTCGAACTAAGTATGATTCAATGACCAAATAGACATATAAATGATAACATCTAAGCATGATTTTTCGGCATTTTAGTGTAGTTTAAATAAATTAAAATTAGAGTCAATTTTAACCTTTCAAATGGTTGGACATGTTTAAAATTCTAAACAACATTCCAAATTTTCAAAAATTAAGAAAAATGACCCTCATAGTTGCATTAGTTTATACTTTATAGATATTAATTTGGTATAGCCTAATAGTAATGGATAAAGCTTTCAAATACTCTTATCAATAAACAAAAATGGGGAAAAACAGAATTATAAAAAAGAAAGATCACAGTATCTATGTAAAGAATATAGCCGCCTGACCATACTAATTTTCAAAAAATAGAAAAATAGAAAATTTTAAAAACCCAGTATAGCCGCTCGGCTATACTATTTCTTTTAAAAACATT
The DNA here is from genome assembly GCF_029339155.1 of Prunus mume. Taxonomy (NCBI): domain Eukaryota; kingdom Viridiplantae; phylum Streptophyta; class Magnoliopsida; order Rosales; family Rosaceae; genus Prunus; species Prunus mume. The sequence continues at coordinate 2,052,869 of NC_142705.1, read as the reverse complement.
TGAAAAACCCACTATTTCTTAAAAATATATATATATACAGAAAAACAGAGTATAGCCGCTCGGCCATACAATTTATATAAATCTTAAAAATCGAGTATGGCTGCACAGCGATACTATTTCTTTTATAATAAAAAATTAGAAAAACCGATTCTAAAGCTTAATTTCAATCCAAGTGCACCCATAATCAGATTTATAATTTCATTTCATGGTTCTTAGGGCTTTCATTTGAGTTATCATGCTTTTGTTGTGATGTGTGACCATAGCAAACCTAACAAATCGAACTTGACTACATTGCTAGTGATGTCCGCATAAAGATTCAGATAGATTCATTCAGTAACAAAATTTAAAGCAATAGTGCGTCCCCTGAAAATGCAAAGGAATTAGAAAGATCGAACTTGACTACATTTCTAGTGATGATCTTATCTTTTGAAAAGCTTATTTAGTTATACAGAACTACATAGTAAAATAACTTACCTTAACAATGTGAACAATAATAAGACAGAAAATGTTGTGTGGTATAGAGGTACCTGGACAGAGTTGTTCACAAATTCAATAAGACAGAATCTGAAACAACTTCAAAAGTGCAGATAACCAAGAACTTGGAACTAACCTGCTCATCTTGCAATGAAACCATCTGCAACAAAGGAGGTGTGCGCTTTAGAGTTTTCTTTTAGTTCATATTAGTGCATAATCTCTAAACTTGGTCTATATATACACTCACCGCCACGTTTGGACACCAATTCCAACTGCTTTTCTGCTTCCTGAAAGTCATGTGAAACCTCAAATTCCTTGTTAGTACGTTGGTAACAGACCCTACTCATTGATAACCCAGGGGATCCGGATAGTTGTGTGAAAATCTTACCTTCTTCATCATTGTCTCTTTCTTCCATGTTTATATGCCTTTAATTAGCTGTACCAGCCAGAACTCAGAAGAATATCTAATAAGATTACTGGGAGTGTATATTCCGTAGAAAATGTAACATACTTCTAATTGGTCATAGCATATGTACTCATATCATTTGACAGATTCAAATAATTAAGCCTATGTTGGTATAAGCGGTAGCAACTATCTCTAAATGTTACCAACTGCTCTTTGTTACCTATTGATGGTCAATTTTTTCGTTGTGAAGTGCACGGGATTGGGATGTATTAATGACCCGTTAATTTTGAATTCCAAATTCCAATGCCAAGATGACAGTGCTTGATTTGGGTCGACGCTTCAAGACGGGTGTTGCTAGAGGGCTTCTTTATCTTCACCATGATTTCTGTGAAGGTAATACTAGAGATTTGAGTCGAGAACATTCTCTTGAGAGAACATGAACCCAAAACTTTTAGATTTTGGATTAGCATGACACTTAAGGCACGCAGATTCTAGAAATACTCACAAGGTTGTATTGAATCTCTTTCTTTTCCAATTCTCGAAATCTTCTTTAAAAGTTAAATCCTTGAACACACTATCACTCATATCTGATAAATGGCCTAGGCGGTCTAGCGTGTGGCGCCTAGAAGAAAGAAAAGGCCATATTTAGGAACTCCAAGTTTGGGAGAATGACGAGGGCTATGAGTCGAGAGAGAGAGAGAGAGAGACGACGATGGATTGAAGAAGAAGAGATGTTGCGTGTTATATTTAGGGTTTAGACAAGGGCATGGGCTTCAAAAAAATACAACATTGAATGGATTTTGCATTATGAAATCACTAAAGTAACCACTAATAAGTATATTTTAAATCAAAAATATATATCCTTTTATTTTTCATGATTTTGGTATATATTTGTAATTTATAATACTAAATAATTTATTTAAAAAAATCTTAGGCACTCGCATAGGCCCCGATTACTCCTCTAGGCGCTAGGCCCTTGCGAGTTGAGATGATGGATCTTTAGTTTTTACTCCAATTTTGTTTGTGAAAGTTTCCATAATTTTCTCTTGCATTGCATAGTTGCTTACCCTTTTCATCAATTTAGCATAAACTTTCATGTTGCAAGTTTGACATACAGTGTTGATCTATTACACAACACATTAAACTTATGGGATCACTGATTGTCTAACATAGTGTCAGACGATTTTTTGCAAGTGATCCTAAGTTCTACCCATGTTCTCCACTTCTTTGTTGGTTTGCAAGTGACGTATGGGGCTGCACTTATATGTTTGTCTCTTTCCGGCCATACACTATTTGGAGCCAGTGCTTGTCTAATGGTAGGAACTTTGAATTAGTTAGAGAATTTAGATTAAACTGCACTACTAGCACATATAACTATTCATGAAGCAACAGATTGCACCTATATTTGCCATTAAGGTTGACTTTTGAATTTGATATCTTTGTGTAGTAGCTATAACCTCATTGGAGATACAACTGAGGCAAATGTTAATCTGTTTCTGCACAGACACATGAGAAGTGACATAATCTGAAACCTAATAAGATTGTTTCTGGTATCCTAGAAGAAAAGCATGGCATATGACATTTCGCAGGAGTACCATGGTGTTTGTGGGTTTCAAATAGTTTAATTCAGGTCTACATATAAAATGTGTGTAAAGAAACTTTCTAAATGCAAGTTCTCAAACAATTAGAAGCAATTTGACCATTTCATTATATCATATAGTAAAAATTTTGGAGAAGCTGAATACAGTCTTTCAATGTAAAAGTTTTGTACAATGAAGACGCATTTGTAAGTTCTTAAACTTCATCTTGAAACCTTGTGAGGACACATCAAAACGAACTTAAGTAGCCTTGAGAAATCATTGTGTCAAATACAAGTCATTCCACCCAACTTGCTTTTAAACAAGCCAAAGAAATATCTGAATTTATGAGACCCAATTTCCGGAAGAGAAATTTCAAGTATCGGCATGCTATAAAGCTCCACAAATTTGTCCAGAAGTATCTCGTTCATTTGGTCCACATCACATGCATGAGTCCAGAAGGAATCATGCAACCCTGCAAGCATAATTTGACACATATGTGAGACTTCAAACATACTTCAATATGTAAAAGTGAGAACTAAAACCAACATACTTCAAAAGAGACTTGTTTTGATGAATCTATGCCCTCTAATCATCTAAGTACAGAGCAGGGTGTAGAGACTTGCCCTTTTCAACTCTTTAAGCTCTGTTCTGATCTAGGTTTTTGCTAAAATGGAGGTGGGTCTTGTTGGGTTGCTCAGAACAGCTTGGATTGCAACGATACTGCCTATACTCAAAGCTTATGTACCTTCTTCTAGGTTAAGCTAATTTCGTGGAGCTGTTTTGGAATTTGCCAAGAGAGGAAAGATCTTGAAATCTTCTTCTCAGGTTAGTGATTGAAAAACCCGAATATAGCCGCGCGGCTATACTATTTCTTTTAAAAAATTATAACAAACAAGTAACGCCGCCCGGCTATACTATTTCTGCAAAAAAATTTAGAAATAACCTACTATTTGTTTAAAACACTATTTCTTTTCAAAAAAAATTAGTAAAAACCGAGTATAACCGGCCGGCTATACTATTTCTTTTTAAAAAATTAGAAAAACCGAGTATCACCGTTCGGTATGCGAATGGATGAGTTCCTAGAAAAGCTTCTTTAGTTGTACAGAACTACAGAGTAAAATAACTTAACAATCTGAACAATAAGAAAAGCCACCCATACATACACAAGCATCAATCACTCCTTCCAGTAAACGTTGTGTGATATAGGCACCTGGATAGAGCTGTTCATCGTATCAATAGAACAAAAACTGATCAACCACTTAAAAATTGCAGATAAAAAGAAGTTGCAAAATAATTTATAGTCTTGGAACTTACCTGCTCATAGCTGGACCACTAGGTTGTAGTTTATAGTCTTCTCCAGAACCATATGCAACTAAGGAGATGCGCACTTTAGAGTTTTCCTTTAGTTCATATTAGTATACTCTAAACTTGGTCTATATATAAGAATGTTTGCTTGGAGCACTCACCGCCAGGTTTGGACTCCGATTCTAACTGCTTTTTTCTTCCTGAAAGTCATGTGAAACCTCAAATTCCTTGTTATTAGATTGCTAGCAGACCATATTCATTGATAGTTCAGGAAATAGTTAAGTGAAAACCTTACATCTTTGTCTCTTTCTTCCATGTTTCTGCCATTAAAGAAGAACTCAGAAAAATATCTAATAAGATTATTGGGAGTATTCAAAGTAAATAAGGAATTTGTGTTCAAAATGTTATTACCTAAGAAGAGAATGATAAGTAGAACTGTGACCATCCAGTTGGCGAACATGAGGTGGAAGGCAACTCCTATGCGGATGCCTAGCATGAGCATTGGCTGAAAGAGCAATGCCAGATCATAATCTATAAAGGGGCATGTCCAGTGTTGGGTGCCTAAGTCTCAAATTGAAGTATACTGTTGAACCTGCAGCACCCATTATCATACCTGCATGACCAATAGGATGGCATACATTCTTCAATTCTGTCTAAATTGAATACATTAAGATTAAATTAACAAGTTAAAAGAAAATATTAAAAGGAAAAGTAGTGATTGCTGACACTTAGAAATGGCAGTGGAAGACTTGGGATCAAAACCAATGATCAAGGCAAGCATTGCCTCCACCCCCAACACCTCCCACACTACCCAATGCTGCACCAAAGAATCCAACTATTGAGCCAACTACAATTTTCCAACCAAACTTGATCTCCTGAACAACCAAAATACATATGTCAAAGTCAAAATACCACAACAGTAAACATATGAAAGGAAGAATCATAAAATCTTATTGGAACAAGTCAAAATACCCTAAAATTAGACGTAAAAGTTATATCCCCTTTATGCTCTCTCTCTCTCTCTCTCTCTCTCTCTCTCTCTATGCGTGTGTGTTCTTGCTGGAGATGCATTAACTACGGTGATTAAGAGAGATCAAACTCACTGGTGTAGCAAGTTTGAGTATATTTCTGCACAAAGTTCAGATACAGTTAAAATCATGGTGCTAATAAACCAAAAGGTTGTAGGAACAATGTAAGCATCATCTCTCTTTTCCAATTCTCGGAAATCTTCTTTAAAAGTTAAATCCTTGAACACACTGTCACTCATATCTGAACAAATGGCCTAGGCGGGTGCTAGGCGGTCTAGGTGGGCGCTGGCGCCTAGAAGAAAGAAAAGGCCAGTTTAGACTTGGGACGAGATGACGATGGTGATATGAGGCGACAGGGAGAGACGACGATGAGATTGAAGAAGACGAGAGGTTGCGTGTTATGTTTAGGGTTTAGGAAAGGGCCTGGGCAAGAGAGAAGGGCCTGGGCTTCAGAAAATACAACATTAAATGGATTTTGCATTATGAAATCACTAAAGTAACCACTAATAAGTAATTAAATAACAAATAAATTGTGGTCAAAATGTTATTCCCTAAGAAGAGAATAATAAGTAGAACTGTGATCATCCAGTCTGCGAACATGACGTTGAAGGCAACTCCTATGCCGATGCCCAGCATGAGCATTGGCTGAAAGAGAAATGCCAGATCATAATCTATAAGGGGCATGTCCAGTGTTGGGTGCCTAAGTCTCAAATTGAAGTATGCAGTTGAAACTGAAGCACCCACTATATTACTTGCATGACCAATAGGATGGCATATAGTTCTTTAATTATGTCTAAACTGAATACATTAATATTAAATTAACAAGTCAAAAGAAAAGATTAATAAGAAAGAACTAACACTTGGAAATGGAAGTGGAAGACTTGGGATCAAAACCAATGATCAAGGAATTTTGAATCCAAATCTCTTCAGTGATTTTTCCTTGCCAAGGATTTCTTGACAACATTTTCTGACTGACAAAAAGAGTAGAGTGAATTTTGTCTTGCGTTGAACTATACCTAAGGAGGAATTCCCAATTCAAGAAAAAGGGATCCTAAGATAAAAACGCCTCCCAGTCCCAGCTCAGTAGGCTACCCATCATACCAGCTACTATCCCACAGCTGCAGTAAGGAAAAATCTGATGCAACTTCCAGTTTGTGATTTCCTTTCCTTTGGATGCAATCACCCTGGTCCTTTGCATAAGAATTTGGCTTCAAAAAGCGTAACGGAGACTGCAATTAGTACCTACGAAATGATAATATTTATGTTCAACTGGACATCATTCTTTTTATTTATGCTTGAGTGTATATAGTTAAGTGTTTCTGTAGTGTCCGTGAAAGAAATCTTACTACTCTGGTTGTTAACCTTACCTGCAAGGAGTTCAGGACCCAATAATTCAGTTGAATGTTTGCTCTTGAAGACCCAGTTGAGCCAGTGCTTTCCTTTGGCAGAGAGACTAGCCTTTCTCAACTCTTCAAGCTATGTTCTGATCTGGGCATTTTTGCTAAAATGGAGGTGGGTTTTGTTGGGTTGCTCAGAACAGCTTAGATTGCAGCGATACTGCCCATACTCATAGCTTCTGTGCCTTCTTCTAGGTTGAGCTCATTTCATGGAGCTGTTTTGGAATTTTCCAAGAGAGGGAAGATCATGAAATCTTCTTCTCAGGTTAGTGATTGATTGCTTAACATGATTGATTGTGATTGGTTTTTTTGGTTTAGTCTCGCGGCTAAAATTAGAAAACCCGAGTATAGCTGGGCGGCTATACTATTTCTTTTAAATAAATTAAAAAAACCGGAGGCTATACTATTCCTTTTTAAAAAAAAAAATTAACCGCGTATAGCCGATCGGCTATGTAAAAAGTAAAAACCAGTATAGCCGATCGGCTATACTATGAAAACCGAATATAGCCGCCCGACTATACTATTTCTTTTTAAAAAAAATTAGAAAGACCGAGTATAGCCCGCCGGCTATACTATTTCTTTAAAAAAATTTAGCGAAACCGAGTACAGCCGACATTACCAGTTATAGCCGCACGGCTATACTATTTTTAAAAATAAATTTGAAAGACCGTGTTTACTCGCTCGGCTATACTATTTCTTTTTAAAAAATTTAAAAAACCGAGTATAGCCGCACGGCTATAAGATTTATGTTTAAATAAAATTAAAAACCGATCTTAACCGCCCGGCTATACCTTTTAAGTATGTATCGATCTGTTTGGGTTAATGAAATTATGACTTTCCCCTTTAAAAAATTAAACATATTAGAAAAGAAACAATACATGATTTTTGCACCATTTAGATGAACTCCACAAAATTAGCTCCAACGGCCTTGCCGCCTTCTGTCTGCCTCTCTTGGCTCCGAAAAATTGTTCCACATTAGAGAACCTCTAAACATCTTTGAATTTTAATAGAAGCGTCTCCTTTACCGTACACTGGTCGCTTCTAAATAGAGCCAGATCATTAACACTGAAGATGATCACCACCCTATCAGAATCACAGACTTGTTGACCATGGGAATCAAAATTTGTCCTTTCACTTTTCACAAAAGGAACCTTTTAGGCTTCTGTTTCCCAGTTCAACTTGCTGCCCCTATCCAAATGAACTCTTAACAAAGCTTCTTGGTCAATTTGGGGGTGCATATGATACAAGCGACAAAGCTTTCCGCATATTGTTATCATCGCTGCTCATGACTGGAAATTCAGTTGAAAAAGTATGGAGATTCTAGAACCTGTTGCAAGTCAAAGTCGCCTCTTTCTGGGAGTGGAGGAAAAGTCGATGCTGGATATGATGCTTGGAAACTTTCAAGCAACGGGGAAAGGCAGAGCTATCAAGATATCAATGCAAATAAAAAAAATAGTTTAATTCAGGTCTACATATAAAATGTGTGTAAAGCAACTTTCTAAATGCAAGTTCTCAAACAATTAGAAGCAGTTTGACCATTTCATTATATCATAAAGTAAAAATTAGGGAGAAGCTGACTACAGCCTTTCAATGCAAAAGTTTTCTACAATGAAGACGCAGTCGCAAGTTCTTAAACTTCATCTTGAAACCTTGTGAGGAGACATCAAAACGAACTTAAGTAGCCTTGAGAAATCATTGTGTCAAATACAAGTCATTCCACCCAACTTGCTTTTAAACAAGCCAGAAAAAGATCTGAATTTATGAGGAGACCCAATTTCAGGAAGGGAAACAGGACGCAGTTCACTTACATTTTCAAGTATCGGCATGCTATAAAGCTCCACAAATTTTTCCCCAAGTATCTCGTTCATTTGGTCCACATCACATGCATGAGTCCAGAAGGAATCATGCACCCCTGCAACCATATTTTAACACATATGTGAGACTTCAAACATACTTCAATATGTAAGTGAGAACTAAAACCAACATACTTCAAACATACTTCAAAAGAGACTTTGTTTTGATGAATCTATGCCCTCTAATCCTCTAAGTACAGAGCACTTCAGCAGGGTGTAGGTTCCAATATCTTCTGACAAAAGTTCAAAAGTTTAGGAAAAATTATCTTCTTCCAATTTTTTTTTTCGGTCAGTGTCTTATCCTCATATTTGAAAACCATTACACTGAAATTTTGGTTTTAAGCATGCATTTTACATCAATGACTAACAGAATATTTCAAGCCCAGTCTAATGCAGAGTTACAGACTAGACTACTGAGACAAACCTGCAAAACGTAGGGGCAAGAGCTATCATCATCATGTGTGAACCCGTCAAGCGAGTGTACAAAATTTGGAGGAAATGCAGTTCTCTGTGTTCTAGCATCTACTTGGAGTAGGAGAATATATCAAATCTATAGCAATTCATAAAAGATAAGGCAAGAGAAGATTTGTAAGCTTACTGAGTTACTCTCCCGTTGCAAAGCTAAAACCTGAAGTGATGTTCTTATCTGCAACTCCAGGTGAAGAATAGTTAATAAATTGTCACTACAATATTAAAAAATAAGACTGTAGCACCATGTAAGGGGTTGTCTTCTAGCAATATGGAAATAAACCATGATCCTAAGCTTTAAATAGATGAACTCTAAAACAACCCCATCCGCATTAACCTCAGAAAAACAGTCTCCTACTTGCAATGAAAATTACTGGTAAAGAAAATTGACATAAAATATTAGAGTATTGAAATTATGATAGAAGAGCATGTGGGTTATCATCTGAGCCCACCTTTACATCAACACAACGCCAAAATCAGTGTATTTCACGGAGAGTGAACAGCAAACAGTTTAAAGAAAGTCAAACAAATACAACCCCGATGACCATCCAGTGAGCAAAGTAAGCCCCTTTTGTCCAGGAAAACCATGAATTCTAAGTCCAAGATCATTACTTCAAACCAAAAACCCACATCCACGATTATAAGCACACTAACATTTGTTGAATTGATTACTATTTACTAGTACATGAAATTTATTTGTTACCAACTTGCCAGAAACACAGTATTGGGAGAAATAATTTAACTTTTAGCTGTGAGGATATAGAACAACGAGCTTACCAGAAGAAGAGGTGTAAATTTTGGGGCCTTCTGGAAATAATGATAAAACAGGTGGATGGTTCAAGAATTGAAGCATAGAAAGGGTAAAGAGTGTGATTGAAACGCAAGTAAAAAACTGGGCCTGAGAAAGAAATGTCAAAAGAGGTTCCTTTGGGATTTAGGGGAATTTGGTTGAAACTTGAAAGGAGCCAAAGGTGCAAGCTTGGAAGCTGGACCATGATCCTATGCTATCCACGAGGCCTTAATAAACCATCATTTCTCACTACCAGAAAAGAAAAAAATAAAAAAGGAAAAACAAAAAACAAAAATGAGTCTGGTCAAGGAGGAAGAGAGAAAGGTGAAAGCAATGGCTGGATCCTAAAAAAGCAGAAAAACAAATTATACAAAATTTCAAGAGTCTTCAACTTCAACTCACATGGCTACAATGATCTCGTCCACATTAAACACAAAGTACAGAAAATAAAAGTTGAAGAAAAAGGGCCAAAAAGGAAGCTGCTGCACATCTTTGTTCAATTGTTTTTGCACAGTACTTCTAATTGTAGTTAATGATTTTAGGATAGGATACTAACTGTTTATACAGTTAGCTACCTTGATTGCTGATGGACTGCTATAATTGACAGGTTTTGAGAAATATCTGGACACCGCAACTACCTTAATGCTGCGTACTGTAGCATTTTCTACCCAAAAGAAAGCAAAATATGACAGCTTGCTGTACTAAATACTGTTGGGAGAGGAACTAGGAAGCTTCATATTTCATCATCATCTGTTCTTGTACTTGTTGTTTATCTTGAATGTTTTTAACTGAAGCCTTTTCGAGCTACAAGACTAGGACGGCTGAGACAACAAAACCTTGAATTTACCATTCCATTCCAAATTGAGTATAAACAGAATTTACTGCATTAATGCTTGATTTGTTCTAATGATGACACTCACAAACGCGGGCTCCACATTCAACTCATAGTTATAAGACATCCTGTTGCAGAAATGTCCACGTACTTTGACAGTATTAATTCCTCTTGGTTCCGTTCCATCAAGTGCTTCTTCTTGTACAAGCAAAGTAATGTCCTTTTCTGGTCCCTAATCTTAATCCTATCCTATTCTTCCCATCATTTTCCTCGGCACCCCACCCCGCTACACCTGGTGCTTGCTGCTGCTTCCAAGCATGCTAGAGTTGGCAAAGATGAAATATAGGCAATAAGGACTAAAATTTCAAACTCTCAGAATATGTATACCTTTGTGATTTGGCCCACAATTATTCACTAAATTGGACGTTTTCTTTAATGTTGAGGCTAATAAAATCCAAAACTTCTTTCTTGTCGTAACCAAGTTCAACCCTTTTTATTGCACCACGCATCCTTTAAGCAATGGCCTTCACTTCTGCACGCCAATTCTTACCTTCTATATCACAATTCACTCTTCTTCAATTTTCTGCTCTTACACCACTTCTATATTTTAAAAGAAAAAATCTTTTTGAGAATATCCACCAGAACCCTCATTTGAAACGTTATTTGATTCTACCGTCACTAAAAGATTGACAAGACCATTATATATTGCTAAAGTTGAAAAATGAGTTATGATTTTTTCATCATCCAATTTATTTTCGGTCAAAATTATCATCGTCAAACTGTAAAACACATTAGATAAATGCGAAGGTTTGTATTTTCCAAACGTAATGCTATCTTATTTAGATAGAACAGCCTAGGTATATAGTAATCATATATCTTTAATAAGCTCATAACCGTAAGAGCCAAGTACAAGTCAATCTCATAATATGATTCTCCAAAGATATATCAACTCCAATAGCTAATGAGTGGAAGTTTGGCATTTGGGCTTTTTATTGTGAATATTTGAAATTAAATTGGCTAAGGTTGTTGTTGACAATGATTATGTAAGTAAGTCACATGCTTGACAAATCAGAGTTACAGCGATGCATATGCATAATGCATCTCTATTTGAATGAATGCAAATTCCCCCACCACCCTTTCCTTTTCCAAGGCCAACCACGAACCAGCCAATTCTTTTTGGCCAACTCTAAAATTCCAACCCCACCTAAGCAAATACCCAAAAACCAAAGGCCTCAAATGCAAACCAACAAAACCAAAATTGATTAAACAATTAGAAACACTGTTCCAGGCTTGTGAAGATTCGAATCTTGCCCCACGAACATTCGAAAACAAAATGCGCATCTGACGGCTAGAAATTCCCCCAGACCAAAATTCCAAAGCATAATTCTAGCATCCCAACACCAATATAGGTATGGCTCCTCCACGGATTTGCCAACTCGGACTCGCCAACACACAACTTCACAAATCACATACCACCAAAAAAATCGTTGCTAATAACTTATAACTTCCCTTTCTTCCTTCTCTGTCTCTCTGTCTCTCCCCTGTCTCTCCTGGATCAACTTTCTCCTCCGCGCCGGAAAACCCATTTTCCGGTGGCGGGAAAGACAATTCGACCGTTGGGCTCAACTGGGTTTTCATTCGAGTCTTTTTGGTGTCTTGTTGTGATTATGATGTCGGTGGCGTATCCGCGAAAGTCAATAACAGAGAAAGTGTTTGAGAAGGTTGGGAGATATTCATACCTGAGCTACCTCAAGAACAACAGCAGCAGTCACAGTCTGAGGTGTGACGATGAAAGTGACGACGATTACTACGAGGATGGGACTATGGAGCTGGTGCAAATTGGAGCTGAGAGGACCAAGAACGTCTTGATTCTCATGAGTGACACAGGTGGTGGCCACCGAGCTTCTGCCGAGGCCATACGCGATGCCTTTCGTATGGAGTTTGGCGATGAATACAGGGTAATTGCTTAATTGGGTTCTTCATTTTCTCTTCTGAGTTTTCTTGGGCTTTCTTTGATTTTGTCTTTGTCATTCATTTCTATTGATTTTCCTTCTGGTAGAATGCTTTTGGTTTGAAACTGCTGAACTTCTTGACTTTTTGTTCTTTAAGTTTTTGCCTTTTCTTCTTTGAAATATCTGCATACGTATGTACCATTTAATGATTAAGTTAATCTTTCCAAAACCATATTTATCCAATTCATACGAATTCCGAAATTTAATCAAAAGTGTTCTTGTGCTCCTGTAAATTCCTTATTTGACAAGTTCTTTATTCGAACATGTTTCAGATATTTGTGAAGGATGTTTGGAAAGAGTACACCGGTTGGCCGCTAAATGACATGGAGAGGTCATACAAATTCATGGTGAAACATGTGCAACTGTGGAAGGTCGCATTTCACAGCACCTCTCCTCGATGGATACACAGTGTCTATCTTGCTGCTATTGCGGCCTACTATGCCAAGTAAACTCTCTTACCTCCTCCCACTTTTCATTTTCAATTCAATGAACCCCATACACAATTTTGCAAGTGATTGTTTGTAGCCTGCAAGCAGAGCTGTAGTTTCGTCATAAAAATATCCCATTAAAGTATTTGAAGGACTTTCACTTATGCTTTACGTTTTTATCTTTTCTTCTTTAAAATGATTCTTTATCATCCACTTGTCTCCTAATCAATCGTTAGAGATTAAAAATAATTATTGCTCTAGGTGGAGAACTGATTCTGTTGACTTAGAAAGTTCTAGTTTACTGGGATATTTGCTAAGTACTAAGTAAGTAGTGCTGTGTTTTAATTGAAGGGAGGTGGAGGCTGGTCTCATGGAGTACAAGCCAGATATTATAATCAGTGTGCATCCTTTGATGCAACATATTCCTCTGTGGGTTCTCAAATGGCAAGGCCTTCAGAAAAAAGTGATTTTTGTGACAGTTATCACAGATCTCAACACCTGCCATCCTACATGGTCAGTTTGATAAGGCCAATCAGAGTTTCCAATTTATGCATGCTTATTAGTCATAGGCAACCATACAATATTCTCCTAACATGGATATAGTATCCAGGTTTCATCCTGGGGTGAATAGATGCTACTGCCCATCACAGGAGGTAGCTAAAAGGGCTTTATTAGATGGTCTTGAAGAGTCTCAAATACGTGTTTTTGGCTTGCCCATCCGGCCCACTTTTGCCCGTGCAGTTCTCTCCAAGGTGCGTTGCATGTCTGAGATTATGTTTGTATGTAGGGTTCAACGTGCTTGGTTACTGAATTTGCTTAATGGTGCCCTTTCTCCCCTCTAATTCTTGGTTGCATAGGATCAACTCAGGGAAGAACTTGAAATGGACCCCGACTTGCCTGCGGTTTTGCTGATGGGAGGTGGTGAAGGAATGGGACCTGTAAAGGAAACTGGAAGGGCTCTGGGAGAAACACTCTTTGATAAAGAACTTGGAAAACCAATTGGGCAGTTGATCATCATATGTGGGCGTAATAAAAACCTCGCCTCTACACTCCAGACCGATGAATGGAAGATTCCAGTAAAGGTAAAATTTTGACACTTTACATTGGGGGCAAATACAGTTTTCTTTTGAAACATCTGTTAACATGTTTTGCCTTTTCCAATTTGCAGGTTAGAGGGTTTGAGACCCAAATGGAAAAATGGATGGGAGCTTGTGATTGCATCATAACAAAGGCTGGACCTGGCACAATAGCAGAGGCATTGATCAGGGGGCTTCCTATCATCCTCAATGACTACATTCCAGGACAAGTTAGTGACCATTTTCTTTTTCACTCTTCAATTTGATTACATGTAACCATTTTCAACTTTTCCATTAACCTTTCCACTTCATTTGGCAACCCCAGGAAAAGGGCAATGTGCCTTATGTGGTAGACAATGGGGCTGGTGTGTTCACCAGAAGTTCCAAGGAAACAGCCAGGATTGTGGCTGAATGGTTCAGCACCAAAACAGATGAACTCAAAATGATGTCTGAGAATGCACTTAAACTGGCACAACCCGAGGCTGTTTTCGACATTGTTAAGGACATCCATGATCTTGCCTGCCAACGCGGTCCTCTTGCAAACATCCCTTACATGCTGACATCGTCGTTTACAAGTTTAATCTAAATGAATAACGTACCTCTGTCTTCCTCTATTAATTACTGGGGTATTCCCACTAGAATGCCATGTACAGGTTCGAAATAGTTCTAATATTATCATTCTTTGGCCTCAGAGGCTTGTAGCCCGCAAATGGTTGTAAATTATTGTAGACAAGCTCTGGTGTTTCGAAGGTTTGTTTTTGTTTTGTTTTAGAATATTGGAAGTAGATATCCATAGGATGACCATGCCAAAGTTGACGACGTTGTAAAGTCTCGTTGCAATGTTATGATTTTTCTTTTGCTTCAAAGCAAACAATAGTTCAGAGACAAAGACACATGCCAAAACTCATCTGCCTTGTAAGTAAACTTGTCCATGTAACTTTCCCTTGGCTTTTAACCATTTGACACTTTGAAACAAAGTCTGTTGCAAGTTGCAGCCCATGTAGCAAATAGCACGCATAAATAATTAGTCGTCGTCAACACGATATTATAGTGATTTGAGAGTCGTTGTTTTGAAGTTTGGCATACATAATTAAACTGGGTGGCTTGCCCTGGTCCACCTCCAGCTCCAACATTTGATCATCCATCTCAGCTATGTTGTCTTCTTTTGGTTGACAGTTAGATATGATATGAAAATGAGAAAATGTTGGATCATTCATCTCTTTTCTAGTTTGACTAAAATCATAGTGGACACCATAATCACCATCAGAGATTATTTTATACAATTTTCAAGGAGAACAAGTCTTCGCAGGATTATATAACAATATTAAAAATAAAAACAAATGATGCATAAGATATATGCTAAAACAAAGACTTTCAAAACAGGGACAACATAGAAATTTTTCTAGGCAAACAATGACACAACAACAGAGAGCTGATTAGATCACAATTTCACAACACAGCAGATGCAGATGCTATTTTTTCACAATCTATATCTGGGCCACTTGATTTAAAAGTGAATAAATGGGCTTTTGTTTGGGTCAAACAAAAAATCCCTATTACAAATGGGCTTTTTAATGTACGTGAAAATTGAATTAAATAAATAAATAAAAAAAATAGAAAATCAGGGAGCGACTTTGATGTGCTTTGACGGTTAAGATGGGAGTTAAGCTTACTCTTGCAAGCGAGGTATCACCTTAGAGGATCCAACTCCTTCCACCCACCAGAACACCATGGCTATGCTCTGAACTTCCTCTCATCTCTGAAAGCTACGACATTTCCAAACCTTGGCTTGTATTTACGAAGGATTGTTGGATCAGGTACTGACTTTACAACCCAATATTTATTCCTTTGATATAATCTTTGATTTTCATTTTCCTGGTAATTTGCTCTCTTTCAATTGCAGTCGCATCATATGCTCTCTTATTTGGTTGTTCTTCGATTTTTCATGATGTGTTCACCTAAGCTTTATGTAATTGGCTTGATTGCTTGAATTCGGATATGGGTTTACTAAGTTGGTATTTTTAGTCAATATTTTTCATCCATTTTTTAACATTGTTTCCATGGCCTCCCTCTGCAGAGACCCAATTGGTTTTTTGGAAACAAGTATTCGTTTTGAGCTTGCAGTTGTCGAGATAGGTCGTCGTTTGACGTAGAAAGATGGTAAAGCTTCAAGCTTTTCGTAATTTTATCTTTTGTGCTCATCTTTTTGATATATTGTTGAGGAACATTGGCTGCTAATCGTCAAATTTTTGGCTTTTATTTTATGCTTACTACTTTAATAATACGACTGAGGAGAGAGAATTAAATGTTAGTGAAAGGTGTTGGTTAAAACAGCTACTTGACAAGTATGGTGACAGGTTTATCACTCTAGTTTTGTGGACGAGGAAGGAATTACTAAAGCTTGTGGGTGCCCTCTATTGCCTTTGAAAAGCCATATAAAGGGTCCTGCTCCAGTTTCAGACCAAGGTTTTATATGTGCACATTTACACTTTTAGTAGCTTGTAATACTAGCTGTTTTAAAATTGTTCCATTCTTGTTAAATTCTTTTTGATATGAGGAATATTACTCTTTGCAGATAGGACTGATATTGTTGATGAAGCAATTACATTCTTCCGCGCTAATGTTTTCTTTAGAAACTTTGATGTTAAGAGCTCGGCCGATAAGCTGCTCATTTATCTGACATTCTACATTAATGTGGCTCTGAAGAGACTTGAGGGTTGTAGAACTTTGGCTGAAGGAACCAAGGCCATTATTAATTTGGGCCTGGAAAAAGTTCCTGTGCCTGGAGAGCCAAGCTTCCCTTTCCCAGGCCTGTTTCCTCTTCCTCAATCCCCGCAGGAAGCAGGTGAAGCTTTTTCTTATCTGTATAATAACTGAACTAGTTTTTGCTGTTAGATTTTTACTCAAAAGCTGGTGAAGAGAATTACTCAAAAATAAAAGTTACCCTGGTTTGTGATAAAGTTACTCTTGATGTCCTCTTTGACAGTTCCGCTTCATGGATATTGTTGAACATCAAAGTCAACTTGATTTTAGAATGTTCCAGCTGTTAACATTTCAAACAAGGGCTATCGTTGCTTGCTTTCAGTCATTGAGAGATGACAGGTGTTTGAGTTTCTGAGCATTTGACCTCGACACATGTCTTTATATTTCTTGGCATAATGCTTCCCAGGTCATGGAGTATGCCTTTATTTCTTCCACAGATGTTCTTGACTGTCTGAATTGGTGCTAGACTATCAATTCCACATAAATCATGGACTAGACCCTCCACGGGGAATGCTTTGCTTAGAAATTTCACATCTTTTCACTCTGATGTGGGGAACTTTTAATGATTAACGTGTGTTCTCTTTTGAGAGAGCATCTTATTAAAATTGTTGAGATTATGGTTAGGTCTTTAGTTTTTCTCTTCGTCATGACATCCCTCAATTCCATGTTGAACATCTATTGGTTCTTCCATACATGGATTTTATTTTCCTTTTTTATATTTTTAAACTCAGTGCTATACTATCAGTTCTCCTTGAATTTATTGTCTATTCAGTTTCTCTGCACGGAAATCGCTTTGCATGCATGAATTTGATTGCTAAGTTGACATAATTCTTACTGAGTTAGCATCTTTACAGGATTGTTGAGTTAAAATTTGGGTTTTGTTCTTCCATATGATATACTGACAGCTTCAGACCTTTAATGATATCATCTTCTCATGTGTTTGAAAATATTGAATGCAGAATTGCTGAGGAATTATTTGAAGCAGATAAGGGAGGAAGCAAGTGGGAGATTATTAAGTGTTGCTTATAGACCTAACGGGACGCCTAATAAGTGGTGGCTGGCATTTGCCAAAAGGAAGTTTATGAACATCATTCTTCCATCATGATCATGAATAGCTGTAAACTGGATTTTCCGATCAGTAGTCTAGTGATATTGAGCCACCGGAATAATTTGCAAATTGTTAATCATTCTGCACATAATAACAGAACAGCATAAGACCAAGACCATCACCATGGTTGCTTGTGTATAAAAAAATTCTATCGTTCTTTACGAAATATGAAATGATCCCTCCTTTCTCCTCCTTTTTTCGTTTTCTATCAAAGATTCAGACGTAATGTTAATGTTAAGCGAAGTGAAGTGCTTGGATGCGTGTGTTCCTGTAATTGCTTGCAGGAGCAGGAAACTTGATTTTGCTGGGAAGTGAGCAATGAGAAAGTTTTGCATGTATTGATTCAGTTCAGTTTACATGTGAAGCATTAATTAATATATTGATTTAAGTTTAAATGTGGTTGATTTATCAACAAATTAAGACACGCACAATTAATAAAGCTTTCCGTCCTCTAATTTGTCCATATGTTGATGGGAAGTGTCCTATTCTGTCTGTGTCCGCCATGCCAACCATGCACGATGTGTAACATCCGGCGGGCATCGACAGTCAGATTATATATGAATGATTGAGATGTATCTCTCATCTCACCACCTTTTCTGCATTTTAAGCAAACCAAACCACCGGGCCAAAGAGATAAAGAGAGAAAATGATTCAATGCTTTCCTTTTTCTTTTTTTCTTTTTTGAGTTAGATTAATGCTTTCTTATAAATTTATTTAAAAAAATCCGCTTATGCCTTTTTAACTGTACCAACCGCAGATATTTTTTTTTTGGTCGAACTGTACCAACCGCAGATAAGAAACAAAAAATAAAAGAAAAAAGGCAGATGCAGAGCCTGTATGATATATAGCTCCCCCAGCTCTCACTATCGCTCTTCAACATCCATAAAAACCATTCCAAATTTGGCCAAAAATAAAATAAAAATACGAGGCAATAAAGAAAAAGTAATTGCTTTTGCTTGCTTTCGGTTTCTCTCCATTTTTCCTGAATTTCTTCCCTCTTTTTTCGATCAAACAAAAAAGAAAAAACAATCAACTAAAAAGATTAAAAATTCTTGTTTATTTTTGAAAACTAATTTACATTATTTTTTCTTTTTCTTCTACTTGTAATCAAAGCCAAGAAGCTGAACATACTACAACAGAGCCAGTCCCCCTCATCACTCCATGGTCTCTCACTCCCATTTCCTTTAATCTCGGCCGTTGATCTCTCCCATCCATGACCCTTATGTCCTTTAAGCCTAGGGTTTCCACCATCAATCTCACCCCAATCTCCGCCACCACCACCATCATCGCCGTCCATGTCGTCGATGGCCAAGATCACTCGCACTAGTCAACAGATCAACGGCCATATTTTGCCCCACCCCTGTCCCCACCTGGCCGAGTTCCGGGCCAAGAACGGCTCCAAGCCCTTCCGAGCATTGC
Source organism: Prunus mume (assembly GCF_029339155.1). Taxonomy (NCBI): domain Eukaryota; kingdom Viridiplantae; phylum Streptophyta; class Magnoliopsida; order Rosales; family Rosaceae; genus Prunus; species Prunus mume. The sequence continues at coordinate 2,033,930 of NC_142705.1, read as the reverse complement.
AGGACTGTCTCCGAGTCAAGCCGCCGGGTGGCCGAGCTTCCATCCGCCGCGATCCCAAGGAGTTACCGCGCTGCGGCGCTTGCGGCGAGTCCGCGTGTCCGAGGCTCTACGCCTGCATCACGTGCGCCGCTGTGCACTGTCACGTGCCTTCCGGACCCTCCCATGCGGCTGCTCACGCCTATTTGATGCCTCCGGGTCACGAGATCGCCGTCGACGTGGATCGAGCCGAGCTTTTCTGCTGCGCCTGCAGGGACCAAGTCTATGACCGCGACTTCGACGCAGCAGTTGTCCTGGCTCAGACCGCTGCGTCGACCCTGACCTCCTCGGACACGTCAGCGATCCAACAGTACGCGCCGGAGAATCTCCGGAAACGACGCCGTATCGATTACAAGCCGTGGATACCGGATCTGAGAGAGAAATACTTGGTGGGGAAGAATTCGAGTCCCTTGAACGGCAACGTCTCGGATTTGCCTTGGGGATTGCGCGGGCTCAACAATTTGGGGAACACGTGTTTTATGAACTCGGTTCTTCAGGCATTGCTCCATACGCCGCCGTTGCGGAACTACTTCCTCAGCGATCGGCACAACCGCTACTTTTGCCAGAAGAAGAGCAATGCCGATAATACCAGTAAGAAAACTGCCGCCAGTAATAATGAAAGTGGCGGGAACAAGAGTGCTGCGCGCATGTGCTTGGCTTGCGACATGGACGCCGCATTCTCGGCTGTTTTTTCAGGGGATCGGACACCCTATAGCCCTGCAAAGTTCTTGTACAGGTTTGTAATCTGTACAAATCTCATTTTTAGTGACAATGTGGGTACTAGCAAGCAGTGTGAGGATTTCATGTGTTTTTTCCCTGTTTTGGGTATAATTATTACTTTTTCTCACCTGCGGTTTTGTTTTGCTATTGGCTTCTCTTTTTCGTTATTTTTACTGATTTGCTATTGTGGTAATACTGTAGTTGGTGGCAGTACGCGGCGAATTTGGCAAGTTATGAACAGCAGGATGCGCATGAGTTCTTCATTTCTATGCTTGATGGGATTCATGAGAAGGTGGATAAGGATCAGCGGAAACCTGAGAGCCAAGGTTAATTCTTTCTTAATCTGAAACTGTTCTCCTAGGCACCAAACCCGGCCTGATCTTAATAATTTTCATGCAATGTTTTATGTGCATATGCTACTTCGAATTCTTGGGTGATGCAATTAGTGGTTAATGTGATTACGAACTGTGTGCGATATTCTTGCATTTCATGAGTATTATTGTGCTCATCTCTTGTCTTTAGAGAGTGACTTGTCTGGTTAACTATTGATTTTCTACTATGTGCAAGGACACGTAGCTTTGAGTTCTGCATATACACATATGGAATGTGAATTAATAGGGTGTCTATATGTCTCCCTGGAAGCATCTCTAGTTGAATTCACGTTGGATTTTTGTTGGAGTTGATTATTTGCTAAGAGTTTTTGAAGTTGAGCTAATGTTAAGATTTTGAGGTAGTTATTTTATACATTAGAATGTAATGCCTTTTTGGGGGCAAAAAGATTTTATTGGATTATCTAGTTTTACTATTGGATCACTGCCTGTAGCTCCTCAGAGATACTGTAATCCTAAGAAATTGTTAGCTTTAATTTGGTACTTCTTAGAAGTCGTATTCACTCTTTGTAAGCCAGCTTGGGAATTGTCTAAGTTTCAACATTGCGGTAAACAAGTAGTGCAAACCCTTCAATGGCTTAAGAGCACTTTATGTCATACTTTTCTATTAATATCAGAAAATGAGCTAATGGATCTTTACAAGATGAAGCACGACAAAAGTTGGTGCTAGGTCAATTCTGCAAGACAAGTAACTTAAGAGTTCCTAATGAGTAGTTAACTCCCCAACTTCTGTATTTTTGTCATTTATTTTAAATTAAGATGATTCCAAATACTGTTGAAGATTAAAGGTGACTTTAACATCTAAATGCAGGGTGGGTCTAGGTATCTGGTTTGTTGCCCTAGGAGTTGACAAGTGCTCACAGATTTAGGGCTAATTTTCAACCTCTACCTGCTGGCTTGATGGCGTTATCCGCTTCACCCAGTAAGTCAACTTTCACCTAGCTTTCTTGGGTTTATCTAGGGTGTTCTCTCTTTTCGTAAGTTTCATTTAACTCAACCTTTTTGCCATGTTTAGGGTCTAATTAGAAAAAGGACCCCAAACCAGAAAATCCAAATATTCTCTTAGGTTCACAGCCAGCCTAATTTTTCTCATCAATCCTCTGGGCACTCCAATTATTTACATCAGAATTCTTTCAGCCATCTTGTTGTTTAGTCCGAAATGTTGAACTTGATCTACCTGTTTATTGGCATAGGTTATTATCTGGTGTCATGTATCCTTTCTTTCATCTTGGCAACTGTTTTGTTGCTTTTGTCTTTCGACTTGTCTCAGTCTTTTGGCATGCTAATTTCTTGCTGTGACTCAGGTAGTTTCCTAATATAGTTTTTCATTTGCAACCTTTAGGCAGTAAGAAGGGGTTCTACGAGATGGTATTATGTACCTAGGATTCCACTGCAGTACATGCATGTAGTTGAGTGTAATCTGGGACGTATATAGTATAGAGGCTGACAGTTAATGTTATATTAATGTTTGTCTGATAGAGATAGATTCCTAATTAGCATGAAAATATCCAACAAAAGTGTTTCCAGACATTGGAGATTGCTTGATATGTGTCTTCACCTGTATCTGCATACACTTATACTATGCCTATTATATATATATATATATATATATATATATATATCAAATTAAAATTAAAATATCGTTCTGATAAATCTTCATTTCTTTTGTAGTGCAGGCAATGGAGATTGTTGTGTTGCTCATAGGGTTTTTTCTGGTATCTTGCGATCTGATGTTATGTGCATGGCCTGTGGTTTTACATCTACAACATATGACCCATGTGTGGATATCTCACTGGATTTGGAACCTAACCAAGGAGGTTCTGCAAAGACAATGTCCACGAAGTCAAGTTATTCTTGCAACGGCGAGGCAGATTGCATGAATTCCAGCCAAAACTGTGGGGTATCTACCCTTATGGGATGCTTGGACCGTTTTACACGACCTGAGAGATTGGGCTCTGACCAGAAATTTTTTTGCCAGCAGTGTCAGGTGAGGCAGGAGTCTCTCAAGCAAATGTCAATAAGAAAGCTTCCTTTGGTTTCATGCTTCCATATAAAACGATTTGAGCATTCTTCAGTGAGGAAGATGTCAAGGAAGGTTGACCGTTATTTGCAGTTCCCATTTTCGCTAGACATGGCACCTTATCTGTCATCTTCCATCTTGAGGAGTAGATTTGGAAATAGGATTTGCCATTTGGAGGGAATGACCCAGATGCTTCAAACGAATTATGCTCAGAGTTTGAATTGTTTGCTGTGATCACTCACACAGGCAAGCTAGATGCAGGCCATTATGTAACTTACTTGCGATTAAGTAATCAATGGTACAAGTGCGACGATGCTTGGATCACACAAGTTAATGAGAATATTGTGAGGGCAGCACAAGGCTACATGATGTTTTATGTACAGAAAATGCTATTTTACAAGGCAAGCGAGAAACGGGGTCCTGCATGATACGCTGGTGAGAGCAGTGATGAAATTTTGCTGCTTGAGACGAAAGATGGGAAGAAAAAGAAAAAAAAGGACAAATATTGAAATGGAATTCATGGCCAGTGCCAGCCTTGTTTGCCGAGAAAACAAATTTGAAGGAATTGCTTTTGGCGCTGGTTAAAAAGAGGTGAGTAGCTCTCTGTGCGCTTAGAGCTCACGGAGGACACCTCCCATCCCAGTGGTTGGTAAGTGGTATTCCTGATTCTCAGATGGAGCATAGTGAGCCTGAATTTTTGGGGCAGTCTTGCATTTGGGAAATATGATCTATGATAGATATTGGACCCATTCAAGTATTTGTGAAGGTTGATTCTATATATTAGAAGGGAAGGCACCAGTCTCTTTATTTGAATCATATACAAACTAGAAAAATAAAAATATTAACAAAGAATCTTTTTATTTGGGTAAAATCTGAAACTTAAGGTGAAGCATGATTAGGTTTAGGGATTCCATATGTAAATGTAGCGGCTCGGATCCTGTAGCTCATATCAATTCAATTGGCATATGACATGGAATTTTTGGGGCAGTCTTGCATTTAGGTGTGCTACCATATGGCTGTGGTGCTCTTTTAATTCTGTCTTACGTGGCGTTTCCATTCCATATCCATGGCGGAAAATCTGATCTAAGTATATATTTATTTAGTTCCTTGAAATAATTGGGCTGCCATTCAAATATTTGGGCCTCAAACCTTTTCGAAGACGGAGACGGACTGACCTTGTTGTAGTTTGATTCTTTTACTAAAACAGCTAACAAGATGAGAAAGAAGGTTAAATCCAACAGATTTGTCTTTTTACTACGATTCCAAAAGTGATGAGATCATCAATCAATTTGTTTTTTGAATTACTTGGAAATCAGGCAATGAGACAATGAAATTGGATTTTGCCGTCTAAAGCAAAAAGACACTATAATTAATCGATGAGAGCTGGGAGTTGGGGAGATAGATACCCATTTTTCCAAAGTTCCCAATTCACAACTCAGTATGGCTGGCTTTCTTCTTCCTGCTGAGGCAGCGTCATCGTCATCAGTCCCCAATGAGCTCCAACAAATGCTAATTGAAGAGCCCCCACTATCACAATTCATTGTGAAAGAAAGTGCTTTTGGCCCTGTGGGGTCTTCTCCTCCATTAGTTCAGATTCCCATCGTTGATGTCAGTCTGGTCTTCAGCTCACAAGATGAACTGGAGAAGCTAAAGAACGCTCTCAGCTCATGGGGATGCTTCCAGGTGGGTAACTAAATAATGCTCTCACTCTCAGCTCAAATTCCAAGCATAGCATATCAAATACATGCTTCTTTGATCAATGAATTTTGACAGGCAACTGGACATGGGATTTCAAGCTCATTCCTAGATAAGGTGCGCGAAGCAGCAAAACACTTCTTCTCACTTCCAATGGAAGAGAAGCGCAAGTGCTTCCGAGCAGTTAAGGAAGCGGAAGGATATGGGAGTGACTTGATAGTTTCCGATAAGCAAATTCTCGACTGGTCCAATCGCCTCTTTCTAATGGTATTTCCGGAAAATCAAAGAAGGCTCAATCTTTGGCCAGAAATGCCAAATGATTTTGGGTAAATCTAAATATGTTCACTTATTTCTTCCTTTTCATATGATCATATATATGATCTAGTTATTTACTAAGCTTTTATTCATTATTTTGTTGCAGAGAGATCTTGATTGAATATGCTACAAAGATAAAGTCTTTAATGGATCTCTGCTTCAAGGCCATGGCAAAGTCACTGCAACTGGAAGAGGACATCTTCCTGAAGCATTTTGGAGACCAAGCTGTGGTGCAAGCAAGATATAACTTCTACCCACCTTGTCCTCGATCAGATTTGGTTCTTGGCCTCAAATCTCATTCAGATAAATCAGGGGTCACTATCCTCTTGCAGGATCAACAAGTTGAAGGCCTTCAGCTTTTCAAAGATGGTACATGGTTCAGAGTTCCTATAATACCCCAGGCTCTTATTGTCAATCTAGGTGATCAAATGGAGGTACTTATTGTAGCCTATCAAAATTTGATCTTTGTGTATTTTATAGCACAAGCGATAGTTTAAACTACAGGAGAGTGGGGGATTTCTCACACATACAACTTTGATGTCGTGAGGGTTCAAACTTGAGACCTCTAGAGATAATGATCTGCATGTCAAGGCCCTTTCCACTAGCCTATCAAAATTTGATCTTTGTTTAATTACTTCTTCAACAAGTTTTAGTATGTTTGGTTTTTATTTATTTATTATTTTTTTCTTCTTTTGCAGATAATGAGTAATGGAATATTCAAGAGCCCACTGCACAGAGTCACAACAAACACAGAAAGGATGAGGGCATCTGTGGCCATGCTTATTGAGCCAGCAGCTGAACAAGAGATTGGTCCAGTGGATGACTTGGTGGATGAGAAAAGACCAAGACTCTATCAGAATGTGAAGAATTATGGTGCTTTTAACTATCATTGTTATCAGAAAGGGTTGGTAGCTCTTGATGCAGTGAAAATATAATTCTCCTTTGTTGTTCCTCTATCCAGCACATAACATTGATGTTCACATCAAAAAATAAAAATAAACTTTATGTCTATGGATATCTGGCTGGCTGCCCGTATCTGCAAAAATGTTTGAAATGGCTTTGAGGAAATAAGGATAGAGTTTCTCTAACATACTTTTCCAGTCTATTTCTTGTTCTTCTTTTTCATCAAAAGGTAACTATTTATTAGCTTCAGGTAAAAGATACAGAGTGAAGAACAATTAGATTTTGACTGTTTCAAGTGCAATCTCCCCTCTCTGATAGCATTCATAGTTGATACGACCATAATTCTTGACACTTTTGTATAACCTTGGCCTTGTTCCGTCGTCTATCAAGTGTTCCACAGGACCAATCTCAGTTTCAGGATCTGGTTCATTAAACAAAGCAACAGATAACCTCATCCTCTCTGTATTCGTCACCACCCTGTGCATTGGGCTCTTGTATATACCATTACTCATAATCTGCATCAATTCATTCATTTTATTTTATTTTAATGAAAAAGAAATAAAATTAATTAGTCTAGTTGATTAAACTTGTACCTGCATCTGATCACCAAGGTTAAGAACAAGAGCATGAGGAACAATGGGGACTCTAACCCATTTACCATCTACCAAAACTTGAAGACCTTCCACATCTTTGTCTTGCAAGAGAACTGTCATGCCAGACCTATCTGTATGAGGCTTGACACCAAGGACCAGATCGGATCTCGAGCATGGTGGATAGAAGTTGAATCTTGCTTGCAGCAGGGATTGGTCTCCAAACAGCTGCTTTGCAAAGCTATCCTCTTCCAAATCCAACGACTTTGCCATGGCCTTGAACACAACCCCCATCATCAACTTTATCTTCGTTGCATATTCATGTAACATCTCTCTACACATAGAGATTTACTTATTCATTAATCCAATGATTTAACTAACTAACTAACTAGCTAGTAAAAGCAAAATCTAATTTATTACAGATTAATGAATGCATTATATATCAAGGTTTACCTAAAATCATTTGGATTTTGTGGCCAAAGATGAAGCCTTCTTTGGTCTTGTGGGAAGACTCTGAGAGTGAGACGGTAGGACCAATCGAGAACTTGCTTCTCCGACACTATGACATCATTCCCATATCCTTCGGAGCCGCCATCGAGTGCTCGGGAGTATTTTTGCTTCTCTTCTACTGGAAGTGCAAAGAAATGTTTTGCAGCTTCACGTACCTTGTCAAGAAATGAATCTGATATCCCATGACCTATTGCCTGGAATTCATTAACCCAACATTATATACATGTAGTAGTTCCAATTCCGAACAATAGGTTCAGCTTTAAAAAGTGAACTAAAAACTAAAACAGATTCAACAATTCTTTACCTGGAAGCATCCTGCTGAGCTGAGAGCTGTTCTGAGTTTCTGTAGCTCATGATTCTCTGCATATTCAAGTGATGATGGGGAGAAGAGACTGATATCAATGATGGGAATTTGATCAGCTAATGGTGGGGAAGACTCTATACATCCAAAACTGCTTTCTTTGACAATATATTCAGGCGGTGGTTGATCACCATTGATGGACATTTCTTGGACACTCATGGCGGCCATCTTGTCTCTCTGATAATAAATCCGGTGAGCTTGTGCTGCATATATAAGCTTTTTCTAAACCAGAATTTCTTCCACAACATTGATGCATTGCATTAAGGGCCATGACAAATGTAAATATTTAATTTATTTGGTCCCCTCTACAACGGCAGAACGATTTACTTCCCTGTTTTTCAGGTAACTTGGAGGAGAAAGACGAACAATTCCAGCAACTTGGCCTCCTCATTGCATATTTTATTCACCACATTTTCCATGGGGAGGTCACGACAATACATAATTAACTATGCATTGTCACAGCAAACAACAACTAAGCAAATCCCTCATATTTATATAGCTTTATGAAATTGAAATATCAAATGTATCATTGTCAAGCTCTAAAGTCTAAAACAAATCCTCAGTTTGACAACTTCGCAGGAAACTAAAAAATAAAAAATAAAAAATAAAATCATAAAAATAGGAAGAGCTTTGTACATATCTGAACGCTCTTGTATTTTATTTCTAAATTCGCAGAAACTTAGAAAAATAAAAATCATAAAATAGGAAAAGTGAGTGTATATACCTCCCAAAAGATAATAGCAGCATCATTACCCCAGCCCAAATCATTCATTTTTTACTCCTTGTAGGACACCCAACCCAAGTGACCTAGTCCTATAAACCATAAACATAACTATTAGCATACATGTTCACATCATATCATCAATAAATTAATCAAATGAATGCTAAAGATATGTAACTCGAGTGGTTAAGAGCAGTTACCTATGTACCTGAAGTAAATTGTAACATCCCTCTATCGATGTCGTCTATACCAGTACATGGACCAATATGGTACTGAAATGTGGGGCTTGTTTTTTGGGTTAATTCTTGCTGAGGATAGAGGTATTCGTAATCTGTTGGTGGAAATGGATTTTGCAGTGGCTGTTAAGTTGGTGAAGAATTCTACTACTCTTGGTTTACATCCAGTGGCATCTCTGGCTTCAAGTTGCTGGGAGTTTATGAGAAAGTTTGATACATGTGCTCTTCAATATAGAGAAAGAAATATGGACTTAGGTGTTTGTTTTCTTGATTGGCTCCGAGCTGGATTGGCGCTAGCCTTGTTGATGATCTGCTTGGAGTCACTAGGACTCGGTAGTCTGTAGTGAGTAGTTGCTGTTTTACCCCCCAGTTCATAAATAAATAAAAAATTAAAAAAGTCAACTGAACACACCAGTTACTGCAGGCCCTCATGAGTCATGACCCACTACGACTAGCTGGGCTCAGGTGGATTGATCAGGCTCAAGTTCAAGCTGGGCTGGGCTGAGTTTCAGTATTGCTGGACCTTTCAAACTCCTCTCCTCTTTACGTCCCAAAGTCATGGGAATTGGGACCCAATGATGTGGGTGGGTCCCGCTATAATATTACAAAAATATCAAAATTCAATTCAAACTATAATTCTGAGCCACAAACCCAATTTGTTTCGTGGCGCAAAAATGCCCCCAATAGGAAGAAGCAGTAGCTCCTTTCCTTACTTCTCTTCTCCGACTCCACAACATTAACCACCAAATTTTCAGAACAAATTCAATTTCCACTTGCCTTCTTCACTTTTTAGTTACAGTTACGGAACACACAGGTACGTACACAAAAATGGCGAAACTCACACTCAGAGCTGAGAGCTCGTGCTTATTTTCCCCCACCACGAGCTCACAGTCGCAGCCCTCATCCTTCGTCTCCTCATTCCGACGACGTCGTTTGCTTTGCTTCCCTCCAAAGCATAACTTGGAATTCAGAGTCTTCTGCAGCATTAAAGAGAAAGAAAGCATCAAAGAAGCTAAGAGAGTGAATGGAGTCCCCGTCGATAAGGTCCAACGGGCGGGTTCGGATTCTGAGGGTGATTCGGGTCTGGAAAGCGGGTCTGGGGAAGTGGGTTTTGATTGGGATTGGCCTCCGTGGAAGAACATACCTCTCAGATACAAACTCATCGGCACCACTTCGCTTGCCTTCGTTATCTGTAACATGGATAAGGTAGTACTGGCTCTGCTCCTAGCTTTGTTATTATTTCTCTCGCTGACCCAAATTCAACGAACAAGTACTGGTCTTGAATTGTCAGCTTAAACTTTGATGCACTTATGGTTGATAAGGATTTTTCTGCGAAGTTACAAGTGGACCCAGTTTTTGGGTTGTGGTTTACTGCAAATTTATGCATTCTGGTTTCAAACGACTTATTTTGGCGTGTAACCCAACAATTCCTTCAATATCGTTTTCTCATACTAAAAGGAGCTCTGAGTTTTGTTCCTTTTCCAAGTAGGATTGATTAAGTTTTTTTTTTTTTTTGTTTATTTAATTTGCAGGTGAACTTGAGTATTGCTATAATTCCAATGTCGCATCAGTTGGGTTGGAGTTCGTCCGAGGCTGGATTGGTTCAATCTTCGTTCTTTTGGGGCTATGCGTTGAGTCAGTTGCCTGGGGGTTGGCTTGCCAAGATATTTGGTGGGAGGTTTGTTTATTAAAGCTTCAATAGTCGTTTTCAGCATGTTTCTTATTTATCTGTACTTACAATTTTGCAGCATGGGTCAATCATGCACAATTTTTCCTACTACGACTAGAATTTTAGAAGAATTTTAAGAAATGCATCTTCATTGATCTTTTGGCTTGGACAGACATGCCACACTCATCTAGTGTTTTTTTTTTCCATGCAGAAAAGTTCTTGAGATTGGAGTATTAACTTGGTCATTGGCTACAGCACTTGTCCCTCTTGTTGCTGGATTTACACCTGGTTTAGTTGTTTCCAGAATTTTGGTATGCTAACCTACTGCCAATTCTATTTATGCTTCAGCATTTTTAGGCGTTTTGTTTTTGTTTTAATTTTGGAACTCTTTGTTATCTGTAATGTGTTTGATATTGTGTCAAATGTTCCTCTTACTTACTATGATCTTTTCTTTCAAGTAAAGGTAGGAATTGGAGAAGGCGTTTCCCCATCTGCTGCAACTGACCTTATTGCCAGGCATGTATGACATTCATATGTTACAATCAGGGTGCACACAATCTTGATACACTATATTGTATGATTTAATTGGTATATTCGTATTCTGCTTGTTCTACTACGTTTTCTTATATAGGTAATTTGGCTTAAATTTTGTGCTTTCTATGGGCATTTTATTCTCGTTAGTGATGTAGTTTTTCAAATAATTCTTGAATTTACTGGCTATGATGGCTAATAACCAGATTTTTATTCCTTTTTTATGCTTGACTATTATAGAACTATTACTGTATTGGTTGGTTGTTGGAAGCTAGATTATAAAAACTATTAATTCCTGGTCTTATATTAAGACTCAGTCTGTCCAAAGTTAAATGTGTGGCAGCCTTTTAACATTTGATGTTAAATACTATTGAAATGGAGTCTTTCTTTGTATTTAATACAACTTTCCTTTCCAGTTTCTGGAGACTTTTCATGTTGTGTTTAGTTTGGTCCATCATAGATTCATTGTTGTTGTTGTTTATTAAGCATTCTTTACTTCGATTTCAGTTTTATCTAGTGGATCCTATTTCTTAGAGTTTGAGAACCTTATGGTTTAAATAATCTTTACCTCATGCAGGTCAATACCTTTGGAAGAGCGCTCAAGGGCTGTAGCATTTGTCTTTGGTGGTTTGAGTGTAGGAAGTGTTGCAGGGTATGTTGAATATAACTTTAAGTAGATTGGGAGGCTTTTTTATATTGAAATCCAAAAAGTACCGGATGAGATTTTCCTAACATATTCTAGAATATTTATTTGAAAGTAATAACTTACACTGATGTGTGATTGGAAAGTTATAGCAATGAGAACTTTTTGATTTTCTTAAGTTTCATTACTTGATTGCAGAGGCCCTATTTTTTTAATGTTTTCCAAAGATTTTTATTTTTTTCAAATATGAAAAGGGAAAATTCAAATCTGAATACAACATGAAGGATATTTTAATTTTTGGTGTCATCCTATTGAAAGCCATTTGCAATTTTGGACTTCTTGCAGGCTACTTCTGGCTCCGCCCCTTATCCAAAATCTTGGCTGGGAATCTGTATTTTACATATTTTCCCTTTTGGGGATTGGTTGGTAAGTAGCTGTTTAAAATTCTCAGAATTAATGCCTATTCTTTTTTATGAAGAATTAATTCCATTAACTTCTAGTAGATTGTGAGAACTTAATTATTTGTACAATATCAATATGCCAAGAAATTGGTTCATTTTCTCACCCCACCAAAAAAAAAAAAAAAAAAAAGGAAGAAAGCAAAGATTCTTGCTTTTGCTGCCTGCTGAAAAAGAAAATGGAAGAAAGAATACAATATTCCATTTTCTTTTTCGGGTTTTCTCCAAGTATCAATCATCCTTCGTAATTAATTATAAAAGAACTTACTTGGCCAATTCAACATGGGTACCTCTTATATTTTAGTTATATATATATATATATATATATAATATGTTACTGTGAAGCACTGAAGTCTGACTTTATGCTTATGTTCTTCCCAATATTAATCTTGAAGGTATGTGGGGTTTCAGTTTCTTGAAGGACAAGCCTCATGGGTGGGTGAATCGATTCCACGTGAGCATTTTATCCCTTTCTTCATCATCCTTGTTACTTTTTTCTCATGTAAAATATGTGCAGTTGACTAGCTAATAATTACTCATCCGAACACAAAGTTGACTAGATTATAAGAACTCAATTTAGTATTAAGGGTCTGTTTCTTGTTTTGGGAATTATGATAAATCTTCATAATACTCATTATTTTACTGCTTAATGAACCTTTGATACTTAATAAGGCACCACTATTGCTTCTGCCTCCACCACCATACCGTTTCTCTCCCGTTGTACTTCTGCCACTTAATTGTCTGTTGCTCTGATGCTAGTATCATTTTGCTAGTGTGTGAGCAATCACAATTACCATGATCACTACCATTTCCCAAGATCTATGCACCATTCTATCACTGTGTATTCCTATGTCGTGCACATATTTTTTTCCCAATGCATCCCAGTACAGTTGACTCTGACAAGACTTTGTTTCTATTCATAAAATGCATACTTCACAAGAAATTTTGTCCTAGATGTTGATAGTGATTTGTCAGTGCTTCAAACCATGGATAGAGTGGTAACTAGTACCCTTTACCAAATATTGTTGGCAAGATCATCAATTTTCCAAACATATGTTTGTGCCTTATTTTTCACATACTAAATCTCTTGCATAGTCATGATTCTTTATTCTCTTAAAAACCCTTGATAGGGTCCCAGTCAACAGATATGAAAAAAACATGGAGTACTAAAGAATTTGGTGACTCATTGAAGGTATGAATCTTTTTGTGTTGTTTATGTGTGACTTAGGGCAATGCTAGTGACCCAGTTAGTCAGGCAAGGTTCCGAGTATGAAAATGTAGTCAAAATATTGATGGGTTTAAGCTGAATATCATTCAGTGTTTAGAGTGCCCGGCACTAATGCTGTGCATGTTTAACCTTCTCACTGTTAGAAGTCAGGGTTCTGTTGTACTATCTAGGTAACTTTCATGTGCCATGTATGATCTTGACCGTTTGTGCTGAGCTTGGGTTGTTTTGCTACTAATATTTCTTGTAGCCAATGCCTGCTTGCATTAGTGGAATGCCAGGTCAAGCTTGTTATTAATGAGCATATAAATTATTCTTTGGTGAAAACCAAAATGTATGAAGTGATGAATTTTGAATTTAACATATTGTTGTTGATAGACTTATTCAGAAAACAACAGAAATCTTTGAATTCACATCATTGCTTTATGTCTTATTCCTAACATATAGCTATTACTGTATGCAACATTGGTTACTTACTTGCTTTCATTTAATAGGATGTACCATGGAAGGAATTTTTCCGAAATCAAGCTGTATGGGCAATGATATATGCTCATTTTTGTGGAAGTTGGGGTCATTATACTTGCCTAGCATGGCTTCCCACCTATTTTAGGTAATTTGTGCCGACGTTTAACTGTGTTCAAATAGTTATAGGTATGATTTTCCTTTTTCATGAATTTAACTCTTTAATATTCTAGACCTTTGTGATTATTTGGGAGAATTGAAAACTATTTTGTAGCTGCGTCGTAACTTCTCTTTTTTTTTCTTTTTTTTTTCCAGTGAACTGTAACTTTCATATGTACAAGGTATACAGATTTAAATTTTGTGTACGAAAAAGCTAAAATTTCAATTAACTTGCTATGCAGTGAGGAGCTGAACCTGAATTTGACAGAAGCTGCGTGGGTAAGTCTAAAAAGTACACCACTTTTGATTCGTAGCAACTCAAGAAAAAATTAGTAATGCTTCCCATATTGTGTCATACATGTCGATTTTGCTTATAAGAAGTGTCAGCTCAATCTATTAGCCAGTAAATTTCCATAGTTTATTCACTTGGGTGTTTGTTTTAGCATGGTAACCTGAGAATTCTATCCACTGTTGTAAAATAGAAAAAATAATGAAAAATGCAATTATTAGAAAGAAAAGACAATGGGAATGACAATCATTAGTATATACATCATAAGGTATTATCTATTTAGAAATATCATCTACCTCTCTGTGACTGAAGGCGCACCAAGATTCGGTTGTATGATAGCAAGGGCTTTATGTTTGTTTCAGGTCTCTATCCTTCCTCCACTGGCTTCAATCTTTGTGACGAGCATTGCCTCGCAATTTGCTGATAACTTGATTTCCAGTGGAGTTCAAACCACTACGGTACGATGATATTATAAACCGCTACTTTGTTGTATATGATGGTATCAGAAAAGGTCCAATTTAGTAGAAAATTTTTAGGTTTTTACTAAAGACAAAAATCCCTCAACAGAGAAGTTAGTGGATGTGTTTTCTTTTGGTTCTTTATTTAATTGCTATTTTACATGTGAAATACATGATAAGCTTACTGCTTCCATTATCATGCCATGACTTGCTATTAACTGAAATTTTATTCAAGATAATGTTTGCATTGAGTTTCATTCTTAATGTTTCTGATGACCTTGTTTTCTACATGTAGGTCCGAAAAATTTGCCAAACAATTGCCTTTTTATCTCCTGCAGCTTGCATGACTCTTTCCTCTCTTGATCTAGGATTGCCCCATTGGGAAGTTGTGGGGATTCTAACTGGTGGTTTAGCCCTCTCAAGCTTTGCCTTGTCAGGTACAGAACAATCGAAACTGAGGCTTGATTCTGGAGGAGGGTGGTTAGAATCATTTTAATCTCCTACAGTTTAAACTCTTAATACAATCATCAAACATGCAGGATTGTATTGTACCCATCAGGACATGTCACCCGAATATGCAAGTATACTTCTGGTATGTAAATCTACAAGCACTTAAGTTTTTATTTGCATGCTGGAAGATGCTACGAAACATCCTATTTTCCGAAGTAGGCATGATAGATATTTTTCAAAAATATCTTTATTTTAGGATTAGTAGAGATGCGCATCTTCATTTTGGTGTGAAAAGTGGGTTGTGCAAGTTTGTAATTTTTTCATCTTAGACATGCATGGTTGCGTTCAGTGGGCTGACTCATTTTCATTTTAGTGTGAAAGGTGGGTGGTGGAAGTTTGTCTTTTTCATCGTAAAATTTACTCGTGAGTCTTGAACTAAAAGCTGTATACAATGCATCTACTTTTAGACTTGGGATATATGGGATGTCATTAAAAACTATGTGTAGGCATTTTCTTGAAAATCAAACTAAACGTACCATATTTCTTAAAATTCAATTGTTCATATTTTCC
Organism: Prunus mume; assembly: GCF_029339155.1. Taxonomy (NCBI): domain Eukaryota; kingdom Viridiplantae; phylum Streptophyta; class Magnoliopsida; order Rosales; family Rosaceae; genus Prunus; species Prunus mume. Next base: position 2,018,520 of record NC_142705.1, on the reverse strand, counting down.
ACACAGGGTATTACCAACACTGTTGGGGCCGTACCTGGAATAATAGGTGTTGCCCTTACTGGCTATCTTCTTGATTCAACTCATTCGTGGAGTGTAAGTAGCCTCTATCATTACTTCACTATCCATAGCTTACATCCTTCATTTGTTTACCTTCATGATATTTATGTCTTAATTCACTTCCGCGTTATGCAGATTTCATTGTTCATTCCATCGATATTTTTCTACCTGACTGGTACAGTTATTTGGTTGGTGTTTGCCAGCAGTAAGCCTCAAACCTTTTCAAAGACAGACTGACCTTTTTGTAGTTTGGTCTTCATCTTTTTTCTTTTCTTCTCTCTTGAATGAAGCTTCCAAATTGAGGGAATCTTCATTCAATGTATCACTAGTTTCATCTGTGGGAGGAAATTAACTTAATATTCACCATTTGGTTCATTCTGTACGTCTAGAAGGAAAGTTATACATGTACGTAATCTTCCTTGTAATACAATTTTTTTTTTTTTGTAATCAGATATTGTACAGCCGTTTAAGGTGTCACAACTTCACATTGTATAATATGTTTCGAAAGGTCAAAAGTTTGTCATACCCATATCACCATTTGTACATTTTTTCCTAGAAGTATCCTGAACTCTCCCTCTCCAAAAGTGTACTCGGGATAGTTTTTCTGAGCATTCTTTCTAGTCTTTCTGGGCTGTCCCTTGATGGATCTGTAGCGCACTGAACAGTAGAGAGAATTTGGCATTTTCAACCTCATTTAAAGTTTTCAGGCTTAAAGTTTCCTCACAAGTAGAAAGAATCCAGGCAAGTATTCTTTGCTGAATTCCTGAGTAGTTCTGTCCTCATTTGGAAAAAAGAAATAAAATAAAAGGTGTATGATGAAATTGAATTGTACTCTCTTCTATCTCTTATTTAAGCAATCAAGCACTATATGATACCAGTTAGAGCACATATAGCACTGCCTACCTGCAAGCAGGCAGAACAACATATGGTATGTGAGCAAATACAATTGAAGATGGACCAACCAAAATTGGTTCTGATGAATTTACATATACAGGGTCTAAGTTAGGTATGATCCCAGATGAATTTAAGGTCAAAGCGTTTCCATTTAGCAGCATGGTTTGGCTTTGTAAATTTCCATCCTTTGCTGTTAGATGGTATTCTTCTCTTACTGTTTCACTTCTCAAACCCTGATGGAACTTCAGCTGTGCTCTATGAGACCTGTGAGATTTGTGTTTATGTCGCAAAGTCCAGGAAGTGTTGAAGGCAACTCTTGCCTCCACCGTCGTCGTGTTTTGTAGGTTGATCAGTAGTACTGTAATCCCTTTCTGCAGCACAAAATTGTGATCAGCTCAGTAAACGAAGAATGTTTGAATGTTGTCTTTCTTTATATTCAAGTTGTGGCATAAATAGACTTACGGATTGTTTTGCACAGTGTGCGTAAGCACGTATCTTTTTCGGTCCAGAAAAGCTGGTTGCCAGTACATTTCTTCCCATCAATCGGTGCCAAAGAAGAGCACTGGTATGGAGAAAGCCAGGATAAAGCAGCAGAAGTGTTAAAATACTGTCTAATATTTGAGAATTTAGCTTCTAAGGTAAGTATGATCGGTATGTATGTAGTGACCTACCTGTAGTAGTCTGGATTGGGTTCGTAGGTAGTAGTGTTGAGTAAACCATAGTTTCCACCAATCAATGTCTGTCTACAGTACGTTTTGGTATCATAAGCTGCTGACATGGCAAGCTGATCTAAATACCTGTTTGTCACATCCAAGATATGATTCTTGTTAGAAATTGAAGAAGAGAGGAGAGGACCAAAGAAGATGCTCATGAGTTGTCATAGCCAAGTTACCAGAAACTATATACAAATGAATTGCTGACAAGATGACGGCCGCTGTTGTAAGCACCTCCTGCTTCCCCAACCCATGCAGCTGCTGAAGTTGAGGAACTCTTTAGGATGTTACGGAGGTTGCTAAATGTGCTAGCAATACCGTCGAGATAGGACGGATCAAGAATCTTTTCAATAAGGTGTTCATCAACCCCTGAGAACACAGAATGAAGATTTATTTTATCAGTATGAAGTTGCGAATTCAAAAGGAATAAGTAGAAACTTTCAAAATCTCTTTGTTCAACCAATGATACCTGGCCCTAGATTATATATATGGTGGGTGACCACGTCCAAGGATGTGGTTGTTTTATCTGTATAGTCTTTGAACCACTTTGCATCAAAGAATCCTCCAGGTGATAGGATTAGTGGCTTTGGTTCAATACCCTTGTATATATCGTGAATTATCTTTTGCAGAGAAGCTGTATCAGAGACGTATTGACTCGCTCCGATTGTTGTTCCAATTCCATGTCCACACAATTCATTCCCTGAACACCATTGAAATACATTCAATTTGTCTAGATAAGCAGGGTCAAAATTTATAACGACAGTAAAATTTTCAGTGTTGTTATCTTACCAAGCTCCCAACCATGTACTGTGTAGTTCTTTTTAACACTGTAACGGATGAAAGACTCAGAATTTTTGTAGTCCCAAGCTCCCAGTTGCAGTACCATTAGAATGTATTGTTCGTCCAGTGAGAGCATTTAATCCAAAGATAATCTTGGCCCTGGAGAGGCGTACATGTGATAATGTTAGGTGCTCTTCATTCTGAAGAAAATCTAAAAGTTAAATGAAGAAGAAAAAATAAGAGATTATATTTACCCAGATTTCTGAAAAAAGGAGTTTAATTCATCCCATCTGTTCATTGGTAAGCACCCCGGAGTAAAACCAAACATCTCTGTGGTGCTTTTTTGAAAAGGAACACAGCGTTGCTTATTGTCTGGTGTAGCATAGATGACCTTATCTTGCAAGGTACCCCCCAATCTAAGTTTCAAGGGTGAGAAAGCTGAAAAATCAGCACAAGTAAGTTTTAGGCTCTTATTTTTTGTACATGTATTGAAACAATCAGATATCAAGGAAGGAATTCTTACCCTTCACGGCATTTAATAAGATACTGCTGCCTAGATTCTGCACAATAATGATCAAATAAACATCAGAAAGCATTTTCTACAAAGAAAGTATCAATTTATTTCAATACAACAGTACTGAGAAAAAGAGAGAGAGAGAGAGAGTACAGATCTCAAAAACATAAAAAGGATTTTTGATTTCAGATTATTTGCAACTGGGAAACACACCAATTACAAATCTCAAAAACATACAAGCATATGCAAGTGGAAAAGGAAAATAGAAAGAACAAATGTACGTATGTTAGATTCTTGAGAGAAACATTAATGTATATATGTATACCAGATTGAGGAAAGAAGCACGACCCCAGCTGCATGTCCCATAGTCACATTTCTCAGGAGGCCACCAATCCAAAGTTGCACAAATAAAATCATCATCAATTTTACCAATGGCATCTTTGCCATTAACGTGGACAGTGCCTTCAATACTTCCACCTCCGAAGCCCTGTGAATTTACAGAATGAATGAAGCTGAAAGCCGAGAAACAGACCCAGAAACACAACCCCATTGGCCAGAAATGAGAACCCATTTTCCGGAATCAACCAGTTCATACACAAAAGGGGTTAATGTGCAAGATCTCAGTCCCTCTCTCTCTCTCTCTCTCTCTCTCTCTCTCTGTGTTTGTATCTATATATAAATGGGTGAGGAACCCATGAAAAGTGAAGAGCTGAGATTACTGCAGAGTTTCTGTTTGGCCTTTGGACGGCAAATGGCCAGAATGGGTGGGGGGAGGTGTTGTAAGTAATAATAATAATAATAACAAGTGAATGAGATCAATCAAACAACAGTTAAAAGAGAAATTTATTTGCTATAATTATGTATGTGTACAAACAAACAGAGACTACATAATAAAGAAAGAAAAAAAAAACACAGACACACACACACGTGATACTTGGACGTCAGAAATCTACCAACGACAGGGACCATGGTCCTTTCCTATTTGACCATGCCCTCTGCCTATGGAGCTATTATAACATTATTATTATCATCTAATCCATTATTAATTTTTGTTTTAGATAAAGCATAAAAATAAAGCATGGAATTGCAACTTGCAAGTGGGCCGTGGGTTTGCTTTCCAAACTGGCAAGTGCAAACAAAGATTGGCCGGCCTGTCTGTCGGATAAATCAGAAAAAGATTGCCAGGTTTTACTGTTTGACAGCCACCCACTTGGTCTCTTGGTTTTGGAATCTTAACGTGCACTCCGCTCGGGATAAACACGACTTCTACCTTGTAAAATGATTTTGACGAGTAGATAGCGAGACGTGTTTTATCAACTGTCGTAAAAATGTAGACTGACAACGTAGTATCGAATGCATGTCTGAATGTCTGTCTCGGGAAAAAAAATATACAGTTATTTATACCAAAAAAGGAAAAGAAAAAAAAAACACTGTGCACAATTTTATGAAAAGATTCACAACAATCATGGTACCTTAACCTTGCGCAATATCAGCGCGAGTTGTATTAAAATACGATTTATGATTATTCAATTTCTCACCCCTTTAACTTTAATCTTTTTTTTCCTTTTGCTCTTTATGTTTTTCAATCAAATACCTCATCTTCATGCTCTGATAGTGTTCTTGAAAGGAACCAATTACCAAATCGCAGCATTGAATTACGACTACGACAAAAAAAAAAAAAAATACATATATGTATATACGGCGGGTATTTTTAAATAAAATTATTTAAAAATTCCTCAAAATATATATATTTTTACCTACCCATTGATGAAAATGAGATGAGGTATTTTGTTGGGTAAGCAAAACATGAAAATCCAAGATGTAACAGGCTACCAAGTACCAAAGAGTTTGTTTGTTGAGTCAATCAAATCAAAGTGTCAATATCCATGTACATGGGATGGTCAAGTTCAACCAAATGTTTGTTCATTGAGTATAAAATAAGACTCTTGCTATAGTTGCTTGCTTGCTCCCACTCCCACACAACCCCTTCCTCCTTCATATTTGTTGTATTTGTTTTAATATATTAATTAATTAATAAGCATATTCTTCCTTTCTTACCCTATTTTCGTTAATGTCAATGCGATCAGGTGAGTTTCTTCACCCAAAACAGAACCACCAAACCTAATCCATTGGATTAGATAAGATGTTGTCGACTTTTTTTAACATTATTCCCTTTCTTTCTTATTTGGAATTGAATCTTTCATCTGCTGACAACTAGTCTACATCATCACTGCCATTCCATATTGGATTGTTTTTAGATTAAGCAAAAGATCATATCATATTATTATTTTGTAAACTTGATGTGATTAAGCAAACCTCTCTTTTATTTTCGGCGAATCATTATTTCCTTGACAGAAGAGAAAAGTTTTGTGTAACAGTGAGTTAACGATGAGGACCATCATTTGAGTTATCTCAAGTCCCTATCAGGTTCACGAATGCAATAATATAATGCTCTCTCTCTCTCTCTCTCTCTCTTTTTCTTTCCTTGAACTCATTAAGGAAAGAGAATATCATCAAAAGCCTCTCTAAGGAAAGGTCCTTATCACTGCAGGCTAAAATCATTAGGCAAGACAAAATGGGGGTCCAAAAACAATATGGGTTGTTTTAACATGTGATTAGGTTGATCATGACGAACACCACCTTCTAAATGTATGAAATGCTTGTCTTTCATGCATGATGCATGTTCTGTTTTGAAAGTGGAATATTATATACCTTATCAATGTTATGAAGCAAATGCATATGCTAAACAGCATAAAGTGGCCTAATCCGAAGTTGGTTCGATCGTCTGAGTAAAGGAAAGAACAAATAAAAGATTAGTATAGTTTAGAAAATAGATCATTATTAAGAATTTCTTGATTATATGCCAACTCTCTTTCCAGCTGCAATACTGCTACTGCATCTTCTTGTTCAGCAATCGAGGGAATTAACTGGAACACAACTTCATTGGGCCTACTACAATGAGGCCCAGCCCATCTGGAGTAGAGTCAACCGAGTCCAAGCCCAAAAGGCAGACACCAGGCCCAACCCAAAGCATGATTGATGGGCCATAAGACCCATTGACTCATAAGTCATACTCAAAACGTATAAGATGCGTTCGTCCAGTGGATATCTGAACTGTTGAAATTGCCGAAATGCTGAGACGAAAACCTACCAAGATCCAACTCAAAATCGAAGACAAAGAGGAACTCGAAGAAGCTCGCAAGCGCTCCGCCGCCGCCTCCGCTACCACGGCGGCCACTGCTCTCCTCCACCACCTCGACCGCCCTAAAGACCCCTCCTCCAAAACGCACCGCATCGGCCTCCCTTCTAATTGAAAGTTACGCACCCCAAACACCGAAACATAACTCCATACACCCGCCGTTTTATGTCTCACATTCTCAAACCTCTAATGGAGGTTGAGCTCAAGCTTAGGCTCCCAGACGCCGCCGCCCACCGCCAAGTCACCACCCTACTCGCGCCGTTCCACGTCAGCACACACCGGCAAGAGAATCTCTTCTTCGACGGCTCCAAAGCCGAGCTCTCGGCTCGCCGAGCCGCCCTTCGCCTTCGCTTCTCGGACCGAGCCCCTCTGTGCGCCGTGACCCTCAAGGCGCGAGCCGTATTGGTCGACGGCGTCAGCCGAGTCGAGGAGGACGAGGAGGAGCTCGACCACTCGATCGGCCGAGCCTGCGCTAACCAGCCGGATAAGCTGATGTCGGCGGAGTCTAGGGTTTTGAGTAGGGTGAGGGAGGAATTTGGGGTTTTGGGGTTTGTGGGGTTGGGAGGGTTCAGGAATGTGAGGGATGTGTATGATTGGAAAGGCTTGAAATTAGAGGTGGACGAGACAAAGTATGAGTTTGGTACTTGTTTTGAGATTGAGTGTGAGAGTGCAGACCCTGAAGGGGTCAAGGAGGTGCTTGAGGGCTTCTTGAAGGAAAATGGGGTTCAGTATTCCTACTCGGAAACATCAAAGTTTGCGATTTTTCGGGCTGGCAAGCTGCCCCTTAGTGAGTGAATGTGGTAAGTTTTGTGATAAGAGTGTTTGGATTTTTGTTTCTCTATGGAATGTTTGTTTATGTGATCATACAACGAGGGTTTTTGAGGATTTTGATGACATCAAAATTCAGTTTCTGCTTTTTTATTGACTTTGTGGTGGAATTATGTGTTTGGATGTTTTATTGTTGTCATGGAATGTTTTTTCAAGTGATTTGAGAATGCTGGGCATAAGAGATTTTGGATTGCCTTCGCTTTTGATTTTATTCTTGTTGAGTGAACTCTGTTACTTTGGGTTATGTTGCAGTGTTTTCTTTGAAGGATTTGGTTTTTTTCGTTTGCCTGTTTCATTGTCAGGTTGGTTTAGAATTGATATAGTTGCATTTATGATGAAAAAGTTTTGAGGTCCATTGCCGATTTTCCTAGTTGTATATCCCATATGACTGAATAAGCATACTTTCAGCAGCTCTTTAAAATGCTGCTATGGCCTTGTGAGAAGATTTCATATATTGTGGCTTTTTCCTTGTTTTCAGTTTTACATCAAGAATGATCCTTTAATGTTGAGTTTTTAAGATTACTTCAAACAAGAAGAGAGGTGACCGTGTTACCTGTTTTATACTTATACGTTTCCTAGTTTCTTCATCAGTCAGGCCTTTGCCAAGTCTTCGTTTGCACCCTTGAACCCAGTTATTGATTCTATAATTGTCATTAAAATCTTCACCACCTTTGGTCATTGTAGTTTACTTGATCCAAATAATTTTTTTTTTTTCCTTCTGGTTTATAGCCATTTGTTTAAGTTTCTCAGTTTGATTAACGAGTCATCATTCATCTCATTTATAGCTCGGTTAAACTTCTTTGGTTTTATATGTGTTTAGTTCCTCCACAGTAGATCCACTTTTGTCATTTGGTGGCCAGACAGCAATTGTCGGTTGGTCAATGTGCAGTTTTTGGCATCCTCAAATATATGTAATCAACAGATTTTGTTGCCATTGTCATTATTATGATGTGTTTCTCATTCATGGCATTGCAACCATGTTCTTTCTCTTTTAAGCTTAAAACTTTGATGGTTGAATGCAAATTCTTGTTGAAATGAAAAGCAATAATTCCATATTACCTTACCGTCCTATTTGGTTGTTGAAGGAGCACAATTGGAGCCTTTACCAAGTGGGAGAAATGCTGTGATGAAGGAAGCAAGGATGAAAGTCAGAACCCCTCGAGACCAGTGATTTCTTCTTCTGCTCCAATCCAAGCTTCGTAGTTTCTCATTTTATTCTTGTGAAACTCCGTTAATCTCTTTACTTCCCGTTGTTTGTAATGAATCGCAATAATGTCATATTATATTTTACCATATGACTGGAAGTGCTTCTGTTTGTTCATTGAAAATGTGAGGCCCCATGCCTCAACTCAACGCTTTTGTTTTTTGGTTGATATCATGGGCACGGTTTCAACGAAAAGGAAAATGGGTACAAACAGATGTGGGATTAGTTCATAACTAGAAAGGTATGGTTGGAAAACACAAGGGCGAGATCACCCATCACATTCGCATCCATGATCTTAACCATCTTTAAATTGAAATCGCGCCCATGTGTCCTTATCTTACCAAGCTCCCAACCATGTACCATGTAGTTCTTTCCGAGATAACACAAGAAGAACCAAAACAGTTGGGTTCTAGGCATCATATCAAATTAAACTTAAAAGATTCCCAACTTCATATAAATTGATCCGTCCATGTGAACATAACCCCATTAGAAAAATAGCTGTTTAACACAACATACGAAGACTCTCTCAATACTACATCAAACAGGTGTACCATAGATAATCAATAACACTAGAGGTTCATTCAGAACGATGATTGTAAATTCTACACTGACCAAACTGACAAGCTAAATTCTGCCTCACTACTCCATAACACTCCTGCACGAAATCGGAACACAAGGGCAAAGGATAAGGACTCCTATTCTCACTTCCGCCTTTTCGCAGGTGGCTGTGGAACCTCTTCCTCTTCATCCTCATCTTCTTCCTCTCCATCCTCATCTTCATCATCATCACCATCGTCATCTTCGTCGTCATCATCCTCATCCTCATCATCACTTCCTTCATTGCCATTGGCTTCAGGATCATCCTCAGGATCCCCTCCTTCATCTTCCCCTTCTTCACCTGAGAAGTCCTCATCTCCTCCCTCCTCATCATCCTGGTCATTCACATCATCATCATCTTCGTTGTCGTCTTCATCATCCTCTGTATCGCTAGCATCTTTGTTTTCCGCACAAGGTTTTTTCAATTTGAGAAGTTCTTCAAAAGGAAACCTGCAGACGGAAGCAATACTCGCCCACTTAATTGAATGTACCCTAAAAAATCAATAGTGCAAGTACTGGATGAGCACAATTAGAACTTTATTACCTTCCAGTGACAGCAGTCAATTTTGATGCCATATTGACATCATTTATCACCGATCCAGTCTGAAACAACGTTAACTAGTGTTGGTGAATAGAGTATACAAAGAGACAACGTAACAAATAAGACAATTTATTCCTTTTCATTTTAATCCAATAGAGACCCAATCCTAACAGGAGATGCTATTTCAGTTAGGGATACAGAGAGTATAAAGTAAAATTTCATTAGTTGCTCTCAACAATATATACCATACATAGCCCTGTTGATGAAAATGGAATCCAAAGGGCATTTAACATACAGCCGATAATGCTGCAGGCAACGGGCAGCAACGCAAAACAAATTCTCAAAATACACATTATAACTTATCAACCATACCAAATCTGGTCGACAACAAAATTAAAACCCCCCAACACAAGGCCTACATCACTCAATAAAGTGATAAATGAAACAAACTTTAGCCACATGCTCAGTACTAAAACTACCAAATATTCTGTCAATGCAAAATCCGATGCTACAGCCCACACACAATTACATTTTACATGATATGAACGATGGAGAGTGCTCATTTGTTATCTTAGAAGCAGAAATGGCAACACCATATCTGCAATGTCTGCGCAAATTTCTTTGCTGCAATCTTCTGTTCTCATGCAGGGTTCTATTATGTCCTTTTGTTACCTACAGCTCTAAGATTAAAAGAAGGAAAAGGAATTATGGCCACTCAACGTATTAATGCAACCACAGAAAATCGCATAGTTTATGAACTTAAAGAAACCAGGGCACATGGAAAAGATTAAGAAAGGTATTGTGTGCTTAAAAAACTATAAACCAAGAGCATTAAGAGCTCTAAAGAAAACTTCAAGAAATTTGTAACCTCAGTTGTACATCAAAGCATTTGAGTATAGTATCTACACAGGTTTTTAAACAAGCAATAAGAAACCAAAGCCACTTTAATACGATGTTACATTTATGCAAGAATAAAAAAAAAGGATTCACAAGAAAACCAATATTTCCTAGCACCTGTATAAGTAAGTACAGGTTTCAGAAAAAACAATACTGCATGCCGCACAAACAAATATTAAAATTATGAAAATTGTCACAAATCAAATTAGAAACCTAAAAAATTACAACAAGTTCTAGTTCACAAGCAATGAAAGAAAAAAAAGCTAACAGAAAAGGTCAGTACTTCACATTCTACAAACTCTCACAATTAACATCTTAACCAAAGCAAGCATTTCTCTCCCCAAACAACCTAATCCACACAACTGTCAAATTTCAGTCATTCAACTTATCAAAAATTAATTTTTCAAACTTCAGAACAGTAGTAATAGTAAGACAAAGGCCAACTTCCGAAACATAAGTTCAGTAATAAAAAGATGCACGCTATTAAGATTTCAAGCTCCAAAAACACAACAAAAGCATGAAACTTTAAAACTTCAATCGATGTCACAATTTGCCACCCAAACTAAATTTGACACACAGAGAGGAGAGAAAGTGAGAAAGAGATATGCTATATACCGCCAAAAGCAGCAGAGCAAGAGAGTTGTGAGCAACAAGAACAGTGTTGACCAGCATTGCTTCCAAAAGAGATCCTTCCCACATGCTCTTTTTCTCCAAGGCGTACAAGTCCATCTTCGTTGCTGCAAAAAGAAGCTCAAAATACACAAAAAATCAGAGGAAAAATTGCACAAAGAGAAAGAGAGTGTGTGCCTGTGTGAGGGACAGTGAAGGAAAGGGTTTGGGGCAAAAGGTTTGGTCCAGTTAGGATGAATGAATCCACTGGAGTTTGGTCCGGTTAGGGTTTTTGTCACTGGATTTGCTACTGCCACATTAAACTCTTTGCTTCCACGGCGGATAATATATTTATGTTGAATAATTGCTAATTAGGATATTATATTGACTCGTTCGGTACTGTGAAGGTCGTGGAAGTAGTGAAAACTGTTGTGGTTATAGTACTTTTGTGCGTCTCTCTTTTGTTTTTTTTTTGCCTTTCTCCATTTGACTTTTAAGTTTTGAAGTAATTGGAAAGCTTTCTGTCTGGATCTAGTGTCAGAGACCAAATGTCATTGGCCAAAAAGCAGGATTCGCTGCTTCTCGGACCAAATGTCATTGGTCCAGTTCAAATTCAAAAATTGCTTTTATAAATCCCTAGTCTTTCTTCCAATGAAGAAAACTAATCGACAAGAAGAGTGTTTCTTTTAGATTTATTTAAATTTCTATAAGTTATTTTTTTATTTTTTTATTTAGAGAAGCTAGCTCAAGGGAATATTACAACTAATAATAATAAAATTATTCCAACTATGAATTTAATTTAATTTTTTAATAAAAAAAGTTTAGGGGAAGATTGGCTACTCTTATCACTAGAGCCAAAGTAGACCCATTACTTGTGCACTCAACTATCATTGCCACTAAATTTATATAAGAAATTACAGTTTGGGCACCAACGAGGATTGATGACAACGGAACTTGAATACTGATGGGACCACACACAATGCAAAGATCTTACAAACTAAACCAACTCTCATTGTCTAACTATGAATTTATTTATATAATTAGTTGAGATCACTTTCTATAAAAGGTGGTAAATTGTTTGATTTTATTACTTTTTAGGACACCTATTACTTTAATAGGTCCAACTACATAAATATTTTATCTGGCATTAGAAAAAAAAAAAAAAAAAAAACTACATGAATATGTTCCAAATTTGCAAAGATTTAATAACGGGCTTGGATCTATTATTGTGCAGAATTATGTGGACGTAGGCCCATTGTCAGAGTTGGGTTTCATTTTGTCACTATCAGCCCAACAAAAAACATAACAAGCTAGCGGCTCAAGGGAATATTACCGATCGAGCTAGTCCATTCATTCATGTCATCCGCCCAACATGTAATGTAGATGAAGCTATCTTCCACCAAAATGTACGCCGAAAATGAGGGCTCCCATATTTTTCATTTTAGTGCTCTGTATGTGTTCATAGGATGCAATGTACGGGACGGTGAAAGCTTAAGCAGCTGTTAAGTCTATGTATGCGTGTCGATGACTGGAAATCATCAAGATTACCAGTTTCCTCTGACATTCAAATTCCTCCAATTCAAATTCCTGACATTCAACTTCCACCACTTCCTCCATGTGGAAATGGTCTTAGCCCTCCACATCTCCCGAACACAAAAATTGCTGGGAAAGACGAGTAACAGATGATTGTTGTTCATATGACAGAGAAGCTTATGAATCTATGGGCATTAAGCGCCATTTTTGCTGCACCACTGTCACTTACGGTGGCGTGGATTGTTCTACCCCGACACCGACTCCGTTTAACAAAGTCTTAAGGCATACTTGTACAGATGATCATGGTGCACCTGTTGCCAAACCCAACCCCACCTGCTGCTAAACCTAAGCCACCACCCTCTCCTCCTGCAGCCAAACAAACCCCGCCACCTTCACCCCCTGCAGCCAAACAACCTCCTAGCAGTGGAGGTGGTGGATATTGTCGGGAATCTTATAATTATGCGTCTGGAAGTGGATGCTCTAATGGACAGTGCTGCGAACAGAATATCGATACCGGCATCAAGTGTGTAAACGGAGTTCCAAAGCCTTACCGAAATGTCATCAACAATAGCTGCTACAATCAGCATCCTTGATATAAATATCAGCATTGCTTTTGGAGGAATCAACTCGCTGTTATTGCTTTTTGTGTTTAATTGCCTTTCAATATATCTTAGAATAAAGATTTTCCATCAATGGAAGAAGAGTTTTTTTTTTCGCATTTGTTGAGATAGTTGGAATAAGAATATGGTCAATCTCTATTTTTCTTTATTTATTCTAATATAATATAATATTCTGGATGTCTTTCTCCATGAATTTTGCCAGCCCAGCAGAGCAGCATTAATTCATTCATGACTTGTGATGCTTTCATTTCATTTTAGGTTCCTTATTAAAAAAACTACAAGTTGTGTGCTTGGATCTGGATGAAAAATAAATTAAGGTCTGATTTGTAATGGAGAGATTATTTAAATTTTAGAATATGAAGCTAGGTTTCAAACTTTTCAGAACTTATTTTTTTATTAGGTCCAAAAACGTTTTTAATTTTTATCCCTTTTATTTTTTTTGGGTATCAAATCAAAGTCTAAACTCACATTCACTGAGATTTTTGGTTGATGTACCCAACCATTATTTTACAAGTTTATGGGCATAAAATAAGATCCAGAAAAATAATCACAATATCGATTTTAAAATGTGAAAATAAACATATTGTGCAATAGTTTGGAATAATTACTCTTTTAATGTGTTCGAGTCATAACATACGTGTATATAGTATAGTGTACAATTGTGAAAATGAAGATAAGAACGTGAGGGCCAGCACCAGAGAGAGAATGTGGTGCCTTTCATTTTGGTAAGTGATTTCAGATTAAAGTTAGAATCTCCACTCTTGTTGTTGTTTTGTCTCGTTTGTACTAAAAAAAGGAAATGCCAAACAAAGCCTTGAGAAATATTAGAATTTGCCTACTGACAATCCATAGGCAAATTCTTTGGCTTCTTCTCTCCCCTCTCTCTCCCACCACACCAGTCAACACGGCCGGCTACGCAGAAAAACCCTAGAACCACATATAAATTTCCAACCGTCAATTTATTTATTAATTCTAGATTACAGGTCAACGAACCAAAACCCCCAATGTATTAATCGCGTACAGAAAAAGACAAGAAGAATAACGCCAGCTCCGCCGGTCGTGTTGCTCGATTTTTTCGTGTGATTGCTGTCGTAAAAATGTCGTCGGAGATCGAGGTCGTCGAAGACGAGGTCCAAACCCGTGATCACGAATCTGTGGGTGCCGCCTCAGCCAAGTCAACGAACAATGGCGACGCCAATGGGATTGGGGAAGAGAGTCTGCGAAACGACGTGTACACGGCCGCTGCGTACGGGGATTTGGAGAAGCTCCAGAGATTGGTGGAGTGTGAAGGTTGCTCTGTTTCCGAGACCGATGGGCTCGGCTACTATGCCCTCCAGTGGGCCGCTCTGAACAACCGCACTGCCGCTGCACAGTATATTATTGAGGTTCTTTATTTATTCTACACCTATTTCATTTTTTTTCTTCCCATGGAGCACGGTGAAAAGGGTTTGCTTTGTTTGATGCGTTTGTGAATTGTGCTTAAATTGCATATCAAAATTTGAGATTTATTATTGATTAGTGTCATTACAGTTAAACTTTATGTTACTTAGTTAACTGAAAATGCCAACTTATGCTCAGACTGCTTCTCTTATTTAAAAGAAAAAGGAAAAAGATAACGAGAAATGCTGAATTAGCATTAAGCATTTTGCTATTGGTTTTTGTTGAGGCCATTAATGATTGTTGTTGTTCTCCTTAAGACAAATTTTAATCCAGGATAAGTGTCTTTGTATAACTAGTTTGTTATTTGGTTTTGTTAAATGCCAGCACGGAGGAGATGTGAATGCCACAGATCATACGGGGCAAACAGCATTACATTGGAGTGCAGTGCGGGGTGCAATCCAGGTTGCAGAGCTATTACTCCAAGAGGGTGCTCGGGTAAATGCAGCCGATATGTATGGCTATCAGGTCAGTTTTACTTTTAGGTCCCCTTCACAACTCTAACCGACCCTGCTTAAGGGAATGTTATGGTTTTGTTGACTACAGATACTGGGAGAAAAAATTGGGATGCAAAATTTGTGCATAACCATCTGTCTTCATATCTCCGTGTTTGTATAAGCTATTTTAAGTACAATATCTGCATTGCTAAATGGACTTTCATGCCATTATTCCTTGAATTAAAGATTTTGAGGCCAGGTTTAATTTGAATATTTTAAGTCAAATCAAACATTAGCAATCAGTAATTAATGATTCCTTCGAGTATGGTTACTGAAAGGTATATACTGATACAACAATGAGTTTAGTATTTGGTTGGAAGTGGATAAGTAAATGACAGTACTTGTTTTAAATTATAGGCTCATGGTTTAGTAAGAGCTTTTTACCCCATGTTGGCTGATTATTTGGCTGAAAGAGCCTGAAGCATATGTATTGTACTGATCTAATTTGATATGACCACAGACTACACATGTTGCAGCTCAATATGGTCAGACTGCTTTCCTGTACCATATTGTTTCAAAATGGAATGCTGATCCTGATGTGCCTGATAATGATGGGAGAAGCCCTTTACATTGGTAAGTGAGAATATTATCTTTGTATTGTTTGTTATTAGTAATATTCATTTGTATACCAAATTTCTTTCCTATGGTTTGAGAGTGACTGTTGAATTTTTCACCCTTTTCTAGTCAAAGCATGGTTTTCATAATCTTGTTTTCATTGTGTGAAAGTAAATCTAGTTTTCTCTGATATATTACTTATGGTCTAGTTTTTACTGATCACATAGCTTGGTTTTACTATTTTTGGGGTCTCTATATGGCCATTTTCAATATAATTGTGACACTTATTGACCGCCACCAAGCTGTTCTCTTAAAACCCTCAATTTTGAACACAATGATTACATTTATTTAATTTGAAATGTGCACTTCTGCAATGGGACATACATCGATGTTTCTTGCTACAGTTTTGTGTGGTAGATTATATTCTGGGAATGTTTTAGTGTGAAATTTTGTATGTATGTCCGTTGGTCATGATTATTTAGTTAAAGACTTGTGCTGTTTGCTCTGTTTACCTTCCTCTGTTCCTATAGGCAAAAGCTGGTTCAGCCATTTTCATCTACTTTCCTACTCTTTTCCAACGATAAGTTTTTCTACATAAATAACATGTACTATATTTTTGCTTATAATATGTATATTTGATTCGACTTTTTTTTGTTTTGCTTTTGTGTTTAGGGCTGCTTATAAAGGTTTTGCTGATTGTATACGTCTTCTTTTGTTTCTGGATGCATATAAAGGACGGCAAGATAAAGAGGGTAAGTACCACCTGTCTTCCATTATCATATGACTGTACGGATTCCAAAATCTTTCACTTATTATGCATGATTATGAATTTATTCTTCATTTTGTGTGATTTCAGGTTGCACTCCTTTGCATTGGGCTGCTATCAGGGGTAACTTGGAGGCATGCACAGTGTTGGTACAGGCTGGGAAGAAGGAGGACTTAATGGTTACAGATAACACTGGCCTTACACCCGCACAACTTGCTGCTGATAAGAATCACAGACAAGTTGCTTTTTTCCTTGTAGGTGTTCCATAACCAAAACACTTTTAACATTGGTTAGTAATGCTACTTATTTGTTTGCTCATTGAATTTGAGGACATTAGTTGTCGTGCTGTGTAATGATGTGATGTGATAAGTGCTTTTTGTTTCAATTGATTCTTTTCTATTCCTCTTATGTTTTGAAAGAATGCCTTGGTAATGTCTAACAAGTGGATACTATCAGTTTTGTGCTTCCTTTGTTCCCAATATAGCATTTCTGTTTATAGACTTACCTGGAAGTCCCTAGAATAACTTTTTTCCTAGTTTGGTGCTTGTTTCAGGTTTGAGCCTTACTTATAAAATTTATATAATAGAAACTCATAAATGAAAGAATGGAAAGAACTGACCATGCTCTGATAACGTGATTTTGTAGGGGAATGCTAGAAGGCTGCTTGACAAACGTTGTGACGGGAACAGTCATCTTGGACAAGTTTCAAAACTAGGACTTGCACCAGTACTTTGGTGCATAATATTTGTGCTCCTGGTGACCTATACTCATTCTGTGATCATGGGTATCTACCCCGAGCTCTATTTGAAACTTCCTTATGTGTCCTTAATGTCATGACTATGCAATACTTACAATGCCTCCTCCCCTGTCCAATTTGGTTGCAGCACCAAATCTGCCAAAGTTAACAGCTGGATCAGTTTTTGTTGCATGGCTCGGAGTTTTCTTTGCAACTTCTGGGCTTGTAATGTTCTTTAGGTGTAGCAGGTATGACTTTGAGTATTTGTGAGTTCTTTGATGTTAATTGCTGACTTTATCAGCTGGACTGGCCATCATGTTGGAAATAATTAGCTTTCTTAGAACGCTGCTGGTTCACTATATTGTGAAGTATATCGTATTTAGTTATTATAAATAGAGTTTGTATTCCAATATGTGATCTGTATCTTTCTTATATATGATTATCGGTGTGGTTTGGTCTAAGCTGTATTTGGTGGGCTGAATGTTTCATTTTCTCCTTTTTTCTTGTATCCTATGAACTGGCGGTATTTATAGTTCTTCTAACATTGATATATTTTCTCTGATAAAGACAACTTAAAATCAGATTGGTATATGATCCAATATTGTTGCCATTTTTTGGCTCCTTATATGTTATTGGCTTAACATCCTAGAACTGTTCAGCACTCTCAAATAATCAGACTTGTGGAAATGTGATGTTTATGATGATTAAGCTGGCTGTAGACTAACATACACCTACTAAATTAGATATAGCCAACATAATGGAAAATAATTTTTGTTTTAAATAAGTCATGTTTTGTTTTGTGCATGCACATGTTGTTTCATGAATGCATACATAGGTTTTATGGTACAGTCTAAAGCAATGTCAATTAATTAAATGTTTCATTGATTTTTTAAAATTGTTCTTATTGCAGCAAGGATCCAGGTTACATCCGAATGAATATCCATGATTCACAAAATATGAAAGATGATGTTCGTACCATTCTTTTCTTTTTCTTCTCCTTTTGCCCAAACTCTTTCCACATATTATTGTTTTTAATTAATGATATTGTGCATCTTTGGCCGTGCCCCTTTTGATTTTTTTCAAGTTAAGGCTTATTGTTATAACTCTCATATAGAAGATGAGAATCATAATGTGCTCCTGACTAAAAATTTCTAAAAGTTATGTTAACATGTTAATATTTTATTTGCCATCTTTTACCAGGAACCTCTATTGAAGATTGAGATAAATAACCCTGCCTTGCTAGCTGGTAATTGGTCTCAGCTCTGTGCAACATGCAAGGTGCCATTGACTGCTGACTTTAGTAACATATATATGACCTTCATATTTAGTTATCGAACATATCTGTCTAACTTGACTTGCTGGCATTGACATCAGATTGTCAGGCCTCTTCGTGCAAAGCACTGTTCCACTTGTGATCGTTGTGTTGAACAATTTGACCACCATTGCCCTTGGGTATCCAATTGCATTGGCAAGGTACATTGACATTGATAAGTTGTGGAGTTCTGACTTTAGTTTTTCAATATCACCCAACTTTTCATGTTCTGATTAGTTTAATCTTTTTCTTTTCTTTTCATGTTGTACAGAAAAACAAATGGGATTTCTTTGCTTTCCTTGTTCTGGAAGTTTTGGCAATGGTATTCACTGGAGGGGTTACTCTTACGAGTATGTACCAAGTTTCTGATTCTATTTTTTAAAGTTTCTTGGGCCATAAGTTCGTGTGTGTGTGCACGTGTGCTTTAACCTGCTAAAAGAAAATAATTTCTTCTTGCAGGAGTTTTGAGTGATCCAGTCAGTCCATCTACTTTTGGAGCATGGATTAATTATGTCGCCATTAGTCATGTTGGTGCTCTTTCATTTTTTATCATGGATTTCTTCCTCTTTTTTGGTGTGGCAGTTTTGACAGTTGTACAAGCTTCTCAGGTAAGTCTTTTCTTTTATTGATCTGCTTAATGAAATAAGGGATCAAATAATAGAAAAAATCGTTATGATAAGCAAAGTAAATATTTCCAAACTTTGTTCAGCAAAGTAAATATCTCCCAAAAACAGTGAAAGAAGTTACGTACTTCATGCTCTATGTAAGGAGTGCCTTAGCACCATAGTTATTCAGGCAATAATTCTATTTATGGAAACTTTCCATTCATTTGTAATGAAAATGAAGTTTCCTGATGAATTTTTGAGATAGACTATTTCATCAAACCTGACTTTAATATTTATGCATATTTTCTTCCTTCAAGTTTTGTGTTGTGAACTGGTGCTACCTTTCAGCCTCGGCAATCCTATGTTAAGGAAATATGTGTATATATATTTTTAAATCTACAAGGGTTTTGTAAAAATTTAGTTTGTATTTTGCGACATTGGATTTTGTTATTAGATCCATAATCTTTCTCTTGTTACAGATATCACGGAATGTTACAACTAATGAAATGGCAAACGCGATGCGCTATAACTACCTTAGAGGCCCAGGTGGTCGGTTCAGAAATCCATATGATCACGGGATCAGGAAGAACTGTTCGGATTTCTTGATCAAAGGTTACAACGAAGATGTGGAATACATTGAAGAATCAGCTCGTGATGAGGAGGAGGGGATTGGAATGAGGCATATGCTGAAGAACTCAAACATGCAAAACGGTGATGCCTATTCTCACCACACAAATGGCAATAGTCAGGTTGCAATCAATGTAAATTCTAATTCAACATCACATCATGGTCATGCTCATTCTGCCCAGTGCAGCCATAATAACCATGGGAAAACAAAAAGTGATAACGTTCCGTTAGGCTTAGGTCTTGGCCTTGGACGGAACACTGCCCGATCTGTTGTAGCTTCTTGATAGTAAATTAAATTTTATGGCCCTAGTGTAGCTGAAGATGCGTTGTGTATTATAATCATACTTGGTACTTCAGCTTTTTGTAATTTGATTGATTGTCGCTCCTCCTTATAAGTTGCAAGAAATTTGTTTAAAATGATCCTTTCCATGAGTTATGCTATTAGCTGTAGCCTGTAAGATTGAACTGATTAAACCTCATTTGCCTTGTGAATATATATTGAGTGCGTCATACTCTTAAGATGTTGGTTGGTGAATTAAAAGAGAGCTCTATTTGTTTATTTTGGCTATCATAATCAACACAACACTGCTGTTATAAATCATGATTCCTTTTTTTTTTATCAGATCTTGATATTATTACTCCTATAAATCGTCATGCACTCATTTTTTCTTTTTGCAAGGGCATGAGTACATGATGAGGCTTCTTTATTTTTGTCTTGAGTCTCCCCCCTTGGTTGATACCTGACTGGCTGAAGAAGGTAGTGCTATGAAAACAGGGGGCTTCAACTAACCCACCTTGAAATTAATTAATGTAAAATAATAATACTCAAATCAAATGCATCTCCCCAACCGCACTATTCCACCAACCAAATACTCACAATCGCCAATCTAAAACTAGAAGTTAATTATATAATTCCGCAACTTGTTTCTTTCCTGCAAGCTTTTTTATTGTTACAATCATCATTATTATTTCTATAATTCTTCCAATTGTTTCTTGCAAGATAAAATCTTCATTTCTTCGTCATAATTTATGTTGAGGCCCTCCTATCTTATAATATTCAACCACCAACATCAAAATCCATCATTCCTCCGCCAATATAATAAATATAATACAAACTAATAACATTTTTTAAAGACTTTTTTTATTGAGAGAGCCGATAACATACTAATTTTACACATTCTACACGGATGTTATGACTCAAACTCATAATCTTTTTTTAAGAAATAATTACATCAAATCACTACACCAGTGGTGAGTGTTTTGCAATAACAAACAACTTTCAAAACAAGGATAAGTGGCATAAGTTGAAAGAGAAATAAAGGTTAAAGTGGCAGGCCCCCACCAGGGAGGTGGAGTATGCATGAAACCAAACTAACTTGATTTTATTCCCAAAGCTCACTGATGCAAAAGACTAAACCGAGACGGCGGCCTCTAGGTTAAAGTTCCTTTTCAATTGGTCTTTTTACTAACTAATTATTAATTCTTCCACGCGGCAATACCTTGCTTTTCCCGCCGGTGAAAAGAAGAAGAAGAAAAGAACACTATCAATTGGGGTCGGAACGTCGGAGCGGGACCCACACTAGCCGCCCATGACCGCATGGCGTGTCAGTCTCTCTATCGCTGTTAACTTATTACGTCTCATTTTCTTGTTCATTCATTTTTCATTCAAGGCTAAAAGCCTAAAGCTACTCGCGAGTAGGGAAGAGTCTGACTATGCCGCGCGAAAGGCCACGTGGCGAAGATCAGATGGGGGTTCGTCTCTCTCAAGTTCTCAACCTCACCTCACTCTCTCTCCCCTTCTATTCTCCCTTCCTTGTCCTTCCAAGTCGTAATTCCTAACCTCCACTTTATTGCTATTTCAGTTTCAATCCCTCTCTCGCTCTTCTCCTTGATCGTTGAATTATTGGGTGAGACTTGTGTTTCTCTTCCCTTGTAAGTTGTATTGATTATCAATAAGTGGTCGCTACAGTTTAGCTGATACTATTACACTCTCTGTTTCTATTTGTTATCCGAGAAATATGACTTATTGTGTTAACTACGAACCTGAAACAAACCAAGAGTAAAATTTTGAATTATCATCATACTTATTTGATTATATTTGTTCCTAAAGTTGATTTATGATGTGGGTAATTTTCCTTTTTTTCTTCTTCTTCTTTTTATTAATGAAAAAGTATACTGAAAAGTATTTCTTTTTCTGTTACCACTGGCTCTGGCTGGACTGGATAGTTCATCCCCATAGCTATGTGACCATGCCACGAAGAGCTCTTGTGATTTTCCCAACATCTTATGTTCAGTTCAGGGTTTGTTTTTGTTTGTTTGTTTTGGTATGACAAGTATAAACGTTAATTTCCAATGTGGGAAAATGAATCGCTATGCTCGACAGTTTGCTAGATATTGCTTCTTTCGTTTGGCTGCTATTTAGCGTGTTCCACATATGATATGCATCTATTGTTTAACATACAAATAATGTTGTTTGTTTGTTTTTTTTCCTTCCAGGACCGAGTAGAGTTCATGCCCATGAACCTCTATTATGAAATGGGCTGCAATAATATTATTTTGTTGCGTATTTCATGAGATTACGTGATCAATTCAGTACAAATTAGATGATGGGGGGAATTTGTTCGAGGAAGAGAAACCAACCAGTCATCGAAGATGGCATCTGTAGAGCCGTGTCTGGAAGAAGAAGTGGCAGTTCAAAATGGCTGGGACCTTCATCTTTGCGGCCTACTGTAGAACAGTCTTCAGGAGGAGCAGGCATTTGCCCATCTCTCTTGGAATTATGCATTTGTAAAATATGCCAGGTACTTGCTTTTTATGGCACATGTAAGCTTGAGCTTGTGTGTATCACGTGTGGGAAGAATTATATATGCATTAATTTTCAGGTCCTCGTTTATTTATGCCTGCTGTTACATATGCATCTCTGTTACAGGACATTGACAAATACAGTTCGTTCTCAATGCTACCAAGGGATGTTAGCCAACAGATCTTCAACGCATTGGTCTCCTCCCATTCTCTTACTGAAGTTTCTCTTGAAGCTTTTAGGGATTGCGCTCTTGAGGTAATGTGCTAGTGGGTGGTTGAAATTTGGAAATTTGGAAATTTGGAAAGGCTTTGTCTTTATCTAGATTTTTCTTTTGTAATTGCAGGATATTGGTTTGGGTGAATTCCCTGATGTGAAAGACAGTTGGATGGATGTCATCTCTTCACAAGGTTCATCGTTACTTTCTGTTGATCTTTCTAGTTCTGAGGTGACAGATTCTGGATTGGCTCTTCTCAAAGACTGCCCAAACCTCCAAGCATTAACTTATAATTACTGTGACCATGTGTCAGAACGTGGACTTAAACACATAAGTGGTAAAATCTCTGTTTTTTATTTGTTTTATCTTGGCTATTTTTGCACTCAACCATTGTTCACTGTTGTTGTTTATAATGTGCTTTATTTTCCCATTAATGATATGGTTTGTTTCTGGAGATTATATGTTATTTAATTTGATCTTATGGTCCAACTTTTTTGTTGTCTTTGATGATCTGATTGTTAATTCAATAGGCTCTTAGTTTATAGTATACTGGAATCTCATGCAGTTCTGTATTCATGCCTTTCTTCTCTATTTTGAATTAATTTCACTTGAATAGTCTTTTGTATCAGTTAAACTTTCCAAATTAGCTTTTTAATTGGATGATGTAAATGCTTGTTCTGACCTTGCTCTGCAGGTCTGTCGAACCTGAAATCTTTGAGTTTTAAAAGGAGCAATGCAATAAGTGCTGAAGGGATGCGTGCTTTCTCTGGCTTAGTTAACTTGGAAAAGTTGGACCTGGAGAGGTGTCCAGAAATTCATGGTGGATTTGTTCATCTTAAAGGTACCCTGCTTAAAAATGAATTATGTTGTCTAATTAGATGGAACTTGTCATCTTAGTCTCAATCATCAAGGCATGAAGCTAAGTGACATGGCATTGATGTTCATATATTTTTCTATTGCTGGGAAGCTTCAAAAACTCCTTGATGATTTTTGGCCATCTCTTTTATGGGTATGAGAATAAGGAGTAGGGTAAACTAACTAATTGAGGTTATGGCCTTCTTTTTCATTGTTATGAATTTACAATTTAAGTGGTTAATGGTAGCTATATGAAATTAGTGACTCATTGATTTCGGGTGTAACACATTAGAGTAATATTTTTTGCAGATTTGATGAAGCTAAAGTCTCTTAATGTTAGATGTTGTAATTGCATCACGGATTCTGATTTGAAGACCATCTCAGGTATTTTATCTCAAAATCATTGTACTCTTCCGTGATATAACTAAAATATGATTTTTTTAATGACAGAAATGTAGTCCTCTAGAATCTCCTCAGAGTATCCTTGACAACTTAATGTTTGATGTACACTTGAAGGAACCTAACATTGACTGATCATGTTACTGATCGTATTGTCTAATGTCCTGCTATATCCAATTCTTGTTCAATGTTCCCAATAGGTTCAGATTGATTGTTTGGAAAGAGGAAGCTGCAAAAGCTGTTTCATTTTCAAGGATTTTCCTTGTAGATTGAATTTTGTTTGGGATTAATTTTGTTTTCTTGCTTAATTGCATAATATCAGTTTGGATCAGCACATCTTGACACTCTTATTTTCTTATTTCTCAGGGCTTACTGACCTGAATGAGTTGCAGTTATCCAACTGTAACATTACTGATACTGGTGTTTCTTATTTGAAAGGTATTTTATAGTTGGTGTCATGTTGATGCACCAATAAATTCTGCTGCTCTCTCCTTAATTTTGTGTTTCTTATTTGTGTGTTTGTGGTAGATGCACACACATACCTCAAAAAATACCTTATATATAATTCGAAGAATAGGATGGTGACAACTACCTACATCATAACTATGATAGAGAGGAAATCCAACTTTGATGAATCACTACCATCTGAGCTGACGCTATACAGCTGCAGCAACAATTCCTGCTCCTTTTAAGGTTATTTCTCCTTTATTATTAGGTTTGTGCTAAGAAACCAAGAAGGGAAAAAATCTTATATAGAAAGGAATGTTGCTATGAGAGGGCAAGGAGATCGGCCAATGAGAGACTGGCAATCCCATTTGACATTTTCATACTGATTTATGCTTTTCTTTAGTCTATCAATTTTCTGGACTATTTGGGTTTATCTGCCATATTGCTTGTTTATCAGTAGTTTGTGAAGCTTAGTTGATTGGTCTTCGTTTGTGCATGGCAGGCTTGCACAAGCTTAGTATGCTGAATTTAGAGGGATGCAATGCTGTTACTGCCTCATGCCTGGAGTCTATTTCAGGTTTGCTTTTTCTTTGTTGTTTTGTGTTTTCTAATGATTGTGTTAACAACATTGATAGTTGTCCTTAAGACTGCTATAGCTTTCGAAACAAAAGATTCACTTTAATATTTCTAAAAAAGCGTGCACAACTGTGGGTATTACATACATGTCAACAAACTTCTTAAAGGTCTGTATGGCACAATTTTTGTACTGTTATTTTAGGAGAATACGAGCATCCTATGTTTTGTTAAAATTATTTGTTTCTGGTGCAGCTCTTGTTGCCCTGACTTACTTAAATCTCAACAGATGCGAACTATCTGATGAAGGATGCGATAAGCTTTTGGGTGAGTGACAATAGGATTTGTGACCACATGGATCTGGTTATTTGTTTAACAAGTTGCTCAATTTTTTATATTTTTAACTGGCTGAGTAGTTGGTAATCTTGACTTTGCCACACTAACCATATTTGATTAACAGATTTACTCAATTTTTGTCATTTTTATGTGGTTGAATAGTTGGTAACCTTGACTTTGCCGCATGAACTATGTTTCTACAGGACTTACGAACTTGAAGGTTTTGAGCTTGGGATTCAACAATATCACAGATGCATGCTTGATGCATCTAAAAGGTTCTCTCTCTCTCTCTCTCTCTCTGACATCTTATTTTCCTTTGCAAGACACAAGGATATTAGTTTGCATTCTGGGAAAGTTTATATCAATTTTTCCTGGTGTTCTTTCCACTTTTTCTGCTTAGGTGAAAAGGGGTATTCTGACCTGTGCAGCTAGAATAGTAACCTTAGAAAACAAAAGGGTATTTTGTTTAGAGTTGAAGATTCACCTTAAAACTATATTGTGGAAGTTAGAGCTTATTAGCAGTATATAATTTTTGTTATGATCGGGAGACTACCATATTGTGCTATAGTTTTGTTGGATTAGATCAATAGTTGCAAGTTCCTCTATGTAAGATCATACTCTTGTACATATTTCACTGAACTGTTCTGTATATTGTATTTTCTGGTCGCAGCTCACCTGAATGCAAGAGATACATTTGTTTTCAACTTTCTGATAGTAGTAGTACTAGTCATAAATTTGACTTATAACTGCTAATGCTTCTATCAGGTTTAACGAACTTGGAGAGCTTGAACTTGGATTCCTGTAAGATAGGTGACGAGGGGCTTGCTAATTTGGCAGGTTTGCATTTCTGATTCTACCATTTTTTGTTTTGGGTTGCAGTAATATGGTTTGCATGTGGCTGGGTTCTTTTCCAATATTTTTAAGTGGTATGGAAGTGGGACATGGTGCTTCATTCATAACTAGCATATGTATTTTCACTAGCGCAAAAAATGTACGAGGATGGAAGATTGTTACCCTAACTATTTGCAATTGCATGCATTTAACAAATCTGACCGTGTCCTCTTTTCTCAGTTTAAATTGATAATTTCGCATGCATTTTCATTTTGACTCTCTTCTCTTTTCTGAACTCACAGTAGGGCTGCTTGTGAAAGGTTAATATCCAGGGTGTAGTTCAATGTGTTCATTAGATTCCCAACCCTATATTTAACCAAGCAGCTAAAATGATTGCAATAATGTGTTCATATTTCCAATTTGGGTTACTTTAAACTGTGGTCCTGATTTTTGAAATAATCTAACTGGATAATCAGTTCAAAGATCAGGATTTGGAATACAAGTTTTGTTGGGAAGTTTGTGAATGACTTTGCTTTATTTGCAATAGAACCTATCTGATTTTATGGTGTTCTTTTTATATGAAGGTCTGACACTCTTGAAGAACTTGGAGCTATCTGATACTGAAGTTGGAAGCAATGGGCTTCGTCATCTCTCAGGTGAGGACCCTGCCCACAGTTGGCTGTTTTTATTATTTGAATGTTATATATTTACACAAGGTCCCATTAATGTTCAAAGTTACATAAGGTCCCATTGTTATATTGATAACCCATCATCCCGTCTATAGCTTCTAACATATGTATTGGTCATTTAATTTTAAATGATTTTTATTTGGGAGGATTGTCATTTTTCGCAGTTTATCCAGTTTAGAATACTTTGTTGTCTATTTATTGTTCTGCAGTTTATTTGGTGCATGTTCCTCATTACTGTGTTTTTAATGCATTAGTTGAGTTGGTTGGTTGTTGTCACTTCCAGGTTTGAGAAATCTCCAAAATTTAAACTTGTCGTTCACCCAAGTAACGGACAGTGGCTTGAAAAAGTTATCTGGGCTGACATCTCTCAAATCAATTAATCTGGACGCTCGGCAGATTACTGATGCTGGACTTGCCGTTATTACAAGTAAGGATTTTTGTGTATTTTAGCTGTACTATTCCTTTGAATGCTAAACTTTTATATAATTGGTTTGGCTATGCACTACTCTGGACTCGCAATCACTAAATTTAAGCCAAGATGTCATGAGGTCTACTTTGTATATTCATGTGGGATAAGCTTACGCTTCAAGGGAGGCGATGCACATTCCTTTTGTATCATTCATCTTTTAGCCCTAGCTGATGATTGAAGCATTGAGTTCCACTCAAATCAATATTCTTCTAAAGAAAAAACTTTATAGACATTTCTCATACATTTGTAATCACATGTTTTAGCTTCACTCCCTTCATGTGTGTTTGTTGATGCCTGAACCCTTTTGTCCCATGCGTTGCTGATACAGGTCTTACGGGATTGACGCACCTCGACCTTTTTGGTGCACACATTTCGGATTCTGGAGCAAACTGTTTAAAATGTATGCTATAAGATTTGCAGTATGATCTTCATTTATTTATATAATGAAACTGTACTCATTCCTTGGTCTAGTAAACTAACTTTTCTCTGGATTACTCTCCAACTCTTGAGGGCATTTGAGAAGCCTGAGCTTCCTATATGGGTATTACACGCTTGAGGAAGTAATCATTTTGATTACTCTTTTAGATTTTTCACGTTATAGTACATGCATGACATTTGCTCCTTTTTAGAAAAAAAGAAAAGAAATATTTTCGTTTCATTCATTACATGCTTTCCCCCATCATGAGATGGACTGTGGAATAGAATGGGGAATTTGATTTTACATTTTAACTTCTGCAACTTAGCAGTAATTTTCTCATTCTATAGTTCATAACTTTCTCTGTGTTTTCTTTTTCTTTTCTTTCTTTTGTGAAAACAGACTTCAAGAATCTTCAATCTCTTGAAATATGTGGTGGAGGACTGACTGATGCTGGTGTAAAGAATATCAAAGATCTTGTCGGTCTGACATGGCTAAATTTGTCACAGAACTGCAAGTTGACGGATAAATCCTTGGAATTGATTTCTGGTATTTTGGCTTCTCTTTTCTGGTTTTCTTTTCCTAGAGCTGTTGTCATATAGAAACGGTATCATTAAGTCGTCCTAAGTTTGATTTTCTTCTCCTAGAGCATTTGGTGCATTGCGTCAAGGATCTTTTGTAGCAACTCTAACCAGATTCAGCCCTCAGAGCCTCCCTTATGACTCAAAGAAGATTTTGTTTACGATCAAACTTAACATTCTACTTTTGATTCATCGTCTAACCTTTTTCTTATCTGTGAAAATGCAGGATTGACTGCTTTGGTGTCATTGAATGTTTCAAATTCTCGCATTACAAACGAGGGGTTGCAGTATTTAAAGCCATTGAAGAATTTACGTTCGCTAACCTTGGAGTCTTGCAAGGTGACTGCATCTGAAATCAGGAAGCTTCAGTCTGCTGCCCTGCCTAATCTGGTCAGCTTTCGGCCAGTATAGATGGGTTGGATGGTTTGCAAGAGAAGATACTATGTAAATAGCCTTGCTATCTGCTTGGATAGCTTTGTGTACAGGTAAATAACTGCTTATGGAAAGATCAGAGGGGCCAAGATTTCATGATGGAAAAACCATTTTGATAAATGTATAGATGGCCTGCCTATATCTGGATGGATAATTTGTTAGCTTCCAACTTTGAATCTATTTCACATAAGAACGTATATAAGGATTGTATCTATGTTAATTAAAACCATATTGTGCCGTAACTGAATGGAATACTATGGTTGAGTTGAGTTTATATTTCTTGAAATGAACCTCGATGAGAATTGTTACATACGAGTATGCCAAGTTCAAATATACGAAGGTGTATGAAAGCAAGGGGTAGATTTTGTTAGGGGCGCGAATTGGGTTGGATTGGAACTTCTAAGCATCAGTCAAGCATGTTTCTATCCTTGCAATTATGTTTATAAAGGCAATTTTCCATTGCAAACGGCCGCACAAATGAAACCAATAAACCTCTCAAATAGTGCAAATACTATTTTTTTTTTAATACTAAAAATATTATACTTTAATATAATCTAAATTATAAGGAGGAGATTTGAACACGGGTACCTGTGTTTGGGTGGCGCAAACTACTCTTAATATCAATATTAATATTCTCGATTTACTAAAATAATACATCACCAATCTTTAGAGCACAAATTTACTAATAACAAGTAACATTATGCAGATTACAAGTCCAGAATGATGGGTGAAAGTAATTAAGCAGCTGGTGAAAACTCTCTCTCCATCGGATAGTGGCAGGCAAGGCAGTAAAAGAGTTGACAGTAAAGACCCACTTCTCTAATCCTGAGTCTTTCATCTAATAGCGTCACAACAAACCCAACTAAACTTCACGAGAGAGAGCATGAAGAGTGTGACTGCCAAATTCCAATTCAATTCAATTCAACTTGAGGGTTTGCCCAAAATGAAGCGTCTCTTCAAACAGATGCCCAAGGATTTAATAGATTTGGGGGCTTTTTTTTTGGTCCGGCGCTTCCCGTTGCGTCTCTTTTCCACTAGTCCCTGCTGTGAAACACACCCGTAGGCTATACATCATCAGAAACCACAAAGACTAACAAAAACTACTCTAAAAGACATGCAGAACTTGATTCATGGTTTGGCATTAATAAATAAAAAGATTTCACATACATCACCTTTGTTTTTAGACGGGGGAAAAATATCAAGCAAAGCTGCAGCATGATTCGCTTATATTTAATGAAGGAATCATCAAAGACAAGTGTTCCTCTTCTTTTCCACTCATTTTTTTTAATAATTAATAATTCTAAAGCAACTTGATTAGGGGCAATGAAAGATGGTAAAGTTACCTACCTGGCACCTTGTTTCTTCTTCTTCTTCTCCTCCTCCTTTAGGTTCGTTATCCTCACAATCTCTGAGTTATAAAATCATATAAACAACAACTATGTAGATCGAATTTAGTACAAGGGGAAGAAGAAGAAATTAAAGAGAAACATGAATTCAAGGAAGGAACTTACGCAGAGAAGCTGAAACCGATGTAGAAGTTGAATGCAAGGTCTTGATGATGCAGCTTCCTTCTCCTTCATCAACAATTCGGAAAGTGGTGATCGTCACGACATTGGTAGTCAACGGCAGTCTGGACAAGACAAAAATCCAAGTTCCCCAAATGAACCATACACTCTCTGCAATATGCATATTCTCTATATGACGTATAATACTCTTCCTAGTATTTCAAACCCTCTAGTGTCAAGGGTTTGCTTATAGAATACATACTAGAATCGAAGGAGACCTTTGTAACCATCCCAAACCTGGAGGAGGATAGAGCATACATGTTATCTCCTACAACCAAATACGGATCCAGAGATCCTCATCATCATTCTTATCAAAAACCTTACTTACAGGATGAAGCACTGGAGGTGGATCTTGACCGTGATCTCGAATTGATCCTCCTGGTCTTCCCCCCATAATTGCTCCTGATCCTTGTTGGATTTTCACTTGGTATAACACACCTAGATATGGTTTTTTTTTAAGGATTACACCAATATGAACACAGAATTTATACTGTGTACCCCTACTGCTCCGAACGAGACAACCCCCCCATGCGCAAGCTGGACAACATACTCTGGATAAAGGCAAAGCAGACTAAAATACCAACGGATAGGGGGAAAAATGAATCCACAGAAGAAAAATATATATCCGTTAGGGTTTCGGGGAGTTCGGCATTGCTCTTATTAGAACTTTTCCTATTGAGGGAGGCGATAATATATTAAACTCACACATAATATATAAAATACGAAAACAGTCACCCAATTTTGTGGCATATGAATTTTGCTTTTTTTATTTTTCTTGTAGGAGGAGGGCATTCCCTTTGTTAAGAAAAGGTTCAGCATTGATAAAAAGCCGGAACCTTAACTCAAAAAGCTAACATAAATGAACAAGGAGTTATGTATTAATTATTGTCTTCTTTTCTTCCAGGAGGTTAATTCATCTGGGATTAATTCTTCACTACATGAAAGCACAGCTTGTGCCATCAACTTCCCAAGCCAACCATGGTACAACAATCCCCTTGAACCAAGCCCTCCAAATAACCAGTAGTTGGAGGTTCGGTTTTCGCCTACAATGTCATTGACACAACCCAAAAGGGGAAGTGAGCCATGAGGAGTGAGTGGTGGCATTGCCCTCAGGCCAGCCCTGGCTCCAGCAAAGCTCCAATCCTTTAGAGCAGGAAAAATGGCACATGCCTTTGGCAGAAGCTCGTTAAGGGCTTCCGTGGCTTCATCTGCACATACATTTGGTGATGAGTTTCTTGATTTCCATTCCCATGTTGAGCCCATATATAAATTTCGAGGACCTTGCACAGCAAGCCAAGCATCTGACAATATCGAGGGGCCAAGACTTGGATACTCCTCTCTTCAAACAGAGAACTTTACAATATGAGTTCGTAGATATAGAATTAGGTCATTCAGCTACCAAACTATAAAGGACAAAAGAAAAAACAGAAATGTCAAATGAGCGATGAAATTTTATCGCCTTTACTAAAGCCTGTTTTATACAAATATAATGCAGAGAAGAACTTCACCCTAAATGATCAGGAAGCTGAAGATGTGCAACGACACCTCTGCATGTCCTCAAAGGAAGCCTCCCACAAAGCTCAGGAAGCAAGTCTGCTTTCGCACCTAGACATACTATTACTGCCTGGTATTCCCCTAACATCAACTGTAATTAGACACTAACTAAACATGAAAAGATAACTGCTCAGAAATTATTGAACAATCAAAGTTACTAAATAAAAAGTTAGTGTTTTAAGACACTAACAACATGAGCCTAATTAAAGATTGAAATAGTGGTAGGGTCATTACCTTCTAGGTCTAGGAGTTTGTGGACAGAACTCTTGTGCAAATGTAATTCTTTTACTCCGAAGCCATCAGAATATAGTTCCTTTACCAAATTTTGACTTGCTAAGAAGAGTGCCTGGAAAAATAACCATGAGAACAAGAAATTAACACAAACAAAAAGAAAACAAACGTTACTAAAAAGATAGGAGGGGAGAGGGGTCGGGGGCATAAATATCCAGACCTGTAAATAGCGTTGAGGATGAATATTAACAGCTTCAGGCATATAAAATGAGGTGTTGAAAGGTACGCATATACTGGGTAGAAGATTTTGGGCAGCATCGTTGTCAATGGTTTCTATTCTGCAACTGGCAAGGCAATTCCGGGCATTCTAATGACATAAAACAAAATATACTAGGATCATAAAGAGGTCGAAAATCAAGTGTTGAAGCTGTTGTGCTAATAGAATGATGAGGGAGAATTACATCTTTCAACAACATCAAGTTCTTCATGCTCAGGGCTGGTCTCAAGATGCCCCTGAAGAGAACAAATACAAGACATGCCTATTAGCTAAACTAATGCAAAGATAAAGAGTGAAAGAAAACCTTTCAAGATGTTAGACAGACTAAAATGCATACGTCTCTCCCCCCAACCCCACAAATGCTGCAAGTAGAACACAACCAAAGATTTCAACTCTACTTTCAAAGTTTCCATAATTCAATTCAATTTACAAATATTCCTTTTCGTAATGGACAAAAATCCAATGGAAATTTGAGACCCAATGTCAACATAACAAACATGAATATTGTGTTCAGGTTTGAAATGGAATGAAGAAAAAAGCAAACCTTCTTCTAACAATTGGCAATAGGTCGTCTTCATTAGGATTTTGAGCAGCAGAAGCTGCTGCTGCTTCGGCAACGCTCAAAAGGTTTAAAGATTCATTCCAGCAGTCCGCAGCACGCCATAGAAGCTTGGCTTTAGGGGAATAAGGGTGAAGAAGGCCTCCTGAAACGCCCGATGCACCTCCTCCGATTCCAACTTCATCGTAAATGTCAATGCGTATACGCGAGTCTTTGGGACTCTGCTTTAACAAGTGCCACGCAACTGAGAGGCCGGCGAAGCCAGCACCAAGCACCGCGTACCTCACATAACTCGGGCCAAGACTCGGAGGACGCTGCCGCTGAGTCAGAGAAACCGACGAGGAGAACCGATCTGAACAAGAATAACAAGAAAATGGTAAAGTGGTTCCTCTGGTACTGTGTACACCATGACCCATCCTCCCTCCTCCAATTCCTCTAATACTCGGTTCCTTCGGATTTCGAATGGTGTCCACTTCCTCTGTTATGCCTGCTATTACTGCGCTCAGCTTACCCCTTCTCTTTTCTTTTCATTTGTGTTTTTTTTTTTTTGGGTTTTCCTTTTTCTTTCCCTTTTTTTGGGGCCTTTTTTTCTGTCCATTTTCTCATTACGAAACACACACCACCTTTGGTGGTGGGCGGAACTAAACTGAACTATTTCAATGCAAATCAACAGGAGTCAATGTGTTTTATGGTGTGCTAAGATTGAAAAGTCAACGTATAACCCAACAAATTTAACGAAATTGAAGTTTCAATTGGAGGAAACATGGCTCACGCATTTGACAAGGTGCTCCCAATGCTTGTGATAGTGTAAACTGCTTAGAAGACGAATGTCAGAATTCGGATTTTGGAGGCACCCAAAATTTCAAATTTGTATAGCACTAGAAAATAGTCCAAGTTGCTCCTGTCATTTCACATCATATAAGTTGACGACACTAGTGCACAGCTAAGTTAAGGCCCCATTTCTCATTAAAATTACACAAGCAATAGATAATTGTCCCGTAATAGCTCACTGTTTATGAAAAAGGTTAGAAAAATATTACAAATACTTTTATGCTTTACGTAAAATAAGACGTCTTTCTCGCTTGTATTCAACTTCATCCCTCTGGTGCATAATTATAAGAGCTCTTCTCACCTGCCATAATAACAATGATATCAATGAATGCACCAATACAGACTTTACGATTCGATTATACGAAAAGCTGCGGTTTGAAGCAAATGGACACCCATACGATTGCTTCTGCCCATTAGTTTCTTAATAATAGTCTGTTCGGTTAAAACAGTGGTTCTTCTGGTGTCCATTGTTTCTTGTTCCACAATCACAACATTATCATTAATTTTATTCGAAGAAATAATTCAAATTGAAAAGCACCAAACGTTAAGGAAGCATAAACGGTAGAGACATTATTGGGTACGAAAATCATTTTCTAGAAAGTCACTGTTGTTCTAAAGAATCAGATTTTCCAAATTTGTTGTTCGTGTACGGACGCTACTGTAATGGATATTTAATTAAATGACTACTTACAATAGATTCATTCATCCCCATTCTTGTGAGCTCATCAATCAGCTTTCTCTCTGATATGTGGTTCCCAATGCCTACTCTTCTCCTTATCTGAGTTTCAGCTTGCTGTTTAAGGGAGATAAAAAAGATTACGCACGCATGGAAAAGAGAAAGAGAAAGATAACAGAGGAATGACAATCTCTTATTAGTTATTTTATTATTTTGTTCTAGGATTGATGGCAGTGACACAGTTTCTACTAACCTTAATTTCGTTTGCCATCTCAGCAGTAAGATTGATTTGTTGATTTATTCCAGACTTTGCTGCATCCATTGTGGACACGGTAAATAGTCTTATTGCTTCCTTAACATTATCCTCAGTAGCAACATGGCACCTGAACCATAATTACAGAAACAGAGGCGATTCAATAATAAAAACAGATGCAGTACCCCTCTAAATTTGACATAGTAGCGTTTTTATTATTACAGCTTCAGTCCCCATTTTCCTGTTATTAAACATTCCAAACTCGAAATTCTAAGCACCAATCAATATCACTAAATACTTACAGTTTCATTTTTGCAAGGGCCTCACTCAATCTCACAATAGCTTCCAGCTGCCTTACAGTGATTGGTATTGCAGTAGCCTCCCCGGTTTCATTTGCTTGCTGTCTCATGTCCTATAAGAAAATTCACGAAGATGATGGGATTCCCAAAAATCTTTTAGCTATATGCATTTCTTTGAGCACCATATGAGCATTTCTGGTATGCCATCTGCTCAAGAATTTTGAATGCCAATTGCCTCAATAGTATAAGCTAACAGCAAGAGTACCTGTCTGATTTTCACATAATTATCCTGCAGCTTCTTGGATGCAGGTTCTGATAAACGGGGGTGACATTCAGTACGACAATATTGTATGTATCTGCACATGTTACAAGGAAAAAGATTCAGCATCTTGTCAATATTTCAATTGCATCATTGTGCAAAGAATGTACGACCATGTGCTTAACACTATATACCTCTTCAGCCAATTCTCTTCTTTAGATACTACCCTATTGTCACCCAGAGCTGCCCCAGCAGACGCATGAACCTTTATGATATGACTTGCTATAATCTGTCATTGAAAAGCAGAATCGAGTTGATGCACCTACTAAATGAGCATTTTTTAATAGGAAACTCAATATTTATATTGATGAAAAGACCGTACAATCAAAGTGGACTATACAACCCTCTACCTACAATAAGCAGCAAACATATAACACAATAACTGACAAAACACACTCAACCCAACATCAAAGAGAAAGGGTCCACCCAAACTGCAATCAAACTAAGACACTGCAAGGAGAAAGAAAGGGCAGTTACTAAATGCAGATGAAACCAAAGCACAAAGTGAGGACCAAAATCTAGCCTTGTCCCATATACACACACAAGACTCCCCAACCTTGCCTTTGATAATTATGTTATTATTTTC
Organism: Prunus mume; assembly: GCF_029339155.1. Taxonomy (NCBI): domain Eukaryota; kingdom Viridiplantae; phylum Streptophyta; class Magnoliopsida; order Rosales; family Rosaceae; genus Prunus; species Prunus mume. The sequence goes on along the minus strand of NC_142705.1, from coordinate 1,982,805 downwards.
CAACCAAAGCATCACCAGCACACTGCGTCTCCACAAAATATTTGCCTTCTCAACAAAACCTTTCCCTTCTCACCATCCAACTCCATGGGCATTTGAAGGCCAAACAAGAATATAAAAATATGCGTTTGGCTTGCAGTTAAGTTGCATGTCACCAAACCTGAACCTTCAACACAAACTTTGGACTAACCATTGCAGGTCCAAGCAACCGATCATTATCGTATTCAACCATAATTTATAATTAGTACTAAGACATTCAAAGATAAAAGAACATGTTAGGTGTTGACATGCCACAAAGAAAAAACAATTGCATTCCCTTTCTGGAGAAAAAATGCTTCAACATTAAAACACTTTAACCTAGCAAGATCATTATAAATACCTTATCCTGACTGTACATCCTGATATCTTTAACAATAAAGATCAAGTCAAATCTAGAAAGAATCGTTGTCTGCAAATCTATGTTATCCTGTGCAGTCTGAAAGAAGGCAAACGTGTTAATTAATTCTCAATAGGAAGTCACAAGTAGCATTTTAAACTCTTAAAAGAGATAAACCAGGATGATAATGGACCTTAAGATCATCATAACGCCCAGATGGAGGGTTAGCAGCTGCAAGCACAGAGGTTCTAGAATTAAGAACAGTTGTTATTCCTGCTTTGGCAATGGATATGGTTTGCTGCTCCATGGCTTCATGAATAGCAACCCTAAGCCACATTAATGTAAGCTCTTAGAATTCCATAAATAAATAAAAAGTGAAGCAAATCAAGATCTATATCTAGTCTGCATTACCTATCCTCCGATCTCATTTTGTCAAACTCATCAATGCAGACAACACCCCCATCTGCCAAAACCATGGCTCCTCCTTCAAGATAGAACTCACGCTGGGTTGCACAGATAAATTGAAATTAGAAGTTTTCATACCAAAGGAAAAAGGACAACTGCCTAATCAATAAGATAACAATGGCACTTCTATGTACAACCCAAGGAAGATCGAAACTTACAGAACTGCTATCCCTGATCACCGAAGCTGTAAGACCAGCAGCTGATGACCCTTTTCCTGAAGTATACACAGCTATAGGAGCTGTCTTCTCGACAAACTTGAGAAACTTCACAAATGAGTTGAAATCAAATCAGCATGTGTCTTTTGGGGCAATGGAAGAAGAGCATAAACTATCTTCATTAAATTTTCATGTGGCTAGGAAAAACAGGTCTCAAATTAGCTGGAGATACTTTTCCACTAAAATGAAGGATAAGAGAAGATCACAACGTTCACAGTGTTCTCTAGGACTTGTATATTTCCACTTAGCTTGTGGAAAATAAAATAAATTTAACAGAACCAACCTGTGATTTAGCAGTAGATGGATCCCCCAAAAGTAAGACATTGATATCACCTCTTAGCTTCACACCATCAGGCAAATTCTGTTTACAGACAAATTTGTCGGTTGGTTGTTACCATTGGTAAATCACACAAGTACTAAAAGACCAAAATTCAGGATATACCTTTCTAGATCCCCCAAACATAAGACAAGCCACGGCCTTCTTTACGTCATCATGACCAAATATAGAGGGAGCAATCTTTGAGCATATACTTGTATAGACATCAGGTTCTGCAGCAAACTTTTTGAATTCTTCTATCTGAAAACATATGAAAAATGGAAAGACAAAACCATGCCATGGAATCAAATCCTTCATTTATCAGGGACATTGTGCTCTTCAAACATCACAATGAGTTCGACCAATACCTCTTCTTGTGTAAAAGAAGCGGGACCTCGAGAGTGGGCATCATTTGCTTCTTCTATTCCTACCACTCTGATGTAAGGCTGCCTAACAGCAACTGCTCCTTTGTGGCTATATAGAACCAAATAAATTGAGCATTAAAAATCAGCAGTGAAGAGTACCATACAAAGACACTGAAATATTCATCTCAAATTATAACAATTCTCACGAAGTGGAAGAATTGGAAGCTTGATAGATGCTATAAATGCCCATGATGGTTAATCTTGTCCCAGGCACAATTGTCTGAACAAGATGGCGGTCCACAGACAGAAGTATATTTCTCGGAAGCTCTCCAGTAGGTACATCCTTCAGTAACCAAGGAAAAAAAAAATTATTAATTAAATTAAGACCCCGCAATTCAATTTAAACTTCTTTTGCTCATTAAATTAAGATCATCACCTCTGGGTTCTCTTGCAATTTTAAGGTTTGCTGATCAACATACTTGCTCTTGTCAGGAACCACAACCCATGGATCAAGGGGACAAGGTTCTTCTCCAGGCTAAGAAAATTCCAACCCTTTTATTAAATTTCAAACTAGAAAAGAAAACAATGCAAAACAAAAAAAACCAGAGAAAAGCAGGAACAAATAAACAAGGATAATAAACCTGAGGAATATGGTTACAAGAGCGGGGGACAATTGCCCCGCCAAGGCCTGGCCGACAAGGTACTCTCTGCACATTTTTACAGTTTTTACACATCACAATCACATAAGTCGCCTTTGCCTTGACCCTTGAAGCAGCTATAGTGATCCCGGCAACCTTGACAAGTTTCGATATACATTGTGCCTGCACATCAGCAATGGTTAAAGAAAAATGAGAGAAATCATCGCCTAACCTCAATAAATCCCTACAAAAGCTCAAATTCTCATTCCCTGTAGTTGAAAGAAAATAAGTTTTTCTCTTCAACATTCTGATTAAACAAGGATTGATTAGTTCTAAACCTTCATTTTCCCTAGTCTTCCGAAACTTTCTCATCAACCAAACAGAAAACACAAAAAGCCAATCAAACAACAAGGAAGAAAATTCAAACCCCAAGCCGGCGCATTGAAGCTGGGTCTTCTTTGGAGGTCAGCAAAATCTGAACATCCTCAGGCACCCGTTCCTCCAATTGCCCTTCGTTTCCGGGCACTTTCGTCTTCAAATTCGCCAAAACCTGACCCGCTGCGTTCTCAAACTACAAAATCACACGAAAGGAAAAAAAAAAGGTAATTGAAAAAACGAAACAAAAATAAACAAAACAAAAAAGGGGCTAATCAGCTGAGATTGGTTCGGTTTGGTAACCAGAGGCAAGTAATCAGCGGGGGAATTGCGGAGCTTTGCAACGAGGTCGGCATCGAAGGCGTCGAGGTCTTCAATGTCGACAAGCAGGTATTTAGGGTTGTGGAGGAGGCTCTCTCTGTACGAAAACACATTCTTCTGGGTCTCGAAGCTTCGTATGAATTCCTTGAATTTCTGCAGAGCCGAGTGGCGGGTGGCAGCTGCCGTGTTGCTTCCGGGGTCTCCGCTGTCGCCGCCGAGCGACTGCGCTTGGTCGCTGTAGTAGATCGCTCCTTCGTCCCACCCTGACATATCTCTGCTCTTCTTTCTCGCTCTCAACAATGTAAACTACCACTCTCTCTCTAAATGCAATATGCATCGCCTTTAGGGCAATGGAGGGATGGAGTATCTTTTTGGCGGGAAGGATTGGCGGGAAATTTGTGGTGGGGTGAGTTGGCAGTAGCACGTGACTTTTATAATACCCGTCGGATCAAGATATATGACTGTTGACAGCAATTAAAGGGTGTAATATTTTGGCGAAGTTAAAATAATGTGATGTAGTTCTATGATTCGTGATTCGTGTCATACGTTCCAATTAAGTTTTGCTACATATTTGTATTGTTGTATTGTTCACAAAAATTGAGTAAATAAATAAATGCCAATCTAATTATGAGCTTGATTAGGCAGTAATTATATTGTACATTGGTTCTGCTGGGATATTTATAGGAGTCCTTTGCCTTCCACACAAAATGAGTCTCTATGGTAATAATCACTCATAATTAGCAAACGTGTATGCATGTAGATATGAATATCTGTTTGTACAAATATTCTCTTGTCGTGTATGGAAACGTTCTATGTATATGAAAATGTGGTATTCGTATGAAAATGTTCTCACTATATATGTATGAAAATGTTCTCTTGCCAAACACTATGGCTCGTTATGTTATCACGTTGTCAATCTGAATCATTAATTTTGCATAATTAATGATTAAGATTGACAATTTGACAACATAACGTGCCATATTGATTGGCAGAAGAACATTTTCACATATGCATATATAGACGCACACATGCACTTTTTGTAGAATCGGGCATCTATCTTTGTGTTCAGCACACAACTCACAATCATCAACAAAAACAAAAATTGTTCTCTGGGTTCCAGTCTCCAGGGCAAAAGATTGTGACCATTTTAGTCACTACTACTTATATACCCTCCGTTTCTCAAGTACCAAAGTGCCCCTTCTGCTGCATGCTCTGCTGCTGCCTTCTTGTTCCCATGAGGTGATCCAAAACACTCTAATATCATATCTGGAGCTTCTTCTATCTTTACTACAACCTTGAAGGTGAACCTGTAAAGGGTTTGAATTGAGTGTATAAGAAAACAGTATAGAAGTTAACTGCAAATTTTTCACTTGAAAAAAGATCTTACTACCAGTAACAACCCTAAACCCGAAAATACACACACCTTAGTATTATCGCTATAATATGATAGACTTACAATTTTAAGTGGCTTGGTCCTTCTTCATTGCAGCATTCAAACAAAGGTGGTTCCCAATAGTTTGCGGCACAGATTTCATACAAACGAGCTCTTGCTGTTGCTTTGTGTGATCCGCCTCGAAGATTTTCTGAGGGTAAGAAAATTTGAGAAATACTCCATACTTGATACCCTGCTAATACAAGAAACATTAACAGTACCTTTGGCTTGTGAGTTAGCATCACAGCTGGGATTTCCCCTGTTCTCACTTGGTTGTATTTTGACTGCTTCAAATGAAGGTGGGGGTTGCAGTACAGGTTTAATGCAGGAGGAGTCACCATTTCTTTCTTCTTTGATATGCATTTTGGAATTAAAATTTCTTCGGCAAGGTTCTTGTACATTTAATTTGTCAAATCCAATCACATCAGGAAGCACAACATCTATTGGTGTCTCGTCATATCCGATAAGTTTAGCTTCCATCTCACTGCTTGACTTTAAGACTTCCTCCAAAGATTTTGTCTTGGGTATATTTCCTTGAGTCTGCAATTCCAATAAATGAGCCCCAAAATTAGAAGTTAATTACATCGAATCTAAGTGAAATAAGTACCATATCCCCCCAAAAAAGGGAGATTGTCTGCTTATCCTAGTATCGTAAGTCACAATGTTCGATATAAAAGGTCATCCTTATGTGTATTTAAAACGTACAATATATTACAAATAAGGTATTGGGACAATTGATGAAGCAGTCCTTTATGTTTATGGCTTCGTCACAGAACTTAACAGTTCTAGCAAAAGAAAGTATCTTCAGAGAAAAAACAGCAGGTCTAAACAAGATAATCACTATAAAAATAAAAATCAAAGGCGTCCTAAATCACAAAAGGAAGCTAATAATAAGGTACCATCAAAGATGGAGCAGTACATCAAAACGTTGGTGCAATAAAATGAAAACAATTTCGTTATGTGACACTTCTGCTTGCTCATTATGTGCATGACAAAAGTGGGGTAATATTTTCGAACCCAAACTCAGATGGCCCTATACCAATAGAAGGCATCCCTCATAACATGGGTGGGCTGGAACCTAGGTGAGCCACCTGGGTCCGTCTCTCGGTTAGACACAATATAATCAGTGTAGCATGAAGAACACAAAGCATACAGTTTTACCTTCAACTCAGCGAAAATCAGTTTTGCACAAATTCTAATAGCATCCTTTTTGTTCAAGCTAGTCGAGGAAGCAGTTGCACAAACATTATTCCCCTCCACTGTTGCCTGAATTGAATATGTTTTACCCTTCTTTGATGGTAAAAACCGAAGATCCCATGTATGAGCTTGGCAAAGTTCCCGTAGTTCCCTAATAGGACTAAGCTGCAAGCTGGAAAAGCTCATGATTGGTTTCAGAAAGGATAGCATTATCTCCCAAACATGGTTCAAATTGAACCCTGTATCAAGAAGAATTGCACCCAGACAGGACTCCACCAAGTCGCCCAGAGACTGAAGCATTAATTTTAATCATTAAAGATTCAGATGAAGAATTATTACTAATTCAGAGGCATGCTTCAATTCATCTAAACAAAGGAGAAAAAAAATCCAGAGGTATGCTTCTTCCCACCACTCAAAATGAAAGGATATAAACAACTTTATTTACAAAGTTTCCTGTCAGTAGACCATACTATATGAAAGAGGATGGCACTGGATGGAAAAAGAAAAAAAAATTCCAAGCATGACACTTTAATGTTGATGGTGTACATCTTATGACTCCATGTTATTGATTGCATATACAGGAAATATCATCTAAAAATAAAAAATGAATTGGATGGAAGTTTTCCTTTTTAATTATTGTCATAGACTTGGCATGGCATGGGTTTACTTCTGAAAATTAGTAACATGGAAGTCTGAATGCATATACCTTTGGACATTTTGGCCCATCAAGAAGACCCTTTTCTGATGCAGGGGTGTCGATGAAGTCCACATAAACTTTTATAGCCTCCGAAAGGCTACTAGAATCACAGATTAGAAATTTGTGGAAGGACCGATCTACTGCAACATTAGCAAAGGCTTTATTATTCACAGATACTGATCTCAAATCTGTCAATTGACCAGGCTTCAACTTTGGATAAACTGAATACAGGTATGAAGTGATCAAGTAATCCAAGACGGCATCTCCAAGAAACTCCAATCTCTGATCAAAACCATCAATGCAAAGCAGATTGAAGTGGGCATAATATGAATTGTTACAAGTGCAGGCTAGTATGACAAGGTTATTAAGCAGATAAGAAAATGTTTATGTTTCACAACCACAAGTGAAGCAAAATGACTATAGAGGGCACACCTGATAGCAGCCTCCTCCATGCTTGTTGTAAGAAGGATGTACAAATGCCTGTAAGAGCAAACCTTTGTGGACAAACTGATACCCTAATGAATTTTCAAGGGCAGCAATGTCCATGCAAGCAGATAGCGGGATGTATCTAGTGCTTGCTATGCATACTTCGGTAACTTGTGATGGTTCAAAGTCTACTTGTATGCCAATCCATCTAAGAAATGCAGTTGCAGCTTTAAAGCCACTGTCAACTACAAATGCTCCAATGAGGGATTCAACAACATCAGCAATGGTTTTCTTATACAACCAATGGTGACCCTTACTACATCTGACCTCACTAGAATTTGTGTGATTTACAACACTACATAAACCTTGAGAATCAATAGCTCCTATTGTCTCCTTCCCACATATTCTTGGGCAAGGACGGCCTAAAGCAAAGAACTGAGAGGGTTCAAATGACTGATCCCGTATGTATACCTGAAAAAAGAGCAATGCACTATAATTGCAGAAAAATAAAAAAACCCTTAAATGCAAAAAGTGCTTTGTTTTTCACTGAATGATCTCAATGTGAGTGTAGAACATTTAGCATAGGTAAGAGGAAGCAAATTTGCCAAAGATTTTTCAAATTAAACAAGTTGGGAGGTCCCTGAACCAGAGAGAGGACAGCATTAGGCAGAAATAAAACACTTCCATGTCAAACTCCTTTATTTGTACACATGATCATTACTTCCGCAGAATAGTCCTAACAATTTAATTCACGTATTTATTTCTTAAGCACTTCGGAGATAGCATGTTTGTCACCTATCATCCCGGTTGGAAAGAGACCATGAGCATTAGCATCAAAGGGTTGATTTTATTTGTAATCAATTTCAGACAAAGATCACTAATTGTTAAAGAATCACTAAAAGATAATTAGAAATTAAAGTATAAAGTAATTACAGAATATCAAGCAGAGGGAGAAGCAAACAAAACCAAAAATATTTAGCATATTAAAAAGATAAGATAAACGAAATTTAGAAAATAAGAATCATTTCCAAAAATAAAATCATACCTGCAAGTTGCTTCTTGTGGCTAGCTTGAATAAATTGGAATTGTTTACCACATTAGAACGTTTCCTTGTTAGTCCACCTTCATCAAGGGAATCATGCAAAAGGAAAAAGTGTCGTCCAACTGCAAACTTGAGGAAAGCATCACCAAGTATTTCAAGCCTTTCAAGGGAAAATCGCTCCTGGCACTTCTCCGTTGTGAGTGCTTCTAGAACCTTGTATAAAGATTCAACGCCACAGGATTCAGATTAGTCATTTGAAGATTTGGGTAGTGTAATGGCCAAATTAGACCAATAAAGTATTTATCAAAGCCAAAACTCCAAATAACATTATAGAGAAAGGCCTTACTCTCTCAGCAGTAACCTCAGCTCCCTCCGGGAAAGAAGCAGATAATACATGCTTCAGTTCGATGGCAACAAGCAAGTTTTCTAGACGGTGCATGATTGATGGTAACAAAGATATTGAACTCCCGATATCTTTTGAAAAGCCTATTACCTTCAACTCGCAAAGCTCAGGAGGCAAGTCAATAAAATACTCATCTAGTTGTTGAGGTCCTGTTTTGATAACATTAAAAACTTCAGTATTATTACTTAAGTGGAAAACACTCACAAACACAAACAAATGCAATAAACATTCAGATGAGTCCAAAGTCAAACAAAAGGCCGTTCATTATAATTGATATTCTCATGGGAAAGGAAAAAGGAAAGGAATAAAATTAGGAACCTAAGCTGGAATGAAAGTACTTCAGCCTACTGAAGTTGAAGATTATAATCATATATAGGTTTCTTGTAAGCACATAAATATCTTCATTCTATGATGCACATTAGTATTTAGTAATACTCAATTCACATAAAGGCCATATTTCTTCACAAACAACATAAATTACATACTGAATCACTTTCCACTCTTTCTTTTTGGAAATTCTGTTACTGTTCTATAGATAACCATAGTTTTTTCTCCTCTAACATTAAAAAACACAACTTTACTGCATCATTAAGCATAACATGTATATGCATGAGAATATGAATGCATGTATAGATGTAAGTATGTATGTATGATTAGTATGACAAAAATGAAGCAATCTACAAGGCAACACTTCAAATTACCTGATCTTCTTGCTTTCGGTTGTGTAGCAAATTATGCAAACAGAAAAGTGGTTTGGCGTGCAGAAGCTGTTGCTCAGGGTATTTAAGATGAATGTGAAACCTGCTTGGAACATTTAAGCAAAATTCCCATGATTAATAAATGAGTAACGTAAGATGGATGCCAAAATTCATGTATATCCCTTCAAATTCTTTCCAATAACCAGAAATATATGGAACAAGGTAATATAACATTGCTCAGAATGAATTCATGCTGACATTAATGGATTCAAGGGGACAGAAAATCAGTTACCTACTTTTTAATTAAATGATCCACATAGCTTAAAGTGCCTGAGTCTTTATATGGGCTGTAGGCATTCCTTTCTTGAACAACATCAGTGATGAAATAAAATGTACTCTTATATGGGGCATAGACTAAACTATTCTTAACATCACTTATGCTTTTGTAACCTGATGCAAGTCGTATATCCGAAGGATGTCTTTTCCTGCCCAAAGCATCTCCTGGAGCCCTGAAAACTGGAGATGATAAACATTTTTTGATAGTCCTCCAATCTATGCTTGCTATCTTATAATTGTTACCCAAAGTTACAGGAAGCAACAGGTAGAATGTTGATGAGCTTGATCGACTAAAATCATGCTTTCCCAATGGAACAAACTCAGAAACAAATTCTGTCCGGTCAAGAACAAGCTTGAGGAACATTTCTTGAAAATTTTGTGCCAGCAATATCTGCAAAAAGAAATTCAGAATGGTGAGAGAGAGACAAAAGCAAAAATATTATTTTTCTGAAAGTAACTGTCTACCTCATCTTTGCCAAATTCTGCAAATCCAGATGGAACTAACTCAGTCATAACAGATCTACTATGAGCCAGATGAAGATCAAGTTCCATTGATTCAGCTTCTACTGGGAGGGGTGCCTTGACAAATAGACCGAAGCTTTTATAGATCCTATCTTCAGGAACCGGGTTAAATTTTAGATAATACGAGCTGAGGGAAACATGATCCTCCAAATTACTCCATGGCTCTTTTAGAGCAGCAGGAACTAGCATCTCATGCAGTTCTGCTCGCGAATCCTCATCTGGCATAAATGGAGACAAAGGGAATTGAATTAAAAATAATAATAAAAGAAACCTGTGAGAATGTGAAGGTGAAAATGTCCAACATTCTCACAAAACAAAAGTCTTAAAAGTGAGTTGATGTTCAACCTTCGGAACTGTCAGAATCAGAAGAGTCTAGCATCAACTCCTCCACATTTGGATTGCTTTGCTGTGGTAAGAGATAGTCACTTAAGGCACCCAATTTATGCAATTCTTCGATGGCTTTTAGACAAGCATCCTTTTTGGCATCTTCCATTGAAGATTGTTGTGTACTGACAATTTGATGAATTGGAGCATTGGAAGGTAAAATTATATGACAAACAGTTCCCCCTAAATCATCAAGAAAAAAGAATTTTGGATTGGGGTCAAAGTACCTGCAACAAGAGATACATCTCAACTCAATTTTATAATTATACAAGTTTTACACAGCTTTTCAAGTGAATGAAGTCATAACCTATTTAGGAAATGGGCAAAAGCAAATAAAAGGGACCAATTCAGCACGAGGGCGTACTCATCATGTGGAAGCTTTGAGCAATACTGGTGTAATAACGAGATGCTATATCCAGAACTGATGGAAGCACCAGATGAATCGACTTTATAAATTCTATCCTCTGAACCAATAAATGTCTCACTGGATGTTCTGAAAGCAATTTCCATGTTCATTTTATCTTCATCTTTTCTGAACTTTTCTATTAAATCTAACTCCTTCTGGTTGCCACTGCAACATAAAAAATAACAGTTACTCTGACTTAGAAAGGAAAAGGAACGAAAAGAATGGGCTAACATAAAACATACGCTTTAGAAAAGCACCTGTTTATCAAAAATGCATATTCAGATTGAGGCATCCGTGCACGACCTCGTGATTGTATAAAGCTAGCAACAGTTTCTGGAAGATCAAATCGTATCACAAGGCAGCAAGTCTGAATATCTAGTCCTTCTTCACCAACTTTAGTTGCAATCAATAGATTCAACTGTCAAATCAACAAACTAAAGGAATTAGATCCAGTCTCAGTCTGCAGAGGATCATATTATGTATATATAATTTATGGTTGACATAAAAATATTAACCATTACCTCTCCAGATCGGAACTTATCAAGAATGATGTTCATCTTCTTCCTTGACATACTCATCAATCTAGAGTGGACTCCTACAAGGAAATCACACTTCCAAGATGCAAGAAACTTTAGGCGTTGTAGTATGTATGACAAGGAACTCGCAGTAACAATCCTATTTACAAAAATTATGCATTTCATATTTTGTTGCAACCTGAAAAAAGGAAAAAATATCTTTTAATTAAAAAGTTACTAACTACCACACATATGGTCAAGGATTTAAGGCAACGGAAGATTAGAGTACAAGAATAAGAGTAAATGTCTTAGTGAGCACGAAACCAATGATAAACAGTATGATATATAGGGTCAGATGAAAAGTGATGACTGCATTCAGATTTTCCATGGTGCCATGTTTAAGTTTTTTGGGATTCTCAAAACCATGGTATCAACTGCATGCTTCTCAGAAACTGCTTAAATGTTTCATTATCTTTCATGTGACAGTCACAATGACATAATTGTCATAGAAGACAGAGATGCTCCCATAAATACCAACCTGAAGGATGAAAGAATTCCAATCAGACGTAAGAGCTTTCTTGAGAAAAATGGTTCCTTTAAAATCTCTACACAAGATAGATCAGCTGCAATGGCATCTATGGGAACGAAGAAAATAAAATTTCATCATTAATATTACTATTTTTTTTTAAATGTTGTTTCACAAATCAAACATTGTTTCATTAATGATTATGCATCAAAATATAAAATGAAGTACAGTGAAAGTAGTGATCCACAGATAATTAGAACCACACAATTCGATTGTATAAGGTTACACACTAGATTACCTCTCAAACAGTCAGTAGCAAGGATATCGTCAGCCCGAGTCAGATAATTAACACATACAGTATCATCACCATTATTTCTTCCTCCTCCATTAGTTCATTCCGTTCAAAGTGATCGCCATTCAGAAGAATATGACTAGCCTTCGAAAGGGAAACAAAAAAAGAAGGAAAGAGAATATAATTTTAAAATATTAAAAAAATACAAAAATCAATTAAGAAAATACCAAATACAGTATTACTAATAAATATTCTCCTTTCTTGTGAGTAAAACTGACAGGAAGGAAAAAATAATTAGAGAAACCAATAAAAACATTATATTTAAGTTCCTTACTTTCAATGCTCCCCAAAGGCCAAGACTTTCCAAGCAAAATAGTATACTATCATGCATTCTGTTCAACAGTTTCTTTGCACTTCTTAGACTTTGGTAGTCATTCGTCTTCTTACTAAGTTCTTCTATACACTGTCAATGACAAAGCAAGAACCACGATAGAGAACAAAAACTTTGTGAACAAGTAAAAGCCAGTCTAGAACCAAAATAAATGTCAAAACAACATACCTGCCGTTTGATCTGCTCAAGCTTAGTACAATAAGAGGTATAGTGACTGGATGTGTTCCTTATAACAGGACCATAATCATACACCGTGATAACAGGAGAAGAGACAAAATGATCTAATTCTTCCTTATCTTCAACTGAATAAACCTACAAAATAAGGGCGAAGTTATGGATTAGCTATGAGAATCAGAAGCACAAGAATCGTAACAGCAATAGTGCATGCCCAGCCACTGAAGAAAGCCAGCCCAAAGAGAATTTGGTTCCAAACTAATGAGCCACTTCTAGGGCATGTCTTGATATTTTGATCAGTCAATTATGTTATCTATGATACTCAGTTATAAAAGCATTGGAATATGTACTGATGGAGAGACATTTAACTAAGAAATTTTAGTGCTATAGAGATTCTTTCATATTAACAGGCCACTGCTTCCATTCTCTTGAACCTTTAGTTCAAAAAGGCTAAGCAGTTTTCAAAATGTTTATTGCTAACATTTTGTGACTTAAGGCATAGAATTCCCGATGTAGGATTCTATACTCTCAACAAGCTATAAAGAGAGTCATTGTTAACAAACTGGAGCTTAAAACCTGAATAGAAAGCCTTGGCATCGCAAGGATCATAATCAAGACCTTGTAAATATGTCAAACAAGAATACAGCCATATGTTCCACAGGTCCTTATAAACTAGATGGGTACTCCGGAGACACTATTTCTAGAATTACTTCAAAGAAAATAAAAGACAAGGATTCTAACCCATAAATATCTCAAATTTAAAATTTCCACCACCCACCTTAGCATCAAGTAAACTTTCAAGACTATTGATGCTTTTTGATAAATTTGCTTGACTTGAAGCACCTGAAAGAGTAAACATGCATGTAAATATTGGGAAATTAAAAGACAAGTCTCACTCAAAAATAAAAAATAAAAAAAATCATTAGCATTCTAAAAATGAACAATGACTAGAAAACACACAACATAAAGGATAATCATCAACCAGCAAGGCAGGAATCCAAGAGGTATGCCATAGAACAAGAAAATCGGTATAATAAGATACCATCTCCTTATAGATTCCTGGATGAAGCTTCTATTAGATCTTTCAACAACCTTTACTTCATTTGTTTGTGTATATCTAGCTATATTTGGACACAAAAGCAGCAAATGGACCATAAAACAACAGTAAACCTCTTCCCCTCCCAATCCTAATGATGGCTGAAATGGACAAACCAAAAGATTTTAGCAGCTGCCTAGCTTATAATCATCTCCCAGCTGTGTTGTTTACCTCTGGATACATTGCTTGAGGAATTTAATCAAATTCTTATCAAAAATTAAATTATAAACTCGTTAAATTAAATTTTTACAGAATATATACCCACATTGAATCATCCAAGAATGTAAGTACTACCATTTCCCAGGAGATGATTTAAATACTTCATAACAGTATATAAACCAATAAAAAAGAAGTTTATTTGTATGAACCCATGCTATAATAAAGAAGCATACAAAAATGTTTCCAATTTCCTTTAATGATAGAAGGGACTCTAACCACCTTTTTGAAGTTCCTACATGGCATGGCATCTGGTTTAAGACAAAGATACTTCAGTTCCACACAAGTTAGGGTATGAATGACATGTAATCTCACCAGAACACTTGTAGCAGGCACGTAAGGATGTTACAATGATTTATGCCTGATAAATTCTAAATTGATATGATGACAGAACTGACCATTGTGATCAGCATGGGGTAAACGTTCATAGGGTACAACATTTATAACTTTGAACGAACATTACCTTTCCCTACAACTGGAGACGCAGTCATGCCAAATATACGGGGAAGTTTGGTGTCATCAGTTTTGTAGAACAACTGTGGACAAAATTTGTTAAGGTAACTCATGTCAACAAACCAAACTAAGTCTCATAAAGATGCAGATTAGGATTTGTGTTGTACAGGTAGTGGAAGTGTTTGAGAACTCTTTACTTTCATAATTTCTGCATAGGGATGGTTGCTTTGGACTTGAGCATGATGACACTCATCAAAAATCAACAATGCAATTGACTCCATCTTAATGAAACAGTGATATAAGTTACGTAGCAGTATTTCAGGGGTCATAACAAGAACCTGCACAAAGAAATCAACACAAATGAAAATGTAATTCTAATTGATCGAGAATTGTGAGAACTGTGAGAACTGTATCACAACTGGTAGAAAGAAGAATTACAAATAGTTTTCACAAAGCTAGAAAATTCTATACATTCTATACAATGCAGAAATTTTAGAAAACTCTAATTGCTTAAAGTAAATTCCACTTGGTAACTTGACAGGAAGCGGATGATATCTCACTCATCTTAGCCTTCTCTAAGTTAATCTAATAGCACTAATATCTGAAAGGAAAAGATGTAGTAGTATACATATAGCTGGCCATGTGAGTGTGGAATTACAGACACATGCAACATCAACTTTAAATCTATTAGAAGGTGAAAAATTCCTTGTGAGAGGAAAATATAAATAATTATAAATTTTCAGATCAATCAACTAACATTATTACCTCATATTGTTCCATCTCTTTCCCCCAATCTCGATGATTCTTAAATTGGTTAGAGCTTCCACAATAGATCCCAACCTTGAAATCAAGGGAATCTTCTATAACCCTGGCTTGCTGCAATTTTTTAATAAATGAATAAACCATGTAGTGATGGAAATTAAAATGTACATGTTTTCTCACAAACATTGTAATTCCTACCAAGAAAAATAAGGGTATATTAAAAGATTCATACAAATGTAAACTTGTTAATGTGTGCTGGACCTTGATTGAATCACCATACAGAAATAGCATTATTAGCACTAAGAAGTCATGGGAAGATAATAGCAAGAACATACAGTATAGATTGGAAGGACTCACACAAGTATTTTTGTGCGTGTCTAATATAATAAAAATCAAATACTTTTTCATTGCGAGGTATTATTGAACAGTGATATGGTGAGTTTGACAAAACACACCATGGACCTCTTTACAAAATAGCTTCTTCTGAGTTAGCATGGAATGCGACTGTTAAAACCAAACCCGGTTAGTCCAATTGCTATAAGAGTCAAGTCTCGAGGGCACACCTCTATATTGTTTCGGAGTAAACCACTAACCACCAGTTAGCTACAAGTTGCATCTCAAAGGTAACCAAATATTGCAACGAAAAAGATATTATCGAGTTGTACAGAATAGACTGGGTAGAAGAGCATAGCACCTGTTGAACCAGAGCCACTGTGGGCGCAAGAAATATGCATTTGTTCTTTTCAGGTTTGCGTATCAAGTGGCCCAACTCGTATATAAGCAAGACTGCTATGTGGGTCTTCCCACAACCAGTCCCTAGATACACAATTATATTCTCCTCTAAAGCTCTCTTGCATAGCTCCAATTGATACCTTTAAAATGAAAAATTAGAAGAACTATAATTAGAAACAAAAACATTTGGGAAAAAAAAACATAATAATAAACCTAGAAAACAGCGTTTTGATATTCAAGTTCAAAATCAAACATAAAACCCAGCATTTCATTCATGCTTTCTGATAAGAATCATTTGGTTTATGTCATTGGTAAAGAAAACTTCTCACAACAAAAAAACAAAAAACCACATCTTACAGAAACACGAGTGATAAGTCTAATGGGAGCATTACTTTTCCGGAACTAAAACTCAATATCTCACATTTTCCTACGTTCACCTTTATTTTCCTCCACATTCCACAGGAGCAGAACAGAGAAAAGTACTGTGCACAAAAATAAATGAAAGAAAATGCAGGAACAGCGAAAAAAAAGAAGCAAAATCAAGTTAACAATGTAATGGAGAGAGGAGCCAATCATACTTTCTGGCGACCTTCCTCGGGTCCTTGTCTGACTTCGGAGCTCCAGCACCCGATTCAACCCGATCATCATCAGCCCCAGAAGAGGCACCCTGATCAGACGGTGAAGAAGTAGAACCAGCGTTGTCCAAGCTAGTGGCGATGAGAGGATCGGGTTCGCAGTTAGGCATTGAACTGGAGCGTTGGCCGAAGCAGAGAGTGAGGCTCTGAGAGAGTGTTGTTTCTTGTTGCGCTCAGGTTGCGTGTGCTCTGTGTGCTTGTGACTCGGTGTGTTCGTACTTCGTAGCGTAGGCAGCCTCTGTTGCTGCTGCTTGCGAAGGGCGTTGGTTTTGGTTGCCTTTACTTTTCTTGTTTGCCTTGACTAAGCACAACTTTGAGTGGGTCCGGGTCTGCACTCTGCACTCTGGATTATGATTTTTTGTATTAGAGAGCTGACTGGTTGGCTTGCTGAGTCTCCTAGCATCCCTCTCCTCCCGGGTTTTCTTGCATTTTCAAAAATGTTCGTGATAAAATCCTATAAACAGATGCTTTGCCTTAAGCATAGAAATTCTTTTGCATACTACTAGGGTAAAGAATGTATCTATTTGTAATAACAAATGCTTGCCTTAGCATAGAAATTCTTTTGCATACTATAAGGGTAAAGAATATTCTTTTGTATCTTTTGTGATACGATAAATGTTAATACATGAGAGGATGAATGTCAAGTGAAAGTAATGTATCTTTTGTAATAATTGATCACTTAACTTAAATAGCACATGAAAGGGTGATGTGAAATTCCTTTACGTACTATAAAAGATAAAGAATATATCGTTTGTAATAAATGATCACCTAATTAGCACTGACACGATAAAATGTTTACATGTAAGATGACGAATGTGAAGTGAAAATAAGGTATCTTTTGTAAATATCGATCACCTAAACACCAACCAACACATGAGTAATTGATCACACTTAACTTAATCAACACATGACATGACGTACATTCATCATCTCATGCGATAGCGTACTTGGTATTGTTTTATTGTAAGTTGTAACTTAATATCGTAATTTTTATTAATTTGCAATACACTTTCATAATATTTTGATAACATGACCAACACGTATGAGAGTGAATGAATAATAAGGACATCGTATATACTCTTTATTTTTTGTCAAAGACATCGTATATATTCGTGTTAGGCGTTAATTTAACATATGCACCTAATTTGCATCATTATTTTCTTCCATTGACACCAAAATATACATTATGTTAATTATGGATTATAAATCTATATTGATGACTGATATTACATATCACAATATATATTCCAAAAGTCATGTGTGAAAGAAGTCCGTGCGATTTCTTAGCCATTGTGGAGGTTAGGTTTTTTTGCGTTTGATGTTGAACTTAATCATTTGAATGTTCCCAAAATGTGAAAATACAAGAAGTCATATAATGACTTGATGGTCGCTCCAAATTCCAACGACTTTGCAAATTATCTCTTTTTTTTTTGTTCTTTAGTTGGGTCAGGTAGTAGTTTGGGCTTGGGTCTGGGCTTTCCTTTGACTAGTGACGCTTTCCATGGGCTAGCATTTACCATGTTGCCTCCCGCTTTTGGGCTGCCATGGATTAACATTTTGCAGACAAACAAGTTTTTGCTTTAGCACCAGAGCATCATGAGCGTGCCCACAGCCACGCCCACAGTTGCCTTCACCACCCCTCCAAACTACGCCGCCAGGCTGGCCCACCTCCTCGCCCTCAAAGGATTCAACCCAATCTCCTCTCCCACGCTCATCGTCCAGCCCACCCCACCCACCATCTCCGCTCTCAAACCCTACCTATCGCCACCCCCTTCCCTCGACCTCTTCTCCGCCATCGCCTTCCCTTCACGCACCGCAATCACCGCCCTTTCTGCCGCCGCCGCAGACATCAATCACCCTCTCCTGTCGCCGCACGGCGATGCATTCATTATCGCCGCGTTGGGCAAGGACGCCGAGCTCATGGACGACAACTTCGTCCATAAGCTCTGTTCAAATCCTAACCGGGTTAGAATTTTAGTCCCACCGACTGCGACTCCGAGCGGCTTAATTGCAGCACTAGGAGACGGACGCAATCGGAGGGTGTTGTGTCCAGTCCCGGTCGTGGTGGGACTGGTTGAGCCTCCTGTGGTCCCCGATTTTCTCCGAGACTTGGAGGCCAAGCGATGGGTTCCGGTTAGGGTTAATGCCTACGAGACGCGGTGGGCCGGGCCGCGGTGCGCTAAGCACGTGGTGGAGAGGATTGAGGAAGGAGCGTTGGATGCGATGGTGTTCACGAGCACTACGGAGGTGGAGGGCTTACTGAAGAGCTTCAAGGAGTTTGGGCTGGATTGGGAGATTGCCAAGAAGAGGTGTCCCAAGATGTTGGTTGCGGCCCACGGGCCCATCACGGCGTCTGGGGCCCACAGGCCCATTCTGGGGTTAGAGTTGATTTGGCGAGCTCTCAATTTGATAGCTTTCAAGGCGTCGTTGATGCTTTACACACTGAGATTTCAAGGCTGAGTTAGATTTGAAGCAAAAGTCTCATGGAAAAAGATTTTGTATGTAACAGTGTAATGTTAATGTGAAACAAACTGCTTCTGTTAACTCAATACCAAGGGCTATGGAAATTGGAAAAACACAACAAACTTATACTATATTATATATTATATTTATATGCCGTTATTAATATTAAAATTAATATTATACAGCAAAAACATTTCTAATGCTTATGGTAGAAACAAGCTAGAGAACAACAAATTCACTACAAACAGAAACAGCCAAATCTCTCACTTAAGTACTTCATCTTGTATATATATATCTTTGTTTTTAATTGGTAATATGCATCTAAAATCATAATCCTGCTGCTGCTGCTTCAATAGTTGGGTTATTTTTCTTGTTGCTTTTCCACTCTGATAAAAGCTTCAATGTATTCTCCATTGATGGCCGATCAGACGGCCTACTCATGGTGCAAAGTGTAGCAACCTCAAGTACCAATTTTATCTCCTCTCGCACTGGAGCATTCGTACCAACTTCATTCTCATTGTAAATTTCTCTCAGAACAACTTCCCTTGACTTGCTCTGTATGCTTGCTCCTGAATTCGTCAACCTGCCATTGCTTAAAATTTCCAGCATAATGTCCCCAAAGCTATATACATCCCTGTATAGCTCCTCTTTTGTGGCACTATTGGTATCACCTGTTCAAACATTTACAAACAAAGTTTTCAACAGCTGCTTTTGGGTCCAAACAAAAGAAGAAAATGAGTAATGACAGAATTGACAGAGGCTAATAGCAAAAGAAATCGAGGTGTTCAGATAATTCTCTTTCACAGCTTCTACAGGCAAAAAAATATATATATATATATATATATATATCTTCTAGATTTGCTAGTCTTCATTGTATCAGGTGACTGACTCTACTTTTATGCACATCACAAACTTTCTTGTTAGGACTTCACTGAGTTCCAGAGGGTTAAATACTCAAGGTTGCTCAGGTATATATATTCTCTACTTTGGTAATGGTACTGGTGATGGAAGGCCTTAAATTATATGTTTGGCATGGCAGGGTAAAACTTTTTGAAGACAACTATTACATAATTGATGATCTCTACTACACGAAAGAACACATTTTGTTATGCATACCTGTATCCCTTTTGGAAGTTGCTGCTGCAAATGAACCTTTGTTCAACTCGAGCAGATGCTTGAACCCGAATTCTGACAGTTGAGGTTCCATATTTTCATCAAACACTATATTACTCGACCTCAAGTCTCCATGGGCAATTGCCGGATGACAGTCATGGTGAAGGAAGCATAATCCCTTTGCGATGCCGATCACAATTTTGTACTTGGCTGCCCATTCCCTTTTCACTCTTATCTTTTCAGCTAAATTTCCATTGGGGGCGTAATCGTACAAGAGATAAGCCAGATGCTTGTTGTAGCAAAATCCGAGCAATCGAGCTAGATTCTTATGCCTTGCATTCCCAATTTGGGTAATAAATTCCAACATAACTCCCATTCTCTTTGCTTCCCATTCAATCTTCTTCACTGAAACTGTGATTCCTGTGGGCAGAACTGCTTTGCATGCTGAAGCTGACAATGGAGGCAGTGCATCCATGGATTCTATAGAACTGAAGCTCATCAATACATCATTTGCTGTGAATTGAGGAAGTCCAGCAAATGAGATCATCTTCCATTGCCTTTTGCTGCCTCTTTGGATATAAATTATCCCCAGAATTGATAGAGTAATGAACATAATTACACCTGCACACAGTAGCAGGACCCATATAAGCTTCCCGGCGCCTCTGCTTCCAAATATGGCCACCGAACTCGGACATGGTCTCAGAGGTTTTCCACATAGCTTTGGATTTCCAATGAATGCGCTACTTCCCATTGCTCTTAATAGCTTTGCAGAAGGAATGGTTCCAGAAATATCATTGAAAGACACATTTAGAAGTAATAAGCTCGAAGAAGAACCAAACTTGGCAGGTATTGGTCCATTGAAACTATTATGTGACAGGTCTAGGACACCAAGGGTAGGAACACCTGCAAGCTCCTCAGGTATATGACCTGATAAATTATTGTTAGCTAAAGCAAACCTCTCAAGAGCCTGGCAGTTAGAAACACTTTCTGGAACGGTTCCTTCTAAACTGTTCATGCTCAGTTCAACAACAGATATGGATTTGCAGTTTTGGAATGGGGGAAGATAGCCAATGATACCACATGAAGATGCAGAAAAATTCTGAAGAAGTGGCGAAGACCATGTTTGTGCAGGAATTGTACCCCCTAATTCTGGATTATTAGAAACATTGAAGTACTCAAGCTTGGGAGCTTGTGATATATCTATTGGAATCCCACCAGTAAGCTTGTTCCCAGATAAGTCAACATATGTGATATCAGGAAGACGGCTGAATTTCAAAGGGATCTCACCTGAGAATGAGTTATCTTCAAGTCGAAGACGAACAAGAGAAGAACAATTGGAGAGAGATGTGGAAAGACCGCCTGTAAAATTGTTTGAAAAGAGCATCAACTTAAATAGCACACCTTGCAAACAGATATCCGCTGGAATGCTGCCATTGAAGTTGTTTGTAGAGACATCCACCCACTTGAGGTTTGAGTTCCTGCCCAAGCTCTGTGGAAGGTTCCCAGAGAAGAAATTGTTCCATATAAGAAGAGTCTCTAGTGACGGAAGCTCTGCAATTCCTTCAGGAACTGTGCCACTCATGTCATTGTAAAAAAGACTGAGCAGTCTAAGGCTCTTCAACTCTAAAAGGCTCTCGGGGATAGGCCCAGAAAGCAGATTATCAGAAAGATCCAAGCTTGTGAGAGGCCTGATTTTGCTAAATTCCCCCGGTAGCAGTCCACTGAGCTGGTTTCTGAAGAGAAAAAGTGACTCAAGCTTGGTGAGATTGCCAAGTTCCCTTGGTATTGAGCCGGAGAGGTTTGCATAAGCAATATCAAGATACTGAAGCTCACTCATGTTGCCCAATTGCCACGGGATGCTTCCCTGATAAAAATTGTAGCCAATCTCCACATGGGTGACTGTTTTGAGCTTGCCCAGTTCTGGTGGTATGCTTCCACTGATCATATTCCCTGCAAGATGAAGAAACTCCAGGCTCTTGAAAGAACCATATTCTGATGGGATTGGTCCCTTGAAATAACTTCCAGCTAAATTGAGGACCTTGAGATGTGGAAGCTGTGAAACCTCAGTAGGCAATGACCCCGAAAAGCTGTTGCTAAAGGCATCAAGCACAACCAAGTTTCCAAGACCTGAGACTCCACCAGGAAAGTGACCAGAAAAGTTGTTTCTGCTAATATCCAAGCTTCTTAGACTGGTGAGGTTGAAAATTCCCACAGGGAGCTGGCCAGAGAATGAGTTGTAACTGAGGTTGAGATCAACAAGCTCAGTGAAGACGTTAAATTGCTTTCCAGAAATTGCACCACCAAGCATCTTCATTGACAGGTCTAAACCAGTAACAGTGGAGTTCTTGTTACATTTGACACCAGACCAAGAACATGCGTAGATTTTCCCAGATGGGTTATATCCGGAAGGCACAAACCAGTCTTCCAAACTACCATGGTCATCTACAAGCTCAGATTTTAAGCTCAGAAGGGTGTCTGAGTAGAGATCAGCTGCTGAAACCGCCACAAAGAACATCAAAGGGACGAGCAGAAAATTTAAGTAGAAGAAGCAATGGAAAATCTCCATCGGAACTCGCAGTTGAGATGAGAGAGGGACAATTTTAGAGACCCAAAGAAAGAAAAATGTGTCAGATTATTATAAGGTATCCGTTTGTTTTGGTGAGACTTTAGCGAGAGATGCATGGGAACTAGCGAAAGGAGGAGGGCTCAACAATGAAAGGGAATGGTGATTGGCTGATATACTTTTGATTAGTTGAAATGAGAATATAATATAATTAAATTGTATGTTGGGTTGCTTTTGGGTGCGAGATGGGACCTCTATTTGCTTTGGGTTTATTTGGATGGTGTTGGCCATTAAGAATAAAGTAAAATCTCCTAAGAATAAAGCTTTCATCTCACAGGAAGGCAGGGTATCTCTTTTTCCCACTGGAAAGAATCCAATAAGAGAGCAGAGAGCAGAGAGCAGAGAGCAGAGAGCAGAGCGAGCGACTTGAATTCTGAATTGGTATTTGCACACCGTGGGACATAAGTTAACAGGAGAGAGAATCAATCAATATCCATGTTTATGTGTTATCGAAAATAGTAAAGGTGTATTCTGTACAGTCTCTTTAGGCTGGATGGCTTCTTCAAGCAAATTGCTCCTCACTATTATATTATAACAAGATATGTATTCTTCGGTAATTATAAAAAGACTACTCTGTTTAGGCCTAATAAGTAACCAACACCTCTGTGATGTTCAGGTACAAAGTTTCACTCAAAAAAGGTTCCTAGTGCAACTTGAGGAGATGATTCATTAGTCAATTCAAACGATACATAAATCATAATACGTGATTAATTGTTTAATCTATTATTTTTGGACTATCAACTGTTCTTTGATTGTGATTCTTATAAGATAATCTTCTCAGTAATGATGGTCCATAATGCATGTTTATTACCTTTTGCTGTTTCCTTTCAATAATGGCTGTCACCTACAGTGTTCATGGTGCACATCAGCACAGGGTGGGCACAAGAAACACTCTCATGGAAGGATATCACTTTAACACAATGACACGAGGGATATCTTTTTTATATGTCATTGTGTTATTTGTCAGATATATCAAAATAATGTTATCTCCATTACAAGTAAGTTTTTTTAGGTGGGCACAATAAATAATTTCAAAGCTTTAAGAAGAAATATGAACAATACATACATTAGGGAGGGAGGGACACAATTTCAAAGCTAAAAAAAAAAAAAGAATTTATATGCAGCCAAATCAGCTTCAAGGTAATAACTTGTTGTTAATGAGATTGTATTAAGTACAAGAATTGATAAATATGATTGAAGATATTTGAAATGACAGTGGCAGGTGCTGAGGAGCAGTGCAGTGCAGGGGGAAAGGGAAGGTAAAGGAGTAAAGACAAGGTTGATGTTCAATAAAAGAAGTCACCTTTTTCTTGATTTATGATCAGCAGAGCCTTTTGTGTTCCTTGAGGGACGGACATTCACAAAAGAGTTTCGCCCATTCTTGAATCTTGACCGTAACAGTGAATTCCAGGGATGAGAGATCGTGTGGGTGAGTGCGTGCGTGCGTGCATGCGTGTTTTCTTGAACCTTTTTTGTTCATAACATTTTTGCTATACATTTTCTAAAATTGAACGATTTTATTGAGCAGTATGCTGTGGCGTGGCCTCTATGGCAGTGGCCTCCCAGGAGGTTATATTACAGTGGAAACATTTTGCCTTTGTTAAGTATGTAGGGATGGATTAGTTAGCTTAGGGGCATCGAAACCCTTCAAACAAAACCAGATCATTGTTGTTGGATCATGATGGAGGTAAAATTGAGATAGGTTTCCTTAAGCACACATCATGTACATCCTTATGGGTGGAGAAAAACTTCCACGTCTTCCTATATGTCTTCCCGTGTCACTTATTAAATGATGATAGATATAGAAAGAATTGAACAATGAAACGGGAGTAGGGAAGTATTTCTCCTATGAATGGGGTGGTTTTGTGATGAAATGGGTCAACATCTACTTTTAGGTTAAAATGTGTGATGCCCATAAGAAAAGCAAATAAGAGGAAACATAACTGGAACAGAGGAAAGTAAAACTGCTAAAAGCATTAGAGTTTTTAGAATTAATGTATTAAAAGTGTATAAAAAGGACCAGAAAAGCCTGTCTTATTATTATCAGTACACTTATTTTGGTTTAATTAAAAAAATGGAAAACTCTAGGGCCATACATACAAAGTACAAAGTTTACAAACATACATGTCATGCAAAATGCTCTCTGTTGATTCAAAGGAAACAGTGCCAATTGGTAATTCAAGTTTTGGGTTTACCATTATCACGGCTCACGAGAACAGAGGGGCCTGCAAGCAACCAATGGTTCACCAACTTCACACACAGAGACAGAGCTACCCTGACAATTAAATCCCTCAGGAAATCTCGTGATTCTCTTAATGTAAACCTGCTGCTATGCCATATATAAACAGTGCTGCAAGACATTGCACATTTTGTCATCTTCCTATTTCACTTTGCCGCTTGCTTGTGGTGGCTCTGTGATAAAAGTGGCCACAACCGTGCTTTAAGAATCTACGGTTCTTTTTTGGCCCAAGTAAAAGTGATGGTATGAATGAGTGATCAAAACATGGTATATCGTGTTTTAGCCCGGAAGATGATGCAATGGTGTTGAATGTTGATAAAAAAAACAAAAACAAAAACAAAACTAGCCGAAGAAGTTTCCAGCCGACAGGGTAGGTTTGAAATTGAAAAGCAAACTTCACTATTTCAAGTTTCAACATCTGCTTTGATTTGAATTGGATTTGCGTGTGCCGAGAACATCACATCTTTTTATTTAGGAAAGTAATTTACCCGAATTGGATTCCCATTAGAGTGAAAAAGTGTTAACAGCTTATTATATTTGATATGATACCACCCTCATCCAATCATATACATGAAGTACAATTAAAAATGTATTAAACCTAGATTTTCTCAGAAATTCTGTTTTACCCATTCTTCATATGTGGGGCAAGATACCCACTGATCACCTTGCTTTGAAATGAGATATGCTGTACATGAAGTCAGTTGGGTCTCATTTGGGAGGGAGACTTTCATGCAACAACGAGGATAATATTTTTTGTTATTTTCAATCAATAATATAATGATACGCGGAATAATTTTTTCACATGTCATTGTATTATTGGACGAAAATAGTAAAACAATCATATCCTCATTACAAGAAAGTTTTTCTGTTAATTTAGAGATTAAAATAGGGGAAACATTTGGTCAAAATATTAGTGGTGCAGAAACTAATAAGCAAAATGGGATTTAACATTTTGCTAAAAAAAAGGCATCAATCAATCAATCATGCATAAAGTATTGTATAATACATAAAAAGAAAAGAAAAGCAAAGATAGAGTGGGTGGAGTTCATAAAGTGATTGAAGAAAGGGGCCCTCTTCATCCATCTATGATCTAACTCTATAAGAGCATCCATGGGGAGTATATATAAGGGTGTATGTTAAATATACACCTCTTATCACCGAAATCATCTCTAATAGAAAGATGTAAAGGGATATAAATATACACCTCTTATCACCGAATCGTCTCTAAATGTAAATATACATTTTATTTTATATCTCTTGTAGGCGGGACCCACCCGAGAAAAGAAAAGAAAAATAAAGAAACAATTATACATCTTAGATTTACATCTTTTCCAATTGGAGCAAAAAACATATTTACACCCCCCCAGATGTATAAAGAGGATGTAAAAGTGACTTTACATTCCCGAATTTACACCCTCCACTGTGGATGCTCTAACACTCATCCATCTTTGAATTATGGTAGTTTTTACTTGTGCTTTTGATTGTTAGTAATAACCCTTAAACCTGTCTTAAGCGTTACATCACCACCATCAGCATAATCCCCTTACTTAGATCTAACATCATTCAGGATTTCGTTAAAACATAGACAAGGGAATGCCAGAGTAAATGTGTAACCTTCACATATACAACTCTCAATCACCAGAAGTAATGTTCCGTAAGAATAATAAACTCTCCGACAATAACACTTCCCAGAAAGCCAAGGAAGAGGAGTTTTTATGTACGTGTTTCAGCCTATATATATGTGGTTGCAATTTACTTGTTTGCGCCTCTTTTTTTTTTTTTTTTTCACTGCATCTTTTAGCACACAAAGCTTAGAATCTTATATTATACATACAGCATATTTGGGAATAATTGAAATATCATTTTGTTGAGTACATCTTCTGCAAGACCAGTTTTGCATGCATCAAGGACTCAAGTAAAGAGAAGAAAAATGAAATGGAAGAAATC
This sequence comes from Prunus mume, assembly GCF_029339155.1. Lineage (NCBI taxonomy): Eukaryota > Viridiplantae > Streptophyta > Magnoliopsida > Rosales > Rosaceae > Prunus > Prunus mume. Next base: position 1,956,017 of record NC_142705.1, on the reverse strand, counting down.
AAGTATAACAGCCTATATACTGACAAAGTATGAACTCAAGTTTGGTCCTTGAAAGTTGAAACTGCTAACGGAATTTGGATAAAGAAGACAAGTGGAAGAAATGGTCTTCCATCTTTGTATTACTTCATATTTCATGTGATAACAGTCAATTAATGTTTTATTCTACAGTAGACCGTGTAATGCAAATCAAAACCCTGGTGACTCTTACAAAAAAATGAGGAAAAAGAAAACCACCCCGTTGAAGCAATAGCTCATGACAAAGGTCGTAAAAATGACTAAAGAATGTTGATACAACATCAAACCTCCAAACGGACAGCAGAGTCGAGCTTCAAACGATTTAGTCGAACAGTCCCAAGAATGTACTCGGGCAACTCCGCCTCCTCTTTTGCCTGCAAGCAAAGTATGTGTTTATCACATGCAACCAGGTTACATCAATATTTTTGCTATGCTCTGTTTTTTATGATATATTTTTGCAATGTTACTAGAAGCTCTCTTTATTTATCCTTCTCCCTATTGGTTATACCTCTCTCTCTCTCTCTCTCTCTCTCACACACACACATGCATGTCTATGGGTGAAAGTACAAATTATGTATTACCAATACTTAGCTCTCTTTAACAAGTTCAGAACACGTTCATACCAAAAGAAGACCAAAAGTTGATATAAGGAACACTGTACCCAAGAGTGCAACAATCATTAAGACACAAACCTCTATCAAAATGGCAAGGTCAACCACTATGCTCGTGACATATCCTAGGACAAGTCCGATGACACTCCTTGCTACAGATGATGATCCAATATCCACATCAATCTGAAAAGTTGTAGTAGTTTATTACATTTGAAAAAAAACAAGCAGAATATAGCAGGGCAATCATTAGAGGTGCCCCATAAGCAATCAAGAAAGGTTAATAATGCTTGAAATAACAGTTTTAGTTCTACACCGTCAAGTAAGTTTCTGCTTGTATCATAGAAAAATTGCTAGCCACTCATAGATTTGTTATTGCTACAAATAGTTATGTAGATTCTTTGAAAGTTTGTTCAGTTACTAAACTTCTCAAACTAGAAAAAACTCAAAAATAATTATTTGACAGTTGACTGAAAGTTGAGGAACACATATTCAGGATCCTCAAATAGAGGGAACTGCACAATAATATGATTAAATTACCTCTAGAAAGTTGTCTTGTCTGAAATATTTGCAAGTCACAGCTTTCCCCAATAGGCAAGCTTTTGTTCCAACAGCACGCTTGACCATCCAATATCCCTGTAACAGTAGACAACCATTAGCTACTCTTTTCCATCAAACGTAGAACACCCACGTGCCTATGCATACTTCAGAGTTAAAGCATAACATACCTCAACGATACTAGGAATTAACTTAAATCGTGCATCACGAAACATGTCACTCCCATCCACAAATTGAGCAAACAAAGAACCTGGCTTTGCAGGTCTGTCAGAAGCATAGTAAAGTGCCAAACTATAGTTAGGTTTTGCGGGAACCTGAAACAGAAAAACGACATATCATAAAGATAGTAAGAGGGCAGTTCACTTATCAACATAGTTCAACGTATATCTCATTATCTTCTAAACCTAGCTTTATTGGTCTATGAGACATGTATCAAATATGAGACAAGATTGGGACTACTTGTCCATTTCCGTCTGCACTTCTGTAAATGACAAACAGTCATCCCATTTCCTAGCAAAGGAATGGTTTGGGAGGAATTCATATACGTACCTGGAGATTAATGACAAGTACAAATGGAAGCTTCTTTCCAGCCTGTGACTGAAATCAAGAAGGGTATGCTTAGACAGAAATCAGAAATGAACTTTCAAATTAACAATTTACTTTATCAATATAAAAGCAATTCGAACATGAAAAACTAACTCTACCTGAAGAAGACTCCGTGGATGGAGTGCAATCCTATCTAAGCTTTTATCAACTTTGAACCAATCTACTGCTATGAGCTTGAGAAGGGGATCTCCTCCCATTACCTTGAAAGAGTGAGTGAGCAATAAGCATAAGAAGATGACCGGAAGTCATCGGATTTCGTGCAGAATGTTCCAAGGAAAAAAAAGGGAAACTAAACCAAACACCACATACGGATCAAATGTACAAACACAGTGCAAGTTCTCAGTCAAATTAGTTCAAGGCAGAGTACAGCCCACCTTGGAATTGTCCTTTAGGTAGTTCTTTCCCCTGATCATAAATCCCGTACCGCTTGGACATGTCCAACAGTTTGTGTCAGCCTCATCCTTCCCATTGCGCAATGAACCACGGAATTGGCTTGGGTCAATCATGACAGGAGCCACTTCAGAATCCAGTTCCTTATTAGCATCTGCAGCTGTATCCAGAATGACCTATACTTAAGCACTGATAGTTTTTTAAAAACGGTAAAAAATAATGACAAACCAGTCTTTGAATGTATTCATGTCTTTTGGTTCTTAAATAAGTAAAAAGCTTTATAAAAAAGAAAGCAAAAAGAAGGGACACCATTCTAGTACGCAGGAAGGTTACATAAGATAGCTTCACTCTTGAAACTGATGATAATAATTTATAGTAGCATAATAGATCAATGCATAATTAAAAGTACTTAGATGTGAGCAAACCTGAGGTTCGCTTCAAGGCCAAGTTCAATTTTGAATCCTGCAAAGTATAGAGGGTGGCTATTAATATCTGGAATTCAAAATAATATCTCAATACAAATGTGAGATGCATTCAATTGGACCACAAATAGTGTTCCATTCCAAGATGAAGAAAATCAGAAAAGGAAAACCTTGTTGTCAAGTTCTTCGTCAGAAGATGAAGAGTCCGCAGACATTGCATCATAAAACTCATCCTTGACTTCTGACTCCTCAAATTCAGCATTGGAAACGGAAACTTCAGATAGTTTTGATTGGATAACTGTAGTAGAAGATTCAAATTTGAGTGCAGGATTTGCTCCAATATATTCCTTAAGACCTGAACAATTACAAAAACAAAAGAAACATAACTGCCTTTGCAATAAACATTTTACGAAATACTTGAGATATCTCATGTTATATGGTTTTGGAAACCAGTTTAAGGGTAGGTTAAGCAACAGTTCTCACATGAAGGTTTTTTTTTTATAGCATAGAACATTCGGATCATAAATTCAAAACAAAACACAGAAAAATATAGATAATTAATGTCTCAACCTCCCACTTGGCACAATAATGCATAAGGTACACTCTTTTCAAACTTTGAGCAGTGATTTTTCTTCCATCTGCACCAGCCCGCAGAATTTATCTCTAACATTTGAGTGACAAGACATCTTGGAGTATTTGAACCCATGGATGTGTTCAAATTTCTAACCTCCCAAGTAGATGCTGCGATACAAATTAAAAACATAAAAAGAACACCAACTTAATGAAGAAACGGAGACTTTCTGATAGCAGAAATTGAGCTTCATTGATGAGAACAAAAAAAAAAAAAAAAAAACAAGCATCATCAGATTTGGAAAAAAAATGTTATCAAGTGCTACAAATCTGTGCTAGCAAGCCAGTCAATTCATCCTAAAATTTGCAAGGGTTTTATAAAACCACGGAAAGTGGTACAAATCTGTGATAGCAAGCTTCACTAATTATCAATTTCTTCTGTAAAGCAGATAAAATCTCTTACGGTTTATTTTTGTACGACGATATCCAGATCTTGGAGGCTTCTTCTTATGAACAGCTGGGAAATGCAAGATTGCTGCATTAAGATTAACAAAAGATATCAGCAAAATAGGAAGGCAAAAGCCATGTTTTCTTGAGGACAAAAATGAAGCAAGCGATAGTTAAGCTCTACTCTCTACTTCACAAAGTGAAATTATACTCAGATTGATAATGCTGAAATTTATATCGTCTTACTATATGTTCCGTCTTGTCCGCAAAACCATTGCCTAGAAAATATAAAATCTCTTTTCGAATGCCACCTGTATAACATGTTAAGTAACAAATGAAAACCTCACGATGATGAAACAATAAACAGAATGCAGACTGACTTTATTATGTTAAGACTGCAGACTGACTTTATTATGTTAAGAAGCCATGCAAAATTATATAAAACATTAAATAAGGGCTTGATCAGTAGAAATAAGACGAAGGTATTTTCTCAAAGATTAGAGAGAGCTAGTCACATATAACATCATTACCGAGTAAGATACCTAGGATCAAATGTCCCATAGACAACATCCAGGTGCCCATCATAAGAATCTAACAGCTCCAAGTCACCTGTCAGCATATCCCACCTGAAACGAAAATTATTAGACAGAGAAAATTTGTATGGTGATATATTTATTACGTAAGACAACTTACTCATATCTCTGATGTCGCTCAAGGTTTAAAAGTACTTCGAAAGCAGTATCTGCACTTGCATCGATGACAGCAACAGCCTTGACAATAACACCTTTACCACTCTACCAACAGTGGAATTAATAAAGCATGAGATGATGCTGAGAATGCGATGCATTCTCTTACATGCGCGCAGAAACAAACACACAGATGCTCACACACACATATAGAAAAATGCACGTATCTATCTACAATGAGATACCTCAGAGTTAGCAACATCTTCAAATATTCTAACACCTGAAACCAAAAATAACACACGCATGAAGAAAATAAATCAGAAGATTGCATGGTTCACTGAAATCACCAAACTGCAGTCCTAAAAATTCAGTAAGAGAAAGAGATAACTATTCTTTGCCTGCTGATGTCTATCAAGTGAATAGTAAGAGAAGAATACCATTAATTGTTCGCACACATTTCCACTCATATGCTTCAATTGCATCATTGATATCTCTTTCGAAGTATCCATCTGTACTACCATTTGCACCCAAGCTTGAGGACTGGCACAAAAGCGTTTCTGGTCCTGTAACACAAAGATAAATTTTTTTAAATTAATATAGAACTAGTATTATATGTCTCAACTCTCAAATTTGAAGGAAAAAAAAAGGATGCTCATGATTATGCGTTTAATAAACATGTAAAAGAACTTATGTGAGAACATAAGCAACCGATATAACCAAGCACCGAAAAAGACTATTTTTTAAACCAGATTGTAAAAAAATTATTTCTCTAACATAAATTTCAATAAATATGTCAATTCAATGACCAATGACCAATGAACTTTGGGACCCTGAACCAACTCAGTCCCATTGTAAACATTAAAAAATAAGCCATTTACATACCACCTTACCTTGCCCAATTCTTATAAGCTTTTTCAATCCACTTGCATAGCGCCTTACTCTAGGTCGATGGACATCGAGATTGAGCCTTCAATATTAACAAAGCAAGAAAAAAGGTCATTTAAAAAGAATATGATATGCGCATTGAAGAGAATCAAATTAATTGACTTAATGATAAGCCTGTATGGTAGGACATTCAAAAGAGATTAAAAAAAGAACACGATAATAGAATATATCAAGTTATAGGTATAAATGTGGAATGCAAGCATACAGATTCCATCATCGTATATGGAATCCAACAATAAAAACGTGGGTCATAATCAACATGGCTAATATGAATTACTATGCACGTGTATCACCAATCCAGGAATTATAAGCGTACTCGGTCTCCATGTTCAGTTTGTTTCTGGCACTACCTCCTCTTGTCAGCTCGAACTCAGCCTGTAATCAGAAGCAGAGTTCCAGTGTATTAAACACAACAATGAACTGGAAACATGCAATTCTCAATTGCATTCGGAACTACAGTTTCAACATTTGGAAAATAAAGTACCGGCTCTGTCACAAGGACGACGGTAAATGTTCAATTTGCAAAGTAAGAACACTCTCTACAAAACTTGACGTACCTGTTGCTTGGCTTGATCAAAGGCCTCCAGCCATTTTTGGGCTTCTCCAGCCGTAGCACAAGCAATCTTCAGAAACCAATTAATTGTCAACCATCTCATCAAATAAGAGAAAGGAAACCCAAATGTAATGCGTAAAAAGAATCATTTCAACAAGCCTAGGAATATCAGAGAGTATGAGAAATGGCTCAAAACTAACAAACACTTGCCAAGATCACCAATTCAGTATATGAAAATTCACAAAAGTAACTCTATACAATATATTCGCATCATTTCTTGTAAACTGAAACAATGACATTCGCATTCTAGCACAGTAGCCGCAAAAACGAATAGTTAATATGGCGCCAAAACTTACTTCTCCCTTCTTTGATTCATCCAATCGATTGAAAAACCGTAGAACGTAAACATCCTGCAGAAAGAGAGAAACAAGCATCCACAGCAACAATAAATATCGCTTCTACTTGAAAATGCTCCAAATTAATTAATAAATTCAATGGTTGCATTGTATAGAATCACTTAAAAGTTAAAAGTAGATATAAATTTACCCCATAGTAGACCTTTCGACGCCCAACCTCCTCCAGCATAAGTGTAGGCCCAACAACGCCCCTCCGAATGGGTTTCTGGTCGACACAGAGCATATATTTACAAAGAAAATGGAATTGGTAATTAATTAAGTAAGAAAGGAATTGAATTTGGCTTACAATGCCGGGGTTCTCGTGAGGGTCACGCTTGTACATCTCGACATACTTGCCGCGGATGAAGAGGAAGCGGAGGTGACAATACTCGTGGCCGATGGAGTTGACCCCCAAATGATAAACCCAACCAAAATACTCAAATGTGGAGGACCCTCTCTGATCTTCTCCTCCTCCTCCTCCTCCTCCTCCTCCGCCGAGTCCCAGTAATCCGCTCATCGTGCTCACCTCGGACCGTTCGCTCCCCACCTTCTTCAACGTCGACGGCGACGACGATGACGACGGAGACGGTAACGCATCCATCGTGCTCAAAAGCTAGCCCAGCCTACTAGGAGGCAGAGGCAGGGGAAGCTATATTAATTAATTGGGAGCTGCTTAGCTTTGTGCGATCGATCCTTCTCTCAGGGAAACGATCGGGGGAGGTCCGAGAGGAGCAAGAGAGAGAGAGAGATCATGGAGGGAGGGAGAGGGAGGAAGATGATGATCACTCTCCCATTGCAATTCTGTATTTGCTATCTTTGAATTTCTACTTTCTATATTTTCCAACTTACAATTAACCAGCGGGAAAATCGGTGTGGCCTTCCTTATATGTAATTCGTTTCTCCTAGTAGGCGTGTGGGGACCGTACGTTTACGTTGTTGGTGTTGTGGGCTCCACTTCATATTGATGGAGGGGGGTCAACATGCAGAATTTGGCAGTACACGGACTTGCTCTTATTTAGAGCATCTACATAAGGGGTGTATTTTTGGGAGTGATTTACATCCCATTTATACCTCGGGGGGTCTAAATACGTTTTTTGCTTCAATAAAAAATGATGTAAATCTAAGATGTATAATTTTTCTTCTCTTTTATCGGGTGGGTTCCGCCTGTAAAAGATGTAAAAATATATGTAAATGTACATTTTATATCTCCCATTAGAGATGATTTCGGTGAAAAAGGGTGTATATTTAACATACACCCTATATACCCCTTCCATTATAGATGCTCTTATATTTGTATCCCCTTGTAATTAATAAAATACGGAATTAAAATACATTATGAACTAATTTACCCAAATAAGCTAATCTCCCAAATAAAAAAGTGCATTAATAGCCAACCTTCTAAAAACAAGTACAACGATCTTTGATTTGGAACTTCCCTTAGCCTCTAAATCTAATGATGGATGATGATAAGTAACTATTGCTTTTGGAAGGACGATTGGGACAAATTATATATTTTGTTGCTGACTTGTTTCCTTTTAGATGGTTTTTTCATGTAGCAATTTGGCATTACTGCTTCTGCATGGGAAAAATAACTCATATGGTTTTAATTCTTTTTTGTTTTATGCAAGGCACGTTTTATATATTTTGGTTAATACATGCCACGTTAGTTTTAAGATGCATAATTGAATGGTTTAAACGGGAAGGGATTGGGATCAAGTCACGTGCAATATAGCTTTGCCCCATCCCTCTCGGGCGGGTGAGATTCCTACAGCTCATAATTTTTCCATGACCGTTTGCCTTGTAGTTGTAGGTGCCCATCCATCCTCATCCAGCAAAGTTTAGATACAAGGAAGTTCCAAACATGGATCCTTCTAATTCAAGCAAACCAATTCCCAGGAGCACTCAACATCAAGAGAGAGCTGATGAGACAAGAGAGACTCAAGCTAAAACACTTTTCATTATTTCATTTCATGTCAATGCAGAGTCACTTCCACATTGCTCTTTTCAACTCTCAGAAGACGTTTTCAATGACAGATCATCAGATGATCAAGTTCATCTTCAAAGGGTTCTGTACACTAGCCAATTAAGAAAAAATAAATTTAGGTGCACCAACCAGATCAAAACAAAAAGCTCACAACATTTAATACATTGATAAGCCAATTCTCACCCAACATAGTTCATAGAACTTACTACTAACTAAACTTATGACAAACAAAAACCAGAATTTCAACAAAATGCCAACAAGCCATCCCTGATAGAATTACATTAACCTTCAGTTGGATTTCGTCCTTGGTCCACTTCATATTCATCATCGTCATCATCCTCGTCCTCGTCCTCATCCTCGTCCTCATCATCATCATATATGCTGTTCTGATGAAGCCTATTGACTTCACTATTTGCATCCTCTTCACTAAGAAATTCCAGTCCATACTTCGTGTCTCGGTGTTTAACCAAAAGCCAGCGCAGCAATCTATCTTCCTTGTTCAAGTAATGCAGCTCCTTGTTGATGTTAGGTGTAGCCATCATCGTCATTTGCATTAGTTGACCCTATACCATATACCAAATTGATTTATAATAAAATTTTATCTGGTCAAAATGAGATAAGAATTTGTTTGTATTCAGAAAGAAATACCAACTAGACAACATATGGAGATAGAAAAAGGACAGAATCCTATGAAAGTATCATCCATGATTTTACGATACATTGTCCTTTCTAATTTCTAGGTATGAAATACAAATTAATTATAATATATCAGCAGGAAGCTTCAGTGGCATCATCGTGACCCTAAAGTTATAGCAAAATAGCATCTAACAAGTTCACTTTGAAAACATCCGCAAATGCAATGCAATAAACAATAGGCTTGCTCTCACATTGCAAAATGAAACAATTCAAAACAACTAAAAGAGGCCCGAAATCTAAGTTACAATAACAACTATTTCACTAGGTTGCAGAAAAAACAAACCCACCTGATAATATCTGCCATCAAGCTTCTTAATACCATAGCCCAACTGAACAGTGCCAAATGACTTCATGTTAGTAAGAACTCCATTTCTTCTGTAAACATGTTTGCTTACTCTAGCAACCAAGTCCATCAGAGCCTCCTTCCTTACATGGGGTTTCACCAGAAGCATACAATCATACAGAGGCATTTCTTTCTCTTTTCCTTTTGTGCAGCTCAACTGGCTTTTTAAAACTGTACGCATATACACAAATATCATTAACAGAAATCCAAGGCCAGCAAATTATAAACCCTAAATCAATGAAAAAATGAACTTCCAACAATGTTGTATAATTTATAAATTACATTCACAGTTAAAATTGAAGATTATTAAACAAAATCATAATTATTTAGAATTATAAATTATAAATTTATACCAAAATCATGCAAAATAAAAGGATATATATATATATATATAAAGTACCAAAATTGATATAAAACATGGGGGAAAAACGAAAAAGTTAAGCATAATAGTACTACAAAGAAAAATACTTGAAATGAAAGGCTAGGCCTCTAAGTCTTAACTCTTCCTCCTCTCCATATCCTCCGAGCCGGTCGCGGCCTGGTGGTGGTGGTCTTTCGTGAGAGAGAGAGAGAGACGGTTCAGAGGAGAGAGAGGCAGCGTGAGGGTTTTCTTTAAAGTCAGGAATTTTTTTTTTTAAAAAGAACCCCACCCGCCCAGACCCGTCTAGGCGGTGTCCTTCCGCCTAGTGTACGCCTAGGAGCCTAGGCGCCGCCTTTTCGAACACTCACAGGTCCATTAGAAGATGAAAGTTGAACATTTTCAGCAGCCCCTTGAAAAACGAAAAAGTTAAGCATAACAGTACTACAAAGAAAAATACTTGAAATGAAAGGCTAGGCCTCTAAGTCTAATTCTTCCTTCTCTCCATATCCTCCGAGCCGGTCGCGGCCCGGTGGTGGTGGTCTTTCGTGAGAGAGGGAGGGAGACGGCTCAGAGGAGAGAGAGGCAGCGTGCGGATTTTCTTTGAAGTCAGGAAAAAAAAAAATTAAAAGAACCCGACCCGCCCAGACCCGCCTAGCGCCCGCATAGGCGGTGTCCTCCCGCCTAGTGTCCGCCTAGGAGCCTAGGCGCCGCCTTTTCGAACACTCACAGGTCCATTCGGCACCAAATAAAGATGAAAGTTGAACATTTTCAGCACCCCCTTGAAAATAAAAATAAAAAGGACTAATGTAAACAAATTAGCATATACATAATCACAACCACCACAACCCATACCCAACGTCAACGAATCCCAAAACATCACAACCCTAAATCCCCAAAATAACAACCCTAATTAGACTCAGACGAAGTTACAGGGAAAATAAAACCAATTTATTGTCTACGAAATCCATATAATGGCTGATAAAGCAAACAGAAAATGAACCAAGAATTGGAAAATTAAAATCAAAAGAATGAGACAATTGCGTCCAAAAGTTAAAATCCAAGGGGAAAGGGGCGGGGAAGGAGCTCAGTACCTTGTAGTCTTTCTTAGGGGACTGAGAAAGCTTCAAAGAGCGCCCGCCCAGACGGAGGAGAAGGCGAAGGCGAACAGGCCGATAAAAATGGAGTTAATATCATTCTCTGTGATCTCTAAATCTGGGCCCGTAAATTATGAACTAACGGATGAAAATGGGCCACGTTCCCCAAACATTTTCACCTTAGGCCAGCCCGATCCAATTTTTTGATGGATCAACGATCTCACTAAGGCCTAACCTCACCCCGTTGAAGAGGTTGGTGGCACGTGTAGATCAAAAGGCCTGCCTCAGTGAGTCAGCGTCTTTCGGGGTTCAAATCGATCCGTTCGTAGGCCGGACCTCAAACAAGGCGGTTTCAGACTCAAACCGCCCAAACAATTAAAAAAAGAGAAGGCCCAAACCGCCCAACGAAAGTCTGTTGACAAAGGCAACACGTGTTGATAAGAACAAACCCTACAGCCATTCACTTGAAGACACGTGGTTTGTCGGTCCCTTTCTCGGCAACTAAGGTTCTTACCATACATATCATTAGCCCATCTATCGTACCAAATTTACAAACGCACCAACACACAGCCAATCGAAATTCGTAATTTTAAGAAGAGAAAGTGCAACATGGTAATTGAATATTGGTAAAAGTGCAAAACCAAGTTGGTCAAATTTCACCAAGCGGGTAAAGCCTAGCCTACTCACGCGCCTTGGACGGTTCCAAACCTCACGCCACGTCACGTGAATTACCGAAACCTCTCTATAAATACACACTCACACATGCTGTGCAAAGTATAGGCATTCCTTCTACTAAAACAAATTTCCAGAAGCGTCTAAGTAATATCATTTTCTTTTTTCTTTTTCTTTTCGTTCTTTCTGCTCTCTCTTCTCCTCAGGGAAAATGGGGACGGCGATTCTTCGTTCCCAGGATTGCCTTCGAGGGCGGCTTCGCCACGAAGCCCTAACCCTAACCCCTCGCTCCGGATCACGCCGAAGCCCTAATTTTTCTAACCCGAACCCTAATCACAGCCCCAACTATGGCTCTAACGCTAATCTTCATCAATCTCGCCGCAGGAAGAGAAGTCCGATGGGATTCCAATCCAATCAACATGATCGCGGTCGAGATCGGTACTCTGATCGCGCCATGGTTGCGAAGGTCCCGGCCAAAAACCTGGTGATGGGCCAGGTCAAGATCCTGAGGCGCGGGGAGGCCTTGAGCCCGGAGAAGAACAACCGAGGACTCGGAGTTGTTTCCGGCGATGCTGGCAAGCCGAGGGCAAAGAGCGAAGATGTTCCAGATTTGGTACTGGGATCGACGGACCGTTTGGGCCCCGACCCGGAGACTGTTCAGAAGCAGATTAAGGTTGCAGAATTCAAGGTCATGGATGCGATTTACGCTGGATCGAGCGCCTTCTACGCGTCTCCACCCCCGAGCTCAGTGCCTTTGCCTGCTTTTTTGGGAAGGAACGGCACGGCGACAAGCGATCTGCGTCGGCTGCTGCGACTCGATTCGGTGTGACCACTCGGCGGCATTCGATGGCTGGAAAGCAGGGGAAAGGTTCTGGCTTGGCAATCTGGCAGTAGGGGTGTTTGAATCGATTGATAGTGATGAATACGAGGGAGAGTTGAAAATTGTTCGGTTTGTCTCAATTGCTTCCTTTATTTTTTCAAGAGGAAAGTTATATTGAGTGTTAGCAAATGATAGCGTGTTGCTAAGTTTCTGAATATGAAAGAAGAAGAAGAAAAGGAGTAAGTAGTAGGAAGTTTGGATCTTGCTTTGTATATCCTCAAGTAGGAGTAAATGTGTGTGAGTTAATGGGCTCGTAGAAGTTATAATGATGTAATTTGAGTCTGCGTCTGTTTCGTCTTCTATTCTCTCACTATAATGTTAGAAGTGTGTATTCATAAGAACAAAAGAATGTGTTAGTTTTACATTTGTTGGAATAAAATCTTAGATTTGTACTGCTTAATGTTGCTATCAATCATTTTGTCAAGTTTTGCAACTTCTCTCTCCCGCCGTTGGTTTGAATGTTCTTTGGATGCTTATCTTTGTTGTTGTTGATGCCAAGCCTCTGGTGCTGATGATGGGAAATGGGATTCGAAGTTTTTCTTGTTGGAAATGGTTTCGGGAATAATATAGGTGCCCTGCCCCTACAACAAGGCTGCTGCAATTTCATTTCTTGTTGGTAAATAAAAGAATCTGTTAAAACCAAAACCTCAGGCACACACAAGACAAGAAGCCAGCAGCACTGCAAGGCACAAGGCTCAATCCTAATAAGAAATGGACGTTATTATTTTTGAAGGATTGCTTTCTTGCTTGCATGCTGCAGTCAACACAAGAGATTGCTCTGGGGCTGAGAATCCTGAGATCATTTAAATAAAAGCATAGATATTGATTTGATATTGCTGCTGACTTAATTGTAAGGGTGGTCATGTGCTTACTTCGTTTATATCCACTAGACTCTAAAACATGTCACACTGTGGAGTTGTTTGGCCTACGACTAATAGAGCTATCAACTTCAGGATATTCAGGCACTATCCTCTTCCAGAACCAGTGCTTTCTCCACATCAGTATCATCTCTTCAATAGGAATTCCCTTGGTTTCAGGCAGGAACACGTAAACGAACACCGTCATCACAGTAATCCACCCAGCAAAGAAGAGAAAGATCCCGAATTTTAACGCACATAGGAGGGCAAGAAAAGACTGTGCTATGATGAAGGTGAACAGAAGGTTCACAGCCACTGTAACGCTTTGTCCGGCTGATCGGGTTTCCAGTGGGAATATCTCGCTTGGCACTGTCCAGCCGAGCGGACCCCATGACCATCCGAAAGCTACCACAAAGAGGCAGATCACTGCCACCACCAATACTGAGAATCCTTTTGATAGCTCTTGATTCTCACCTAACTTGACCCCCAGGATTATGGCGACTATGACCTGTTTCACACTCAAGAGGAGAGAATATTAAGTGTTTAGAAAGCCTTCTAGAAATCCAAAGGAAAGAAGGAATTTTAATCAGTTGTTAGTGTTTATGAAGAGAGATCAATTTTACCTGGCATAAAATCATTATTATTCCACCACTAATGAGCAAAACTCTTCGACCGAGCTTGTCAACTATTGCAATAGATATCAGTGTAGATGAAACAAGAACTGCTCCAGTTAAAGCCGAGGAGTAGAGAGCAGCATTTCCCCCAAACCCCATACTTTGAAACAACACTGGAGCATAGAAGAGAATTGAATTTATGCCTGTGAGGATCTGGAATGTTGGCATGAAGATTGCCATAACCAGTTGAGGCCTGTTCCTTCTCTCCAGGATGTTCCTGAAAGGGTGCTTTATTGCACTAGCAAACTCACTTGCATCTAACATGTCCTGAAACTCTGCACTGACATTTTCGGTTCCTCTGATTCTCTCCAGAAGTTTTCGTCCTTCTTCTTTACTTCCTCGTTCAATTAAGCTATTTGGTGTCTCAGGAAGAAATATTCCTCCCACCGTCATTACTGTAGCAGGTACTATAGCCAGGCCTAGAGAGAGCCTCCAACCCCATGGTTCGAGCTTTTGTGTTCCATAGTTTACCATGTTTGCTATGAAGATTCCTAGCGTAGTTGCCAACTGAAACATCATGTTTAAGCCTCCTCGAAGATGAGTTGGCGCCATCTCTGATAGATATAGTGGAATAGCCTTTTAAGACACAAGAAGGAGGCAGAAAAAATCAGTTTTATTTGAACATTGAGGGTGCTTAACATACAGTTGGTTATATTCTGATTCATCTACAGTCTATGGTCAATAAATTGTTGCCAGAAAGAAGTCATTGTCTCTTCTGTAAATTAGATACATTTAAGTCCTTAATTAATATTCTCACATTCGTGCTTCTCACCCTGCCATTTGGCTCATGTGGTAGGCCTTAAAGGAAAACAAATTTACATTTGGTAGTGATTAAGGATAAGCAAAGTGTGATACCTGATTTCCAAATCCAATACCAACACCAAGCATGATCCGACCCAAGAGAAGCATGGCCAAATTGGCAGCTGCAGCATTTAGAGTAGCTCCAACAAGGAAACTGATTCCACCACAGATTATACTTCCGCGCCGTCCATAGTTTCTTGTAACTGGAGAAGCCACCAAAGATGCAACTAAACCGGCGAGGTACAGAGAAGAGGTGAATGCTGCAAGACCTTGGTTGTCGTACTTGCAGTAGTTGTTTTCATGTGCAAGCATTTTTTGTTTGTACACCGTTTTGAAGAATTTATGAAGAAATCCATCCATTGAGGTAACCCCACCTATTGATTGTTAACCAACATTTTAAATGAAATCTTCAGCAAGACTATCCCCTCAATATTTCACACGCATTCAGTTACAAATTAATGCTGAAGTTCCAATAGTTTGTGATAGCTTCATTTTCTGCTGATTGATTCATTCATGACCATCAAAAAGTAGAGTAAAATTCACATGAATCAATCTGCTGATAGACTAACCATGACATTTTTCATACTTCCTAAATTCTTATATTATATTAGAGCAAAAAGTAGCAGAAATCAGGAATTGCAATCTAGATCTCGGTAGAGCAGCCTCTGGAAACACTGCATGTTGTACATATATAATTCAGTTTCTATTCTGTTGTTACTGGTTTCAATGATAATTAATCTCATCACCATTTGTTGCATGTTAAACTTGTATTTCTCTGTTTCTCAACCAGATTTCTTAACCAGGGAAAAGTGATGCATATTTTTCTCCCTTCTCTTTTTTAGCCAGCCAGATATGCAGAATTTATAATACCAGGTAAAAAAGCAGAACTTTTCAACATTAACTTTGCTTTCGTGTCATCATTCTACACTTGTACGTCTTGGTAGATTACGTCATCAAAGCCAAAAAAAGCCCAGAATCTAAGGAAAAGAGCTTGGCAAAAAAGCAGGTGGGTGGGTGCGGTGAGGAAATGAAAAGGTTACCTGAAATTCCGATATCATAACCGAAAAGTGAGCCGCCAACGGCAGCAACAATGCAGGCAACGATAACATAAGCGGTGAGCTTGCCTTGGTACTGCTCTGCTCTCTCCTTGGCCACGCCGGCTGGAGCAAAAGACCCACCTGCCATTTCCAAACAGAAAGGAGCTGCTTCTGAAACTTCACCAATTTCTCTGAGATTCTGATGGTACAACACACAGAAACAACGTTTTTAACCTTTTGAAATGAAATGAATGAATATGATGAGCCTGGCTCACTTGGATTTGGTTCGGGTTTTTATATCAAAATCCCAGTTGACTGAAATGAAATGAAATGAAATCCCCACTTGGCTCTCTGAATAGGACAGAAGTAATATCCCGCAGCGTTGAGCTTAGAAAAAGAAGAAAGAAAATTTGTTTATGTTGATGTGTGCGTCAGCATAGTATAAAATATCGAAAATATCGATGAAATATCGATGTTATTATCGTTTTTTAGATCACGAATATTTCATAACATATCCATGAACATATCATATAAATATCGATAATATCGGAAAATATCGATGTCGATAATTTTGGTCACAGTTCAGCAATATTTTGTCAAAATATCGCTATAATATCGTTATAATATCGAAAATATCGATGTAATGAAAAAAAGGAAAAAAAAAAGCCCAAAAGAGATTCAAACCTTGCCATTTCACTCCTTCAATGCCTTAACCACTGTGTTGCTTATGTTTCTATGAGAATATGCTAAAATATGTATATTTATATTGTTTTGTTTTGAACAATTACATGCAAAACTATTTTTGTAATTTATCATTTGATAACTGCTTTTCATAATACACTTACTCTACACATAGAGATGATGAAGATAGTGAAAATTTTGAACCTCATAAGAATTATGTATGGTACCAAGTCACTCATATATCTTATCATGCAATGTATAAAGTGTTAAATGTTGTAGTAAATCGTTATATATAAATGATTATGGTGTGTTTAATCTTCTTTCATTAATTACTAAATATTTTCTACACTCACAGCGTTTATCAGCTCGCTATATAATCAACTTAAATCAGTTAAACCCATCGTGCAATGTATTTAATCCCAATTTTTTGTGATAAACTAATAGATAATTGAATGAATAAACATCCTCCAAAGTTTCAATAAAAATTTCCAAGTTTCTCTTACAATTTCCGTGATTTTTATACAATTTTTATCGATATCGATAATATTCCGATATTTTCATCGAAATTTCAGCATTTTTGGATTACCGATATTTTCGATACCATCAATACTTTAGACCTTGTGCGTGAGCGAAGAAAGAAGAAACTCTATTTTATTGTAGTTTTGTTTTCTTTTTTGTTTCGGGGGCGATATTCGCTGCCTTGTAAAGTCATACTCCTGTCATGTGGTGTGTTGAATGCCACCGGAGTGCGGAAGTTATGCGGGGAAGAGTGAATAGCTCCCCTTTTTTTTGTTGCAATGTTATAACTTATTACAATGGTCGACATATCTAATTCTTACCTTAACCTGGATTTTTTTGGTTGATTTTACTTGGTAATTGTACCGTACGGATTATCCTTTCCTTATCCCAAGTGGATGAGACATTCATTTATGGTAATTAATAAAAAGCAACCAACAGATCCCTTCACAGAAGGAAATGCAATTCCTTGAATATTTACATTTGGATTTTGAGTTTATTATTTCTTTGAGTGTGGATAGCCCTGTTGTGGTGCATAAATAAAAAGAGAGAGTGTTGAATTGAATCAGTGATTTAATGCTGTATCTACAATATTCAAGAATGAAATCATGAAACTAGAAAAAGAGAGAGAGAGAGAGAGAGAGAGAGGTCTCAATTAGCTTTTATGATGATGATGAGTCGAGAGAGAGAGAGGTCTCAATTCACTTTTATGATGATGATGAGTCAAAATGTGGATGGTCTATTATGTTGAGTTGTAGCCTCCGCTGTCCACTTTGGTGGGCTGGGCAGATTGTTGCATGCTTTTAGTTTCATATTTGATGCAGAATCTCAGATGTTGTCTGCTCTGTTTGGAGTTGGGTGAGTGAGACACAACATGTATGGTATAGTCCTAGTCTTACTTTTGCAAGTCTTTAGCCACTCCGCAATTATATTAGCACTAAAGTTCGATGCTTTGGATCACACACAAAAAGGGCAAAGAAAAGGTGCTGGATTTTAGTAAGATAATCTTCTTCTTTATTTATTTATTTATTTTAATATTCTGGATTTAAGTTATTCTTGTAATTTAAGATGAGCAGCTGGCTGTTGAACCCCTTGAATGATTGTTGGTTAGTCTGCCTCTTGAATGGTTGTTGGGGAATATCCCAATCAATATTTCTCTCTTAGTAAATTTAGGTTTTAGGCGCAAAAAAACTTTCGTTTTTGGAAAAAACCAAAATTTTTCCAAAATAAAAATAAAAAAATCTCTCAACTTTCAAACAAAAAGCATGCAAATGTAAGGAATTCCTCAAGAACTCCAAAAATAAATAAAGGCATTTTTGTCCATTTTGGCTTCTTTTCAAAATATCTCTTCTTTCTTTCTAGTATTGCAGGCAAATCTGATAGATGAGGTCCCAGAAAAAGCAAAAAGGTCGTGAAAGTTGGGCTATTTTATGAAAATTTTCCTCCTCATATTCAATAGCATCAAAGTTAGGCTTAGGATAGATGAACTTCCCAATGTGAAGGGTATCTTTTCTCAATATAAACAAGTAAATAAAACAAGGGTTTAAAAAGACAAGTCACAGCAACTAATTCAAGGCTGAGTGAGTGGATTCTACAAACATCAAGATGATTGTACAATTTGTCATCTCAGTCTTATCAACAAATATCAAGAAAAGAAAAAGCCAAACCATCTCAGTTTTCTTGTTTATTGATTACGTTTACCATTTTGATTATGAATCGAAAAGAAATGAGAGAGAGGTTAGGCATATGAGGTTGCGTGCTGCGGTGATCCTATCTTGTTGTCCAACTAACCTAGTTGGTGACTTTTCGTGGATCAACTACTAATTCCACAACAAAGTCACACTAATTTATTTAATATTAAATTTATTAGATACTAATAATCAGAAAGGTTGAATTGTGTGTGATTTTTCTGCGGTTCTCTCTTATCCTCAAATGCATTCATAACAATAAACAGAAATTTCTCAACCAGATCATTTCATTGGAAAGGTTTGATTACATTTTGTTTCTCTTCTCTATATACCCCTGCTTTAAGCTTCCATGATGCCTAGAAGCAAACTCCCCAATTTACTGACAGAAAGCATCTTAAAAGGTGTAGGATTCATCCTTGTTGGCTAATATACTCACATGTGATGCAGACTACATATATACTTCTTTTAGTTTCCACTCAAAATATACCACTTAAGAATCCCCTGCAATTTGAAAAGGAAAGAAATAGTTAAAATAGCATACCAGAGCGTTGTGGCTACAAACACTTCTGTAAGTTGAAGGTTTCTTACCAGAATCCCAAGGCTTTCTTACTCTCATTTCTGCAAAAGTTGATTGAGATGGAATCATTCAGTCAGGGAAGCGCTGGTCTATCAATTTTAGGGAATGAAACAAAGATAAGGGCAGGTGTTTTCATGAAAACAAATGATCCTTAGTGAGAATTTACCTAGGCTTTCCTTCGAAAGCATCATTCACTTCATCGGTACTTGGCTTTTCAGGAAATGTAGACAAGATAACATACTTCTCTTTCCCAGAAGGGTCATCCACCCTCTTGTACAGTTCGTAACGATATGGATAAGACATCCTAAGACATGAGGTGAAAAGTGTTGAGTACACTTACAAATGTCAATGTTCATAACATTTCAGGCATGGCATAGTGGAGTAGCAAGTGACACTAAGCTTACCTGAGAGCACCCATAATTGGATATTGGGTTCCTGCATAATAGAGAAGCCGAAAGAAATAGCAATTTTCGAATGATGAAGCATACTCCAATCTCTTGTCGCGCCCCATGGTCTTTAAAAGGAAACACAGTCAAGAAATTGATTGGTTTCTATCAAGTTAATTGAAGTCTCTAGTTCTTAACTTACTTGCATGATTCCACTCGAAGCAGGCAAATCCTGAAATTTAAAAAACTCTATCAATATATCCACTTAAAAACAAGAAATTGCATAGTGTTGCTTAAGGTTTTCTGCAAATGCATAATGTGATACCAGAAAAGACCCTAGATCGGTCAGTGTACTACTCATAAGCCATAACTTCAAAGTGAAACAATTTCATGGTTTTAAATTAGATTTCCTTTACAAAGTTTTAAGGAAAGGGAATAAATGTGGATAAGAATTACTTGGACACGTGGATATCACATAACTATAACTGCAAATCATTTCATCAAGATGTAGCATAGAAACTAAACCTTGAGCCTGGGATTGATAAGAATTACTGGTCGGTCCCCAGCAGCATCGGTCATAGCTCTTAGATCCTGTAAATTTAATAAAAGGGCTCTGAATAACAACAGATAGGTAGAAATAAAGCATGTCAAGTACAATTGCTCTCTCCAACTATAATAGTGGAACATTCAATCATCAAGATGCTTACATCGATAATACAATTCCCAACGGCATTTTGAGGAGCTACTAAGATAAACAGGTCATCTTGCTCATCTACCTCTTTGCCACCTGCACTTGCCAAAAGAGAGACTAAGGGTATGGATATCATAATCATGTTCTGTTGAACTTTTCTTTCTTTCTTTTATTTTTTTATTTTTTTGTAAGGAAATTCTATAGAACATATGTGAAACAAAAAAAGGAGGAGAATTTTCATGTTAAGTGGAGCAACTAGAAGACAAGGACTGAATCTCCAATGCACCAATCATTGATGTGGAGAAGAGTTGTGTTAATGAGTTATACACATCATCACGAATTCATAATGGAAGAAGCATTATTCCAAATGTCTCAAGGCATTTGGAGGACCAATATCTAGAGATGCAGTAAAATGAACATCAACTGTCGAGCTGACAAATGCATGACATTTCTGTACCTATAGAACCAATATTGATAAACGTCCCCATAGCCTCATATTCACCCCAGTCCATGAACTCCAAGATTTTTCGAGTACCAGCAAGCTGTAATGGCATTCCAGCAAGAGCGCCTTCCCCCATAGAGCCTTGAACACAAACCTGACAAGCAAAATTTTGGATGACTCCTGGAAGAGCTTACATTATCGTTGGCCACTAATCTAAATCAGTAGCAACCAGGACTAAATTACCTTGACATGTTTCCCATCATCGGCAAATGAAAGAGCAAGAGATCGAACAAGTTCCATTAAGGTACCTATTCGATAAACATCCTGTGCATCATAAGATATGGTTAACTCCAAACAGATTTAGGAATACTAAGGTAAATGTCCCTTACCATTTCTGGGTTCAGCTCTGGAATATTAATCTCCACCTGCCAATTTTCAAAGACTGATTAAGATAAATAATAGACTTATCGAAACGGAAGATGATAGTAAAATAAGACTGAAAATGAATTTGTGTAACATAGTGGATGATGTCTCCGGATTAACCAGACCCCTAAGTCCTAACTGACATAATTGTAATCCCCTGTTTACCAAGGTTATTTGATGTCAGTCAAGGGATCCCAAGAACTACAGCATCTCGCCTGACAGTGCAGTGGCCAAAAAGAAATAAAATGCCCAAGAAAGAGACAATATGGTAAGGCTACGAGTTTGTCCACTGCTCCAAAACTATATTAGATGATATGTTCTAAGTTCTAAGTAGGAAGACAAATTTCGTCTTTCTAAAGTAAGAATAATTCTCTATGATAAATGGTTGAGAATGTACAGGAGCATCTCACAACCCAGCTTGAAAATAGGTTACAAAATCAACAGAGATTTGTATATGTAACAAGCACAGTTCACCTTGGTACTTGAAGTTGCCTTAACATGCCTTACCAGGCCCAATGGTTAATATCCATGATCACCTATGCATTATAATTTATAAGTAGAAATGACCAATAAGAAACCTTTAGTCGAGTTCTTCCATCATTTATTGCTCTTTGGGTGGCCTGCAGCACATCCTCATAGAAATATTTCCTGATGTCTCTAGAATGTGGAATGTTATTCAATTTAGTAGGAATTCCCCTCCAGTTATCCTGTAAAATTTCAAAAGAAAAATTGGAAAGGAACTATAACAAATTATTTATCTGGATTAAAGATGACTGATTCTATAACTAAACATATACCTGGACTGAAGTTGACTGATTTGATTTCCCTGGAAAATGGAAAATTCTTAAAATCATCATGCACAGTAATTTAGAAAACTCATTTAGGAACAAGTAACGTCAACAAAAATAGATTTAAGACTCTCTTACAAAATCAATGGAGAAAAAATTTGCACACATTCTGAGAGAAACTCAGCTCCATATAAGTATTAATCACTTAAGTTAGGACAAACTCATATAATGAGCTTCAGATCCTGAACAGACTTACCTAATTTCATCTTCGTTTCTTTATCTTTCTGCACTTGTGACAATATAGAGTCTATTACTTCAAAAACTACTTCCTTAGGATGGTTCCCATCGATCTGTGGTTTCAAGAGCTTTAGTATAAAACATGAAGTCCTCTACACAGATTCATATAAAGAAACCGGAAAAGGAAAAATGATAACACTATATCACTAAACACTCACCTTTTTCATTATGTGGGAGTAAGTGGTTGAGATTGCATCAGCATTTTGCTTGTATATTTCAAGGCGTGACTTCACCTAAATGGAAAACGGAATGAAGTCAAAAGCTTCTGAGGCCCTATTTGATGGAATTCACCTAATCTGAACTTAGTATATCCTATATCCTTTCATACTATACTATACACATCCTAATGGATTTTATCTGCTCCAAAGTATTGCCATATCACATATAAAGGAAGAATGGACAAAATATCAAGTTACATGTGCATATTAGAAAATCAATTACAAGTTACATACGTTTACGAGAAATCACTTGGAATAACAATGTAGGACAGAAATTCATGATGTCAAACCATACCTTTTCCTCGGTGTCATCAGGACGGGTAATAAGTCTTGCTTTAATTTCCTCAGTCTCTGGAGGGAAACTTTTGAGATGGTAAATCTTCCCTGTAACTGGGTCTAGCCTTCTTCCAATACATCTGTCGATTAGAATTTCATCAGGAACCTGAGTATTAAGAAATAACGACTATGTAAAGATCAATTCTGTTTGTACAAAGCTTGTATGGATGCAATTGAGATGACTAAGGGGAAAAACTTCTTAAAAATACACGTGCATGAAACTACTTCTTTTCAGCAAAGTTATAATTTCCTTCCCAAATGTCACTCACCAAAAGACACCCAACCGTATTTGTCAAAACTAAGATATTATGAGCTGGAATTAAATGAAACAGCTAACATACATCATAAGGAATTCAGTAGAAGTAGAAAGCTTCCATTCTATACAAGACTCACATACATCTAATACAATGTAAACATCTGGTATTATCTTTAAACTTTGCAGGCTTTGTGCTTGGTTAAAACTTCGGGGGTAGCCATCTAGAAGCCACCCGTTTTCCTTTGCATCTTCCCGTGATAATCGTGCTGTGACCATCTACAAAGCAAGTGTTTTCGATACAATTACCAACTATTTGATAAGGGAAACTTACATCATGTAAGATTTTGAGTCATGAGTTGATAGAATACCGCAGTCACGACTTCATCAGGGACCAGACGGCCAGCATTCATGAACTCTTTGGCTTTATTTCCAATTTCTGTCCCAGATGACACTTCAGCTCTTAGAAGGTCCCCCGTTGATATGTGTACTAATCCAAACTAAAGAACCAAGAGAAAGAAAGAACTCATCAGTCATAGAAAACGGGCTATCCATTCCAAACACACACACCAGGCCCTTCTATATATAAACTTAACTCATAAACAATGAACAAGTAACTTATATCTATTAAAATGGTTACCTTGCGGACAATCAATTCACACTGAGTTCCTTTGCCTGATGCCGGTGCACCGGATATCATCACCTTCAGAGGCTCTTTTAAAGAACAGTTGAGTTTCAGTCCCTGTCAAAAACAGAACAGAAAGTGTACAATTAATATTCTTGTTTAATTTTTTTAAAAAAATTGACATCAAGCACAAGGTTCATATCTGTTTTTTTTTCTTTTCTTATACATTGGATTTGTAGGTAATCCTCAAATGGGCATTGTTGTAGAGTGGCAGAGAGCAGAGACGATTAGAAGATGGTTCAAGCGATACAGAGGAAGAAGAAAAAGAAGAAGAAGAGGGAAAAGGAGAAAAAGGAAACAGAGAGGGAGAATATAAACTGGAGGAGTGAACTGGAGAGAGTGAGGTGGGCAACATTCTTCTGCTCTCACTGTGTATGAAAGACAGAGAGAGAGAGGAGAGAGAGTTTTGGGTAGAAGTTTAAGCAATGGGGTAAAGGCAGGCCAACAAGTTTAAGCGGCTGATGCTAACGGAAAAACGGACACCACGAGTTATGTTTTCTCTATTGGAAAGGCTGTCTTTTTGGTGGCTTTTGACAGTTTTGTCCTGCTGGCCATTTATATGATAGGGGCCTCTCTCCTTTGGGAGGCAAGGCAAGGCAAGGCCTGTGCTATTTGCCTTGCGTTTTTTGTTGAAGATCGAGGCTTTGTAACCGAGGGAAGCCCTCTCTTCAATTAGAAAGAACAGCTAGCTGTTGTTGGTATCTCTACAAAAAAGTCTGAATTTTGGGATCATCACTTCATTTTCTTCTATTTCAATTTTGTTTAATCGGTTCTTATGAAATATCATTAAGCTAATATTTTTTTTTTTTTAAAAAAAAAACACTTCCTCATGTCGATTTATTCTTCCTACTCATGCATTGGCTATAACTGGTTAGAACTTCAGTTGGTTTATCGTTGTATCTGTGTCCTCCATAGTTGAACATGTTTAATGGAAAAATAAAAAATTGCACTATGATGCAGCAACTTGGCCATCAAGGGTCCACCAGTACTGAGACATTGGTGCTCTAATTCATACAAATAGCCTGGCAGATATGCGCCCAGGGAAGAAAAATCAGATAAAAGAAGCATGACATGAACAAAACCACTAGAATGCCACAAAATGTAGAAATAATAATAAACAGCTTTTGCATTCTAAAAACCATATAAACCAATCGAGTACAGAACGATACGACTCTCCTATCCGCCAGAATGCAAATAAACTTCGGTATCAAAGCTATAACCCATGATGTCCGTCTATTAAAGAATTTAGCAAAACTGGACGAATTATTGTTATTAAAATGAACTAAGTTCCCTAACACAACAAAATGAAAAAGTAACACATGATAGAGCACATCTGTAGAGTTTGCATTCTTTCTTCCCTTAATGATATCATTCACTGCTACTCTTTAAAGTGCCAATCTTTGAGTCGCTAAAGTTCTTCAGTCCAGCTTCACCGAAGAGAACAGGTAGTGCACAAACCAGAATGACGAAAGGAATCCAACTGTGCCTGTTGCAAGCATGATGGCCACCACCATGAAGAGCGAGTACCCCAAGTAAAGCGTGGCTGAGACAGGTCCACTTAGGCTCTTAAGATCAAATACAAGGTAGTTTATGGAGTACAAGAAAATGTAAATGGCAACCGAACCAGAAGCAAAGAAGGACTTCCACCACCATTTCCAGTCCTCCACACAAAGATGCATGTAGGTTAGAACTAGAGAAACCTCAGCACAAACCACAACAAGAAGGATCAATACGATGAAGAGAAACCCAAACACATAATAAACACGGCCCATCCAAATGCTAGACATGATAAAGAAGAGCTCAATGAATAGGGTGCCAAACGGAAGAGTGCCAGCCCCAAGAACCAACAGCCAGGATGGGTATTTCTGTGCTGGGATTTCTCTAGGAATCTGATTGGTTCGTACTGGGTACTCAATGTGAGGTGCCTTGGCCCCAAGGTATCCACCAATGAGGGTAAGGGGAACAGAGATGCAGAACCAGAGCAAAAGGAGAATAACAAATAGAGAAAATGGAATGGCTCCTGTGCTGTGACTACCCCACAATAGGAAATTCAGAGTGGTCAGAATCAAAAAGGCAATTCCAGGGAAGAAACAAGCAACCTTCCATGAGACTGAAACCCATCCCTTGTGATCTCCACAACCAATTGTCCTCCAAAGACGAACGGCAACATAACCAGCTGCAATACCAAGGATCATATAGAAAAATAGCATACCTGTAATAAGTGTCCCTCGAGAAGCTGGTGACATGAACCCAAGAGCAGCAAACAATATGGTCACCACTGCCATCCCGAGGATCTGAACCCCATCACCAACCATTATACACAACAGGGAAGCATTGCTTGGAGCACGGAAAACATCTCCAACAACAAGCTTCCAGCCAGACAACTCCTCATTCATCTGTGCTTGAGCCTCTTTGTCAAGCTCTTCATAACGAGTAAGATCCCTCCGAACAGTCCTCAAGAAGATCACAAGGACAATACCAGCAAGGAAAGTGATCACCATCAGAGAATTGAGAATAGAGAACCAATGGACTTTGGATCCCTCCATCTTCAAATAAGCATCCCACCGCGAGGGCCACTTGATGTCACTCTCCTCAAATTCAACCTCATATGTGAAGACAATTGGCTGCTTTTCATTAACGGGCATTGCCACAGTGGTGGGATCACATTTAATAGGAGCAGGGTACTTTTCATACATTTTCGACTTCTTCACAGAGTCTGCATTATGCATGAAACTGCAAGGTATCACCTCAAATCCTACAATAATATACCCGGGCACATCTGAATCTGATTTGGCAACTGTTGGGATGACCTCCGCCCCATCACCAGTACCCATCACACGTGCTACATTGGGTTCCTCGTACTTATGAACAAGTACCTTGAACTTCAAATGATTAAACACATAGTACACATCCTTAACCTTAATTCCTACTGGATACCCAGTCCACCGCAACACAAAGCCCTCCTTCTTGGTATACCGGATCGCAGGTAAATTATCGAGAATCAAATTGACCTGATACATCTCATCAATCCTCTTCTTCAAGAGATTAAACTGATCTCCCGACAATGGACCCGTGTGACACAAGAAGATCTCAGACTCATTGGTGTGCATCTTAAACTGATATGGAGAGTTCTCAATGCGGTCTCCCATGAGGAGCTCACCGAGATTCTCAGCACTGTCCTTAACCCCATCTTGGGGCTGACAAAAGGGCAAACTGTAATAGCTAAAGGGTATTTCTGTATCAATGGAGGTCAGAGAGTTCACTTTCACCCCTAAGGTGTCCCCGACAACGTGCTTGTGAGGGTAACTACCGGGAAGGTACCACCCATATCCCGATTGAAATATCAAGAAAATGGTCAGAACCCAGGTCCTAAGTCGATGAGAAAATTCCATTCTTCAAGGTTTGTGTCAGATCTGGGAGACCCAAAAGAGAAAATGAGCAAAATTAAACCAAAATTTAGCAGTCTCTATATGGGTTTTCAAATTCAAGGAAGATTCAGTTACAAAATCTAATCAGACTATAACAGCCACAGCATTAAAGATCCAGCAATAACCATACAAATAGCAAAATAACTTGTTTTGTTTCTTTTTCTTTTTCTTTTTCTTTCAAATGAAGTGAGGATCTAACTGACCTTTAGCAGAGTGTCAGACATGGACAACCCAGAGAAGACGTCTCTACGTGAAGCAGCAGAGATCTTCGAGCTCCGGAAATCTGCTGGGTTTGGGATTTTAGGAAGGAAAAGGCCAAATAGGAGTGAGGATTGGGGCGCAATGCAAATAGCCAATCAATATATGGTTGGTCTTTCTTCGAGAGAGCGCCACTGTTTTGGCCTTTTTACTATATGGATCCTAAATGCCCCTACACAATGTCTGAAATGCCAGATCTGATCTCGCCTCAAGTCGCATTTTCATTGATTCGTGTCCTTTTCCGAGAATTGCTATTTTGCCTAATTGCCTGCCTGGAGGCTGGATCAGACTTTTTATTTTATTAATTATTTAAGAACGTTGTTGGTAAGTCATTAACACGGCATTTAAAGAGTACAAGAATAAAATAAAAGAAAAAAACCATTTTCATAAATTTTGGGATGAAACACGTCATTGTGTGGTGTTGATATAAATTGTGGTTTTTCTTTTTCTTTTCGTGTCATAAAAGTTTAGTGAAGTTATTCATAAGCTTAACATTAGCACTACAACATATACCATCAAATCATCTTGAAATATGCTACGATCAGTCGTCTACACATAAATATTAATAAAATTTAATAAGTTTTCGGAACTACGCAATTTCTTTCTTTACATAACACTCATTGTACGTGAGTATATATCTTTTATTAGTCGCTATTATATTCATGATAGTATCTATTTCCCTATTATCATCATAATATGCTATAACATCCCCTTTTTACTCCTTAATCAAGCATGCTTTTTGACTAACTTTTAGTGAGTTGGAATCAATTTGAAAAAAAAGCAAGATGCCAAACTGCCAAACTTTGATTTCAATTAGAAGCTTAAGGGGAAGAATTCTAAAACAATTACATGTATTAGTATTACCATCTGTCAGGAAGTCACGGCGGAAGATCTTATTTAACCTTTTTTTTTTTTTTTTCCCATAAGTCGCTTCATATTGACTTCTTCAATCACTATTTTTACACGATATAAAATGCGTATCTCTGCCGTCTATCCATTGTTTAATTTTTAATTTTTGAGACAGTGGATCAAATTATTTTTAATCTGGCAAGATGGAAAGTAAAGACAAATAAGGCTCAAGATCGAACAATATAGCAAGTATATCTTAAATGATTCCAGTAATCACACATTAACATACGATTCACGACTATGATAAACCCCCATAAGTATTTGAGCTCGCTGGTTTAATAATTTTTCTTCTTTTTAATTGAATTTGAAAGTAAGATGCAATACATAAAAGTTCAAATTCTATTTGAGACTGCTTATGAGAAAAAAGCTGTCTGAAAAGGCGTTTGGCAGAAAATCTTATTACTAAGAATAGCAAAATAGTGATATTTCCATTGCAATCTGAAAGAGCTAAAAACAACTTTCTATTTGCATTCAGCAGAAAATATTTAAAATATTTCTTTCACTTTGAACTGCCTTTAAAGGGCAAAAGACTTCCCCGTTGATCGGAGATAGCAGAACAATGATATCTCAGTTGCAAGTAAGTATTTCTCTTTAAAAGGCTGGTGTTGTATTTGTGATTGAATCACCTTCCAATGTTTAACACATTCTTCCCTCACATTTTGTCAAATTAGAAAGCGGATGTTCTTCCATGACCATGTTTATATCTCACAAGACAAGCCCATGTGACCTTGATTTATTAACTTTGCTGCAAATTGCAACAAGGCTTCAAAATCACGAATAAAGACGGAACGAAACCGAGCACGTTTTCTTTTCAATGATAAAAGTAGAACGTACAGACAGATCTCTGGTGTGAGTATAAGACAACTAAGTTAACATAATGGTAAAACATGTATGTGCAGAATTAGCAGAACTACAAGAAAACGAAATTGAAATTGAAATTAAAATTAGCATAGCAATTTAAGCAACACATAATATCTTAACCTGAGGCACCTAATCCCCTCGATTTTGGTAGCCTGACTGCAGCCAGAGGGTTGACGATGCCTTGTGAATCTTTCCCCAAACCCATGCCTTCAACAAAACCCATCTTTGCCATCATCTTTGATCCAAATCCTTTGGTATGTTTTTCAAAAGATCCAACTTTCTGAGGTTGAGAAACTCTTTGAGATTGAGCTTTGTTTTTCACTGGATTACTCTTTACTGGGGTGTTATTTACTGGAAGGTCAACGGTGTTGGAAAATTCCACACCCAACCCAAGTGATTTAGGCCGTTGGATCACTTCAATGGGCGCTGCCATACCTTGTCCATCTTTTCCTAATCCACCACCTTCAATAAATCCCATTTTAGCCAACATTTTTGATCCAAAACCCTTAGTGTGTACCTCAAACGAATGAAACTCAGCTGCACTTCAACAACATCCTTATTTTTAGAACTTGGGTCTACTGAATCAACAGTTGTGCTCTCAGTCGCTGATTGCATCACACCACTTGACACAAATGATACCGGTTGATTAGGCATATGAATCCATTTTTCCACCAAGTTTCTGTTCATAGGCTCTGCCACTGCCACGCTTGGCTGCGATCTTCGGTGTCTTTCTTTGAGTGTAATGTTTAGATTCTGGTGGCTTTAAATCAATTCCTTTTCCAATTTTCTTTGACCTGCTTTTGTCTCCACGGGGCTCAACAACAGAAAAATCAGCATCCTCCATGTCAGCTCCAATCAGCTGAAATACAGAAAATAATCATTCAATTTTGCTGCACAGATATATATAGGATCCAAGCATATAGTGACACAATTCAAAGCAGAACCAGAAAGGCAATGAGAAACAAATAAAATATGAATAAAAAAGAGCCAGACCAGGCAACACGTAATTATAACTATGAAATCTAATGAACCTTTTCAAGACGAAGTCTATCACTTGCTGATGGCATGCCTGTGTGCTGTGTCCGCATCACTGTTACAAATCTGGGAAAAGAAAAAACATCAATACCATGTTTTCCTTTTGTAGAAAACAAAAGGAAATTATGTACCTCTTCTTGCCAGATCCTTGGCAGGAACTCCTCAGGCGATAAATTGCTGCTAATCGTTGCACCTAAAATATCAAAAGCACTATCCATCAAAGAAAGAATTTGATGGACACTCCTTCAAGGGATTTTTAAGCACACTCAAAAATGGCTACAGAACTTAGGTTAAACCCTAACTTTCATTTGTTATATTGCGGTCAAGAATCTGAGACATGGTAACAAAAATTTAGGCTTCAAGCTTACAAGAAATCTCTAAATTTCAATGCTTTGGCATGAGTTTTGCGTCTCTGTGTGTGTGTGTGTGTGTGTGAGAGAGAGAGAGAGAGAGAGAGAGAGAGAGAGAGAGAGAGTTAAACCAATTTCAATTTCAACAAAAGTTACAAAATTAAGCACCTCAAACAATATTCCACTAAATAAAATTCCTAGATGAACCATGCGAGCAAAAGTGCAAAAATTGAGACTGCAAGGATTTACAAATTGCAACTTAAAAGATAAATTAAAATTATGTACCTGGCCACAATCCCGGGAATGCATAGGTTGAAAAGAAAACATATCCACTCCATCCAAAACAATCTGCTCTATTTTCTACAATAGAAAGAACAAAGCTGTAAGATAGTGTGTGATTGCTAGAATGAATAACAAAAATGAAATTTTGAGAGGAATGAAATAGAATCAAAATAAGGAACATAGAGAGTTAAAAATCACCAATGAATGTAATTGGTACCATCCAAGGTTCATTCCCGTTAACTGGACACTACCTAAGTTCTTTCAGAGAGTCAAATGTTTAGAACCAGCGTGGACAGCTCTATTTATATTCACAATCTAACTAAAACGCATTACACCATATATACTACATGAGTATAACTGGGTACACATCTTCACTGAAAAAAAAATAAAAAATTTACCAAATTGATTTGCTCAAGATCAAGACCTCGCCGTAGCATTCTCTCCCTACGCTTCACAGCAATCATTTCTTTACGATGTTTCTTTTTCGTACCTGAACGGAAAGTTAGAACAATAAATAGTATGAGGCGAAAGCATGAAGGACAATCCACCAAAAAAATTACAACGTTTCTTTTTCGTACCTGAATGCAAAGTTAGAACAATAAATAGTATGAGGAAAAAGCATGAAGGAAAATCCACCAAAAAAATTACAATATCATAGAGGAATCCTGTCTCTGATGCACAAAAGGTCCTCAGACATTTATTACCCCAAGGTTGGTGAGCAAATTTTCCCACACAGTCAATTCAATGGAGATCCTAACTATCTACTTTTTATCAAATTCCATCTCAAAAAGGATACTAGGACTGCTAGAAATTATGGAATATAAGAGCAAATGTCAGAGACATATTAACTTGGCGCTCAAAGAGAGCCATATCACATCCCCTTCATGGAAGAGACGCATGTTAACCAAGTTAAATATATGAAAGCAAAACTTATAGAGATAAGCATATCTTAGCAATCTTATACCAGGAAAATGTCTTGAGAATTTACTCCTTTGAGCTTCTGAAGGCCAAGATTGAGGAAACCTAGCGACGGGCTTCTTTTTTGCAAAAACAGTTCTCGGATCCTTTACAAGCATTATGTCATCTATAGCCAAAGACTTAGCATGTCTTTCCGTCACATTGTATTTCTTCTGTGAATGGACCTTCCTCCTACCATATTCTCTAGATGCATCCTGAAGAGCAATTCCGCCCAACTTCTGTAAAGTCTCATCAAAGCCACTCCTCAAAGAGCTATGCTTATCTGGATTATCCAATTCCTGTCCTACCAACCATTTGGAACTTAAAATGCTGTCACTCCCTCCAATTCCCTCTAAATAATCTTCTGCAACCTCATCATCTATATCTGAATCACTATCAGACGTGTCTTCAGAATCTTCACTTTCAGAGGATCCAAGTATTCCTCCTGGCTCAGAAGAGCCTGAGCTTCCTTCATACGGCGAGTCTCCATTTTCATCTTCTTCACTTTCTTCATCAGAAATATCTTGGGTGTATAATTTCATGCCTCCAATTGACAAAAATCCTGAGTTTTTCATAGGAGACATGTTTGTTGGCAGCTCTTCAGCCATCTCATCGCCAACTTCACAATCCATCCCTTCATTGACATCCATGTCTTTCTCAGAAGACAACGAATCAAAACATGAATCTTCCGGCTCTTCCATTTGCTTTGACGAAGCTTCAATGCCACTTGCAGTTCCCTCAAGTTCATCATAGAACCCCAAGCCTCTATGAGAGCTTTCACCTAACACAAAACTTGAACCGTATTGATATGTAAATTCCACTTCGTGGGGACTTGAAGCTACTGTCTGGTCCACATGAGCTACAATTTGGGTATTCTTGAAATCAACTAAAACCAAAGGGCAGGACTCGTCCATACTTTTACCTACATCATTGCCCTCGTGTAGTCCTGGAAGCAAACCCTCCTGTTCACCATCAAAGCATATCAAAACCAAGTCCATTAAAAAAAAAATTGAAAGACAGGAAAATCAGTTTCAATCTCATAACAGTCTCCCTCTAAACACAAATTTAGCTCGTTTGCTCTCTGACATTGCTGAGGTTGCATCCTGACAGCTAAAAATGTATTTAACAAGATAAACTGTGAAAGAAATGTTTAAAAGAAGAAGAAATAGGACACACCTGACGTTCAACGGAAGGGTACTGATATCCTATAGCATTAACATTAGATTTCCGAGACTCACTTTTAGAACCAGAAGCTACTTTTGCTCCCGATTTTGAGGCAAATTTGTTATTCGAACTCGGATTTTTCCCTGAAATTCAAAACCAAAACGAAATCCAAAACAGAAGCACAGAGGAAATCGAATCAGAACAAATGGAAAAATAGAAGCAATTACAAGTCCAATCTCTTAAATCCCTGTTTGGTCGCTCAGAAAAATTTAGGAAACAACAAAAACGAATAATAAAAAAACTAAGAACTTTTTCCAATCTGGGACGGTAATATGAAATCAATTCTTACCCAGTTCATCAAAACAAACAAATTTTGGCTATCTGATGTAAGAATCTTCAGTTCAATATAGGTTAAAAATGAATCAAAACTTTCATTTTCCATCTCACTTTCCTCTATTTTCCCGGGAATCAATTAGCAAAGTATGATCATTGATAGAGATAAAGGAAGGACCTCGAAGAGAGGTTTGAGGGGATGACCAATCAGATAAAACACCACCATCCACAAACAGAGCTCCTCGAGCATTGGATTTTGATGAAGATAACGATGATGTTCTTCTGCTGCTCCAAGTTACTTTGTTGTTATCATTGGTGTTGGGTCTTCTTCTTCCTCTTCCTCCCGCCATAGCTGCGCGTTTTGCCTCCACAGAGAAACGGAAACTCAGATGATATATGACCAGTTGGAGCTTTGGATACACAGAGAAGGGTCTTCTGGATCTCTATAGTCGCAGTGAAAGCCCATGCGTACGGTTCTATCTGGACCGTTGAGGA
Source organism: Prunus mume (assembly GCF_029339155.1). Taxonomy (NCBI): domain Eukaryota; kingdom Viridiplantae; phylum Streptophyta; class Magnoliopsida; order Rosales; family Rosaceae; genus Prunus; species Prunus mume. The sequence goes on along the minus strand of NC_142705.1, from coordinate 1,922,370 downwards.
GATCAAACCAGTCGATGACTTGTAGAATCATGCAGTAGAATATGCTTAGCAGAATCCATGAGGCCTGCCTGAAAAATGGTCCAATCTTACCGGCAAGGTAAAAAGGTCCGAGCCCAAATTAAAGTGGGCCTGTACTGACTAATTCAATTTGCGAACCGTTCTTGGATTTAGCGGCTGCAATCTTCTCCTGTACGGGTTGGCCCGAAGCAGTACTCGGCTTTTTCTTTGCCCTTAATTTATTTATTTTTTTATTAAACACACACACACAACTAAAATTGAAGTATATTATTATTGTTTTTTTTCTCATATAAGCGATAATCTAAACAACTCTAACTTAATTAAATTTACAAAGAAAGAGGCGGCAAACTATCCTCGCCAAACTATAACTATATTGTTATTAGGCATGTATCTCATCCGATCATGCTGCCATAATGGGCAGTGGACCATAGCCCAGCTAAATAGATGCAAAGGCGTTTATACGTACCACAAAATTGGTAGTTGATTGATGATGAGGTGTAAAAGAAAAATGGGTCTTCTCCTCCCTTTGATTTGATAATTAGTTGGTTATTAGTTTGTTAATATTGCATGTACGTTTTATGTGACTTGTTGTGGTTGCCAATTAATGGTGTAAAGACTAATGATGAGCAGAGGCGGTTGGATGGAGAAAACCGATGAATTAAATGGACGTGTACTCCAAGTGGGGCATTACCAGATTCATATTGGCACGGCAGGGCAGATATTGACATTGGTACTATATATTTTTATAAATTTATTATTACATGATAAGACGGCCCAAAAACCTCCCCTCTACAAATACAATGTTTGCCAACTTTATTAACTCCAAAGTTTTTTTCACTAGGCTGACTGACTGACTGACAGGTGGGGTGGCAACTTCAATCTGCAATCAGTGTTCAATGTTGACTTTGCTAGCCACTGGGGTGTTTATTTTGACGCGTCTAATTTGTAGGTTCGGCAGGCCCAATTACTCTTAACCATTTTTTGTCCTGCAGTAAATGTAAATTGCATTGACTCACTGGAGCCCCTTCTCCTGTTGAGGCTGAAAAACTTGTATAAAATGGAAACGATATAGTTTTGTTATTTTCAGTCAATTATAGTTTGTTATATGAAAAAATTATCACGCATTATATATGATTAATTGAATATAACAAAATAATGTTATTTCCGTATTATATAAGTGTCTCTCCTGAGGAAGTGTTGGCCTGGCCTCACCTCTTCCGTGGCTCTCACAATGCTTGCTTCCAGTCTCGCGTGATATGACATAAACAATTCGTCCATATGTTGCTGCTGCTGCATGCTACTTGGTTTCTAGACTAGATCCGATCCCAAATTCTAATTAATTTATCTTTAGAGGAATATTAATTTTCATTATCGTCTATGTAATTAAGTAATGAAAGTTGGCTGGCTCCTAATCCCAACAAGCAAAGCAAAACTCATTTGACAGTTTTTCATGCTACAAAACTTGTTAGGTGTTGTTAGTTGAGAATCTGGAATGAAAGCGCAGGCACCAAAATGTTAAAATGCATGAATATATCTGCTTTAATTCTGCACAAGGCACCATTTCATTTCTTCATTTTCAAGCTACATTAATATATCCTGAATTAATATTATGAGTTTTGTATTTGTTGGTAACTTGAGACCCTAATTTCTCTCCTAACTCTTGGTAGACACATGGACAATTGCATGCCAAGCCTCGTGGACATGTACTGAGTCCATTAACCGACCAAAACACACGGCTTCAACGCTTAATTTACTGCCGCATATGCCGATACATTATACATACATACATAGACAGCAAACCCAAAAGCTGACAACCAACTTTTGTCTTGGCACCGAAACCTTGTAGTTTTTCACTATATAACTACCCGATAGCCATATTCTATAAATGCCCACCTCTCTTCCTAGTAACCCCTAAAAACTTCTTTTTTCAAGAGGGTGGTGGTGCACAACATTATTGTTTTGTCATTGTGACCTGTTCCAAAAGGGAAAAAAATCAAGACCTCCGCATGGCCTCCACGGGAGCCGCCGCGGACGGGCTATTCCGGTGTGTTTACGAGGGGTGCATCGCAGGGTCTGATGTAGGGGTGGAGCGGAGGCCTTACCACCGCAACTGCGGGTGCGCGCTGCATAACAAGTCACGTAACAAACAATGTACGCACGGAGGGCCTAAGTGCAAGAAGGTGTCATATCCAATGAGGCGGGCTTGGAGCGAGGGCTCTTTGGCATTGGTGGCTGCTGCTTCAGCTCACTCCTCTCCCTCTTCTTCACCTGCTCAGCATCATCATGTGGTGGCGGTGGGGAGGCAGCAGCAGCAGCATCCTCAATTGGGTACTTTGTGTGATGATGATCAGGAGGAGGAAGAAGATGAGAATATTGTTTTCTTCAAGGTTTGATTTGTACTAGTCTATATATGTTGATGAGTACTAAATACTACTACTCTTTTGATCCTCATTACAAATAAGTACATATACTCTGTTCTAATAACTATCGGAGCCCAGTTGACAGATTTCACAATCTAGTTTTGTAATTATGAATCTAATTTTTGAGTACTTTCTAGATTTTTGGTGGATCCTCCTCTTATTCCTCAATCTCCTTGATTCAAAACCAAAACTGGGGATTTAGGTGCTGATATTCCATTGGAATCAGTGCCATAAACATATAAAAATGTAAACGGATATATGTCCCAGATCAGATGGGATCTTTGATCAGGTTTTTCTGGAGTTTCCTGGATCCAAGATTAAATTGCAGTGGAGTTAGGTAGAAGAAAGAAAAGAAAGGCTAGAGTTAGAGTAGTGGTCCAGTCCAGTCCAGGTTGTAAATTGTAATAATCAGCCTTTGATTGTGTGTGTGTGTGTGTTTAGCAAATAATCAAATCAAATGCGAATAAAATTATAGAATACAAATGGTGCAGCAACAGCCACACACGTGTATTCTTGGCTGGATGTCTCATTTGGTCGGCTACTACCATGTTCAATCAACACGTTCCATTCCATCCATAACGGCTTTTACCAAACAGAAACAGAGGAAAATAAAAATTAAAAACAGAAACAGAGGAAAATAAAAAGCAAACAGAAGAAATGAAAATGGCATCCATGTTCTGTTCTGATGTCCATGTGTGGTCTCACTCACACTCTCGTTTCAGAATTCAGATTATTGTTATTATCAATTGAAAATACTATCTTTTTCAAAGTCTTCATTGAAGCTGGCTTGGTTGGTGATGGTACCACAAGGAATGGGAGAGAGAGAGAGAGAGAGAGAGAGAGAAGGACAAAATGTCACATGACATAACAACAATGAAAAAAATAATGAATAATAATAATATACACAGATTCTCGAATTGCAGGGGTCTTTGTAATAAACTGTCTGCGTGTATCAAGAAAATGGTTCATTGAAGATACAAACTAGAAATCAGGTGGTGCCAAATATAGTTCTTGGTTCCAAAGCTCAGAGTCACATGTGCTGCCAAAACAAAACTGAAACAAGTAGTGAGCAAAGGAAACATCATAGACAAAGGCGTCAAGTACATGATCCAACATAGGAAGGTGGAGAACACAAAGACAAAGGACAGGAGAGGACTACATCATTTTGTTGACTGCAATGTAATCCCTAATTCATTACCATTACCAACAAAATATATATTCATATTCAATTCCTGCATGTTTGGAATGCGAATGTTAATATAGAAGAGGATCCAATCTAAGTCCTTTTAAGTAAAGCCAAAAGGTGCTCATGGGAAGTACCAAATAGCCATGCCAATGCCATTGGTTTCTGCATCAAATTCAATATAAACAGTGTTTGAACCGCAGATATTCCACTGGCTAACATATGAAGAAACAATTATTCTGAACGTAACTCCAAGAGAGGAGGTGTTTAATGGAAATTGAGTTATGGATTGCCAAGAAGTAACAAGGCTTTTCTCTTTTTATTGAAGGGGTTCAAGTCGTCCCCTTCTACATAAAACTTCTACTCTATTTATAGGAGAAATCTAAATGAATTAATTTACAAGCCGACCACTTCGGCTCGGAGCCAAGCCATTTGTATCAGATTTGTTAGACGATGAGTGGTCGGGGTTCGTCCACATCCTCTGCTCATGATGTCCCTTTTATACTTCTACTAGGGGTGGACGTGGGCAGAGTAGCCTGTTGCGCACGGCGGTAGTCTCATCTGGTGAGGTGGTGAATTGGGTAGTTTACACCTAGCTTTTGAAGGGACGTGGGCACTCTTGATGAGGTACGGCAGGTCGGCGATAAGAGGGGGTCTTGTCATCGACGTGGCTGATTTGCATCTTCTTGAATTTCCTAAGGCAGCTCAGAGTCCGAGGCCGAGAAAGATTTGCTCGTTTCTGTCGGTGTGGTGCACAAGGCTCACATGTAATGTTTTTATTGGACGAACCGGCTTGGTGCATGCCGAGTGTCAACAAACAACATGCTATTCACAGCCTTAGATGACAACATAACAGAAACTAAAGGGAAAATGTAGGGACAATCCAACAACTTGTAAAAAAAACAACATATTCTAACTATTGAAGCCTCTAGAACACTTCATCTCAATGACATAGAAAAAAATTACAAATTATTTCCCACATGTTTATCCATAAGTGATATGAATGAAGAGTCAACTTACACAGCACAGAAACCACAAATTGGGCCAATTTCTATAACTAAATGATATCTCTACGGCCATCTCTATCAATGTTGGGGCTAAACTCAAATTTTCACCATATAAAAGACAACTATTCATGTATTGCCCAATTCAAATTGTTTTTTCCTCTAACCATGCAGACTCATTGTAGCTTTATTAAATTGTTTAAGAATGATTAACCAAAATTTAACCAATTTGTTAAGAATGATTAACCAAAATTTAACCAATTTGAAAACCCCAATTATATATTAAAAAAAAGAATCTAAATATCATGTAACATAATATGACATACATAAAAACTATCAACAATCAAATAATAGAAAGATGTAGACTTTGCTATAAATCAATGGAAAACTTGGTATGTGATGAATCTGCAACTGAAAGTTAATGGGAATTAGTTTGGGCTTGCTCAGTTTTATGGGGCCCACTTTTTGTCATGATAATTTTTCCTTAGTAGATGTTGTCTTTGAGCTTAGGTCCCATTTTGTCAGGAGATAGGTGGAAGAGGTTGTAAATGACTCAAATTTTATGGCTTGAAGGCTTGGGCTAGCCTTCCATCGAGTAAGTCGGGCCATGGGCCTTCTTCTTGTTTTGTTGGGTTTGGTCTGTATTTCTATGTTTATCACCCTTCTATTGTATTGTAGACTTTGTCGGCATTCTCACTGGACAATTTATTCCTATTCAAATACCAAACACAATATATCAGAAACAAACAAACCCATTCATCTCAGCAATTTCTTGAATATCCTAATATTATTAGATGATATTAGAAACAAACAAACAAACAATATATGATAAGTTGATAAACATAACATTAATACTGAATATCCTAATATTAGAAGACCATAAACTTCCAATTGACGAATTCTTCAAACATCTGGAGAGCACTTACAACCATCTCCATGATCTACAAGTAAGGCCTTATCAGCCGAGAGGACACTCTAGTCCAAACCTAGTCCACTAACTAATGGCGAGCTTTTCTTGATGGGCTAGGCACCATTGGCCCCGAATCTATGTGCCAAATGATGATTGAAAGTGCTCTAAGAGCACCTCCAGTGGCTCAAGCGTGCAACAACAAGACTGGGTGGTGGGATCCACAAGCAAGGCCAAAGGCAAATATTGCCTAAGTTTGCTTGACGTCATTAATGACATCAGAACTTTATAAAAAAGAAGAAGAAACAAATCTATAAAAAAAACCAATAATTTCATAATTTTTTCAAAAAATAAATACTTAATCATATTCTTCACTTTTCACACTAAAATTAATGGTTTAAGTATAAAAAATAGAAAATAAATTAAAGGGAGACTTTGGAAATTTTGTAAATGGACAAAATTGCCCATATTTATTTTGGTTTCCCTTTCCCTTTGATTTGAAAGTTGAGAGATTTTTGTCTTTTTTGAAACTTTGGTTTTCAAAAAAGGCTACCTAAATTTACTTTAAAATAAATAGTAATTGCCCTTTCTCTTTGGAGTGGAAACAAAAAAAGCAAATATTCACGTAAATAGTAACAAACTTTATTTTGCCTTTGCCTCTGCCTTGCCTTTACCTTTTGGGGGTGGAGGTGCTCTAAAGGTCAGGTCGGTTGTAAAACAGAGCTGTGATCAGCTGCTGCAGTCGAAATCAAAATCTTTATTTTTGCTCATTTTCTCGTATTCGGCATGGCTAGGCTATTTACCTCAACACAATAGTTGCTAAGACGAGAAAATGGCTGTTGAGATGAGATGCTGCGACTGAGAGGAGAGGGGAGAGAGAGGGGGGCAGGGGCAATGTTGTGATTTTCAAACACGCGTGGGTTCACGCGTGCAAACGTAAAAAAATAAGTATGGATAGACAAAAGTACCCTTGTTTCTTTTTTCTTGTCAATATTTGCGAATTGGCCCCAGGGTCGTTTGTCGTATCTGAAAATAATTGCCTATTGAGGACAATATTTGATTTAAATTGAAGTTTTAGAAGGTGTCTCACGTGCCCTACTAACAGTAACAGACGCTTGTTCCTTTCCTTCTGATTATAATCTCTCTCCCAATTCCTTGGTTGGTTCTTCTTCTTCTGATGCTTGCTTGGCACGTTTTGAACCCTAGTCTGGTGGGGAACTTATAATATTTCTAGATTTGCAAAACAAAAGGAAGAATTCCAGTTAAGTCTGATCAGTGAAAGCAGCACCATTAAGAGAAATCTGAATGTACGTATACCTAGTTCTAGTTCTGTAGGGCTTGAATTGCAGTATTTTCTTTTGAGTATCTGCTGTTTGTTTGTCTGTTTATATAAGAAACTCAGTTGTTGTGTGAGATCTTGTATATTAATGTCTGAAGCTATAACTCCACTGACAAAGATATCAAATTTGAAACTCAACCTTAAAGAAAAAAGGGGAAATATCAAACACTTTGCATGCAGATGCAGTCATATGTATTCATCAACTCAAAGTTCCTCTACGACTTGATGCTAAACGGTGATGAAAAGGGTAAGCAAATGTGCAAATTTTAATGCAAGAAAGAACCATACATCGATGAAAACTTGACAGACAAAACAAAATTGAAGTAAAAACTAAAGATCCACCATCTCAACTCTAAGTGGTGCAAACTAATATAATAATTAATTAAGCACAAAACCATATTAGGTTTCCACATGAGTGATTAGTGGGTCGTTTACTTGCCTTACTTGTATAACTAACAAAAAGTGATGCTTGACTCAGACCGTTGTTTGTTAGTTTGTTGCATAGATTTAGTCACCAACCCCCTGCATAATTAATAATAAATAAATAAGAAAGAGCAGCATATACTTCTAATAACTAGTTAGGTAAATAACGTCTTCTGGATCAATCTATGCTAAAAAAGCCCTTCTCTCTCTCTCTCTCTCTCTCTCTCTCTGTTGAAAAACTAGGGCCCTGTTTACAAAGCTGAACAGTCGTCCTAGAAAGAGACGTTGTCTTTCTTACTTTGGCAAGAACCCCTTTTACTCAATAAACTTGTCTCGAGCTGAACAAGAGCACGTACCTGGGCTGGGAGGAATAGCACAAAGATTTTTCTTGATTTCTCCCACCCCCATTTATCATACATTGATGATGGATCCCCCACTTCTATAAATATATATGTTTTTGAAACGCATGCAAAAGTTTAAAAGCAGTCGAACACAACAAATACACTTAGCTACACAGCTTACCTTACACACAAATTTATACAAGAGATTGAAAGAGAAGAGAATGACTAGCGCAGGAGTTGCTGGGATGATGTTTCAGTGTGCATTTGAAGGAAGCCTGTCAATGCAGGACACCGAAATTGAGCGGAGGCCATACCATAAGAACTGCACTTGTGCTCTGCACAAGTTTAAGGGGGGTACATGCTCCAACGCTTGTCAAAGGAACATTTCCTTCCCAAAGAAACATTCATGGAGTGATGGTTCCTTGTGCATGCAGGCATCATCAACTTCCAAATTCTCCTCTCTTGTCGGCAACATGTCCATGTCCACTTCCACATCTACAGGAAACAGAGAAAGTGTGAATGGGGAATTCATAATTCGGCCTTGTCACATAGACGGTAGATATGGAGACACCTTTCAAAGTTGCAGATAACGTCTGTCTAACACAATGATGATTACGGGTGAGTTAAAAGAGATTAAAAGGTTAATTAGGAAGTGAGAAGCAATTTTATTTGTGAATAGTTTCTCATGATCTTATTCTTGTCCTTATTTAGTACTTCGATTTTGATTTTGAGGAAAATATTGTGGTTAGTTTGTTATTTTCTTCTTCCTTCTTCGTCCATGTAAATTCTACAGAGTACATAATCTTGCTGTAATTAAACGTCATTGTCGTCTTTCTTCAATACAACTGAAACTGCATACAACAGACTTATTCAAGTGCCTCAGAGTCTGACTGTTTGAGTTTATAATTGCATCGCAGGAGCCAAGCAAAATGGTTATGTTCTGTTATGTTTTTTATATTTTTAATTTATTTTAAAGTTGCAAAGATCAAATTCATCTCTAAATAGTCTTAGATAGGGCAACAGCTAAAAAAGCAAAGAAAGTTCTTAGCCAATTGAAATACGCGTATGTATTGGACAAAATGCAGGCAGGAGTTATTTGAAGTCTCTAGAGTACTATACACAAATGTAGTCAAAAACAAGAAGAGGAAAACTAGTTCCCTTTTATTTTCTTTCCTTCAAAAACAAGAAGAGATAGAAACAAGAGAAGATGTCAATGAAGAAACAGAGGTAAGTGAAGGTGAAAAGTAAATAACATTCAAACAACTTATCAAATAATTTTTCATTTTCTTTCACAGCTTTCCCTCACAAAAGTCTTCACGTCTCATTCGTAACATTTTACGTGCATCTTCTGATTACCGACTAAAAAAGAAAAAAGCAAAAAAGAATTCAGAGTAGAATAAAATTCTGTCCGTTCTTAATATGGAAGGGAGACACAAAGCCAAGAATGAGCAGTCAAACAGGTAAAATGGGCAGGTAAAAATGCATTTTAATTAGTACTCTCTCTGGAGTGTAAATGTGCTGCTAAAACGGACAGAAAAGCAATGTGGAAGTGAAATCCCATTTGTCTCTGTCACAAAACTAAGTGAGAAAACGATGCTCACTTTTATAATCTGCATTTTCCAATTTCAGTAATTCTTCTGCTACAAAGCAGCTCACAGCAACAAAAGATGAAATTGCAAGATTATGCATGTCAGAATAACACAATCTAGAAGGAATGGCAACAAACCAAAGCCACATCATGCCATGGATATTGGTGAAGTACTTTGATAGATCATCTATAGCATCAAACTTTGGCTAATCATCCTCTTTACAAAACCCTCAATTATTTAGCCAAAAATAGAGTGCAGAGAAGTGAAATTCTTATTTGGGTGTGATAAAAGAATAAAATATAAAACTCTCATAGTCAATAAAGCATATAATCAAAGGACAGCAGAAATCTGTGCCAAATACCAAGTACATGACAATACTCCTTTGCAATTTCATTTTAACATCTGCTGTATGTTTAAATAATAATAATCAGCTGGATCTTGTATGAAGCTATAACCTATGCAAAGCTCCTCTAGGACTTGATGCTAAATAATGAAACTAAGGGTATGCAAATATGCAATGCAAAGAAAAATAAACTGTAGTAAAAACCAAAGATTCATCGGCTCAACTCTAAGTGGTTGAATCTAATATAATAATATTGAAAGAGCACAAAACTATGTTAGTTAGGTTTCCACACGATTGATTTGTAGGTCCCTTGTTTTGCATAACGAAAAATGATGCTTGACTCAGACCTATGTTAGTTATTTGCATGGTGTTAACCGCCAAGCATATGCATGCCTTAATAATAAAATGAGCAGCCTTTCTAACTAATTAGCTAAATAACTTCTTCTGCGGATCAGTCTATGCTAACGGCCTGAAACTCAACTAACTAATACTTAATTAGATATCGAAGCCAAGCCGAAAACCAAAAAAGCCAAGCCGAGCTTCTCTCTCTCTCTCTCTCTCTCTCTCTCTCTCTCTCTCTCTATGTGGAAAACACTAGGGTCCTGTCCTGTTCACAAAGCTGAACTGCCCTAGTAGAAAACGCTTGCCTTGCTCTGCTTTCCACTACTAATTAGGCTTGTCTCCAGTGGGAGCAATAGCACAAAGATACTTTCTTGATTTCCCCCACACATAATTTATCATACATTAATCCCCTCTTCTACATAAATGCTTTAGAGGGCATGCAAAAGTTTCAACGCACTCAAACACAACACACAATTGCCGTACAAAACTCACTTAGCTACACTTGCTTACAGGCAGCCTTAACATAAAATACTTTAGAGACTCAGAGAAGAGAAAAGAAAAGAGAATGACTAGCGCAGGAGTTGCTGGGATGATGTTTCAGTGTGTGTTTGAAGGAAGCCTGTCAATGCGGGACACTGAAATTGAGCGAAGGCCTTACCATAAGAACTGCAGTTGTGCTCTGCACAAGTCCAAGGAGGGTGCTTGCTCCAATGCTTGTCAAAGGAACATTTCCTTTCCCAAGAAACAGTCATGGAGTGATGGTTCCTTGTGCATGCAGGCAGCATCAGCTTCTTCCAAATTCTCTTCTCCTCTCTTAGGCGACATGTCCACGTCCACTTCCGCATCCACAGGAAACAGAGGAAGTGTGAATGGGGTTCATAATTCAGCCTTGTCACATAGACAATAGACAGAGGCTTTCAGACGATTTCTTGATCATACGACTATGATTATGGGTGAGTTAGAAGAGATTAAAAGGTCAATTAGGAAATGAGAAGCAATTTTAATTGTGAATAGCTTCTCATGATCTTATTATTGTCCTTAATTAGTATTCTACCTTCATCATCCATGTAAATTCTACTGTAATTAAACTTTGTCCCATTTCTCTCTTTAATACCACTGAAACTGCATACATGCAAACAGACTTATTCAAGTACCAAAGAGTCTGACAGTCTACTTTTATGTATTGGTGACAGTCTACATTCCACAATTTATACCTGGCTCTAGAAGTCATTTATTTTCTTCCCTTTTGGTAGATAGCTTAGAAGTCATTAGTATTTTCAGCCAAGGAAACTATGTTTTGCTGTTCCTTCTTAAAAACAATCTAGCTTTCCTATCGTTCTGAAAAAATTCTGTGAAGATTATCGTTTATTAGGTTTTCCATAGGGCAGCAACAGAAAGGGCATAGAATTTCTTAGGCAGTTCAACTACATATGTGAATGGACCAAATGCAGGCATGAGCTATTTAAATTATCTAGGCCATTGATAATGCTATATGCAAATAGAGGCAAAACTAGAAGAAGAAAAAGAGTTTCCTTTTCTTTTCTGCAAGAATTGCTACCTAGGCTATGCTACAAAGAAGATCAATGGTGGTACTGACGAAAGATACCTCTTTCTCTTTCTCTCAGAGGCATAGATACCGTCAAATGGAGAAGGTAGATTCTTCTGATCACTTCGACAAAGTTTTTACCCGCCATCTGTTACAAATATCTCAGAATTAGGAAAAACCATGGACATGGCAGAGGCTAACATCGGGTGTAGCCGGTCGGCTATACTACTTCCACGAAAAATTAATAAAATCGAGTTAAGCCGTACGGCTATAAAAAAATTTAAAAACCGGGTATAGCCGTGCGGCTATAATATTGTAACCCGCCTAGCACTAATGCGCCACGTGTAAAAAAGCAGAGCCGAACGGCTATACGTTTTTATAAAAAATTGCAAAGACAGGTACCGCCGGGCGGCTATACATTTATTTAAAAAAAAAAAATTGGCAAAACAAGTAGTCGGCTATATGATTTTTAAAAAAATTTGGATAAAATCCGAGTGGGCTATACTTTAAAAAAAAACCGAGTGCAGCTGAACGGGAATACTATTTTTACGAAAAATTATGGAAACGAGTATAGCCGAACGGCTATATTAAACAGTACAGCCGCGCGGCTATACATATTTTTTCAAAAATTAGGACACTCGTATAGCCGACTGGCTATGCTATTTTAAAAAAATTTGAAAAAAAACCGGGTATCGCCGGACGGCTATACTATTTTTTTAAAACAAATACCAAGTATAGCCGCACGGCGATACTATTTTTATGAAAAATTAAGAACAAAACCCAGTAAAGCCGACCGGCTATACCATTTTATTTTAAAAATTAAAAATAAAGTTTAGCCGCACGGCGATACTATTTATTTAAAAACCAAAAGGACGCGCCCTAGCCGGCTATGTGTCAACAGAGGTGGAGCCGCCCGGCTATACAATTTTTAAAAAAATTAAATTAAAATACCGAGTATAGCAGGTCGGCTGTACTATATATATATATATATATATATATATATATATATATATTGAAAAAAAGACCCGCCTAGCTTCCAGTGACAAGAAAAGAAAAGAAAAAAAACCCTCAGCAATAATCTTATCCATTTATGGGCCAAATTACAGAAGGAAGAAAACAAGGAAACACCATTTGCTAAATATGAAATAAAAGAAAAGCATATAGCATAGCAACAACATGTTTGTTGTTTTGGATGAAGTAGCAGCAACATGTTAGATGATGAGTTATTGTCATCATCAGCCACGGTTATTGTTGAAGTTGTTTGGAAGCGAGGGCGGGGCGGGGAGGAGGAGGAGGAGGAGGTGGAGGATCGGGAGCAGGAAGTCTCATGCCTGGTTGTTGGTTTGCAAGTGGTGATTTTGGACGAAATGGAGGTGGCCGCCGTTCTCTCAGTTCCGTATTAATTATAATAACATTCTTATCATCTGCAACTGCAAGCAACGCAATGCAACACTAATGAGTTAATATATAGAATCAGATATATGCACCAAATTAAATTAAATGAGAAATATTAACAGATACCTGCTGCTGCTGCTGTGACCAGACCTAGCTGCACGGTGAACATGGCAGCTGCAACTAGAAGAACAACCACCAGCGCTTAGGCGCCTATGTGTCAAAATAAGTAGAGCTGCGCGGCGATATTATTTTTATGAAAAATTAATAAAACCGGTATAGGCGCCTTATGTTTTCTAACTCTAACTGAAGGAAGGAGAGAGAGAGAGAGAGAGAGAGAAGATGTCAATGAATAAAACAGAGGTAAGAGAAGATGAAAAGTAAATAGAATAAAAACAAAAGATTTCTTTTATTTTTATTTTTAATTCTCATTTTGTGTACTATTTCACATCTTTCTCTCCGAAAAGTCTTCAACGGGGGCATAGAAAATGCCACCATCTCTCACATTGTGAATTTAGGACCCTCAACCATTGTGAGTTTCGACAGAAAAAGAAGTCATATGCTCTGTTTATCTTCTAGGACGCCGGTAAAAAAACCTTGAAGGGTGTATCACTTGTGTCTCTGCGGAAACAGATTAGCAGAGCTTTTTGGACAATACCAAATGGTCCAAACAAAGATATCATGCCATGGATAACTGTGGCTAATCACGCCATTTATAAACTCCTTAATCGCTTAGCCAAAATGAGAGTGATCAAGACAAGTGAAAAGCCACATCTGGGTGGGATGAAAATTGAAAAACAAAAAATTATCATGGTCAACCATAAAGCAACCGATCAGTGAACAACTAACTGTGCAAAAATACAAGATACACAACAGCTCTCCGGCGTTCAGAAATATAAGTTGTCTTGTCTGCAAGTTATATGTGCTAGGGGTAGAAAATGCCAACGTTTAATCAATTTTCTAACCAATTCAAAGTTCCTAAACTGTTAGACAACCATTAGTCCCAAAAGTTAGGACACGCAAATTCACGTCACGTGCACCATACAAACTAGTAAGGAAATGCGGAATAGCAACTGAACTTAGGACCACTTGCAAAGTATATGATACCATTTCAAAAGCTTAGGTGTTGGACAAATAATGTATATCAAACTTGCAGCAAGCAAATATGCAATGCAAGAACAAAATGATGAAAACTTGAAAAACAAAATTGAAGTAAAAACTAAAGATCCAATATCTCAACTCTAACTGGAGCAAACTAATATAATAATGAAATCACAAAATCATATTAAGTTTCGACGAGAGTTGCGTTAGATTGGCGGGGATGTCGTTTACTTGCATAACGAAAAAATGATGCTTGACTCATACATTTGTTAATTAATTAGCTGCATAGATTTAGCCGTCGTCAAGCATGCATAATTAATAATCAAATGACTCTGAGCAGCCTTTTTATAACTAATTAGGTAAATAACGTCTTGCGGATCAATCTATGCTTAAAAGCCTCAAACCCCACTAATACTTAGATACCAAGGCCAAGCCGTGAAACAAAAAGCCAAGTCTATGACATGTGTGTGCAAAAACTAAGGTCCTGTCCACAAAGTTTAACTACCCTAGAAAGAAACGTTTGTCTTAGTCTCCTTACTTTGGCAAGAATCCCATGCTAAACTTGTCTCGAGTTCACCAAGAGTACGTGGGAACAATAATAGCACAAATATTTTTCTTGATTTCCCCCACACCATTTTTCATAACTTGTATATAAATGCTTTAGAAAGCATGCAAAAGTTTCAACACACTCAAACACAACACAAGATTTCCACACACAAACACTCTTGGCTACACTTGCTTACAGCCAGCCTTAGCATAAAATAGTTAAGAGACTCATAGAAGAGAAAAGAAAAGAGAATGACTAGCGCAGGAGTTGCTGGGATGATGTTTCAGTGTGTTTTGAAGGAAGCCTGTCAATGAGGGACACCGAAATTGAGCGAAGGCCTTACCATAAGAACTGCAGTTGTGCTCTGCACAAGTCCAAAGGGGGTGCTTGCTCGAATGCTTGTCAAAGGAACATATCCTTTCCCAAGAAACATTCATGGAGTGATGGTTCCTTGTGCATGCAGGCAGCATCAGCTTCTTCCAAATTCTCTTCTCCTCCCATAGACAACATCTCCCTGTCCACTTCCACATCCACAGGAAACAGAGGAAGTGTCAGTGGTGTTCTAAATCCGGCCTCATCACATAGACAATAGACAGACACCTTTCAGAGTCTAGCTTGATACGACGATTACAGGTGAGTTAGAAGAAATTAAAAAGATTAATTAGGAAGTGAGAAGCAATTTTAATTGTTAGTTTCTCGTGCACTAGTTACTCAATATCAAATTGATTTGGGGAATTATTTCTTCCACCACAGTCCATGTAAATTCTACTGAGTACATATTCCACCTGTAATAAAACATTGTCACATTTCTCTCAGATTTGAATACAATTGTCTGAAACTACAACATGCCCTTCTCTTCCCCATTCTACACTCTACTATTTCTTTACATAACATTCTAGATTCTATACAATCTTCACATATACAATTAATGTATGTTGTGAACATCGTTTCAGCTCTAGAACAGTACAAGTCAATAGCATTTTTTAGCCAAGCAAAGTTGTTTTGTTTTGGTTTCCATTTTGACTTTTCTTTTCTAGTGTCCCTTGTGTTGCAACAAAGTTGCCAAGATCAAATTCATCATTAGTTAGCTCGCATAGATACCCTCAAACGAAGAAGATGGAATCTCCTGATCACTTTGATAAAGTTTTTCTTGTTGTTTCCTGTTTTCTAACTAGAACTGACGTAAGAGAAGATGTCAATAAAAAATAAAAATAAAAACAGAGGTAAGAGAAGAAATATTAAAATATTTTCATTTTCATTTAAAAATTATTTTGTACATTCTTTCACATCTTTCCCTCGAAAAAGTCTTCAATGGAGGCGGAGACAATGCAGCCATCTCTTACATTGTGAGTTTCACATTGTCGCAGTGTTTTTACATCTTTGAGCCCCTTTCCTTTCTCACTTTTTTTTTTCAATCCAAAGAATAAAAATAAAAATGCCATATATATTTCTTCTTCTAGGATACCAGAAATAAAAAAAATTAAAAAATCTTGTTTCAGATTATGTCACTTGTGTCTGTATACTGTTGGCAAGGACTGTCTCTATAAAAGAAGACATTTCCTGATTACCAAAAAAAAAAGACAGTAGGATGAAATTCTATCAGCTCTTAATATGGAAATGAGACAAAAGGCAGATTACCTCCAAAAAAGAATGAAATTGATCAGTCAAACAGGACAAATATCCTTGGACAAACCAAATGCAATTCAATTTGTGCAGAATGTTGCTTAAACGCACAGAAAGGCAATGTGGAAAAATGAGAAATGATGCTCACTTTTATAATATGCATTCCCAACAGCACTTCCTTCCTCCCAATTTAAGTTTTCTTCTGCTATAAACGACGAAATTGCAAGATCATATCAGAATATGTGGCTACTCAGTTGTTTATTGTATCAAACTATAACTTCTAGCTAGACAAAGATATCAATTCAAAAGTCAGCCTTAGTGGCAACTGGGGAAATCTCAATTGTACGTACAAAACTATATGTGCTACGAGTACCAAATGCCAAAGCTGGATTTAATTCTCGAACTAATTCACTGCTTCAACTATTAGACAACCACTTGCCCCGATAACTTAAAATCCCAGACGTGCAAATCCGTCATGCATGCGGAGAGCCACATGAGAAGAGAGAGACAAACATATAGGTGCAGCTCCACTGTGCACCTTAGAAACCAACAAAGAGGTGAGAAACTTGGAAAGCAAATATGCAAAGCAAGAACATTGGATAAAAACTTGAAAAACCAACTTACAGTAAAAAATAAAGATTCATCATCTCACCTCTAAGTGGAGAAGGCTAATATAATAATGAAAGCACAAATTCATGTTAAGTGTGCAAGTCAGTGATTGGCAGGACAATAACTTGTATAACGAAAAGTGATGCTTGACCCAGACATGTATGTTAGTTGCATAGTATTAACCGCCAAACATTCCTAATAATAAAAGGAGCAGCCTTTCTAACTAGTTAGGTAAATAACGTCTCTGCGGATCAATCTAAGCTAACAATAAACCGCACCAATAGTATACTTATTACAGATACCAAAGCCGAGCCGCAAAAACAAAAAGCCAAGTCGAGTATTTCATATTTCTCTGTCTCATTCTGCAGGAAAATTAGAGCCCTGTTCACAAAGATGAACTCTCCCTAGAAGAAAACGCTTGTCTTGCTCTTTTTTCCACTTTGCCAAGAACCCCATTACTAATTAAACTTGTCTTG
The DNA here is from genome assembly GCF_029339155.1 of Prunus mume. Lineage (NCBI taxonomy): Eukaryota > Viridiplantae > Streptophyta > Magnoliopsida > Rosales > Rosaceae > Prunus > Prunus mume. Next base: position 1,905,167 of record NC_142705.1, on the reverse strand, counting down.
AGTTCAACACGGGTGCGTCAAGGCAATAGCACAAAATACTTTCTTGATTTCCCCCACACCTAATTTATCATACATTACTCCCCTTTTCTATTTAAATGCTTTAGAAAGCATGCAAAAGTTTCAATACACTCAAACACAACACACAATTGCCATACACAGAACACTTAGCTACACTTGCTCACAGCCAGCCTTAACATAAAATAGTTGAGAGATTCAGAGAAGAGAAAAGAATAGAATGACTAGCGCAGGAGTTGCTGGGATGATGTTTCAGTGTGTGTTTGAAGGAAGCCTGTCAATGAGAGACACCGAAATTGAGCGAAGGCCTTACCATAAGAACTGTAGTTGTGCTCTTCACAAATCCAAAGGGGGTGCTTGCTCGAATGCTTGCCAAAGGAACATTTCCTTTCCCAAGAAACATTCATGGAGTGATGGTTCCTTGTGCATGCAGGCAGCAGCTTTTTCCAAATTCTCTTCTCCTCTAGTCGGCGACATGTCTACGTCCAGTTCCACATCCACAGGAAACAGAGGAAGTGTGAATGGTGTTCAAAATCCGGCCTTGTCACATGGACAATAGAAAGACACCTTTCGAAGGCTAGCTATGATTATACGATGATTACGGGTGAGTTAGAAGAAACTAATTAGCAAATGAGAAGCAATTTTAATTGTTAAGTTTCTCATGATTTTATTCTTGTCCTTTAATTAGTACTACCACTCCAGCATTTGTACTCAAGATCAAATTGATTTTGACGAAAGTGGGTTAGTTTATGAATTTCCTCTTCCTTCTTCCTCCATGTAAATTCTACAGGGTACATATTCCTCCTGTAATTAAACATTGTCACCTTTCTTCAATACAACTGAAATTGCTTCGTTACATACACCAGAATTATTCAAGCGTTAATTTCATTGCACAAAATTTCTAAGATGAAGACCATTGTTAATTAGTCTTACATTGGGTAACAACAAAAAGAGCATAGCATTTCCTAGGCAATGATCAACTGCATGTATGTATGGACAAAATGCAGGCATTAGTCATTTGAACTTTCTAGATTCTATGTAAAGAATAGAGGCAAAACAAGGAGAAGAAAAGTGTCTTCTTTCTTTTCTTTTCTTTTCTTTTCTTTTTCCATATACTTTTAGTTTAATGCACAATAATTGCTAACAACTCTACAAAGATGATCGATGGTGGCAATTGATGCTCTAGCATTCTGATGAAAGGTACCTCTCTCTCTCTCTCTCTCTCTAGATACCATCAAGAAGAGAAGGTAGTTTCTTTTGATCACTTCGATGAAGTTTTTATTTTTGTTTTATGTTTCCTAACTAAATGAGAGAGGTAGAAGAGAGAGAAACGAGAGTTTTGAGAAGCTTTCAATTATATTTTAAAAAACAGATATAAGAGAAGATGAAAAGTAAATAGAACCAAAATGAAATATTTTTTATTTTAAAAATCATTTCCCTCGAAAAAAGTCTTCAATGGAGGCAGGCACAATGCGACCACCTCTTGCATTGTTTTTGTAAGTGTGAGACTCATTACAAGGCTGCCAACTCTCACACAAGTTGGGTGAACGTGAAACCTACAAACACCATGGCACTCTTGCGAAATGTCATATGCTATGCTTTTCTTCTAGGATATCAGAAACAATCTTATATTATGTTTCAGATTATATAACTTCTCACTTGTGTCTGTACAGAAACAGATTAACATTTGCCACCACACGAAGATATCAAATTCAAAAGTCAACCTTAATGGCAAATGGGGAAATATCAGTTTTATTAAACAAATATAGGTGCAATCTGTTGCTTCACGTATAGTTATATGTGCTAGTAGTACAAAATGCAAAAGTTTAATCTAAATTCTCTAACTAATTCAAAGTTCCCATTATTAGACAAGCACAGGCTCCAAATAGTGTATGGCCAGAAAGGGACAAACATATAAGCGCAGCCCCATACGTCAATTGCAAACCAACAAAGAAGTGGAGAACACGGGTAGAACTTAGGATCACTTGCAAAGAATCTCTGATACCATGTCAGTGATCCCATAAGTTTAATGTGTTGTGTAATAGATCAACACTGTATGTCAAACTTGCAACATAAAAGTTTATGCTAAATTGGTGAAAAGGGTAAGCAGATATGCAATGCGAGAACAATATATGGAAACTTCACAAACAAAATTGGAGTATAAACTAAAGATCCATCATCTCAACTCTGAGTGGTTGAATAACGGAACAGTGATGCTTGACACAGACCTATGTCACTTAGTGGCATAGAATTAACCGCCAATCATGCTTAACAATAAAATAAACAGAGCTTCTAATAACTAGTTAGGTAAGTAACGTCTTACGGATCAATCTATGCTAACAACCTGAAACCCCACCAAATTAATAATTTGATACCAAAGCCAAGCCACAAAAGAAAAGGCCAAGTCGACCACTTCTCCTTTTTGTCTCTCTTTCTACCTTGTTTTAGTCTCCTCCCTACTTTGACAAGAATCCCATGCTAAACTTGTTCGAGTTCAACAAGGGTACGTGGGAGCAATAGCACAAAGATACTTTCTCAATTTCCCCCACACATAATTTATCCTACATTAATCCCCTCTTCTATATAAATGCTTTAGAAAGCATGCACAAGTTTCAACACACTCGAACACAACATATTTAGCTACACATCCCACACTGCTGCTCGCAGCCTTCTACACAAATTAATACAAGAGATTCAAGAGAACAGATAAGAAAAGAGAATGACTACAGTGGGAGTTTCTGGGATGATGTTTCAGAGTGTGTTTGAAGGAAGCCTATCAATGCAGGACATGGAAGTTGAGCGAAGGCCATACCATAAAAACTGCACTTGTGCGCTTCACAAATCCAAGGGGGGTGTTTGCTCCAACGCTTGTCCTCAAAAAAGGAACATTTCCTTTCCAAAGAAACTGTCATGGACCGACGGTTCCCTGTGCATGCAGGCAGCATCCACTTCCACATGCACTGGAAATAGAGGAAGTGTGGCTGGGGGTTCATAGTTCGGCCTTGTCACGGACTATAGATAGACACCTTTCAGAGGCTAGCTTCATTCGATGATGACAGGTGAGTCGGAAGAAATTAATTAGGAAGTGAGAAGCAATTTTAATTGTTAAAGTTTCCCATGATCTTATTCTTGTCCATAATTAGTACTCCTCCAGCACTAGTACTCAGCATCAAATTGATGTTGAGGAAATATTGGTGCTTGTGGGTTAGTTTCTTCTTCTTCTTCTTTCATCCAAATGTAAATTCTGCGGAGTAAATTTATATTCCTCCTGTAGTTAAACATTGTCACATTTCTCTCTTTAATACAATGCAACTCAAACTGCATACATACAACAGACTATCGAAGTTCACATGTTCTTCTATTCCTGATTCTACACTCTACTCTGTTAACATTCTTTCTGCACTGGCACAGTATATGCCTCTACTACAACATTAGCATTTGAACGAAGCAAATTTTGTTTTGTTTTGTTCTTTTTAAATATTCTAGCCTTCATTGTATTTCACACAGTTTTCAAGATGAAGATCATTGTTAATTAGATTTACATAGGGCAACAACAAATAAAGCAAGGCATTGCTTAGGCAATTCAACTACACGCATGTATCATGTATGGACAAAATGCAGGCATGAGTTATTAAAAAATTTTAGGCGTTTTATAATTCTATATAAAATATAGTCAAAACAAGGAGAAGAAAGGAGTTTCCTTTCCTTTTCGTTCTTTCAAATATTTTTAGTTTAATGGACAAGAATTTCTAACTACGATACAAAGAAGATCGATGGTGGCAATTGATGTTGTAGCATTCTGATACAAGTTACCTCTCTCTCTCTCTCTCTCTCTCTCTCTCTCTCTCTCTCTCTCATGCATAGATACAATCAACTGGACAGTGTTCGATGAAGTTTTTATCTTTCTTTTATGTTTTCTAATTAAACGGAGAGACAGAGACAGAGACAGAGGTAAAAACAACGTTTATAAATAAAAAAAACAGGGGAGAGAGAATATGAAATATAACTAGAACTAAAACAAAACAAGACAAAAAATTATTTAAAAGCAAATTTGTGAGTCTAGGACCTACGAGTAATTGTTATACATTGTATCTTTAAGTGGTGGGCTACTCCTATTCCTCTCTAGAGGTTCTTCCAATGCAGTTCTACTGTGGCCATCTCTCACCAAACCAGTTAACTATGTAGCAAGGCAGATTGATAAACCAGAATGCAGAGAGAGTGAAAAGTAAATAAGCCAGTGAATCACGAATGAAATCGTACAAGGGTCTACTACTGAATAGCATCACTAAGTAGGTGGGTTTGAGCTTTCTGCAGATTTTTAACATTTCGGATTTACCTGCATGAAACACTCAGTAAGCCAAACTCATTGTTACCATTGACATCCTTTCACATATCACATAATGCAATGTTAAAAATTCTTTCACAAATGCAAATGGCATGCCAACGTCTCTGTTGCCTGTCTCGTTAGGTCAATAGATCTGTGATTTTTGGCCAATACCAAACTAGCAGGCCATATAATGAAAGCAAATGTATAGTACACATATTGTACAAGTACGCACGTATTTTAATGATTATTCAATATCAAAGAACGAAAAACAAAGTCCACAAAATAATTCAAAACAATTAATTACTATTTACCAAGTAATTTACGAAATCAGTAAAATATTTAAATATTCACTAAATAAATAATAATTAAAACATAATTACTAATTAAAGTAATTTAAAAAAGCTAAAGTATTACCTAATTACATGTATTAAATTAAAGAAGTTGGCCAAAAAACAAAGTAAAGAAACTAATTTTATATTTTAAAATTTTAAAAATAAAAGGCAAAACAACCTCTCCCGACGAAAGTTTCAAGAAATTTCGCACAGACAGATCTCTCCGACGAAAATACTGTGACGAAATTTAGTTGGGAAAACCTAATCCGGCAAATTTTGTCGGCATAGACCTTTGCCAATGAAATTTCGTCAGGAGAGGTTTTCTTAAAAAAATAAATATAAACTTAATATCTTTAGGTCAATAATTTTAAAAAAATTATTTTCAGTAATTGAATAATATCCTAGCCTGATTTAATTACTTTCATTAGTAATTATGTTCTAACTATTATTTCTCTAAAGAATAATTTGTATTAAATACTAATTATTCACTAAGTAAACAATAATTAAAATATAAATAATTAAAAAAGAGAAATTCAGATTATGGTATTTATAGAGTATAGCCAGGCGACAGTACCTTTAAAATATTCTATTTGTAGAGTATAGCCGCCCGGCTATACTCTTTATATCTAATGGGTGCCTTTTTGTTTTTTAAATTTTGTCTCCATGATTTTCCTTTGTCGATAAGACTAGTCTGCGTAGTATGCATTACGTTTAGGCCATTACCAAGGTATAGCTATTGTCCCCCTTTGATTTTTACTTTCTTAGAGTTATTACCCGGATAAAGAATTTTGCATTTCCCCATTTAATACTCGTATTATACACGTACATACGTATTTTTCAATAATACTTATGTTTTCCGTATACATCTTAAAGACTTGTTATAATGAAAGGAAACATATAGTACATGTATTGTACAAGTACGCACATATTTTAATGATTATTCAATATCAAAGAACAAAAAACAAAGTCCACAAAATAATTCAAAACAATTAATTACTATTTATCAAGTAATTTACGAAATTAGTAAAGTATTTAAATATTCACTAAATAAATATGAATTAAAACATAATTACTTATTAAAGTAATTAAAAAAAAGGCTAAGGTATTACCTAATTACATGTATTAAATTAAAGAAGTTGGCCAAAAAGCAAAAGTAAAGAAACTAATTTTATATTTTAAAATTTTAAAAATAAAAAGCAAAATAACCTCTCCCGATGAAAATACATATGCCGACGCAATTTCGTCGGGGGAAACCTAATCCATCAAATTTTGTCGGCATAGACCTTTGTTGACAAAAGTTCGTCTAGAGAGGTTTTCTTAAAAAAAATAAATATAAACTTATTATCTTTAGGTCAATAATTTTTTTTAAAAAAATTATTTTTAGTAATTGAATAGTATCCTAGCCTGATTTAATTACTTTCATTAGTAATTATGTTCTAACTATTATTTATCTAGTGAATAATTTGTATTAAATACTAATTATTCACTAAGTAAACAATAATTAAAACATAAGTAATTAAAAAAGAGAATTTCAGATTATAGTATAGCCGGGCGGCCGTACCTTTAAAATATTCTATATGTAGAGTATAGCCGGGCGGCTATACTCTTTAAATATCTAATCGGTGCCTTTTTGTTTTTTAAATTTTTTCTCCATGATTTTCCTTTAGTCTGGAGCAATACTCATTACGTTTAGGCCATTATCAAGGTATAGCTATTGTCCCCTTTTGATTTTTTACTTTCCCAAAGTTATTTAAAAAGGCACCCATTAGATGATTAAAGAGTATAGCCACGAGGCGATACTATACAATAGAATATTTTAAAGGTACGGCCGCCCGGCTATACTCTATAAATACCATAATCTGAAATTCTCTTTTTTGATTACTTATGTTTTAATTATTGTTTACTTAGTGAATAATTAGTATTTAATAAAAATTATTCATTAGAGAAATAATAGTTAGAACATAATTACTAATGAAAGTAATTAAATCAGGCTAGGATATTATTCAATTACTGAAAATAATTTATTTTAAAAAAATTATTGACCTAAAGATACTAAGTTTATATTTATTTTTTTAAGAAAACCTCTCCCGACGAAATTTTGTCAGCAAAGGTATTTTCATTGGGAGAGGTCTGTACTGTGCGAAAGTTCATGAAATTTCGTCGGGAGAGTTTGTTTTGCTTTTTATTTTTAAAATTTTTAAATATAAAATTAGTTTCTTTACTTTTGTTTTTTGACCAACTTCTTTAATTTAATTGTAATTAGGTAATACTTTAGCCTTTTTTTAAATTACTCTAATTAGTAATTATGTTTTAATTATGATTTATTTAGTGAATATTTAAATATTTTACTGATTTCGTAAATTACTTGGTAAATAGTTATTAATTTTTTGAATTATTTTGTGGACTTTGTTTTTCGTTCTTTGACATTGACCAGTGGGGTCTCCCACTCGAATTAAGTAACAGAATGATCTTCACTAAAGCCGAGAGAGAGAGAGAGAGAGAGAGAGAGAGAGAGACACTACTAAAACCAAATTGATGTTGCATAGAAAGAGTCACGATATAATTGGTAACAAGATTAGTTAAAAGACGTTATTACGGAGAATGCTATGCTAAAACTCCACAATTACGACTGCTAAAGCCAATCTATTTGTCTTGACTCTCTTAACTTAAGTCCCTACATTGAGGAGCTGAATTTCTCAAACATAATTGGCTTCTTGCCTAACTACCTTGACAAGACCACATGAAAACAAAGCCAAAAAGAACAACGTTTTTTTGGCAAGAACCACAACCATAGCAAACTTCTCTTGAGTTCAACGTGCCTACAGTAAACCTCTCTTGAGTTCAACGGGACCATCCTTGTTCTATACAAATACGTAACAAAAGCACTTCCAAAAAATGTAAATGTAAAAAACAGCAAGCAAGATTTTAAAGAAAAGTAAATCACACATATGCTCATTTGCACTTGCTCATAAAGCTTAGGAAAAAGAGAAGTAGGAGGGAGGAATGGCCACCAGAATAAGCTGCGATGATAAAAAGTTATAAAAAAAAGCATCTCATCATAATTTCTTCTTTTGAGAATGGAACCGGGCTTCATTTCCTTTTTCTGCATGACGTCACCCCTCTGCCATACAAAGATAAATCCAGGTCATCCTACTGGCACAAGGAGTTTCAGTTTAAACAAAGGCCCGGTTCCAATCAAATAAGTTACAAAGATTTGTTTCTGGTGAAGCAAACAAGGTTAGTTAACTTAATTCACAACTTCGTACGTAGAATGAGTTTCAAAGCCAAACCAAGACCAAGCAACGTTCTACTTTGATTTCTAAGTTGAATGCAATCTGTCTCTTTCCTCAAAGGACTGAATCACATAGAAGGTTTCAGAAGAGAAAAATATAAATAAAAGAAACTAACACCACTTCAAAATAGAGTCGTTGTCGAGACTAACAACGTAACTATAAAAACCCTATCAAACAAGTTAAAAACGTTAACAGCCTCCAAAATCCAACAGTAGCTTCAATACCATGCCAAACAGACAAAATCCAAGTCAAGGAACCCTTACGCGCCTAGAACTTGATGTCAAATATGCAGTGCAAGGACTATCGATGGAAACTTGACAAACAAGAGATCCACCATCTCAACACTAAATGGTGCAATTTAATATAATAATGAAAGCACACAACCATATTAGAATTCCCCGTGAGTGATTAGTGGGTCGTTGTATAACGAAAAGTGATGCTTGACTCAGACCTTTGTTAGTTTGTTGCATAGATTTAGCCACCAACCCTGCACAATAATATAATAAAATGAGCAGCCTTTCTGACCTGTTAGGTAAATAAGGCCTCTGTGTATCAATCTATGCTCTTGCCAAGCCAACAATAAATCCGACCAATACTTATTAGATACCAAAGCCGAGCTGCAAAAGAAAAAGCCAAGTCGAGTTCAAAGCTTATAGAAAAAAACCCTCGGCTTGCTCTTTTTCCACTTTGGCAAGAATACCATACTAAACTTCGTGGGAACAATGATATATAGCACAAACATTTTTCTTGATTTCTCCCACACCCCATTTATCATAACTTGTATATAAATGTTTTAGAGAGCATGCAAAAGTTTCCACACACTCAAACACAACATACAGCCATACACAAACACTTGGTGGCCACTCTTTGTTCACAGCCAGCCTTAACATAAAATACTTGAGAGACTCAGAGAGGAGAGAAGAATAGAATGACTAGCGCAGGAGTTGCTGGGATGATGTTTCAGTGTGTGTTTGAAGGAAGCCTCTCAGCGCGGGACTCCGAAATTGAGAGAAGGCCTTACCATAAGAACTGCAGTTGCGCTCTGCACAAGTCCGAGGGGGGTGTTTGCTCCAATGCTTGTCAAAGGAACATTTCTTTTCCCAAGAAACAATCATGGAGTGATGGTTCCTTGTGCATGCAGGCAGCAGCTTCTTCCAAATTCTCTTCTCCTCTAGTAGACGACATGTCCACGTCCACAGGAAACAGAGGAAGTGTGAATGGGGTTCATAATTCTGCCTTGTCACATAGACAATAGACAGAGGTTTTCAGAGGCTAGCTCGAATTATATGGTGATTACCGGTGAGTTAGAAGAAATTGAAAGGTTAGTTAGGAAGTGAGAAGCAATTTGAATTGTGAAGTTTCTCATGATCTTATTCTTGCTCCAGCACTAGTACTCAAACATCAAATTGATTTTGAGGAAATATTGGTGCTTTGTGGGGTTAATTTCTTGATTTCTTCTACCTTCATCCAAGTGTAATTCTACTGAGCACATATTCCTTCTGTAATTAAACAATATTGTCACCTTTCTTCAATATAACTGAAAATACCAGTTAAAATAGCAGAACGCTGTGTTTCACTAACCCTATATCTTCACCTTTTTTTGGACGAACCCTAACCTCACTTATCTCTCCTCTCTCCGCCTCCATCACCTCCCATCTCTCTCCACCATCGTCTCTCATCTATCTCTGCCTCCGTCATCTCCTCTTGTGCGCCCTTGAAATAAGGTGAGCCCAGCAGCATCAACAAAGAAAAGAAGAAAAATTCAAAGATACCTCTGACGAGTTAGAGAAGAAGCCGTCGCCGCCACTGGTTGGGTCTAGAAGAGTAGAGAAGCAGCCACCCGAACCCGCCAAGGCCTCCTAGGAGGGCGCCCAAACGCCGCCTAACTCCCTGGCGCCTACCCCGTAACGTTTAGAGTGAACTCGCGGCGGTGTTCTCCCGCCTAGGTCAATTTTTCAAAGTTTCTTCTTCTTCTTCTTCTTTTTTTGTGGTGGGGGTGAAGAGATAAGAAAACATGTAAAAACAGCATGAAAGATGAAGAAAAAATTATTTTTAATTTTACTCAACAATCATTTGATATTAATTTGTCCTTACCAGCCCTTAAATGTCATATGAATCATCGGATTTTTGACTGGCATTGGCCTAGTGCATGAAAGCACTTGTGACAATAAGAGTAGAACGGAATTGTTTCTGTTCTTAATATGGAGAAGACATAAAGCCATGGCAGAACTAAGCTGGTGGGTGTTGAGTTTTCTGCATATTTTTAACATGAAGCCAACTCACAACAACTAACAATTGCAAGAGTAAATCAGAACAATACAGAGAGAGAGAGAGAGAGAGAGAGAGAGAGAGAGAGAGAGAGGTAACACTCTCGTATATACATCTGATATGTACTATGTATGAGCCCTAATCTCATACCAAGAGTGTGTTATATTGAATCTAGAAAGAATGGCTTCAAAGGAAAAAACACAACAGTTGGCTAGATTTACAGTAAAAAGGGAGTAAATTAAGTGGTTATTAGTTATTACCAATGAATTTTCTGGTATGGCCTTGGTACTAACAAAACATGACACAAAGGAATATGTAAGAGAGCCATTGAGACCCATCATTGTTAATATCTGATGAAAAGGGTCAAATTAGAAAGTGGGCCCTTATACTCGTATCAAGCAACGCCATGATTCTTGTTGTAAAAAAGCCAAAGTTCAACACTATATTTTATGTCCTAAGATGACTATTATTCTACTTGTATTAGGTAACAGAATGTGTGAGAGAGAGAGAGAGAGAGAGAGAGGACAGTGACACCTTGCTAGAAACCGAGATGGTGATGCATAGCAAACAACAGAATTGGTAACGAGATTAGTTAAAAGACGTTATTATGGAGAAAACTATGTTAAAATCCCACAGTTCCAACGATCGCTAAAGCAAGATAATTTGTTTGGCCTTCTCTCTCCCATTCCCATGTGTGTGTATGGGCAAAACTTAAGGCCCCACATTGAGAAGCTGATTTTCTCAAGAAAAAACAATTGCCTTGTTGTATAACTACTTTGACAAGGCCACATGAAAACAAAAGCTAGAAAGAATAATGCTTTTGCAAGAACCACCATAGTAAACTTATATTGAGTTTAACGGGGCCATACCATATTACCATAGCAAACTTCTCCTGAGCTCAATGAGGTAACGAAACTAACAAAAATTCTACTCTTGGTTACTCCAACACTTCCGTGAAGAAATACCATCCTTGGTCTATATCAATATGTAACAGAAAGCACTTTCGAAAATACATATGTAGCAGAAAGCAAGCAAAAAATTTAAGAAATTTAATTCACACATACACAGCCGCACTCAAACCTTTACAAAGAAATCTTAGGAGAAAAAGAGAGGTAGGAGAAATGGCCACTGGAATAGCTGCCATGATGCTTCGAAGTGTCATTGAAGTAAGTATATCAATGCATGATATGGAGATTGAGCATAGGCCATACCATCGCAATTGCAGTTGTGCACTGCACAAGTTGAAGAGTATTTGCTCCAATGCTTGCCCTCCTCAACAAAGGAATATTTCGTTCCCCAAGAAAAAGCCTCCGTCTTCTAAGCGGCTCATCACTATGTGGAACAAAGAAGACCCGAATGCGCCATGTCATGTAGAGGACAAAGTTTAGAGAGCTTGACACAGCAGAGCAAGAATAAAAGGTCAGGAAACTGCGATTTAGCTGTTTCTCTCTCTCCTCCTCCCCCCACCCCTTCTCTTTCTTCTTGTAAAATCATGTCCTACTTTCATTTACTCTTTATGACACAAATTGCACGCAAAAGATACCAATATATGTTGGGCTCAAATGCCCTTTTGTTGCGTAAAGAGTCTCTCATCTCAGACGTACTTCATGAATATCTGTTATATCTCCACAAGCTCCCGCCTTTATCTTCCTCATCCTCCTTTAAGAACCATTCATCAAACGGAACAAGGAACTCAGTCTCCTCTGTTTCACCTATTACAATCTCTCTTTAAAATGTAGACAGGCCAGGCATGGGGTTAGAGGTTCAACTCCTACAAAGACAAAGACAAAGGAGGATTTTGGGGATGGTGAGGAGGTATATGTTTCACCAAGCACCTACTCTACACTACACACACAAATAGACACATAGATGATGCAGGGTTCATAGATCCTAGCTGATAATACTAGCTACATCTATACAGCTACAGTCAACAGACTCTACAGACTACACCAATATATGAACCAAACAGATTACAATTTAGGAACAGGAAAGAATATCACTCATCCATCTTGATATTGAAAGCTCTTCTCTTGAGGGGCCATGGCAGCCTATGTTGCACGGATATGGATATGGATATGGATATGGATATGGATACGGATATGCAATACGATGCGTCGATACCGCAAAACTCGCCACCTCGATCTCCCCCACGTCTTCTTTCCGATGCGTACCTCCTGATGCATGAGCATCCATCCTAGCCAAAAAGAGATAAGTTTTAGCTATATTAAGTTAGGAGTAATGCTACATTTACTACATTCTCATATTACCTTATATAGCAGATGAAGTGGATAACTATGTCAATTAAAAAGTGTCAATAAATCATAAAATAAAATAAAATGTTAAATTAATTTTAATTGATGTGGTTGTTCACCTCATTTGCCAACTAAGGTGGTACAGGAATGTGGCGTACAAATGTGGTAAGAATAGCATTATGTTTTCATATATTTATTAGGATTTAGTTAAATACGGCGATTAAAATAATATATATATATATATATAAAGCAAAATAGAGAGAATTGTGAAACATTCAAAATTCCAGAAAATGTCATTGGTTAATGCAAATACTAAAAATTGAAATTATTAATTAAATGAGGGTAATATGATAAATTCACACCTTTTCATATTTAAAAAAATTAAAATTAAAAGAAAATTCATATAATGAATCCTGTTTTTATAGAACATAACTACCTATTATCTTTTTTAATTCTAAAATAAATTTAAATTTTTTTAAAAAAAGCCTTTCTTAGGCACGGAAACGCGTGTAGGCTAGTATAAATAACAAAAACTAATATTGCATCCCTCATGTTTTTATTATCCATTAAGTTCAAAACATAAAACTAAAAACCAATTAATACGTGTAACCAAATTAAATGCATTTTGATAACAATTAAAAACGTGCAGCACAGTTTGCTCCTTAAAAAATGGGTCAGCCTTCTTAAAAAAGAAAAAAGAAAAAAGGTTTATTCCTCTAAACATGCGTTCGCTCTCTTCTTCTTCCTCGCGCAGCAGCGCAACTTCTTCCAAAAAACCTTTGCTTGTATCCATAAGCGGTGTCCACAAAGGAAGAGGTACAGTTGCAGTGGAATTAGAGACACAAATTTGGGTTCTGTTGACTTGTTTGATTTGAATAAGATTGTGTTGGAGTTTGATGATACTTATGCTTATAGACTGAGAATACAAGCAAGCAAAGGGTTTTTGAAGCAGAATTGGCAGTAGAACACGTTGCAAAGAATGATAATGAAGTTTTGACAATTCGCGAGGAACAACAGCTCTTGTACGGGAACAGTGTAACTTGTCCAACTCTTCAGTCATCTCCCAGTGCGACGAATAGGCGTTCCTTTGACATGATGAGCACTCATGTTTCTCTCCAGTTGTGCAATCTCAGTCATCTCCCAGTCTAAAGCTGCCGTTTGGTCCTGCCATCCCAGATTCCATGTCACAATGCAAGTCCGGTAAGGATTCTCTTGCAGCGGATTTATTTATTTCATTTAAGCAGAATTTAATGGTTGATTTTATTTATTTTTTAAATGTTCTTGACTCTGTGATGGATATCTTGAATTGGATTTATTTGTTTTCAAAATCAAAAGATTTTCTTGAACTTCTCCCTTCAAGAATACTTAATAATAAAAAATGAACAATTGGGTTGTGTTTATTAAGCTCTTAAGATTTCAATTTTGAGGAAGGATAGAAAAGAGGGAGATAAAACAAAGGAGAGGATCCTCTTCGTTCATCTAATACTGCTTATGGATTGAAAAGAAGTGTTGAAAAATATTTACCTGCCCATTGGTTTCTGGCTAAAAAAGTGTTGAAGTTTTTTTTGCTGGAAAAAGAAGTATTGAAGTAAAGATACTCCTTTTGTAGTAACTAGCAATACATGATCTTGCCTACATATGATTGTGATTGATTTTTCATCAATGAGAGCAATTATACTATAACGCATAATCATAAGATATAATTCTATCATACAAAGATCATGAGATTACAGAAAAACAGAGTAAGCTATTTGAGTTGGAGTGATCAAGATTCTAGAATACCCTACTGTGACAGATATAGATTCTGGAATATCAGCTTCTGTTGCCATTAATCTGCAGCATAGTGGATTCTGAGGCGCATGAAGGAACTTTGTTTTGAATCCAAACTCCAAAAGCTAGCTCAAACTTTGGAGCTTTTAATTTGAATTGAATCCACGGATGCAGCTAGCAAGCTTTTTACGTCTGCCTTTGTTGCTGCTGCTGACTATCTTTGCAGCTTTTGAGTGAAGTGTTTTTTTCTTCATTAGATATCTTTATTAATCGATTGATAGTTATATTAGCAAAAGCAGCAGTCACGGGAACTGACAAAATTGCCACTTTTTATATGCAATGTATGGATGAGTTGGCCACTAATGCAATGGTTGGCAGCAAAGCATGCCATTCTTTCTCATTTCGACCTGCCAGAAAGTAGGAGCAAGATAAATGTTTTTGTACCCATTTTAATTATCTTCTACACAAGATAAAAGGAGAAACAAGAAAGCCAAAATAAATATCCCAGGCCTCTGCACATGTTTCACGGGAATCCTATTCAAATTAACTAAACTCATTCTTGATTCTCCTACGAATAAATCATTAGTTCAACGCTCAATATAAGCTTCATCATATGAACACATACATAGGCTTGAGAAAGAACCATACATTTAGCTCCCTGTTTCAGTACAAAGGGAATCTACTAGCACTAAGTAAGCTTTGACAGTTATGCAACCAAGGGGGTAGTCTGCCGGCGAAAGGCTGGCCTGACACAGGGCAACCTTATGGTATTAGTTGGTGAGTGCTTATTTTTATTTCTTTGCATTGTTCATCTCTATCTCTGCACTGCCTAATCATGTACAAGATACTTTAGTTTGTATTCATCATATCCAATGCAATACTACTGGGCAAAGGAGAATTTGAAGGAATAGATCATTTAAGCACACACATAAGCACAAACTTGAAAACAAAGAACAATGACAGATTTGTATAGGGGATTAAGGAAACATGCACCTCTCTATGTCTGTCTCTCTCTCTCTATATATTAATACGTCCCTCAAGATGGAAAGACTGATATGCTTCCTCTTTTTAATCTTTTTTATAGGATATGATTCCTCTTTGGTATACACCTTTTCTATTTACCTCAAGTTTTTGACAGAGACACAGCCATGCCATCCCATCCAGATTGACTTCTCTTCTTCATAAATGGCACCATTTTAACAAATGGTAGGAAATCCTCTAGCAGCGTCATTTCGTACATACAGATTATATGGTGATATAGCCCGCACCGCCCGCTTTAACTAATGTACTAGAACATCAAAACACCTTCAAGTTTGGGTATTGGAAGAAGGATCTCTTTCTTTTCAATTTGGTAAGGAAGCAGAGCAACTCCTACTTTGTGATATACGCAGCCAGCAGAATACTTGGAGTGAGCAGGAAGCCCAGCAACTTTTTCTCCTGATTTTAGTTTGTGGGCGAAAATAAGAAAAGGTGACCCTAAAAGGCTAGAATTCTGCATCATTCACTACAATTCAGCAAGTATAGAGCAATGCTATGGACCAGGTTGCTACTAAGCTTACTCAAAATTAACCAAATGGTAAATATGAAGATTACGAAACCAGATTTACTTTTCAAATTTCCTTGCAGAGCCGAAACGGAAGAGTTACCCCAAATTTAATCAGGCAGTGGATTCAATTTACAGCATCCTATCCCATAGCATGATAGCAGAAAAGAAAACACAACTGCCCTATCTTCACACACACGGATTACATAAACAGTGACAAACAGGCAAATTATCTTCACAGATGATCAAACAAATAATACTATCATTTCAAAACAACATGCAGATTGATTCAAGTGCCAAAATTAGGGGAGAGATTCAGAGTTGTACCTTTTTACTGAACTCAAAGACTCCATGCCAGCCAAAGCTTCCTACTCTCTTTTTTAACTGACCAAAGCTTCCTAGCGAAAAGAAAATTTACAAACTACTTTAAAATATAAAATAAAAAACCATAATTTTACGACCCTAATTAATTATCCAAAAGTAGGCCCCACCATCCTCCTCCGTGGCTGGCTATCTATCTCTCTGTCTCCTCCAAAGCCCCAAATCAAAAGCATGCCCAATCCAACCCAACCAAACCAACCGGAGCCTAATGGGCTACTCTGTGACCACACCACCCGGTCCGCCGCCCATTCTCTACAACCACCACCACCCCAACCCGAAGTCCATTACACACTTGACCCGACGCTCCCTCCTCTTCTCCGCCCCACTCTCCCTCACCCTCCGGCCACCACCATCGTCCGCTGCAGCATCTCCTCCGCCACCCGACACCACCATTACCGACCGCGTCTTCATGGACTTCAGTCTCTGCCCCACCTACTTCCGCCCCTTATCCTCACCCGACTCAAAACCCGCACTCTGCCCCGACTCGCTCCCGTTGGGCCGGCTCGTCCTCGGCCTGTACGGCCACCACGTCCCCCTCACCGTCTCCAACTTCAAGTCCATGTGCACCTCCTCCGCCTACAAGGGCACTCTCGTCCACAAGCTTTTCCCCGGCCAATTCTTCCTCGCCGGCCACCAAGGCGACAAGCCCGGCGACGTCCGCCGCCCCACGGGTCTCGCCCGAAACACCGAGACCGTCGATTCCAAGGCCTTTGCTCTGACCCATTCCCGCCCCGGCCTCCTCTCCCTCAACCTCTCCGAGAACGACGACGAAGACGACATCAAGCTCGACCCGGATTACCGAAACGTCGAGTTCTTGATCACCTCTGGGCCCGGCCCATGCCCCGACCTCGATTACAAGAACATCGTCTTCGGCTCAGTGCTCGAAGGTTTACTCTTTCTGCAAGATTTGATTTTTATTATTTTCAAAATTTGAGCTTGGTTAGTTTAATTGTGTTTTGGTTTTGGTTATGAAGGTTTGGATGTTGTGACGGCCATTGCTGCTATACCTACATACAGACCATCTGAGAAAATACAGCAATTCAACGATTTTGCAGAATTTATTGGGGATGAGAGAGCGATGAATGCTCGGGCTCTGTGGAACAAGCCTCTGAAAACAGTGTATATCAGTGACTGTGGTGAGCTTAATGTGGCAAAGCCTTCCCTTTCTCCTCCTAGTCTTCCTTAATTGCATCATATATACATATATATATATATATCTGTCATTATTGTGCGCTGATTCAATGATTTTGTTGAGAGCCTTGTAATTGTATGTAAATCTTCTTCTGCAAAGATTTTGGAATGAGCACATTACATGCTTCATGCTTCATAATGTTATTACAGGACTTGCATCTTTTAGTGGCAGAAAATGATGTTCAATCTGATCCCAGTGAACCAATTTAAGTATTTACAGACCTCTTTTGATGCATATAATGCAAGCTGTACTGCTTACACAGAGCATGAGTGTGATACTCTAATCTATATTTACATTTTGTGGCACAATCTCAAGGTTAGATGATAGAGCAACTCAAGGGAAAACTCACAAATCATGTGGAGGATAGTCATTCTATAGTGAGGGACTTATATTGGCCTTTAGGCGAGGTCTTATTTCTTAACCGTTGAATCAGGCTAATCAATTTGATTCAACGGCTAATCAATTTGATCCAACGGTTAAGAGGTAGGTCATCACCTAAGGGCCATATATAAAGCCCTCACTATAGAATTCTTGGTGAGGGGATAAACGAGAACATAGGTTGTGATGCTTGGTGGCTGAGCTCAATTGATTTGATATTACCAGTTATGTTAAGGCGTTAAGGTGTTGGGTTGTTTACGAAGAAGATGAGTGCAATTAAGATGATAGGTGTTAGAAAAACCTTGGAGTTGGACCATGAACTCCTTTTTTTCGTGCTGCCTCATTTCATATTCATACAGTAGCTGTGAGTATTTGTCCACCCACCAGAATAAGAATTGGACTCAGAATTTGATATGTTTCAGTTTTTATGGACCTAACTTTGCTCAGTTGCAGCAGAGTGAGTGATAGAGGAACAATGACATGTAAGTTGGGCTTCGCCATGAACTTTGTCTGGGCCTAGCTCTGTTCTATTCCTGTTGAGAGATAGATGGGTTTTTGTCTTGATACTTGGCTTGGCAAAGAATTTAGGAAAAGTGAAAAAGAAAGAGTGTTGTGCTGTGCTATGTATGTAGTTGATGATGCAGTGCAGTGCAGGGATAAGATCCAAGATAACCATTGGGGGGTGGGGCCACTGATTCATTTAACCATTGGATGCATCCCATCCATCCATATCTGATAAGTCTGTAGACTGTGTAGTACCAGTGCTGACTTGTGCATGCATGGGCATGGGCGGATTCTTTCTTTTCTTCCCCAAAAGAAAAGTTGCAAAACAAAACATACAACCAGGAGATGTGACCTTCTCCCCCTTCATCGGGTCATTGCCCGAAGAATCAAAATCAAATCAACTTCTCATTACGCTTTTAACATTTCTACAAATTTATTTCAATATGCCTCTTTCCACCAGTGTCATTAAATTGCAGGTGATTTCTCATCATTAACCAAAATTTAATCCTCAGAGATCATTAACCAAAATTAGATAATGAATAATAGTTTGAAACTAGCACGAGTCAATTTCAGGAAACCAACTACTGTATCTATTACCATTATACAGAGAACTTGGATCAGCGCCACATTGGGCCCCACAGTTGCAGACCCAAAGCACAAAACGATGAAGAGTTCCCCTTTTCTTTTCTTTTCTTTTCTTTTCTTCCGGGCATTTACGTAGTAGAAGATGTCATAGATAATAGGTATAGGGTGGGGACCACGAACAGGCGAGCGTGAAGGGCCTGCTTCTGCTCATATGCTGTGTGTGAGTGACTTCAGCCGCCAGCGCCTCTCTCTCCTCTCCCTCTCCAATCTACGACTGTGGAGTCTCTGATGAGTAACTCTATTCGCATTCGCAATGGGCAGGTGGTCCCCATCTTCCCGCTGCTTTTTTACAGCTGTACGAACAGGATTCTCTGACAATGGCGTGTATTCCCAAGTGGTCCATGAAACCTACCGCGGACACGTGTACTTGTACGGGTCTGAGGTCGCTGTGCTTCGGTAGGGACAACTGACGACTGTCTGACGAGGAACACAAAAGGAAACGTCATTCCGAGTTTGGTAAACTGTCTCCGCTGTAATCACCAGTGCCCATATAAGAAATAAAGAAAGAAAGAAGGAAAATCTAACGACTTCCGCCTCATCAGTGCAAGAGCTTTGATCATTACAAGTCCGCATAAATTACAAGGTGTAGTTCACAATTCCATATTTATTGAATTCATGACACAACTAATGAAAACTTAGTAAAATCATATATGGAGATGTGCATGCGAACAGATTGATGTGAGAATGCTAAAGATGACTAGTTTTTTTTTCAATATTTATAAGTCGAGTACAATGGTTACTGTAGAGGGTGCACGGGGTCATTGGGTAATGCTCAATAGGCGCTCATTTGATATGTAGATATCAAGTCATGAATTGGATATACTAGAATGAAAGTGTATGTTATGAAGATTACGTATCATGTTTTCTGTGAACTTTTTATATTTAGTATGATTTGTGTTGAATTTTAAGTATGTATGTTTTAAGAGTCGATTACAAATTTGATTGTCTTGTATACCGAATTTTGATATTGAAGTATGATAAATGGCAAAAAATACGAGAGATTGAAAAAATTAAAAACCTTTTATACTTGTTTTGAAAAGTCATTCTTATATTTTTTAAAAACTCGAATAATTTTTTATTTCTTAGATGTAAGTACAATATGGACACTAAAAAATTACAATCATTTAAATATTCGCGTATTAGTGAATGCATATAAATAAAAAATAGAATGATTGTGATATCAATTATTGATAAGTAAACATGCCATAACACGTAAATGTACCAGAAGGGCAACATAGAAGGACCGTGAGAAGGATCAAATGATGCGCGCTTATGGAACATCATATATATATATATATATATATGGGTTTTACATGAGCAGGTAATGCTCTCTTGTCTATATAGATTTGTTATGAATGAATATTTTATTGAGCGGTGTCCTGCTATTTTGTCTTTGTCTTGTAAAGCTATGTTGTTTGAGAGCGTAACCCAAGGGTTAAAGGAGAAAAGTTGCTTCTGACAAAATTAAAAATAAAGGAGAAAAGTTGCTGCCTTCCTGCCTACTTTCCTTCCTCTCTCTCTCTCTCTCTCTCTCTCTCTCTCTCTCTCTCTCATTTTAAAATAATATATTTTACATAAACGATTTCAATGTCGACTGCTGTCCTTCCTGCATATCAAGGGGGTGGAAGCTTGTCTCAAAATCATGTTAGAAACTTCTTGCAACACTACAAAATCTAACTTATACAAAATCTGTGTTATATTTTATATGCCTCCAAAATTGGTACGTCAGATATCCCAAGGGGTGGAGTATGGAGCAATTAACAATCACAATGACAATCACGCCCCAAAATGCCACCCAACGGTCCAAAACATTTCAATAATTTTTCCATCATATCTCACCGTTGGATGCATTGTGAGCTTTCTAGTCATCAATGGCTACTTACACCTACAAGTCCACAACACATTACAATTTTCAATCATCAATAAATCAACGTTTGTCTTATTTACTGGGAACTGCAACTCCCAATTAATCGCCACGTGGCACTCTATCTCACCGTCAAAACATCCTCCTCGGTCCTGGCGTCACCCATCCATCACTCAACAAAGTCGTCGTCTCCCAAAAAAAGAGCTTCTGCACTCCTTTAATTGCTTAATCAAGCATTCAAGTTTCAAACTTTTAACAGCACCACTTTCTCTCTAACTCAGAACAACACAATTTTTTTTTTTTCCTACCTCTCTCTCTCTCTCTCTCTCTCTCTCTTTCTCTTTCTCTTTCAGCTCCAAAAACTGCTTTTTTCCAAACCACGTTTTCTTGTATGTACTGAAACTAAAAGCTCTCTCTGCTTTTTTTTACAATTTAATTGCGAAGACCAAAGTAATGGCGTTTCATCATCATCATCATCACCAGCAGCAGCAAACCCCTCCAGAAATGGCGTTCCACTCCTTCGCCTCGGACCCGCCGCCTCTCTCCGGAGCTCCGACGTGGCTCAACAACGCCGCGTTTCGACAACAGAACAACTTCCTCCACGACGCGCGAAACGACGACGTCGTCATATCACCGTCGGGGAAGAGCAGCAACTGCAGCGGCCGGAACCGGAGAGAGATAAGCGGCTACGACGGCGAAGAGGAGGAAGAAGACGAACTGGAGTGCGAGAGCGCGAGGTTCAAAGCGGACTTAGTGGGCCACCCTCTGTACGAGCAGCTTGTATCGGCTCACGTCTCGTGCTTGAGGATCGCCACCCCGGTCGATCAGCTGCCGAGGATCGACGAGCAGCTCGTGCAGTCGCAGCGCGTGGTGGATAAGTACTCTGCGCTTCGAGCCAATGGGGATGTCCCAGTGATGGATGAGAAAGAACTTGATTTATTCATGGTTAGTTTGTTTAAATTAAATCTCTTTCAACACTGAATTTTTCATTTCCTATGATCTCTTTTTCTTGTGTTGTTGTTGAAAGTCTAAAACTTTATTTATTTCGGGTCTGGATATTTTAGTGGGAAAGTGCAAATATGGTTGATCAAAATAATAATCACAGTGTCATGTAATTAGTTTCAGTGGCAACGAAGAATCCTGTTGTTCAATTCTCCAATTATTCATCTTTACAAGTGCTTTGGAGAATCTTTTACTCTTTGATTAATTTGTGTCATATTTCCCCCACTTACTAGTTTTGATTAGTGGCATGCTGTGGAATCAGAATCTGTTCTGCAAATAAGTGTCGAGTCTTGTTGATGTAAATGGTTTAGTCTTCTAAAGATTAAATTGTTTCTGATATTTTTCTCAACTTTTCCTCTCTCACCTTCCCTCCTTGTCTTTGTTCATTCTGCTACTGTAGACGAACTATGTTCTACTGCTATGCTCCTTCAAAGAACAATTGCAGCAGCATGTCCGAGTTCATGCCATGGAAGCAGTGATGGCTTGTTGGGAGCTCGATCAATCTCTACAAAGCTTAACAGGTCATTTCTACTTCTTTTCATATTTCTACATGTACAGTAGATAAGTCGCAAGTTTACGAATGGTTTATAACTGAACAGCTTGGGATGCATTGACAGGTGTGTCTACTGGTGAAGGCACCGGTGCTACAATGTCCGACGACGATGACCAGGTCGACAGCGACATCAACTCGTATGATGGAAGCCTGGACGGGCCTGACACCATGGGATTCGGTCCTCTCGTTCCGACTGAGAGTGAGAGGTCCTTAATGGAGCGTGTAAGGCAAGAATTGAAGCATGAACTGAAACAGGTATATGAACTATAAGACTTGCAAAGCATGTATAATATATTTGCTAGATGGGATATAGAAATGTAGCTAATAACATCTGCTTCTCAGGGTTACAAGGAAAAGATTGTAGACATTAGGGAGGAAATTCTACGCAAGAGAAGAGCAGGTAAACTGCCAGGTGACACCACTTCTGTCCTAAAATCTTGGTGGCAATCACATTCCAAGTGGCCTTACCCTACGGTGAGTTTCAACTTTGATATTATCCCCTTGTAGCTTTCTGTTTAGCAAATTAATTATTTTTAATTAAAACCGTCTTTCGCTTGGAATAGGAGGAAGACAAAGCCAGGTTGGTGCAGGAAACAGGCTTGCAATTGAAACAGATCAACAACTGGTTCATAAATCAAAGAAAAAGGAATTGGCACAGTAACATTTCCTCAACTTCTGTTTTGAAGAGCAAACGCAAGAGGTAGGATTGTATTTAACATATATGGTCGTTTTGTTCACATAAGTTTGTTTTCATGAACTTTATATAAATATTTTTTTTTTTTCATTGTAATTTGGAAAAAAAGTAATGCAGGTGACATCAGCAGCCAACGATTGAAGTAACTGTGTGTGACACTTGACAAGTCCTCAACTAATGGAAAAAAGGAAAAAGGAAAGTCTAGCATCAGTGAGAGAGCAATATTTGGCCATACAGAAGGAGGCCGCAAGGAACTTCGTATTTCTGATACAGTAAAAGGTTAGACCAGCGAATGAAGGGCGTCCTGATGTCTGATGTACCATCTCATAAAACTTTACGCGTATGTAACACGAAAAACTCGAACCAGGTAGCCTTTTTGTACCACGTTTATGTGGATCTAGCTAGACATAGAATTTTTGTATACTAAGCGTCTCTAAATTAAACGTTTGCTTTCTATATAATTTCTAATTTCTATGGATGAGAATGGCGACAGTTGTCTATAGCATTTTATGTATGTTTTGATGTGTTACATCCTGTAGAAATTTGGTATCAGTAGTTTGGAGTGAATCGCGGCAAACAACACTAGTTGTGTGCCGCTTTCCATTACGCATTCTGGGTGGTGAGGTTTGTTTATTACAAGCGCCTTGCTTCCTTTTGAGTTTTTGAATTTTGCAGTGTAGTTTTCCAAAAACCTTAATGCGAAATTGAAATTTTAAGGCAAAAGTACAACCCAAAAAAGACTTTATTTTGGTATGTTTCATAACAGCACACAATTAACTAACTTATCAAAGAAGGAAACAAAAGAACACAAACGACACCCAATCTAACGTTTAGATTCTATAGAAGCTGATTCAAGGGTGGTTTTATGAACCGGCCTGCCTATGGAACCATGCTCATTGGACAAAGGAGCGGCAAACCTTGCTGCAAAATCAACAGCAGAATCATTTCCTTCTCTAGCAACACCTCCATCAAAATTGAGAGCATAACTATGAAGATCGTACTGTAACCTAGTATTCTTTTGCTTTTGTTTCTTGGACAACCTGTTGTTTTGTTTTTGCTTCGTAGTCTTGCAATATCCCGCAATCTTTCTGATGAAGGTCTTCCACTTGGAGCCGTCCAATACTCGAGTAGACTCCTTAGCCTTGTTCAATTTCTTCCTCCACCACCATGTCGTCTCCTTGTGCGATCCACCTTCTTGCTGCAGCAAGTATTTACGTTCATAATCGTTGTCGTGGTTTTGCCGCCATGTACATCATGTGAACCCAAAGAGGCCAAAACAACCACCAACACCGCAAGGAGAAGAAGAAGAAGAAGCATCATGGTCTTGATGATAGTCATCCAAGTCTTCTCCTTCATCACGTTCATACTCGTAGATGGGCGAAGTGTGGTTCATGATCAAGGTTGGTTTGTGTTCATTGTTACTAGCCATCGCCATAATCATTAAGCAGAGAGAGAGAATGTAATCTGGGGTGAAAGACTCGGAAGGGAAAGGTCTTAAATAATAGGGGAAGCGATAGAGGAGAGTTCAAAAAGGGAAACAAAAATGAGGAAATATCAAAGAAAGAAAAGAA
The DNA here is from genome assembly GCF_029339155.1 of Prunus mume. Taxonomy (NCBI): domain Eukaryota; kingdom Viridiplantae; phylum Streptophyta; class Magnoliopsida; order Rosales; family Rosaceae; genus Prunus; species Prunus mume. The sequence continues at coordinate 1,880,583 of NC_142705.1, read as the reverse complement.
GGGTGGTTGGTCGCTTGGTGCTAAAACTTGTTGTTCATCGCGCTTAAACCTTGCTAGTGAAGAAATAGAATTCCGAAATAAAACAAAGCAAGGAATTGTTGTGGGATGGGATGCAATAAGGTTTGACCAGTGGTGTGGCCGGCTCAGTTGCTACGCGGCGTCGCAATGGGAAACAATATTTGACAATGAAAGCCCAAACCTAGCGATCGAAACGCGTCTGGGATTGTTGGGCTTCGGCTTTCCTTAATTAATACCCACAAAAAATAAAATAAAAACACAACATACGCACACGTTTTACTGTAGGACGACCTGGTTCTTATTTGAACAGTTGACTAATAGATTCCACAAGAAATTTATTTCCCGGTCCTGGTTCTGGTTCTTGTCCAAGGAACGAAACGATCATGTCCAAATGTTTGTGACTTAAAATCTTCATGTACCTTGTTAAGCATAACCCAGGAAACCAACCAACTTCGCTCCTTGTCTGTTATGGTACGCAACAGCAGACTATGGGAAATGTTGAATGTTGCTTCCTACCAAATCCAATCCAAAGTGACGAAGCCAAAGCAAAAAATGCATACAAACCAATCCAATCCTCGTGCTTGTATTGACGTGTCAAAACGTGATGGAAAACACTTGATTCAAAGGCAAACCTAACTGAGTTGACACTTCTATAAGATGTAAATATTTCTGTAGAACAATGAAACGGCTTCTTCCCCTATCACATTAAAACAAGACACATTAGTTATCTTCCAACTGCCTCAAACACACACCCAAATAAAGGCCCATGGGATGATGGGAGAGACATCTATGATGATGCAACTTGACTGATATATCATTTTTGAATCTGAGGCTGTGTAGAAGGGGGTTGCTGCAGTTGGCTTTGTCCTTTAGGAGGAATCTTTGCGGTCATAGCACGTAATTCGTTTGCAATTTCAGTGAAGTTCAGCCTCTCAGTTGGCTCCGAAGACCAGCATCTCTCCATCAGTGATTTCCATTCTGGATCACAAGAGTCCGGGACTGGTGGCCGCAATGTATTGCTCACAATACCCCCTGCATTATATTATGAAGAACTGGCTATCAGCATCTCTAAATCCGAGTGAAATCTTAAAAGGACTGAGCATGTTTTACAAGTGACAAGTTATTAAGCAGTAGAAGATCACCTATGATAGCACCGTAGTGCAAATCTGCATATGGTTCGTCTCCGGTGAGGAGCTCCCACAACACAATACCAAAAGAAAACACGTCTACCTAGTGTACCCAAAAAACCCAAGGGTAAATAACTAAACAATAAAAACAGGTTTAAGAGAGATTCACAATCATTTGAGATGATCTAGAAGAAATTAAAAAAGAAAATACAAACCTTCTCAGAAACAAGGCTACTGCCACCATTCAACAGTTCTGGTGCCATCCATGGAAGCGTTCCCCGCACACCACCGGAGATCAGTGTATGACATTTCACTTTAGATAGGCCCAAGTCACCAACCTGGCATCAGAAGCAGATGGTAAACTCAATCTTATAAACAGTTCAACCAAATACGGAGCATGTCACACTGGATCAATGTTTTGAACTGCATATTGCCAATACAGTGATACTGCTGAAAATAAAAGCATATCAACAAAAAGAGGCACATTACAACATACGAGAAATCAAGTGAAGTAGGCCAAGCTCGACTCATTCCCATCCAGACAAAGCTTTATCATCTAATTAAGTTCTACAACAAAAAGAGAGAAAAAAAAAATAGCCGAAACTAGGTATGGTAATTCGAAGAGTAATTCTGTTTAAAGTTTAAAGGCGGAAAAGTGCTCTATTTTTGCTCTTGTTCAGCTCACAAGAAGCATTAATTTTCCTTAAGTTTTCAACAACAAATGCATGCTCTCGAAAATGATACTGCATTTAAAAAAGATTGTGGCTTATTATACGAAAAGAAAGATCACATCAACCACAGAACTGACCAGAATGAGAATGACCAACATTCCAATCACCTACCTTGCATATTGGGCGGTGTGGATCTCGAAGATTGACAAGTAAGTTGTCACTTTTCAAATCAAAGTGTACTATGTTCTTTTCATGCAGGTACTCCATCCCAAATGCCACATCCATTGCAATCAAGAGACGCTTGCGCTTGTCCAGACTCCTGCTAAAATGAATTCTGCGTCACCTTTTATCCAATTGGAAATTACATACCAAGTAGTCAACTACTGCATTCATTCTAATTTTATCAAATTAATGCAAGGAAAAAAAAAAGCCAAACAAACACATTACTTCTCATTCTTCTGCAAGGCATTTCTGAGAGAGCCATTAACCATATACTCTGTCACTGTTGCCACAGAACCTCCCGGCCCATCAAGCACAACGCCATAGAAAGCTACCACATTGGGGTGGTGCAAGTCAGCAAGTTTGATGGCCTCATTCCAGAAATCTTCTCTCTGATTGAATACAAAATCTTTCTGATTATGTAAGTGAGGTATTAATAAACAAAAATTAATAGCTTTTGGAATCTAGTGCAAAAGACAAACCATGCGCTCTTGTTCTGAAGGCTTCCCAGCAAAACACCTATCATTTATTCTTTTAATTGCAACATCAGTGCCCCTCCATTTCCCGTGATAAACAGTACCAAAAGTTCCGGAACCCAATTCTCTCAGCTCTTCAAGGTCACAGTTCTTTATAATCTACCAAAAGAGTAGAAACCGGTCAATGGTACAAGTTATCAGAATAAGGAAAAATAGAAAACCAAATTTTCACCTGCAATCGGCCTCGGCTATCAGATACCGGAAAACCAAGATTTGCCTTATCTCCGAATTTGGTCTTGACATCCTGAAATAGAAAATGGAAATTAGGAGTCCAACAAATGTTTTGAGAGAGAGAGAGAGAGAGAGAGAGAGAGAGTGTGTGTGTGTGTGTGTGTGTGTGTGTGTGTGTGTGAGAGAGAGAGAGAGAGAGAGTAGTAGACACACAACCAATGAAAATGCTCAAACATGCACATAGATGGCTTCTTAAATACCTCAACTTTCGCTCTGTTTTGCATGCCTGCAGTATTGTTTTGAACATCTTCATCTTGATTGGATTGATAAGCATACTCATCTTTATCATGTAAGTCAGGATTTGACGGCGAAGATGACTGAAAAACACAGGCAGCTACTCCCTCAGCAACAGCTTGAAGTTCTTGCTTTATTTGTTCCTCGGCTGATCCTATGACAAAGAAACAAAACAACATTCTAATTAAGTAATTAACTTAATACTAGAGTAAAAATAAATCAACATTTAACTAACCTTTGGAAGACTGGGCAGGCTCTGAACTAAGATCCCTGTTCAAATTGCCCAGTGACTGCTGACCCCCATCATCCATTCGCATTTCTGTAAATGGTTCTTTTCTCAATTGTATTTTGGTTGGTTTAGGAGGCAAATGAGTATCGTGGCGCAAACTCCAAGGATCCTGATTGCTGAACAGTGAGTTTGAGGAGTCCTGGGGAACATCATCATTTGAGGTAACACCGTCCACATCATTAGGTACCATCTTGGACTGCAATCTTAAGTTCTCATCCTTCCTTTCAGCAGGAGGTTGAATTCCATTAGTTATAAGGGTAGAAACAACAGGGTTGCCATAGTTCAATTCATAAGCATCCTGAGGATGGAATCCAACTCTTGATTGTGGGTAAGATTCAGGATTTCCCCACATAGATGGCTGTGCAGCCTCAAAGAATTCTACAGGCTGCGAATTATACCCATGTGAGACTTCGGCAGGGGAAGAAGCCTCTACTTCGGTTGGTTTAAAGTGACTCCTGCCAACAGTGTTATCTAGAGTCACCTCCCTACCCCCAACTTGTGGTGCTTTATGGTCAAAGCTGTCTTCCACTCTAGGCGTATCAATGGGTGACTTCCCATGCTCATTATTAACATAAACCTCAGTGGGGCTTATCCTGAGGGTCTCCATTCTCCCATCGATTTGTCTCAGATGATCATATGCAATGCAAGTGTCTACATTGTCTTCTTTTGGAATAACTCCAGGAAATTTGTTGGGGTATGCAGTTGGAGATTCATGAACCAGGAATTCTGAAGTTTGAACAGGTGTGCCTCCAACAAGAGGTACATCTTGATTAAAAAGATCACTAACTAAATTTTCCTGTTTAACCTGGTACTGGAATGGCGCAGAATGTTGTTGAACAGCATCATCTTGACAACGCTGAGGAATAGTGACCATGAATGCACTATTTGGTGACTGTATGTCACCTCCTCTCCTGATAACACCATGGGGAGCTGTAATCATTGGAAGATCAACTTGTTGAAGATTCATTCTCTCATTTTCACGAGTTCCCTCAGAAATCTGCGAGATCCCAGTCACCTCTGAATGAGATGTTCCAACAAGAGGATCTACTTGACCTTGGACCCTGAGTTGAGCCTCAACTCCTTGCCCAAAATTACCTTCTGCTAATGCTCCACTTACCATAACCATGTTCATTGGTTGAGCTCGCAAATTGTCCTCCAGGCAGGGACTATGATAAGTTGAATTTGAATCAGATACTGGGCTTCCACCACAGTCTCTATGAACCTGTACCAAAGTATCAGAATGTGCATGAGGCAATGCTCTCTGACACATATAACAGTCCTCCAACCTTTGGGATTTCTCAGGATACATTACCTGTTGGTGGGATACCAAACCATCATGAAAAATCACATGCTCTGGTGGTGGAACCTGATGCCAGCCATAAGCACCTCCTACCACTGGTGATGGGACCTGAACCTGATAAGAATTATAGCCTTGCTCAGTAGGAAACTGGACTACCCTGGGAACAAAGGTGCTCTCATCTACATAATGATCTAACCGAGTCTGCTGGGGTTGCATCAATGGCTGAAGCACATTTGGTCTTATATTAACATGAGAAGATGAGGGAGTCATTGTCATGTGCACTGCAGGAATGAAGTGATGTTGGGTGATGCCAGCAACACTATCACAGAATTGCTGTTGGGTATATACAGGACTAGCAGTCCCCAATAGCTGAGCATTTGGGAAACCCATCTGAGGAGGAAGCTGGAGATGATCTGCTCGGTTCATAACTTCTTGGCGAGGACCAACATAAGTTTGCAGATAAGGAGCAGTGGATGGAATGCCAATTCCAGGTTGCTGCAACCCCACTTGCTGCTGCGATACTGTAACAGGAACAGACCTTTCTAACTCACACTCAGGCTGAGAAGGTGATGTTTGGGGAGGCGCAGACTTAACCACAGGAATGCCCAATGGAACTGTAGAAACTTCAGAATAAACTGCAGGGTTAGGATCCACAATTACCAATCTTGTACTAGTATCATGAGAAGTAGCTGAATCCCCTTTAGGCGATAATTTGCCTGCTGATGGAGGTCCAGTAGTGTCACCCTGACCAGGAATTGAGCTATCAACAATATCAGTTCCACTAAAATCAGAATTCTGTGTTGAAGTGGCACTTGTCATACTCTCCTTCCTCAAGATACCACCACCAACCCCATCCATAATCCCATTGACAGCATCAACATATCTTTGCTCACTATTATGTAAATCCCCGAATTGTACAACACTAGATGGATCAACTTCTGAAGCAGAAAACAAAAACACCCTCAGTTTTGCTGACCCATCTGGAGATCGCTCAACCAACTTCCCATACTCATCCTTCATATTGTCAAGATCATCAGCACATGAAACTGACACCAGTGCATCGAGATCCTCATCAGGGAGCTGATATTTAATAACCACAGGTTGCCCATATGTATCCAACATCTTCTGCACTAGCTCACTGAAGCTCACATCTCTCCGAACACTAATAATCCTTGTCTGCCCTCCAACGTATCTCAACATTCCATCACTTGGTCTGGGCAAAATCTTTCCCCCAAAGCTGCACAGAAGCTTGACTTTCTTCCCTGACACAGAATCATCTCCACCATCGTCGCTTGCTTGATCAGTTCCATTGCCACCAACCCGATTGCCAAAATTGGCATTATTACCATACGCAGATGTCAAATCATTCCCAGTTTGATTAGCAACATTACCACTGACCTTATTTCCCAAATTGGGATTATAACCAAATCTAACTGCCATATCATTAACACCATGATCCAAACCATTGCCCACAACCCTATTAGACATATTAAAATTACAGACAGAAGGCCCAGAAGCAGTTGTTGTAGTAGAAGAGCTTACAAGATCAACAGCATTGCCGCCAAGCCGACCGCCCAAATTAGGACTGTAACCAATTCCAACAGCAACGGCAGTGTTCATCCCTGGATACCCCACCGGCACAGGTACGCGAGGGCGCCATGTGGGCACCCCAGACATGGCATTTCCATACCCTACGCCAACAAGCCCAGCCTCTGCGACCGTTGATGGGTAAAAGACAGGTATCGAATTAGGGCTATTAACTTCAAGAGCCAGGTTGGGGAAAAGTCCATCTGGGTTTCGTCCAGTTGTAGTAGCGAGCGCAATGCGGGGCTCATCAGCCACAGTTCGAGCTACGTTTAACGGTCTTAACTCTTTGGGAAACGAATTTTGATCAAACGCCATATCTACAACAATAAAGATTTCAATTAAGGGTCTGCAAATCAATCGTAAATAAGAGAACGTAGAATCAAATACGATAAAGCTAAGGCCTTTTCTTCTGGATAACAATAAAGCTACGGTCTTTTCCCCAAGATTTTCTAATTCAAGTATTGAATTTCTTTAATAATCTGGTATAAACCCCAGCCAGATTGCACCAAACTAAAATAACATTTCACAGCTTTCTAAGGAAAACAGGGCAAAACAATTGAGAAAAGACAGAGACAGAGACAGAGAGATGAGTACCAGATTGGAACGGCGTTTCCAAACTCCAAGGAGAGATAAGATGCAGATGAGGAAAGAGACAGAGAAAGCCTGAGTCGGTGGAGTGCAGTTCCAAACTCCAAGGAAATCAAAGCTCAGCGACAAACGTCTCAAACAGCACCTCGATTCAGGGTGGTTTTGTTGAATCTTCTTCCTCGTCACTTTCTTTCTCTAAAAATCTGGTCTTTTATTGTTTTTGTTCATCTTCGAATATTTTCCGGATGAATATTATTTTTCTCGGGAAAAATGAATGAAACAGAAAGTGTGTTTTGTGTAGAGAATGGCAGTGGGCTTAAGAAAAGTTTATTGTTTTGGGTTGGAGTCTCGGAGAAGAGAGGAGGTGATGTGGGGGGAAGGAGGCACGTGGATGACTTCATGCAATACCATGAGTCAACAAAAGTACATCATTATGTGTCTGTTGGAAACTTGGGAGGATTTGATTCTGTGAGATGGTGACAAGGTTGCAGAGAATGGGACTTTTCAAAGGTAGTGTTGTTGGTGATATATATTTCCTAAAGGAGAGGATCATATCAATATCCAGTTAAAGGGCAAGTGAGAGAAGACAAAAACAAAAGTAGAAACTTTCTTCAAATCCACATTAAATTAAACTCGATGCTACACCACCTATTATTTAATGCCATTTTTTACAATCAAATTATTTATAAACCGAAATTCAATTGTGGTTTAATTTTCTTTTACTGCAATTATGGCATGATATCAGATCATAACTTTAGCCTTAAAATCTCTCAACCATGATTATGATGATCATGTTCGATATTTGTTTCATTTTTTCTTTTTCTTTTTACAGATGGTTAATCTTTATTTTCGATGACACGATCGTCATCAATTTGAAGTGATGATTTAATTATATGTATGACATTATTATCTTATTAATATGTCCATCGTTTTTACTTTTGTTAATAAGGAATTAGTAATCTTATGCATATATATATATATATGTACCTTTACCTATTCCCTTGAGGTTATAGGTTCTATTTTCTATTTTTTGTATTACTTTGTATGAAATAATAATAATAATAATATAAATAGTAAACAAGGGAGGAGTACCGTTAGAAATTGGAAAAGGTAAAATACAATTGCTTACGAGTCTATGTTGAAGCATAACATCTCCAACTCTGCCAAATTTCCATTGTTACCCGAAAGATGAACGAAGCTGAAAAATGGAGGTATACCTTTTTATTTTCTTCGTAGAGAATTCTTTTTGACGGGTAGTTGTAAATAGTTGTTGCCATGAATCCTTAGAGGAAGGAACCTACCCTCCCCATATTCTTGGAGTAACTTGTTGTATGACATAACCTGGTTCTAGTTGGAATACGGAAACTTCGCCATGAAGTATAATGAGCCGACACTTCTCTAATTTCTTTCTTGGATTATTATATCCGTTATCGTTTTGGCTTCATCTTTTTGTTCTAAATCCCAAGAGGATAATTCGATTATTTCTTCAATTGTGACGTGTTCTTACTGGCCCCACAGTTCATGGCGGGGGAGAATGAGGCAAAAGTTTGATAAAGTTATACCATGAGCTGCTCTTTTTACTTACTTGGGTGAGGTCGGTCCAATTATATATACTTTGCTTGATTTTTTTTTTTTGTTTGAAAAGAAAACAAAGCATAAAAAGGTAAACCAAAACGTCAATACGTACGCGGTTTCCTTTTTCTTTTGGAAGAAAGGGTGTTTGATTGATTGACTCAAAGTGAAGAAAGGTGATACAAACACCATCTCATTCATGACTCTCTTTTATTGTTTTCTTAAACAAACTTAAAGCATGATTAAATATAAATATTCACACTGAAAGAATCATCTAGTCAAACTAATTAAGGTCGGTAATTATTTTTTAAATTTCATGAAGAAAGTAATTTACTAATTATCAATGCAGTACGTACGTCCGCATCATGCGCTATATCTTTCTGGTATTGAAAGTCTAAGTGAAAGGAAAGTACAAGGAAATTGAGGTTGACTGGACAATCCCCATTGATTGATGGATGTAGATAGTAGATAAGCCTACACCAGAATATAACTAATATTGTGTGTGGCTGGTATGGTGGTGGGGTTCCTGCATTAAGCAATGATGTGATCAAGTGTACACACACACACACACACATGCATCTGTCTGCTTGCTGGTCATCGGTCAAAATAACTAATTGTGTACGTCTGTGTGTGCACGGTTGTGTGAGATGCGAAATAACTGGGATGTTTCTTTCCAACATGGCCAACATGGCCAATTCCCAATTGGCTTCAGCTTTTTAAAAATAAAGACGATGCTTGTTTTTGTTTCACTTGTAAGTTGTATTTTACTAGGTTAATTAGCAACTTGGGAAGGAAGGTCATGACATGATCCCAATCGCAGGCCTAGCTATAAGGTACTTCGTCTCACTAAAATGTCCCCGTGCGAGAGAGTCCTTAATATTCATCCGGTCAATTACAAAGTTATTATTGGATATGAACCCCTCAACATAAACCCTATCATTATAAAAGCTCGTTGCAGTTGGGACCAGACAAGAATTAATGTATGATTGATATGTATACCCATCGGGGAGAGTCTGGTTTTGTGCAACCAAGCAGGCCATCATCCTAATAATTACAATGTGGGCAGCAGCCATTTTGGACCAGTTCTGGCCATGCTCATTAAATTTCAAGGCCCAGGGCTTGCAATGAAATATATGATGATCTGATCTTGCTCTGGTGGGGCTTACAGTAAAGCCATGCAAATGCAATGCAACCGTTGAGTTTAATCAGAAAGAAAAACTAAAACCATGCAAAATTACCGTAGCCGTAGCAATAATTACATTTAATGATGAACAGACCAAATTTTGTGTCTGTTCATGTAAATATATATACATGATGAATAATTACATTTAACGAACCTAATTAATTATTGAGAAACAATTGATGAATTAAATGAATTAATGAACCACAGGCCTGCGCGAGAGATGATGATCAACTACAAGCAGTTATTTCCTTAGAGGCAGACGGAGAAGCTGCGGAGTCCTGCGAGTTCGGGGCGGCGAGGGCGGCAACCTGGCGGAGAAGCTCCTGAAGGGATAGTCCTCGATGTTCGCCTCCTCGTGATCAAAATTGAGGGCGTAGCTGAGGGCGTCGTATTTGAAGTCGGCGGAGGCTGAGTGCCTCCGCGCCGTGTGGCTCCGTCCCATACGCCCGATCAAGCTCTTGCACTTGTCCTTCAATTCCGCGAACTCGTAATGGCTGTTGTGATGGCCGTGGTGGTGATTGTGGTGGTGGTGGAGGTGGTGATGGCTAGAGCGGGACTTGCTGGAGGAGGAGAAGGAGGAGTTGCGGACGAGGCTGACGTTGGCGGAATGGGCGTGGGGGGTGGTGGGGGCGGTGATGGAGTGGTGGTGCGGCGTCGTTTTGGGGAAGCACGGGATGATGCAGAGGGAGGAGCGGAGTTTCTGCTTGAGGGAGGATGGCGAGCAGGGCTCGTGCTCGTTCAGGGGCTCCATCATTTTTCCCAGTTCGAGTTTGAGGCTGCTTTTGCATGAAACTTGTTGAGAGGGAGGGAGAGAGATCTTGTGTAGGGTTGGGAGGCGGACCCTCTTGGGGTTGAAATGACGGATGAGGACACGGGGGTTTCGGGGTTTTCGGGGGATCGTGGGGACGTGAGAGGGAACCAACTTGTTGAGGCCCCGGATTTCTTGGGATGCTCTTGGGGTTTTTGGTCTTTTAATCCGACTGGACCTCAGAGTCGGAATTCAATTCAATATTCAGAGGTTGTCGCTTTTTCAGGTGCTTTAATTTTATTTTTTCTTTCCTTTTTTGGTTCTCCTTAGATTTTGGAGAGGATGAGGAATCTCCTAGTGAAATATTCAAAGTCCATTTGCATGAGATATGGGCTGGGCTCTAGTATAAATGGGGAGTGATGGGCTTAAAATTAGAATGTGGGCTCAAAGACTATCCACAATAGGTCTATGTTGAGGGAGTGTGTTGGGGTTCAATCTGGCAGTCCAACAATAGCTCTGTGCTTGATCTGAAACCTAGTAAGGACCCCTCGTTATAACCCCTCATTCATTACAGTCTTTCATATAAAGGGTCCAAATCCAATTTAATATGAGTTGGTAGGATCCTTAAAATCCTGGTAATGATGTTCCCACCTTGGTAGCTCACATGATACAGGAATCTTTGTAATGTAACGTGGCTCACCTACAATGTGCCCAACTCACATTAAATTAGTGTAATCTTAGTAATGTAAAATAATGTCATTCCCGTTTTATGGAAGTGTTTCCTCTAACGGAGAGAAGAGGAGAGGAGAGGAGAGGTGGTTTGGTTTGGTTTGGTTGGTCACGTGGTGGCTCACCCACTGAGTCAGCAGCAGAATCTCATTTGACACCGCTTGGCTTGGAGTCTTGGAGACTTCGTATGCTTTTGGACCAAAATAATTAAAATAATTAAAAAAACAGTTTGTATGATTTGCCATCAAGTTGCTCTGCAGCTTCCTCACCCTTTCCATTCCCTTTCTCAATTCTCACGCACTCTCTCTCTCTGACCTTTTTTTTTGGGTCCTGTTTTTCTCATAATCTTTTTACTTACTTTTTTAAGATCTAACTCACATTTATAATTGAGAAGAGAGAGCAAGAGAGAGCAGAAGAGGATTGATGCAGATTGTTTATGCAACCATCAATGGTATGGACCCTCTCTTCTCTTGTCTGCCACCACCATCTTCATTTCACTCTGATTATTCTCATCATTCACTACTGTCTTCTTCTTCTTCTTGAAGCTTTTTTGCTTGTATTATTGCTCTTCTGTCTTATAATCTCCTCTTCCTTAAATCATATTACAGGATCATTTGTAAGACAAATATAAGCACTTGCTTTCTTTTGTTTTAATTTTGAGCTGCCAAGGTAGCTAGATAGCTAGCTGCAATGGCTGGGATGCTTCCTGGTGTGGAATGCGCTCGAAGGAGACGAGTCCATCAAAGCGGCGAGTCACCAGGCGTGGGCACACAGGGCTGGACCAGGCGCTCCTCTTTTTGTTTGTATGCTAGCAACCATGAAACTCACCATACCTCCACCTCTTCCCTGGTAATTATCTGCCTTATGCCTTCTGCCACACAATATAACAAATTATGTTACAAACCAACTGTATATATTTCTTAACTTTTCTTGATTGTTTTAAAGCAAAGAAGCATATTGAACAAATCATACATGGATGAGAAACTGGGAGTGGAAGCCCGAGAAGCCAAAGGGAGATTAGATGAAAGACTCAGAACACAAAGAAAATCAGAACCCAATAAAAGGTAATTAAGAACAAATTGCCAATATATATGTTCTTGCTAGCTAACATAACATGTGTTGTTTTTTATCTTATCTATATGTTTTACATGTCTTGTTGTATGATGAATTCAGGCATAGTGTTCATAGAGAAGAAGAGAGATGCGTGGATGGTGGAAGATCTATGGTTCTTCTGGGAGAATTGCAGAAAGAAGTGTTTGGAACAAAGAAGAGCGGGTCAAAGAGGTTCGGCTGGGCCAAGTTGAGCTGGAAGGCCTCAGACCAAGATGAGTGTGCTGTCTGCCTGGAAAGATTCAGGCCTGGTGAGACCCTGGTGCACCTGCCCTGTGCACACAGGTTCCATTCTGGCTGTATGGTTCCATGGTTACAGAACAATGCCCATTGCCCCTGTTGCAGAATGGGGATTGTCTCCTAGTAAAAATCTCTTTTGTACTATTGGTAAAAATGGAAATTGTAATCTAGATAAAGCTTTTCCAGTTATAGTTATAGAGTTGGTCTGAGCAATTAGCTTGTATCTAATCTACCGTATCTTTGTTTTTCTTTGGTAGAAGTGAAAAAGTTGCCAAGTAGTCTTTGATTCCCCAATCCTGGTAAATACTTAAAAAGTTAATTAGAAGCTGCAACATGTTGTTAGGCCCATATAATTCCTCCACTTGCATGAGAAAGGGAGGGAGAGAGCTTCTTGTCATCTTCCATGAAGGATGAAAAATAGACAAGGTATTTTGTTTGAAAAGACTTCAATTTGTGAAACAAGCAAGTGGATGAATCAAATTGCACAAGAGATCACTGTCTATCCATTGTTTTCCCCCACCCTAAAATTGAATACCAGATGAGAAGATGCACCACTCACTCATCATGTGGGCAGTGGGCCAAGAACAGGTTCATTATTTTGGGACAATCTTTGCTGTCTTGTCTGGTTTTGTTTTAGTGGAAATTATTTGTGGTCGTACTAATCAAATGATATATCTTGGCTGTAAATTACGGGAACCAAAATGACCGTTCGGCTAAGTCAGTGGTAGATGAGATTGTTATAAACAATTGCAACATTATATGATACTTTGAAGATGGAATGTCATTTTCAAGATTGAATACCAGTAAAGAACCTGGCATTGCTAACTAGGATTCCATCCTAATTTGGCTAAACTTTTTCTTCTTTTCTTCCCAAACCCACCTTTCCTTTTTTTGTTCCTTTCACTGGCTAGCTGGACTTCACTACAGATTAGATTAGATCCTAATCTTTTGTCTTGATTATTAATGGAGAGACGATTTGTTGATTTTTAAGATAAGCTTTGATTATTTTGTTCATTCTTTTTTTCTTTTGATTGGAGTGGAGTGTGAGTGATACAAGAGTCCAAAACGTTTGAAAGTTTTCACATGTGATGTGACTCGGACATAGCCTTTGGTAGCACGAAAAAAGGATACCTAGTTTACCTGTCTGGTTTTTAAAGAGCCATGTAATACAAGTTTTGCTTAAAAAGTTTAGAAAACTAACATACTTTAGATTATCTCAAGATAATGCTATAATCGAAAATTGAGTCGATATGTGACAATATGGAGGTTGAGATGATGGTACAAAATTTCAAAATCTGAAATCACACTTCGATTTAATTCTGATCATGTCAAATTCAAAACAAGTTAATTTCTGAACTTTAAGAATTAAAATGTCTTTTTTCAAATTTGTAGGAATTAAAATGGTGAGTTTGCACTTATCTCCCCTACCAAAGGCCAAGACTAAGAATGTCAAGGCACCTTTTGTAGGGGAAGATAACAGTCTATTATTTACACAATTTTCAAAGAGATACATAAAAATTTAAAATTTATTGCCAAGGGAAACGGAGCAAAACCGACGACGTTTCATCAACCGCATATTTCATTATTTTGCCACCATGTGATTTTACCTTTTTAGGCTCTCCGCAACGGCTAGCTCCTAGTGACCGTTTCCCGTCTCCCCAAATTCAAAATCTGAAATCGACCTCTAACCCACCATCAGCTTCACAGCGTGTTTCACGATACAAACAACACCCACAAGCCAAAACCAAAATCACAGCTCTGGCAATTTCCAGAAACATTCGATCTCGCTTAAACCCATTTAGCAATTCAAATCAAGATCCCAGAATTTCAAGAATGGTGTATTCATACGCACCCACATACTACTCTACTCTCCATGACTCGGTGACCAACTTATGCAAGACCATTCTTCCCTTCAGCTTCAAGAAACGGCGGTTGCCGGCTGCAGAGCACAAGCTTTCAAAGCTGCAATCAGACAATCTCAAATGGCAGCAAGACTCTTTCCACCAGATGTTAAATTTGATGGGACTTCATAAAGAAGGCATTTTGGCTGAGACTGAGGTCTCAGCTTTCCGCTCGCATTTGCTTGACACCCTAATCGCCTCTCCCACTGAGCGTGAACAACCAGCTATATTGAGAGATAAGTTGCTATTCTTGCAGGTAAACCAATCTTCCCTTTTTTTTCTTCTTCATTTTCCTTTCTTTCATTGTGTTTTCTAAGTAACCAAACGGGAATAATTAATTAATGAAGCTTTAAATCTTTAGGAACTTTTGTATGCAAAATGCATATCTGAAGATGAGTACCATTCTTCGAAGAGGCCATTGTTGCAACGATTAGCAGTACAGGGAGCTGAGATTGAGGCCAGAGATGTAATTGTTGCAGGGCTACCACCTAAGGACCCAAAGGAGAGTACAGATCAAGAGCAGTGGTCTGTCATTGACTTAAAGGATGAGAAATGCTTGCTAAACAAAGACAAAGATAAGTCGAATTCGAAGAACAAATCGAAGCATGGCTCTGCAATGAAGCAAATTAAAGGAGCAGCTTCAGTTTTGGGCTTTGTATCACCTTACAAACAGGGGAAAAGCAGAGAAGAAAGGAGCATATTCGATTTGCCCGAGTCGTCGAAAGTGTATTCCTCTAGCTCTTCTAAGCATGAATTAGGATATCATTACAAGGAAAATGAGGCCAGGTCGATTCTCATGCCAGAAAGCTTGCCACAGGAACCGGTGAAAGAAAGTGGCAGCTCAGATAGAACAAGGAGGAAACCCTTTAAGAATCTGTTTCAGAGAGAGCAGAGAGAGGGACATGGTGTTGGAGGTGGAGGTGGTGATCATGGTCATGAAAATGAACAAACACCTTCCAAATCAGCCAAAAAGCAATGGGGTTTTGATGGATTCAAGAAATGGAAGAGAAGTGACTCGGAGGATGAGACAACTCCTTTGCCTCTTAATGAAAGATCGGACAGTGAGGTTCACTTGAAGCTTGTCTCAAGCCCCATTGGCGAAGGGCCGGACACTAAGCTTATAAAAAGGAAGCTGCTTTCAGACGGTTCTCCTTCTGATTTCTTCATTGATAAGGTAGCAAGTCGTTATTTCAATTTCTAATTCTTTGGGATAATATTTGAAGCTTGAGCTGAAACTGAACTTGGTCAATTTGTTCTTAATATGAAGGTTTTAGGGGAGAAGATAAAAAAGGAGCTGTCAAGAATTCAGACAGAGCTTTGCACTTCAAATCCAAATCTTCAATTTTCGTAAGCCTCTTCTATTATCTGACATTTGGTGGTGACTATTTAGTATGTGCATTGTATTGAAAAGCAATCTTTCTTTCACAAATATAATCAGGAATGACCAAATTGAAGCGATTTCCACCAAGCTTCCCGTAGACAAGGCAGACCTGAAGAAGTTCTTTCCCAAGTGAGCAAACCCTCTCTCTTTTTGTGCTGTTTCATCCTTCAGTGTTTAAGCATATAATCAGCTAAAACCATCACGCTTACTCTTCTTATTTATTTATTTACTCTTTTATTTTCGATGTTTAAGGTCATGGTGTGATCGGTATGGAGATGTTGTTTTGGATGTGGTGAAAAAAGAATTCAAGGACCATGTTGGGGAGATGGAGAGCTTGAGAAATGCTGCCAGAGAGAAACATGGCATGAACTCAGCTCGATGGACGACATTCCAAGACGACGAGGAGAATTGTCACCCGAATCTCTTTGCTCCCAGAGATCATTCACACCATACTTCAAAGTTCCATGAAACCAATCCTTTCTGTGATGATCACACTCCTAGTGATGGAAGGAAGCTGAGATCTAAACCAGCTTTTACCCAAGACCACCAGAATCCCTTTTGGATCCCAGGGCATGGCTATTGATGAGGACAGACATATATTTTGGGTTTAATCCCTTTTCTAAGTTTATTGGTATTATCAGTTTATTGGTGTATTTTATTTTGGGTGTCAAATTGCTGAATGCGTATGAACTTCGAGAGAAGATCTCTGTTCTCCAAGTAATTCAAACTCTATGTTTGACTTGTAAATTTAGGGAATGTAACATCCTCCTGTTGTTCGGAATTTGATTTGCTCCTGGGGTTTACCTTTTTCTAAATTAGATATATATCAGCAATCCAACTCTATTTTATCTACTAATTTAACTCTTTGCTGCATGCTAAAGGGCCTTGATACAAATATCAAAGATGTGTTCGATAGATGCACATTCATACAATTATCTCATTTTCTGCATCTCTATGCAAGTACTACAAAGCCGCATCATGAGAAAACGATGCTACAATATTGTGGATCGTGGAAAATTCAGATACAAGTTAGCGTGGGAGGACAGATAACATGTCATTGTAAAAGTGAAGAACCATCATAACTATTTACATCATTATGTACAATTATATCAAACAGAAGATATCTCTGAGTTAGAGACGGAACAGTCAGTGATGATGCCCTCACGAACATCTCCTCGGCAAAGTGGACAAACGCTGTAAGAGGGAGGAAAGAGGCAGTAGGGAGAGAACAGAAAGACTTTCAGTATGAAACAAGGGAAATGAAGGACAATCATTAGAAAGTGGTGGGGGGCAATGACAATACCCGTGTATCTCTTTGAGCCACTTATCAACACATGACATGTGATACTCATGATGGCAAGGAAGAACTCGAATTTTGTCCCCTTCCTCATACTCAGCGAGGCATATGTAACACCTATCAATTATTAACTCACCATGATCAAACAAATGCATTATACTCACTGTTGATGAAATCAACAAATGCCGTGAAAAACTGAATCCCACAAATCAGAAAACACTCAGCAACACCAAACCCCCCAACCAAGAGAAAAATAGGCATAAATTAAATAAAACTTACTGTGCAACATCATCCCCAGACTTTAACGTGTCAACCTTTGTGTGACTCTTAAGAGGAAAAGAGTCGACGACAGATGCTGGGGCAGGGACTGAGACCATAGATAGTGAAAGTGACACAGGTTGGCGATGAATTTCATCCAAAACCTGCACGTCATACATTACAACAAAATTATGTTTAAAAAGTGATAGTGAATGATTGCATGCAGCTAAAAGCCATCAAAGAGGCCTCAAAATGAATAATATACCAAACTCAGACCTAAGTTTTAGCCCCAAAACAGGAGAAAATTACATAACTAGGTGATGCAGGGATAATTAACAGCCGCCCCAGGTAAAAAGTGAACAAAACAAAAGGCAATAAATTATTTTATAAATACCCTCCTCGCTCACATTATAACCACCAATGGTTCTTTTTACAAATCTGATCTACCAAACAAGATTCCAGGGGCCACTAGAGGATTTTATAAGGGAGTTTCACTATAACACCCAAAATGGAGGCTGAAATTATAAAAAAATCCAAGCACTATTTAAACATATAAACACACCCAAAACCTATCATTACACACACTCAAAACCCATTTATAAACACACCCACAAAGTTGACTTTGGGGTTGATTTTGGGTATATTTCTATGTTTAAATAGTGCTTGGGTTTTTTTATAAATACATGTCTAGGATTGGGTTTATTTATAAATTTGTAATTTTATAAATACCCTCCTCACTCACATTATAACCACCAATGGTTCTGTTTGAATTAGTATAGGTCAAGACCCAAGTAATTTTAGGACAATATGAGAAGACATAATCATGACAAGGAAAGAAAACTAAAACAGAGAACATTACCTCAAATAGAGCTTCAGCAAGCATGACTATTCTTGATATACTTGCCCGAGTACTAGACTCTTCAGTCAAGAACGAGCCACATGAGCACATGCCACGAGGGTGGATTCCTGTAGGACAAGAGGTATTACGCTGACCATTGTCATCAAGGCCAACACGAAGTCTTTCCCAGACCTACAAAGAAGAGTCATGCCGATGCAAATCAATAAAAGTCATTGAGAGAACCCAGAAAAAATAAGAGCTGTTACAATTCATAGATTCTTCTGCCCCATAAAAACATTTGGATATAACATTTAATGAAGGAAATATTAAAGTACCGTTGATGAACGACATGTGAGTAAACAAATAAATGAACATGCATATACTGTTGATACCCATAGGAGCCAAAAATCTCCCGAATGAATGGAACCAAAGAGTCCAAAAAGCCCTAATTTCATATCCAAGTTAAGCCACATAATAAACTTTTAATGTCTAAAAGATCACCTCGGATCTAGAATGCCGTCGTCGTTCATTTGAGTTGGGAATTCTATTGCCCTGGTAACCAGAATCAGCTCCGAATCCCATCATCAAAAAAATCACCACTCAAACCAAGTAGCCATCTGTCATGAAATCCTAGATCCTCAGTATCATCAGTAGATAAAAGAATGGTTGGAGAATCAACAAACCTTCTGGAACTGCGTCTTGAAAATGCATCCCAGAATAGTCGTCTGCCATTCCTTCTGGCCTCACGATTACTTGCATCAGCATTGCTTCTAGACAAAAGGTTGGAAGAAATACTCATGACATCAACATGAAGTATACTTCCATCTTCCTCACCTTGTTCCCTATTGGACACAAGGAATCCTAAACCAGAAGGTATTGCCTCTCGAAGGGAATCATTTCCAAGTGAGTGAAAAGACGATGGTGTTTCAGAAACACGAGCAGATTCCGTATCAGCATTAGAACTATGGGCAGCCATTACTTCAGCCACATGATTCTCAACAGACACTTCAGTAGAGCGGGAATTCCGAATCCCCTGTGGAGAGGAACTACTTGGTCGCATAACCTCAGGACAGGTCTGAGATACATTATTGTCTGCTGAATTACCAATGCCATTGACTGCATCCATATTAGAGGAACAATTCACAGAGACTGGGTCTGAAGATTGTTGTTCTTTAAACGAAGTACTAGCTGTAGTACTACTATCCCTACAAGATTCATCGTGACTATAATCGGCACTTACCTGATGAGGAGATATTAGTTCTTTGCTTTTGGACAAGCACTTCCCCTGGTTACTTGTATGAACACTGCTTAAACCATCTTCAAAATAAGTATTCTGACTGGTGGCAACAGTGCTCTCAGATGATGATCCAATTTCAATAATGGGGCAGGTGAACCGTGCCCCTGTACTGGAGACCAACGAAGTTCCCTCTGTGGAGTTCCGAACTTGATTAATATCCAGATTACGTTGCTCTGCATATTTCACAAGACACTCAGCTGTATGATCTTCCATCTGCGGGAAAAACACCTAAACAAATCAGTAATCTATAACTACAAAGTACAAAACTAATGCCACAAAATAATTAGAAATATAGCTTATATCTACTAACTGAATCATGAAATGTTTAAGGATTCAGGTAGAAAAGGCCATATTTAAACCCGGAACCCTCAATTAAATGACCCGATGAACTAAATCCCCAACTTCTTTTCAACAAGAGCATCACAACGATAATGGGGACAATATTCGCGTTTACAGGTAAATGATAAGTCAAAGAATAACTACGATATTACCGAGCACGGGGCCAACCTTCTGCATCACCTGGCCAAATCCCATATCATTTTTCTTCGATTGCAAATTGAATTTGAGGAAAATAAAAACCCAAAACAACTTATTTTAAAGAAAAATGCTTAAAAGGCTTTTAAACTTGCACTGGTTTGTTTCATGATTATGATGTAGGTATCTATATTTTGCACCAGATGATGAAATCCCAAATCATAAGAAAAACCAATAAAAATCGAATTTTGCATTCAAAAAGGTCAAAATGATGAGAAATCCAAAAATGGGTATTGAAAATTGAATTAAAGACATCAAATTTAGTGGACGACGATGAAGAAGAATACGCAGAAGGTACCTCGTAAGTAGAACGTGAGGAAGAGCCACCACAGACGAAAGAGGAGAGTACGGAACGATTGGTGGTGCGATTGACTCGGACCCGTGATGGGCGGGAGCCCAGTCGACTACTGCTCGAACCCATTTTAGAGATTAGAGAGAGAACGCTTGAGAGTTAAGAAGTGGGGGAGGAGGATGTTGTTGATGATAATTGAAGCACACCAGCAGAGATAGAGAGAGGCAGGGAGACTCAGAGGAAGCTTTCTTTCTTTATTTCAAATTCAATTATTTTGTGGACTTCCGTATCATTGCGGTAAAGACTTTTTTAATATTTCTTTTGCCGGAAAAAAGACTTTTAACTAGTAAATGTGCTCCTCTTCGCGTCAACATATTTTATTGTCTGGAAGAATTACGCTTACTTGTTTTTTAGTACAAGTAAGTAAATGTGGAAAAATTGGCTGAAAACCTGACATGAAATATTTGAGTCTGAAAATATTAAGGATCCACCAAACCAGTCATAGGTTTTTGGGTTCTTAGTATTGATTGGGCTCCCGAGCTTGGTTGGAATTGTAAACTGGGCCAAGCTTGATCCATCGAGTTTTTGGGCCTTGCTCGTCGAGTTTTGGCCCCAAGACATTTAAAATGAAAAAAAGAGAGGAATTTTCAAAGCCGAGTCATGGCATGCCATGTGCACAATAATAATTGAAGCATAGTACAGCTTGTGAGAGGTGGGGGTACGTGGTTTGTTTTTGGTCGAAGGGAGGGTTACGTGGTTGGTTGGAACTTGGAATATCCGAATATATATACGTCTGAATCTGAGAGGGGAGTCTGTGGATCTATGACAAATTGACAATGACATGATCGATTATGGCCATGTAATTTGTAATCAAGAATTGGGTGGAAGAAATAAAGTAGAAAAGTAGTTTGGGATATGACTGATCGATATGAAATTGGAATTGAATTGTAGGTAGGAAAAGGATCATGCATGAGACTAGTAGCTGATGAGGATGAAGGACACGTTTGCCCTCTACAGAAGAAGCACCATTCTGCCCTAGCTCAGCTTTAGCTTTTTATATAATTTATAGCCACGAACCTACTTCTTGTGTGTGCATAGGGAAAGAGCAAAAGCACTTTATTCACTGCTATAAAATCCAAATCCAATTCTTAATCTTAATCCAGCTTTATAGAGATCGAGAAATATGCCAGACCATCCACCACCACCGCAGGGGCACGGGCATGGTCCTCCAGGTCCTCCTGGTCCTCCTGGTCAACCTCCTCCTCCGGCGCAAGGCGGCCATGGCCCTCCTCCTCCTCAGCCAGGACCCCCTTCACCTCCCCATGGCCCTCCTGAACCACACAAGCCACATCCACATGATCCCCATCATGATCATTGCCACCACCACCACCACCCATGAATCTTCATCTATTATGTATGCATGCTAGCTATATATATAGCTTGCTAATTAGGCGTTGTAAGAATATTAATTATATATGTAATTTCTAGTTTTAACTAGCTTGCTCTCATCTCATCTCATGATCATGCATTGTAATGACATTATCGGCTCTAGCTAGCTAAGAAATCACTATCACTGTGTGTTTATGTACCAAAAAAAGGATGCTGATTATCCATCTGAAATAATAATGAGATGACTGATCTTGTGGGTTTTCCTTTCACTTTTGTTTGGTAATAACTGACAGTTTTTACTTTGTTTTACACCAAAATTCTTTTCCCAAGAAAGAACTTGCAAAGCAGAGCACCAAAAATGCTTGGCAAAGCCAAAAGGCCCGAGCTGCACCCAGGACGAAACTAACAAGGCAATCCACAGAGGACAGCATGATAATTATTCTTCTTTTATAATTTCATATTTGACTTCATAAATGAATATGTCTTAATTAACTACTGCTGCAAGCAAGTGAACAAAATAAGTGCATAACATGGTGGTGCTAAGCACTGCGGATCTAGTCAGGAGCCTGGTCCTGTAGTTTTCAAAGGCTTAGTAAATGGTGAAAATCCAAAGAAAATGTACAAAATACCTAAAAATGATGGCATTAAGTCACTTCATACTAAAATCATAAAATCTTTTCTTAATGTGTACTAATGATACTTCATAAGTTAATATTGCATTGGGTTTTTTTAAGAGGGTGAAGTGTACCCTACACACATTAATCACTAATACTAATGTACTTCTAAGCATTGGGTTTTTTTAAGAAAGTATTATTCGAAAATAATTTTAGACTTGAGAAATATCTTCCATATTCCCAAATAATGAAAACAAATGTCCAAATATAGATATCATACCAGTGAGTC
Organism: Prunus mume; assembly: GCF_029339155.1. Lineage (NCBI taxonomy): Eukaryota > Viridiplantae > Streptophyta > Magnoliopsida > Rosales > Rosaceae > Prunus > Prunus mume. The sequence continues at coordinate 1,858,111 of NC_142705.1, read as the reverse complement.
AAAGAATTTCAAAAATGTAAGTCAAGCCAATATCAAATAATTTCTTTTAAAACTCTCATCATGGATCATTTGTTTCAAAATTTCAGATTCATCTCAATATCCTATTCCTAAAAATTATGGAAAAATATTAAATCAATTTATAATAATATAATATAACACTTATTATAATAATAAAAATTGGGGCCCCCTTGAATAAAGGTGACTGCCCCTGAGAAGGGCCGGGACTGGTGCTCACCCTAGATTCATTGAGTTTTTGAAGTATGAATATATATATATATATATATCGTCTCTTATGTGGGTGTTTGGATGTTATTACTGCACGAACGCTATTGTATTAATATTAGGCAAAAAATGTTAATTAAGACATCTAATTATGTCCAACAAAATCGACGAATATAGTGCTTCAATAAAATACTAAAATAACATTATTGTTTAATTGAGTGGTCAAATTCAGATCCACGTGATGTTATGCATAGATAATCTTTAAATGAAATTCAAATCCAAGTGATGTTATGCATAGATGATCTTTAAATAAATACCTAAAAAATAAACAATTAGGCTAATTAGGATAATTATTGAAATACAATGCGGGGTATGCCCTACAAAATATCCCTCAAATAAACTTATTTGAAAAATATCTTAACTGAAGCTTGGTGTATATATATCTCGCGAAGAAATTAGAATATGTACTTATAGTATATATATCATCCTAATTTTTGCGACCTATATAGAAAAGTTAAAGACGATGCAGGTACACGCAAATGACGTTGTGGTTAGTGGTGTTGTCCTATCCTAATTCAGAAGCTTTTATTTTCTAAAATAAAAGTGGGGCCGTTGGAGGTCGTTTTCCACTTCAAGTGGGTTTTGCCGACGCCGTTTGCAATTTCCTTAGACTTGTACTTTTCTCTTTAACATTATTACCAAACAATTTCTTTGTTTTATCTTGAAAAATATGTAATTAATAATAACACAGCATGGCCCTTTCTTTTCCTTTTATGGAGGAAAAATTACTAGATTGTTTTATCTTGAAAAAGATGTAATTACTAACAGGAAAAAAAAACAAATTTTATTTTGTCCTCTTTTTAAGTAGCTAGATGGATAGGATAGAATTATAACTAATTAATAGGAAAGATATTTATTTTTCATTTTTTATGTGACACCTATTTACGGTGATGAAAATCATCTAGCTAGTGAGGATGTGGACATTGCTTTGTGTTTGTACTGCCGACAATAAATATTGCATTATAAAAGCCACTGCTCTCTTCAACAATTCGCCACATCAACATTCAACCACTCGACAAGTAAGAATCAACACCAAGAGTAAGAGTCTCTCTGCAACTGCAACAACCAATTCAAGAAGATGCAACGCCCAGGAGGCGGCCCTCATGATCATGGCCATGGACATCCAGGCGGCGGTCCAGGAGGCCAAGGTGGCGGTCCTGGAGGCCAAGGAGGGGGTCCAGGAGGCCAAGGCGGAGGGGGTCCAGGAGGCCAAGGCGGTGGCGGTCCCAGGAGGCCAAGGCGGAGGAGGTCCAGGAGGCCATGGCGGTGGCGGTCCAGGAGGCCAAGGCGGAGGAGGTCCTGGAAGACAAGGTGGAGGCGGTCCAGGAGGCCAAGGTGGCGGTCCAGGGGGGCACGGTGGCCGCTGATAAGTTAACGATGATGGGCAACAAGACTTGTGGTGTACTACTAGCTAGTAGTACGTACTACATAGTCTATATATGATGATATAATTAAGTTGATGATGAGAATAATTAGCTGATAATGATAATGTTGTGTTTGTTATTAATTAGTAATGTTTTTCTAGTTAGTTTTGCTAATCATGTTGGGTGAGATCCTTCCCTTCCCCGGACATCTCCAGTAGCTCAGTTTCAGCTGGCTGGAGAAGAGGAGGGCGGTTTATGTAATACTACTGTATGATACATGCATATAACAATAAAATGAAGAGCACCACTTTATTATGATATGTTGCCCTTCTATTTGTTTTGGTGCTTTATATTTGTGTGTGTGTGTGAGTGAGAATGAGTCCGAATGGCCGAATGTCCAAATGTTAACAAGAGTACACCATTGTAAACGTAGATAAAAATAAGAAAGGATGTTAAAAAATATATAACGTCTACACAATAATAATGTTTGAATGTCCGTAAATAAGAATTTCCATATATATATATATAGTTCCAAGAAAATGAAAGATATATATTGTCCTAATTTGAAATTTGATAAAAACAAACAAAAAGCTTCGCGTGATACACATGTAACATGTTTCAGATGGAGAGTAAATGTTCTTGTAATAATTTCTGTATTCATTCCGGAGAAAAAAAAAAAAACTTAATTTATTTTGTCCTCTTTAGTCATTTTATAGTAGCTAGATGGATAAGATAGAAAATATCGTTTATACGTGGCACCTATTTACGATGATGAAAAGCATCTAGCTAGCTACCATGTGAACGTTGCTTTGTACCGACAATAATATTGCATTATAAAATCCAACAGCTTTCTTCAACAATTCGCCACATCAACATTCCACAACTCACTCGACAAGCAAGAATCAACTCCAAAATAGTCTCTCCGCAACTGCACTGCAACAACCAATTGAAGATGCACCGCCCCGGCCATCATGATCATGGCCATGGACCAGGCGGCGGTCCAGGAGGACCAGGTGGACCAGGCGGCGGTCCAGGAGGTCCAGGAGGCGGCGGTCCAGGAGGTCCAGGAGGCGGTGGTCCAGGAGGTCCGGGCGGCGGTTGGGGAGGTCCAGGAGGTCCTGGTGGCGGTTGGGGAGGTCCAGGAGGCGGTGGTCCAGGAGGTCCGGGCGGCGGTTGGGGAGGTCCAGGAGGCGGTGGTCCAGGAGGACCGGGCGGCGGTTGGGGAGGCCCAGGCGGCGGTGGTCCCGGAGGCCCAGGAGGCGGTGGTCCCGGAGGCCCAGGCGGCGGTGGTCCCGGAGGCCCAGGCGGCGGTGGTCCCGGAGGACCAGGCGGCGGTTGGGGAGGACCAGGAGGCGGTGGTCCAGGAGGACCAGGTGGCGGTGGTCCAGGAGGACCAGGTGGCGGTGGCCCAGGAGGACATGGCGGCGGCGGTCCAGGGGGACATGGTCGCTGCTAATGGGCAACAAGAATTGTGGTGTACTAGCTAGTAGCACGTAGCCTATATATGATGATATAATTAAGTTGATGATGAGCGTAATTAGCTAATAATGATGATGTTGTGCTTGTTATTAATTTCTAGTTAGTTTTGGTAATCATGTTGGGTGAGATCCTTCCATTCCCCGGCCATCTCCAGTAGCTCAGTTCAGCTAGCTGGAGAAGATAAGGGCGGTTCATGTCATACTAGTTGTACTGTATGATGCACGTAATATATAACAATAAAATGAAGAGCACCACTTTAATATGATATGATTATGTTGCCCTTCTAATTCTTTATATTTGCGCGTGTGAGCCAGTGAGACAGTAAGATAGTAAGAGTGAGATTTCTCTTTTATTATATATTACCTACATAGTTATGTATATATTACCTATATATATACATTTAAAAAGGCTATTTGATTTAGGGTGATGTTAAACGAATCGTAAAATTAACTGAATACACCTTAATATTTAAATTAAAATATAAAGTTAATTAAGAATATCTTATTTAACTATTAAAAATATTTATGATATACCTTAATACACTATATCACACAACATCAAACTCATTTGAGAGCTAGCGGCTGCATTTCTCTGTCACACAAACTCGGTGATATAAAGATATCAAGGGGGGATTTCCTGTGATCGTGATAGAGAAATTTTTATGTTACTCTTTTAAGGTTGCTAAATTCGTTAGAGAGAAGCAGGGTGTATTTGGACTGATATGATCAGATTACCAGTGCAAGTTTCAGCTGATATTAAAGCTTTGCGGTTTCGGCTTAACTAGCCTTTGATTAAAGGGCCTTCTACAGCTTCTTTTTCATTTTTCTGATTTGTAATAATTTTGTGAAGGACATGGCGTAATTAATTAGCTAACTCTTGATTGGGTTTGAATGAGTCGTAGTGAAGCCAAGTTATATTGTTTTCTCTTTTGAGTCTGGCTTTTCTGGTCAGGAGGCTTTGAAGTTGATACTGGTGTTAGGTGACTTGCCGATGGTTCTTTGATTCATCAGTCGATCAAATTTTCAGATGAAGCAAATTGTTACCAAAGCTTCTTCTATTACCCAAAAAGCAAAGAAAGGTTTGGAAACTGACACAATGGTAATGGTAGAGTGTACTTATTAAAATTACATTTGTTTCACAATCAATATATTTTTTTTGGTCATTTTATATTAGAGTAAATTAGTCATTCAATAAATAGTTTGGTAGTAGAGTGTACTCAGTTAATTTTAGGGTTCGTTTAACAGTACCCTTGATTCATTGGCGCGTTTAGATTACAAATTTTGAGGAAATTAAGGTCAAATGTTATAGCAAAGAAGATATATATATATATATATTGAGGTGAAGATGAAGAGTGGCATGAAGAACCAGTTTGTTGTGAATCAAGATTCAAATAGTTGCCATCAGAACTTTTATGTGATACTTTTCAAATTATGATCACCTAAAAGCCGTTGTCCATATGTAGAATGCAGAGCCATTGGAGAGAGGACTTGCGGAGGACATTGAGAATGGTGTTGTAAGCATTGATTGGTCTCGGAAGGATATAGGCAATGTCTTCCAGACTAGATATGAGTGGGATGTTCTAGCTGCACGGTCCATATGGGCACTTGGCCCTGATAAGCAGGTAATTCACCCAAGGACAGGCTTTTTGCCTATCAGTCGTCTTTGATCACTGGGCTATAGTTCCGCGGGATCCTCTTGACAAGAGTACCGTTCTGCGACCCCTGGAACCTGCCCCATATTCAACACCTATATATAGCCCATGAGTTCATGGTGAAAACCAGACGCAGGAAGGTAAAAGCATTCCGTCATCTGTCCCTCTCTCTCTTGGAATCTTTCTGGCATTGTTTGAGGAATGCTAAATTTTTCCCATAATATGCACTGTTGCAATTGGAAATTCACGAAATGCGGAAGAAAGCCATATCTAGGCTTAAATTTGCTCATCTTCTTCATTTTGTTGAAAATGGCAGGGAATGAGTGAGGATGTATGCATCAACAAATTTTTCGAGGAGGCCATGATGGTGGAACTGGCTCAGCAAGCTATAACTGTGACTCTTGTATCCATTGTTTTTTGGTATCCTCCTAATTCCATCTGCTGCTGCTTGCTAATTTTTTTCACTTTAGAATTCAACTGAGAATGCCACTGCCACGTTGACATCACACACAGACGGATGCTCTTGCTGCTGTAAATGCCAATGAGATCCATTTCTGCGTTACGCCGCACCTTCCAAAAGTATAATTAAACCAAATATTGTCCTCAATGGGCAATTATTTTCAGATACGACAAACGACCATATGGCCAATTCGCAAATATTCCAAAATACATAATGTCGTTTCTGCCCCGCTAGATTTTATAACAATTTTACAACCATCACGCGTGCGTTATTTAACTTACAACTTTATTTACTTTTTACGTTTGCACGTGTGGTTCACACGTGTTTGAAAGTCAAAGCACAACCACTCCCCTAACCCTCTCTTTCCGTCTCTCCAAAATTCTTCCCCCCCTCCCTCTGAAACTCTCCAGTCTCTCAGCATCTCAACAGCGATGGTGAAGACGAGAAAATTAAAGAGCTTATCAGAGCTCTGGTGGAAGACTTAGATATTGGATCTCACGAAGCCAATCCTGTAGCTTCGTCGTCACCTTCTTCCCCTCTGCTTACGACCCTCCGCCTCAATCAGAGATTGATAGGAAAAGATCAGGTAAAACATTAGGGTTTTTTACATTTTTCCTTCTGTTTTTTTCAGTCGGTGAATTCTCTGTGCAACTAAACACTGCAACATTTTGGATCCACCATCTTTCTCTGTAATTATAGTTACGGTATATCTGAGCATTCTGTGTAGCTTTTTGTGTGTAGTACTAATTGCAAAATATTGAGTTCAACAGACAATGCAATCCAAAACCTCAAGCCTAGCTCCAGCTCTCAACTATTTCCCAACCCTCAAACCCCCACACAAAACTCTAGCTTTCCACCGATTTTCAGTCCTCATCATCACCTTCCTTGCCTATGCGTCGTTTCATGCCTCTAGAAAGCCCCCAAGCATTGTCAAGAGCGTGCTTGGACCCACAATTCAGTCCAATTCCAGCTCAGCCGATACAGGGTGGGATCCCTTTAATGGTCCCCATGGTGCGCACAGGCTAGGAGAGCTTGATCTTGCATTTCTTTCTGCGTATTCGATTGGAATGTACTTTGCAGGGCATGTCGGGGATCGGATTGATTTGAGGTTGTTTCTCGTGTTTGGGATGATGTGTAGTGGCATTTTAACAATATTCTTTGGGTTAGGATATTGGTTTGGTGTTCATTTGTTGGGGTACTTTATGGCTGTTCAAGTACTTTGTGGGTTAGTTCAGTCAATTGGGTGGCCTTGTGTGGTAGCAGTAGTGGGAAACTGGTTTGAGAAAGAAAAGAGGGGGTTGATCATGGGGGTCTGGAGTTCACATACCTCAGTTGGAAACATTATTGGTTCAGTTGTGGCGTCTGGGGTTTTGGAATTTGGATGGGGTTGGTCCTTTGTGGTGCCTGGGGTTTTGGTCATTTTGATCGGCATTTTAGTGTTTTTGTTTCTTCCCGTGAGTCCAGAACACTTGGGATTTGAGTCTTTGGTAAAGGAGATTCAGATGAATGTGGAAGTTAATGGCATAGAGAATTTGGAGGGAAAAGTGGAATCAGAGGAAGCAGGTCTTCTTGGAACAGAGAATGCAGATGTCGATACAGGTGCAGATTCTTTGGCTGCAATTGGCTTTTTAGAGGCATGGAGGTTACCGGGCGTGGCACCATTTGCTTTCTGCCTATTCTTTTCAAAGCTGGTGTCTTACACTTTCTTGTACTGGTTGCCCTTTTACATAAGGCACACAGGTACTTCCTCCAGTTAGATTTTTATATATGACTTTGAAATTGAATTGTTGGGATCATCTTATGATATCCCATTATGGTTGAACTGCTTCTTTGGATTTCATGTTTGAGTGTTTTTTTCAAATACACCATCATGGATTGTCATGAAAATGGCCGTCCTCATCGCAATTCACAAACAATCCAGAGCATTTAAAATTAGACACGTATTGCAGTTCTATACTCTTAACTGTAACAGCGCCTATGTTTGTATGTGTATGTCTTTAAAATCCAAAATTACCCTAGGAGGATTATCTTCTCCTATTCATCATAAATTTTGTTTCGCCTTGCAGCTGTTGCTGGTGTGCATTTGTCACACAAAACTGCTGGGAATCTTTCAGCCATATTTGATATTGGAGGAGTCTTCGGTGGAATTTTAGCTGGATTGATATCTGATATGATTGAAGCTCGAGCTGTAACATCAATTGCATTTTTGTTGCTTTCGGTTCCAGCCCTTGTTTTCTACCGGGTTTATGGAAGCCTATCTATGGTTGCCAACATTCTTTTGATGTTTCTTTCTGGATTGCTGGTGAATGGCCCATATTCACTAATTACCACAGCCGTTGCTGCTGATCTTGGTACCCAGACAGTGATCAGAGGAAATTCCCGTGCATTAGCTACTGTAACTGCAATTATAGATGGTACAGGTTCTGTTGGGGCGGCTCTTGGCCCACTTTTAGCTGGGTATATTTCTACCACCGGGTGGAACAATGTATTTCTTATGCTAATTTTTGCTATTTTCTGTGCAACTTTGTTTTTGATTCGCATTGCGAGAACGGAGATCAAAGGAAATTTGAATGAGGGAAAATGGTCTTTGTATAGCATAGGCACACAATGATTGAGATTTTCTCAAGGCATATCTTTTTTTTTTTTTTTTTTTGTCTTTCTTGTCATACCAGAAGAGTAGATTTCATTCAGAGAGAGGGGCTATTGGTGGGGTCATTTGTGTATGTTTGTATCTCATTGTTTTGTAGCTCATTCATTGTTCCCAGTTTGTTGGGTTTCTTACCTACGTACAGATACAGCTAATTAATAATAAAAATTCTTCGACGGTTTGGATCCATGTTTCTCGTCTCTTGCCTTCTTCCATCTCGAGTCCCAAATTCTTTTTGCTCATTGTATTGAATCAAATTGGTCTCATATTAGCGACAATTAATCAAGAAGCGTGTAATTAGCTGTTCCAGTATGTGAAATTCAAGTTGCAGGCAGCAGAGGCAGCCCATGAAGAAACAAACGTATGATGTTTTGAGCAGTCAAATAAAAAGCATTTCGCTGGCTTTTCTGGTTGCATAATACATTCAAAAACCAGTAGGATGATCAGAAAACTCCACAAAGGTCAACAATTCCGATCATCAAGGGCAAAGGAACTCACGCACAGTTTTATAACGAAGTGAACCTTAAACCTTGGACTTTGTATAACAATTATAAGTATTACAAGACATGGAAGGAGTTCTGACAAATAAATGTACACTACACATCTGCATATACCTTGAAAAACAAAGGTACAATAACAGAACAGCCTCGCCACAAAATCAGACCTGCCTGGCTACCTCAGTTATACAACACAAAATAAGATTTTAACTCCATTCTCTGCCAATAGGGCACAAGTGGTTATTCCAAAGCCTGGTGATACGAATGTCTTCTTTATCCTTCCATCTTCTCTGGAACAGATTGGAGCACCGGATATAGAACAAAGCAAAGTGGCAGTCCCTTTCTGGATGAATATATATACACATGCTGAACTCCCATCAATTTCTAAGTATTATTGCTACCGGTTCGAACCTTTGCCCAACAAGGGAACATAAACTAATAAACAAGTAATTCTATCCTTCTAAGAAGAATTTGATATTCTGAAGTCCTTCAGCAGAAATGCTTCGTCTGACTCTAGACCTCTCTACCACCACATGTGGAGGAGGCTCCAAGTGGAAACTCACCATAACTAGTGTCAAATTATCGCTTGCTCCACGCTTTATTGCCTCCTCTACTATTTCCTTGCAGCACAACTTCACATCATTGTGCTCTTGGAGTCTCCTTCGAGCAAAATCAACAGCATTTTGGCTGGTGAACATCTCCCATATTCCATCACTACCAATGATCAAAAACTCATCATCCTTGGTCAGTGTCATTAATTTAAGTTCTGGTTCAGCACTTAAGGGTCCTCCCCTTTCACCCCCACCCTTCATTCCTTCAAGATGCCAATCACCTAATGCACGGGTGACACCTAACTCACCATTTAGAAAACCATCATCAATATATCCACCCAAGGATTCAATCCGCATTCTTTCTTTTTTGCAGCAGGGCCTATGATCTTTTGACATTTCTACAGCCGCTCCACGTCGTGACAATACAGCCCGGCAATCTCCAGCATTTGCCACAAGCAAAGACCTGTCCAAAAGGATAAATTATTAGCTGAAGCAGACTAGTTGTCACACAAAAGGTCTGATAAAAACAAACTAAGCAGTCTCAAGAACGGGGCATGAGAATAGCCAAAAGTGCATAGATGTAAGATAATTAAATCAAATGGGGAGATATAGGATGTGGTCATTCTGAGCCATTATGATCAATTCAGTCTTCAATCTCACTAATCCCGAGTTGCGACCAAGATTTGGTCACACAACATCAGTTTTCTTTACTATTTTTATTTCTTGTTTTGCTCATGCAACAGACACAATTCATTCTTCAGCATGCCACCGCATGAATTAGCTGATTAGATTTTCTCTTATTCTTTCATCTGATGGCCAAGACTTGCAGTAATGATTATTTAAGACATTACTGTTGTAAGTCAACACCTTTATTACAGATGAGAGTCAACCTACACCGGATGAAAGAGTCCCCTTACCTCCCAAATATCATTGCAGTGAGTGCAGTTGTTCCAGAAGCACGGGAAGACTCAAGGGAGCACGTTTTTGCAAATGCAGCATCTGTCTCCATAAATGACCTTGTTATCACCTTTTCAAGTTCTAATGGAAAGTCAGCATCCTCAACAACTACTCTTGGCAAATTGTCACGAACAAATTGTGCTGCATCCTTTCCTCCATGGCCATCAAATACCTGTTTTTTTTTTAAATTGCCATTTACATCATCAAAATCTGATAAAATAAGGAGTCTGAATTGTTATGCATGAGCTTTCATTAAACTGTTGCAAGTACCCTTAAAGTTTCAAAATTTTGATTTAACTATTTAGAAATTGTCCAAAAAGACTTTCTTCATATTATCGTTCTCATTGTAACCAGGGTTTACAATGAAAACCTTGAGAAGTGTTGGGGATGCTTTGAATTGTTATACAACGGAAGAAGGTGAGAAAACTTACACCATAGAAGGAGATAGCTCCCTCACTGAGTACATTATAATCAAACATTTTAGCTAAGTCACCAATGCATATATGAGTATCCTGCATATCGGTTCGACCCCCAATATCAGACCACTCCCCTGACCGAAGGAAAGGGAAAAAGTTCAGCAGGCTCTGTTTTCTGTCTACAACCACTGTATCCTCACATATGCTTTCGAGCTAAAAGACCAACAACATGATGGAACTTGAATCAGAATGTGACGGATTGCAAGTTAACAGGTCAAGGAAACAGATTTTGGAAACTCAAGAAAGTAAATTAGGAAAAAAAATTTCCAAGTATAATATCAACACTCTCCTTGGAAAAAATGTTCTCCAACCAGAAAATGAAACTCAAATCAATCACAAAAGTTTACATTGCATCGAAACATCAACATCATCGGGTTTCCCACAAAATTGTGGGATATGAAAAACTGTATAATGTTGTGAAATATCAAAATCAGTCAACGCATAAAGAGTAACATAAAATGTAGTTCAAGACAAGGAACTCAAGGAGCAGATAATAAAAGAAGAGATCCACTACAACACAATCCAATCAAAACAAACGTTAGTCATCACCATCCGGCTGTACAGAGCACGATAAGGAAGTACATAATTTTTGTAAATGAATCACCTTCCGACAAGTGAAAGCAAAACACAGAATTGCAGCTTAGCTTACTAAATAGGAAAAACAATTTCCAAAACAACTGTTTCCCAAAATGAACTGCAAATTAGCGGAGCATGATTAAGAAAATAGGAATTCAAGCAGAAAACTTTCGTGCATGATGCAGTATAAACTAATGACAACAGTAAAATTTGGTATTCTAAGTAAAATTATTGAATACTGCAGAGATACAAAAATGAAATTGTAATCACGACAGGCCAAATGATTGAGAAAAACATAAAGAGCAACAACCGGACCACGACCAACTACACACAAATCCAACAGAAAGAAAAAAAAAAATCACAAAGAAAGACCGGCAAAGAAACTTTTGTCAATCATCATCACATAAGCAAACAAAGACCCAGAACTCAATTTCAACCGAATGATCCTAAAAAGTTACAAAATTGAGACAACCCCAATAAAGCTAAGCAGTCAAAGAAGAAGAAATTTTACTTGAAATGAGTTTAACATGGTTTTCTGAAGACTGGAGCTGATTAAAGGAGTTTCCTTGTCCATATTCTCCGTCTGGTTGTGCAAGATTTCACATTGCAAAGGCCACTGCTTGTTATTGTTGTTGGTATTGATGTTATTATTCTCCATATTCCCCATTTCTTGACCAAGCTGCTCTGCGTCTATCAAGCACATGCTTATGATGAAAATGATAATGGGTGTGCTCTTCTTAGTGCTCAGTTTCTTAGCGAGTTGCTGAGGGAATCGGAAAGTAGTAGAAGATGCAGAGAAAAAGAGAGATAAATTTGTGGTGAGAAGATTCTGAAAATATTTGAGTGGAATGAGGGCCTGTGTTTGTTGTAGTAGTATTCTGAGAGAGAGAGAGAGAGATTCCAGATTTTTCTGTGAAAGCGTGGCTGAAAATCAGTTTGTTTGCTTGCTGGGTTCTTTGATATTATTCTATCTTTTCCTCATTTTCAATATTGAAATGCAGATCCAAAAAATAAATAAAAAATTCCAAGTGGTTTCATTTGCTAAATAAAAAACTGTAATTCAATATTCAGATTATTTTTGGCAATTCAAAAATGCATTAACAAATATGTAAATTAAATTTGACTAAAATGAGAGGAATGAATGATTAATGAATACGGCATCTAAAAGAAACAAAAAGGTGTCCCATTTTATAACATATTTCTTAACCACTTAGAATTCATTAATGCGGTCTTTAGGTCAAAACATAAACCCTTTTTGACAAGATATTATTGGACTGGATGCGTTGCGCGTATCCGATCCACCATCTCACGGTCATATGCCTTTCTTTTTCTTTTCTTTTTTTGATGGACACATCTGCCTTTCTTTTTGGTCATACTGCCTTTCGTTTCACATTCGTTCACAATCACAACAGTGGAATTTATTTTTTAAGTGCAAAAAAAACACCAAACACCAATGACTGAGGTGTGCACTAATATTATAGGAAATTTCACTAAAACACCTAAAATGAAAGTTGAAATTATAAAAAAACTCAATACGCAAAATACTTTATAAATACATTCAAAATCCATCATTACACACAATCAAAACCCATTTATAATTACACACAGTCAAAATCCATTTATAAACACACCCAAAAAATATACAATTGTTGACTTTGAGGTTGATTTTGGGTGTGTTTTATGTTTAAATAATATTTAGATTTTTTTATAAATACATGTTTAAAATTGGATTTATTTATAAATTTGTAAATATTATATTGACATCCTTATTTAACAAGTAAAATCATTCAAGAAAGGTTTTGCTTGCCAGAATTAATAATTAAAAAAATCTGAAGATGGGGTTTCCAAGATATATGCTAGGTTTTGTTTCATTGCATCACCTCCATAAATAAAGCACATGACACATTATCTGCAAAACCATAATTTGTCTCAAGCCTAATTAATAACTTAAAAGAAAAGTTATATTTAGGAAGTTTGTTTTTGTTTAAATGGGGCAAATAATTGCTCCAAAAAGTTTGAAAGTGAATTAAATGATGATGCATGTAAGGAGGAGTATCTCGTTACACAATGGACAACGACATTATATTTTTACTTTTCATTTTGCTTTCCACTTTTCACTATGACAATATCTTCTTCATGTTCTTCATGTTCTTCGTGTTCTTTGTCTCCAAGGCAGCTGATATTGTTACGTTTTGCTTGCCCTTTGCCTCTTTCAACGGAGGTCTACAATACCATCCACTTCTCTGCCACTTGCCCACTAACACCATCTTTTTTACATTTTAAAATCAATTATTTTCACAACTCACTGCACTAGAGTCGTAATTTCCTCGTCAACTAATTATTATTATTATTATTTTTTTGTCATATTGGAGGAAAGAAACCCCGGGGAATCCACTACCACTTTGGTAGGAAGTTAGGAACCATTGGCAATTATTTTCAGCTTGCCTAAAAAAGCTTTATTATTTTTAAAAAATGGGGTTAGGTTTCCATGCTTTATTATTGGTCATACTCAAGCACTTTTTCCATGAGAAAGTCAATCAAGCAAAGCCAAAGAAAGGAGCTCTTTCTTCTTCTTCAGGAAACTTTTTTTATACTTAAAAAAAAGGAATCTTCCTCGTAGGCTGCTTGCTTACTCAACACCAAGCGAGACCAATACGTGGCCTGGTGCTCATCAGTGGGTGCATCCTGACGTGGCATAACCTTGTCCACCGGATATTATTAGTGCAGCTTGCGTTGGTGTTGCCCATCCTGCAAAGCCATTAACTTGGGTTGAGAGATACAGGCCTTACTATTTCTTGGGTTGGATTAGTGTGGTAGCTGGGTTGGCTTTATCGTACACAAGAATTTCATACCAACTTTGCTGCCCATACCATTTTATTTTTGGGCTTCCACAAGGACAACTTGGTACGCACTCAACTCGCACCATTAGCAAAACAAAATTAGCCATCATTTCAGTAGCCGGGGTGGTGCAGTACAAGCAGGCACACGGCAGACCCGGTGGTTGTGGTAACAGCTGCAACTACAATGACATAATTGCAATGTTCATCGGACTCCACGACAGAACTTATGCAATAAGAACTTGTGCCCAAGCATGTCCATCCAAAAAATAACTCATAACATTAGCATTTTCTAGCAAGGTGCAGTAGTCATTTCAACTCAAAAGGACACTATAGATGATGCAAATTATTAGCATCCTAGATTGGGAAACAGAAATGAAATATGCCTATTTTGATACCATGGGGATCTTCAAAACCACAAAATTTAACCATTACATCAAAAATCGATGGGGAGAAGAAGGTGGGTGAGAACAGGGGGAAGCTACTATATCTCCTCAAGTCTATAACATAATCAGCTTGCCAAAACCAAAAATGCCTTCAGCACCAGCCTACCACAAAAATAAGATACCAAATCAAATTCCAGTGAAAGCCTTCTTGCCAGCACCAGAAGATCCAGCAGGGGTCACCTTCAAGACATTGAACCTCTTAGTCTTGGACAATGGCCTGAACAATCGGAAAACAAAATCAACAAACAAACAGAAATGAGAGTGTTGCCCACAGGCCAAAGTATATTCATAACAAGGCAGTGAAGAGAAGAAGAGCTTGGAAGGCATATGACCTGCACTGTCCGATGGTAACATGATCCCCTTCTTTCACACGGAAGCACGGAGACACATGCGCAGGTATGTTCGAGTGTCTCTTCTCATACCTTAAGCAAGCAACAAAAAAGAAAAAGATTTCAGAACAACAAAAAACATGATGCCCTTTTTTTTCCCCAAAATGACAGCAGAAATTATATAGAAAGACAACACATGAATACAAGAATCATGCCTTTGGTATTTCTTGATGTAATGTAGATAATTCCGTCGAACAATGATTGTTTTGTTCATCTTAGCACTGTGGCAAGTGCCAGCCAAGATACGGCCCCTGATAGAAACATTTCCAGTGAATGGGCATTTCTTATCAATATAAGTCCCTGTAAGAAACAAAAATAAAATGTAGAGCATTCGTATCAGCAAATACCATAACATAATATTACAGCCAAAAAGAGACAATTGAAGAAGGCTCAATTTGAAGTATGAAATATAACCCAAACTTCAGAGATCAGAAAAAATAAGCAATGAATTTCTCTAATAGAAGTCATCCACACAAAACTGTCTCTAAGTTTACATAATTTTTCTAATCAAAAGGTAGTTATATACACTCATGAAAGTACATATCTTAAAGAATGCAAATCAAACTTAAAAACGGCAATGCAGCAATACTCAAAGGCCACTTCCCAATTAACCCACAAATTGAAGGCCTATCACTATCCACATGCATATGCAAATTTACAAATCAATCAGCCAAACTAAAACCCTTGTTCATTTTCATCACATTGCATAGCTTGAACGGTCCCCTACCCATATATAAACAAATGTAAGATAAATAAGTAGAGAGAGAGAGAGAGAGAGAGAGAGAGAGAGAGACCTTCAATGGCTTCCCTTGGGGGTCTTGAAACCAAGCCCAACGCTCTTCCAGAAACGGTTTCCACCCTTTCCAGGTCTCTTCCCCTTCCCAGATTTCTTCGAGCTAATTAATTACAACACAAATAGAAAAATGAATAACATAAAACCCAAAAGTAAAAGCATGATAGTGCAGAAAAATTAAACACAATCAAAACTTCATGGAAGATAAATATATTTTTTTAAATGAAGTTTCTTCGACTAGCTACCTGATGAACACTTTGGGCTGCTTCAGAAACGCCTTCTCAGTCTGAAACCAAATGTGTTATAAAAAATTAAAAAAAATGAAAGCACTGTTAAAATGAACCAAAGACCAAAGTTCTAGGATAGAATAAAAAGCAGCAAGATAGAGATAGAGATAGAGAACCGACCTGTTCGGCCATGATTGATTGATAGCTCTCAAGGAGTTGAGGGGTGGTCTTTCAGAGGAGGCGAATTAACGTTCGGTGCAACAAAACAAACGCTAACCCTAGTTTGCGCCACATGCGTCTTGTTGAAATAACCTCTATAACTTATAAGGGCGCCATTCGGGTGAGTTTGGCCTAATCTGGGCTGCTCTTTTATTTGGGCCAAGTTGGGCCGGATTTCATATGCGCCTCCAACTCCACGGGGCCTTGGTTTTCTGTTTTCTTCCTCAATAATTCCCAAAAGGCCTTTTATTGTTTTCCTTTCAATTTTTGGTGTAATTAGAAGGCTACCTAACCCACACATGCTTTTTGGTGTAGTTTTTTTTAACTAATCACCTCGATATGACGCACAATGATTAAAATTTGTAAAAGTAAATATGTTTAAAGCTTTCTTCATACTCATCTAAACGAAGTTTATTCATTACCAATTTATCATACTTTCATGTGCCGATGAGTTAAATTGGAAAATCCAAACACTTGGTAGAAATAAGAAGGCATATCTGCCTTTTGTGGAGAACTCTCTCCTCAGCTTTGATAGACCTTTAACCTTTTCATTTCATGAAATATTGTTTAAAGCTTCTCTTCTGTACATATATGGAAAATATCCAGTGAAGCAAAACAATTATAAAGTACATTTCAATGCTGCTAAACAAATTCTGACAACAGCAAGGGCTCCCATTTTCCGTCACAGCAAAGGTATGACTCCAAACTTCACCCTGCTCCTCTTACCAATTATCCGAAAAGATCCATCACATGTTCCATGTGAAATTCAGGCTTTATGTAATTCAAGGAATGTAATAAACACTAATATTATAGGGATCATCAAAACTATGTCTCAACAGGAACTCAAGGGAAATTTTACAGAGTCTCTCGCTTTCAGGTGAAAAACAAAGATTGATACTTCAACGACCGTACTCAAGAAAACTCTTCACTTTTTCCAGACCATGGATACCAATGCCGGTGCTTAAACCCTCTAATCATAACTCACTCCATCTGCATTGAAAAAATCCATACTACTTATAAACATCAGTAAAAACAAACAACAAAGATAAAGGGTACAAGAAAGAAAATAAAACGGATCAAGACTTTCATCATCACCACCTTTTGACGTTTTGAACTAGGAGGATTTGGTTCGCAATCACTCTGCCGACGGGATGTCCCAACATTGGAGTTCTCAGCCTGCAAAAACACATACTTCTCTCTTCATGTTCTTTATCAATTAATTAAATTTTCATTTCGGCGTAACATCAAGATTTACAACTTTAGGCGTAGCAGCCCATGCTTTGTTTGGCTGTTACGAAGAAAGAGTGCTTTGACCCAAAAAATAAAAGAGAGAAGAAAGAGAGCACTGACTTAATAAAACTAAAAATCCAAAACCTGTTAAAACATGAGGCATGAAATGTCATGACAACAGGTGTAGCATGCATACCCTGGTGGAAGAATCTTGGGCCATTCTGTGCTCAGAAGAATTTGACACTGCTGTAGTTACAAGACCTGGCTCTCCCCCTGATGCTTGAGATATGAATGGCATGATTTGATGAAGCAAATTAGAAAAAAATAGTCCTTCATCGGTAACCCTCGGTTCGGCTTCTTGTGCACCCACAACACCACTCGATGTCCTTGCCTGATC
The DNA here is from genome assembly GCF_029339155.1 of Prunus mume. Classification (NCBI taxonomy): domain Eukaryota; kingdom Viridiplantae; phylum Streptophyta; class Magnoliopsida; order Rosales; family Rosaceae; genus Prunus; species Prunus mume. The sequence goes on along the minus strand of NC_142705.1, from coordinate 1,840,633 downwards.
TGATACAGAACCTGTAGTCAATCCCTCTGCACTGCCATCTTCTACGTGAATTTCACCACCAGGAAAGAGGTTCCTTATAAACTGTAAAATGCCGCTTGGGATCTGTCTCTCAGATTCTTGGTTGTTTTGGGTTCCTCCAGCTGATAAAATGTTGACACTGACACTCCGTGCAATAGATGGCTCCTGCCTTAAATTGGGAGTTGATCCTGCAGGAAACGGGCACTAATGAATTATTCAACTTATGATAGCAACTTGACCGCCCTGGTTAACTACATTAGAAGAGATAAACAAACTCAAATCCAGTGTTTGGATGAGCTACTGCCTAATTCAACTCTTGTGAGTAAGACCTCAGATGAGCTACACATTATTATTTGTTAAAAGCAACCTTTTCTATAGCTACTTCACAAGTCACATATGATAACAAATTAAGACAAATGCAGTTTCTAAAACAAAAAAAATATCTAAGGAACTTTTGTTCCTTCTTTCAGCACATATTAGTAAAGCAAATGAATAAAGATTAAATTCAATGACTCGATGCACATCATGACTTTTGGTTGGACAAACAATAAAATGTAATCTTACTTTTAGACGTAAAATGTGAAAGAATAAACCCTGCAAATATGATTGTATGGTCTATGTGGCAACTTACCTTAGCTGTACTTCATAAACTAGTTTAGCATATTAATATCAACTATTCTTATTATATTCTTTTTTTCTTTCTCTCTTTTGATCTCCCTTTCCTTCCTTCTCTTCTTACAAGAAGATTATAAACTAGGATCTTCCCATCATCCACCCAACCCCAATGCCACCCAAACCAAGGAGCAGGGCCCTCTATTCACCCTCTTCACTCCAATGGCTTAGAACAATTCAGCCTTCCATACTTGTGAATTTTATGTACTAAAAGTATGATTCAACTTCTATGTTGCATGGTATATTCACTGGCGGAGCCAGAAAACAAATTCTCTTCCCCTGGAACCGCCAGAATGTAATATTACCCTCTCTTGCAGGACCTCCAACGTTTTGCTGTTCTACTGCAGATTCCGAAGATTGCTGATCAGCATGGAGACCGGCAGGAGGACGATCTCCAGAAGCTAGAGTTCCTCCTTCACCACTCACATGTCCAGAAGCTACATGTTGAAGCCTTCCAAGTAATGGATAGTATAACCCTATCGAATTACCAGAAGAATCAGATGGTAGGCGACTGAGGGGTGCAGGTACTGCTGCAACCATGGTCCTAAGTGGCACTATCCGTACAGTTGAATCTCCAGCAAAAGCTGGACCATCTGAGACCCTTGAAGTAGCTTGACTAGTAGGATTTTCACCAGCAGAGCTTGCAGGGTTTCTTTGCCCTGAAGGCTGCTGAGTATCCCCATGTTCCTCCCGAGTGACATTGGGCGTTGTTGCTGATGAACCTTATGGGTAAAATGAATAGTGCTTAAAATCAACATATATTTTACATCAAACAAAATTAAACAGAACATGAATGGAAATAGCCAGGGAATAAATTATAAAAGGTACCTCTTCGTATTTGTATATCAATACGCCTTGGAACAAAACCAGTACCAAGTCCATTAACAAGACCAGAACCAGGCTGCACAGCTCCCATGGGGATGGCACCAAAGCTCATTCCTGATTGAAAAGGAAGCGGCTGGCCAAGTATGATTCAGCTTCAATCAGTACAAATAGAACTATTTTCAAAAGAGAGGTATGAATTAAGTGTTTAGAAAATTGCCTGAACCATTATCGGATTAGGGCCAGTCGGGGATATGAAAACTGCAGGTCCAGCATTAACCACTGCATCAGACTGCATAAGAGATGAGTCAGAGTCCGAGCAAGTTTTATAGGTCAGCAACATCTAAATGGACAAGATGACAAAACAAGGAAATTAGAATTCTAGAACACTACCGGTGTTTGACCTAGTTGCAATGTCATGGTTGTACGACCAAGTTCAAGTAAAAAGGCACCAAGGTTGTGAAACAAAGCTCCAGTTCTTGACGCACTAGATTGGGCACTGAACCTTGCTGATGGATCAGTCACATTCACTTGATTCTCCAGTTGGCTTGCAAATTGCTGCCAAGATGTAAGATGAAAAATTGCAATGTCTTTTGTTTAACATGATAAATCAAACAGCTGAAAGCTTTTAGCTATTATAGGATCACATTAACCACACTCTTCTGCTTTCAAACAATAAAATTAGTCACTTATGAGAACTAAAGAAAAATCAAACTAATAGCACAAGTTGTCAAAATTGGAACACCAAATTATATACTTGAAATAATATAGCGAAAAATTACAATAACACTTAAGAACGCACAAGTAGGGATTCTCCAACTTGTTCAAGGAGTAGTAGTCGAGTAGAACGCATGACTTCTGCCAACGATGCAGGTGAGGGGAGCCCCTCTTGCCTTGCCCCTGTATGTGATGAGGCATTGGAACTTTCTTCGGTCCTAAGAGTAGCAGCTGTTTGACCCCTTCCCCCATCTCTGGCTGTTGGTAAATGAGTGTTGAAATTATCTCAGCAAACCATCAACATTGGTGTGTATCAAACATATATGACATATCAATATAAAATCTTGTACGTAGAAACTCACCAATGGCCTCAAATTCACGCCTCAGATGACTGAGATATTGGGATAAAGTAGTCAATGAATCAGGAAGTACCTACAAAGACCACCGACATAGCAAAATAGTTTCATTATTGTTGTGTCATTAAGTTAAAGATCAAAATAGGCAATCAGAATAAAAATAAATGAAACAAATTGGAAACTTTAAACTTGCCAGGGGTGGTAGAGTCCCCAAAGAAAAATCTGTTGGATGACCAAAAGTCCCATTTGATCTATCAGAGGGACCCCTTGGGCCAGCTTGTTCAGATTGAAATTGGGAAAAATCAAACATACCACTCAAACCTGGTGTCCTTTCTGGCCTCTGTGGCCCATGTTCCTTCAGCATATCAACCATCCAAATACCAAATTAATGATGTAAGCATAAAAGTGCACATTAAATTTAAACAACAAATGATATACATACGCAGGTACACACAAACACAGTATCTATCAATTTTGTCAGAACGTCATTATGATCTTTTTTTCTTGGCAGCCTTCAAGAAACTACCCTTTTCTTTTCCTCAAGCAAAGCCATGGTCAAGTATTTTCATTACTGTGAATACTTTGTACGAACTTGGAAGTGTGCATGTGTATGTGCTTTTGCACAGAGAGAGAGAGAGAGCATTGCCTAGGAAAGTTATATATATAAACCCATACTTCCAGTCATACAAGTGATAAGCTTCTGAAATTTTGAAATTTTAATTTACCCTGACTTCAATCCCTTCACTGCCACCTGAAATATTTGGTAATCCTATAGAGCCGAGAATGGCAGAGATGATCTGTTCAGAAGCAGAGATAAGGGAGGAAATCATTACCATCGGACGTAATTACACCAGTAGAAATACAAATTATTCAGTACTCACCCGACTGATTTCTGGTGGAAAACCATCCCCTTGAACAGGCATGCTGAAAGTTTCAATAACCACACCAGGAGCAACTTGATGCTGACCACGGCTTGTACTTGAAGCCGGATCAGTTCCTACACACAGTTGAAAGCATGCAAATAATGCATGTGAGATTTAATAGTTGATCCAAAGACCTACAAGAGAAACAAGCTCTGCTACCATGTTGGATAACCAATTTTTCCAAACAACCCAGACTACTGTGTCCAAAGCTTAAAACATGTTAACGACACGCAACATGTAAAATTGAAGAGTACTCTATATTTATTGATTTCACATCAACCTGGATGATTTGGTAATCCCTCGGATGATGGTAGGACAGGTTGCCTGACAACCAAATGTAAGGTGTGACCATCTTCAACATCTAAACTGTGCTAAGAAAATACTTTCAAATGCTTAACATGAAAAGTTGGTGAGTGAAACTTCATTTAAAGGAAAAAGGGAACATGATGTTGACTAGAGGAACCAATAATAAACCCATCTCACACAATATTCATAGCTGCATTTGTTCATATAATGCCTAATTTTTTTCGAACTTAATCTAGAAAAAGAGCTTGCAAGTATTAAACCTTTGCTATTGATAGAGGAAATCTCTTAGCAAGAGTATGTGACATATGTTCAATGTATTCTTTTTTACTTTTCGTAAAAAGGAGACCAAAGGTGGAAGGGAGGTTAGAACTTTGGCTCTGGGCTTGAGGGTAAGGTCATTACCACATGAGTCATAAGCCCCCACACATTTGTTCAATGGATTTTTCACAACATTACCCGAAACATAGCTAGTATTAAATCTTTAGTTAGCATATCAAAGTTGTCTTAATCTATCTTTCATAGTAATGGTTGACATTATTATGATTTCATATTTTTCATAGGAGATTTTGAGTAACTTTATCTATGTTCACTTCTAATTGAATTATCTTCTGTTGCATATCTTGCTGCAGAGGCAAATCTGATTATGATTGAAAATTAGACACATACAAACACGACTACTATTAACACTATTGCAAGTTCCAGTTTAGAACGCAGAAGAACAGAAAATCCTAATTAACCTGGAGAGTGCCACAAGATTTTCAAAACTCAAAAATTCTTTCACAAGTCAAAAGACCAAATAGGATACGATAGGCAGAGAGAAGCTGATCATCCTTTAAAACTTTTCCTCGGCATATTAGTCGTTGTTGCTCAGATAGTACACCAGTGACAGAGGCAATCTGCTCTTTCAGGCGGGAACTGGCATCTGCAGTTGAGAGAAGAGAATTTGGTTCATTTTAAAACGCGTATGCAAAACTTCCACAAAAAACTTTCTACCAGCATGTTCTCACTGGCAATATTGCTTCACAAATAAGTTTCAATAATTATCTTTAAAACTAGCATATACACAAGTAATTTCAAATTATTGCACATATTAACAGTTTTAACTTAAGGAAGCAATCTCAAGCTGCTGGGCACACATTATACGGATGCACTGACTTATAAAGTTATTCAGTAATTTCAAATGGCGGTGAAGATTGTACAGGAGGAATATAACTGTTGCTCACCTGAGCAAAAGCAAGGCAACATAATTATTAAGCAATAAACTTACTGAATAACTTTATATAAATGGCCAACCAAATAACTGAAAGCCAGATCTTAGTGGGAGCTATAATAAAAAAGCCACAAGAGTACCAACCTGTTTATCCACCCTGAGAGTATAGGTTTGTGAATCCAATGTTTTTATTTTTATCTCAACAGTAGTTTCAGGCCCTTCAATTTGCTCGCACATGGGAATGTGTTCAGCACTATTACTTCCCATTCTTCTCAGACCACACTGAACCTACGAAGGAGCGAGAGTATAAATAAAAAATATTGTCTTCTTTTCCTTGAGCATTCAATCAGCTACTTTAATTCATTGGCAGCAATAATAGACAAATACGAAAAACAAAATGTGAAAGAAAAAAGAAAACAATTAATTTTATAAGGCATACCCAGCTTTACTCTAACAACTTGCTCACAATTGTGGTAAACACACGGGAAGAAATTCTTAGTTAATTCCCAAACCATAAAACCAAGAATGTCCAACGAAAAATTGGCATATCCTATTTGAAATGTGTTTGATTTTCCAAAACCCAAGTCAATTAACCCTTTCTCTCTATTCCGAGCTAACAGCAATAAACGCAATATGAAGTCTGACGCGTGCAAGGCAAAACATACAACTAACTGTTATGACATGCATTGCAGTTAAAATGCCCCAAATGCAAGAAACCATACGCATAAAGAGATCTTGAGCACAAAACCTACACATCTGATGCACAAACAAACACCGTATCCGAACTATAAGGAAAGCAACAGCACTTATATCACAGTTTCCTTCTCTACTTTTTCATTGACAGCATCTATGACCCGTTTGGACTTTGATCCATTACCACAAACTATGTTCTTTTTCAGCCACAATGAGTTTTGGTCTTGATGTGAACAACTCAATTCACAACATTATTTTTTTCGTTTGGAATTTGCTTTCATCGCATGCAATCTCTCAAAACCTCAGTAAAGTGAACACCTTTATTCATGACTCAAAGATATGAATGGAAAAGCAATTTGTAAGAAAATAACAGCCTATATACCAACAATCTTAGGGTTTTCCGAATCAAGAACAAATAGAAAGAAAATATCCGCATACTTTCAATATCTAAAAACTCCAGAAGGGCAAAATTCATACACGGACAAACCAACCCAATAACCACCAAACTCAGAAGCACGAAAAAGTCGATTGACCCATCAAAATAAAAACGAAAAACCCCAATACACACGACATGATCATACTTACCTAAGCCAAGAGATCAAGCAGATGAAGCTTCCAGAAGATGGAGAAGCTTAATAATAGCCCAAGAGCGGGACACAAAAGCCCTCGGAGAGAGAGAGAGAGAGAGGGGGGTTTATATGAAAATGGTCTCCGCCACTGAAATTGGCAGGGTCGCCCGCTCTGTCACTGTGTGGCAAACGATGGACGAGCACCTCGTACAATGCCTAAATTGGGGAGTGGTGGTGGTCAGGTGGCAATCGACCTGTAAATATTATTCTTACCTCTGGATTTTCACCGTTGGGATTTGGGTTTTTTTACTGCTTGCTTCTTCGCAGTGAATACTGAAGGGGAAAATAAAAATTAGAGCACGTGTGCTTTTTTATAGTCTGACTCTGACTCTGAGCAGTTGATGAACATCATCGGCTATTCACTTTTTAATTTTATTTTTTCCCAAAGACGATGTCGTGGTTTTTTTTTTTGGTCAAAACGTGAAAGCTGAGGTGGTTTGATGACGACAGGACAGGAGTGAAATGTCAAATTGTTTGAGGATGTTTTTGCTTATCAACAACTGGGTTCATTTTTGTATACTTTTTCTTTCTTCCCAAGCAATGAAAAAACCTTATTCCAATCAAATAGTTATAATTCGTTTGGTATCTATTTAATTATTTTATCATATTATCATATGGTATATTTTTCTTTCTTTTTTTGGTCAAATATTGTATCTATTTTATTGAGCACCACATTAATCGATGAGGAGACTTTAACCTCTCGCATTTCCCGAACGATTTCATCAAATAGAATATTAAATATATGCCATATATTTCATACTAGTTTATTTTAATTGCCAATAAAGGAATGACATATAAGGAATATGCAAAATGTATTATATATTCAAAGATATTTTTCTTTATTTGCTTGTTTTGTAGATGTCATATAATATGTTTACTTGCTCGGAACATAAAGAAGTCACGAATCGAATAAGTGATTCATGGTTATGATATTTTCAAAAAGGGAAAAGGGCTTGGGAATGGAAGTTGGAACTCGCTATTCGTACACAAACCAGACATTGGAAGTTGTCTTCTATTTTTAGCTTATATTTTTGTTACCCCAAAAGTGAAACCCTTTGAAAATCTGAATTTAGCATTTCTTTATCAATCTCAAACTTAATTATATGTACAATATTCTATAGTTTGTGTGGCTCTACCTAGATTATCATTTGGTTTACACAATAATTTGCCAATAAAAAAAGATAACTGGATGGAAACGTATTATTTGAAATTGTGTTTTTATTGACGTATACTTTGGGTGGTATGTTTTGGTTCCTCTTGGATGGGCTTGAAGAAATAAAGAGAGAACTGTGTGATGAGGCCCATCTCGTGTATAGTAGTGGGAAGCCCGTCGGTGGAACTCAACTGATAAATGGCATACGATACGAACTTGGAAAATGGACACCAGCAGCCAGCAGCAACAACAGCAACCCTTCCTTTCAGGCTTCACCAGTTTGGGTCATCAGCATTTCTTCTGGCTTCAGGCTTCGTCAACAAAACCTATTAACGGAAACCGTTGGAAATGGAGGACCACTGCCAGTCTGCCAGTGACTGGTGGTAATGGTATGGCTGTTCTCTTTGCCAATTTTATTCATTAATGTGCAGTGCAGTGAACCAAACTCAATATTATTCATATTGTCAGATACAAGCATTCAAGCATTTATGATACAAGCAATGAGCCCACACTACTAGGTTTGGTGGTGATGATGATGTACCGTTACTCTCGGCTGTCCGGGCCACAGCAGATTTGACCCAACAAGGAACATGTGAGAGCCCACATGTTAAAAACACAGAGCCACTCACTGACCCCTCACACCATCACCGTCCATCCAATCAATGTTATATGTGAAACATAGTGGGCTCACTCCAGAATCCCTGGTGGGCCCAATCCCTCACTCAACAAAGAACACAAAGGGAAGGGAAGGGAAGGCTCCTCCTCCTCCTCCTCACATACAAACACATACTGCAGCAGATCATCAACAACACACCTACCTACTCCGTGAACTCAACACTGCACTTCAAGTTCTAACCAATTTATTTCATGATCTATTAAAAGTGTGGATAAGAAACACTCACTGAAATTTGGTTTGAGACTTCAAACCATCTATTTATCTTTATAAGTTATGACAAAAAATATTATTCCTTATAAAAGTGGTCATCATCACTTCATCATCCAAACCATAGTTTAAAAGCAAGTTATAACAAAATCCCAACAGAATATACTACTATGTACACAAAATCATTCATTCCTAGCCCTAAAATTCTGCAGCATTTCTGTAATGCTGTCCAACTTCTCTAGCTAATATAATATTCCTCTTTTATTTGTCTAACACTGACTGACTTGGATCACTTTCTGTGTGTGTTTTCTTTATTTTTGTCTTTTTGGGTTTTCCCTACACTCAGACAGACTCAGTTGTGTATTGGAGGTTTTCTCCTTGCTGGAGAATAGTCCATTTCAGTCATGTCTGTGAGGTCAGGATAGTGTTGGACTTGGTGGGCTGCTGCCGCCTCCTGCTCCTGGTGCTTTGTAATAACCGATGATGACTTAGCTTTCACATCACCATCTTCCCCACCAGGCTGTGTATTATTATTAACCTTTTCACCTTTTGGGTCCAGGTCACCTCTGTTCCCTCCATCATCCTTGTCATTCTGTACATGGATCACACAGAATCAGAGACACCTAACCTAACCCCTATCAATTGTTACTTAAACTTAAATGCCAGATTAATATATTGTTATTTTGACTAATTAAACCAACCTTTGAAATGGTGGTAGTGGTAGCAGCACTAGAGGCTGTCTTAGAGATTAGTTTTCTAGTCTTTCCTGCAACAATACAAATCAAAACCACTTAATTAAGGTAATGTAATATGTATGAGTCTTTGATTTACTGCATGAACTTAAGTTATAATCAGATTAGTTTCGGGAAGGACAAAAATTGTTGTGTAGATCTAGTACATGGTAATTAGAGGTTCCAATCTTCTGGAAACCCAAGAGTTTGAAGAACATTGATCCTATTCTTCTAGCTATCTCTAACTAAGCTCTTCTAGTAGCCAAAAAATGGATAAAATTAAGGAGGATGGAATGATATAATAAAATGTAGCTAGGAAGGTAATTAACTAAACTAATGGTGCTTGGGTTTGTGGGTCCTAGGTCCATAATAATCTTCATGAATACTTGGTAACCAGTGGTGTGATGACTTCTTGGATTCTCTAGAAACAGTTTTCTTCAAGGTACCTGATGATGAACACTCTCCACCATCTTTGCAGAGACTGCTGGACTCTTCTGGACCAGCACTTATTTTCACTGAAGCAGTTTCCTGTTCCCGCATTTAACAATCAAATTATGGAAAGTAATGTAAGAAAAATATTTTGCACAGAGAAGAAGAATGAGAAACTTGTATACATATATTGTTCTTCCACGTCTGAAATTTTAATTATCTTGAATGGTGAGAAAATTTTACAAAGACCGTGAAAGAAGAGCTCACTTGTAAATTATTATTAGTTTTCTGTTGTGTAACAGAGATGAATCCTTTCTCCAATCGAATCCCTTCAAAAGAAAACCAAAATTAGCTAATTTGAAACCAATATTTCATAGACATAAATAGTTTTCTAATAACTAGGTTTTGCAGAAATATATACCTTGAGCCCCTGAAAGGAGGAGGGACAAAAGAAGAAGAGAGACTGCTAGAGATGGAGTTGTCATTTGGACTATGGCAGAAGAAATACTGAGTGAGAGATGGGAAAGAAGATTAAATATGTGTTCTGTTTGCTGCACTGCAGGTTTCTCTTTTTCTTTCTCTCTGTTTAAAAGCTTGAACATGCAGAGCAAAATCTGAATGGTAGATGGTTTGGGTTTGGGAAATCCCTGCTTAAATACATATATAATCTTTGGGTTGGGCCCACCCACACTAATTTCTTCAACATGTAAACTTTAACTGAGATGGATGATTTTGCTTTCAATTCTCTTTTTAAATTTCACTTCGTTTAAAGTGCAAGTCCTTGTCCAAGGAAATAAAAGACATGTTTTATAATCCATTGGATTACGGTTTGTTTGTGTTAATCAAATTCCAGTTCAAAAGGCAATTCATTATGGGGACCAGATTTGTTTTTTATGAAAGGGCACAGTTGCTTTGCTCACTCTCTGCCTTCTCTGCAAAATGTCCCATCTTTTTGGGGTAAAATGAGGATTTTTTGAATCCTCTCACAAATCTTGTTTAATCTGTTAATTAATTTACCCGGTTTTTAGGCTTAATGGTCCTTGAATTTTGACCCGATTCACATTCTGGTTTTTCAATTTTCAAAATTATTCTCGTGATCCTTCAACTTGTTTCGTTGTGACAAATAGTCATACTGTCAATTTTGTTAATTTTTTCTATTAAATTTGAGTATGTGCATGACACATTCTGAGGTAAATTAAAAACATTCATATGGTGAAAGGAATATTTAGAAGATTTTTTTAATTTTAATTTTAATTTTTTGGGTGAAAAGAATATTCAGATGGTGGAAATTAAAAATAATACAAAAGGATCATTTTGTCCCTACATTTAACAAAAAATATAACAAAATTGACTGCATAATTATTTGTCTTGACGAAACTGAAATTGAAGGATTACGAGAATAATTTTTGAAATTAAAGAATCAAAATGCGAATCGAACCGAAATTCAAAGACAGTTAAACCTAAAAACCCATAATTTACCATGCCTTTTCTTTTTTATGCCCTATCTTCTCAGAAGGATGATGTATCAATCAAACTTGCACAACTCCATATAATTTGCTTTCCGTGTTGTACCTCATTTTTGCATGCAACAAAAAACGAACCCTTTGGTGGGATTAGACAAGCTGATTTGCCAAGTGGTACCAACCCAACCAAGCATGTAATTTGGTTGGTCAAGGAATAGAATCATATGGCTATAAGAGCATAGGTATTCCGTTTCGGGTGATTGATCAGATCAGATATGACGCATGCGCTTTACAACTTTTGCGTTTTTATGGTATGCCTGATTGGAGCGAGGGACGGGACGTGCATACTGCATTGCAGAGTCACTCATGACAACTCAAGGCCTTTCCTTTCACTTGTATTTACCAAAGATGCTTGCAAGGCATGCTTTTTTTATTTTATTTATCAAAATGCAAATTACTTGCTGCCGTCTAGTTAATGGGTTCATGTCGAGTTTTATGTTAATCATGAATCAGACAGTGCCACGACTTGAGCTCCCAAAACGGAGTGGGCAACAGCCCACGTGTCACAGGAAGCAATCGGAGTAAATGTGACGGCGACAGGCAAAGTTGAAAGTCACCCATTTCACACCGCCTTCAGTCCAGACGTGGCAGTATATGTCTCTAGCTACTGGCTGCCGGCTCAAGGGAAGACCACTCCACGTGGACGTCCACATCTAGCGGGGTCCACGTCCACCTGAATATGACGTGGCATAAAATTTGGCCACGTGGGCACCACCGTATCACGCGGCATGTTTGAGCTTTGACCATAAAAAACAAACATCCCGGGACGACGTTTGTCGAGACCGCCATGCCATGACATTTCGTAAGGGTCTCTTCTTCTCTTGTTTTCTCTTTTTTCACAGCGGTGTTGATAGTGTTGTGGATGTGGTTGCAGCTTCTTAGGGTTTTTTTTTATAAAAACATAGAATTTCAGATTTTGAAGCGATTAATTATTTTTTATCGAAAAGGAAGAAAAACAAATATAAACTTAATAATTCATGAAAAAGAATGGATTAGCCAATCTGGATCACACTAATTCTGGTGTCACTTGAGTGACAGTGGGCATTGTTTGTCGATCGTAGAAAAATGCTTGAATTGGGGGTTGCTGTCAAATGAAATGACCTAAATCTATCAGCTAGAATTATTAAAACATTAATTAACTATTAGCTTCCTCTAAAGTGCAACTTCTGTTGTCATTTATTATTTAATTGTTTTGCAGAGGCGTTGAGAATTTCAATTAGGGGGACCAGGTACGTGTTATATAGTCGTAACGAAGAATGAATGAATTCTTGTTGTTTGGAGAATTAATTTTAATTAATATATACAGCAGACGAAAAGTACGTATCTTGTACATAAAATGATTGTTAATTCCCAATAAGGGAAGGGATCATCATCTTACAAATTTGTTTAACCATTGAAGAGAATAGTCGCGTACGTAAAACGTATATAATTAAGATATATTTAAATCAATTAGGGGATAATTAATTAACATAAACATACAACTATTAATGTATATTTGGAGTCTGGACAAATCCAAGTTACTCGAAAAGTGTGGAAGATTGACAAACATATATATATATATATATATATAGAGAGAGAGAGAGAGAGAGAGAGAGAGAGAGAGAGAGAGAGAGAGCCGACAGAGGGACATCACATGTTTTTGGGATTCAGTTAATCAGGTTTGAAATTGGACCACTGTCCACTGGTTTCAACGCTAGCATTTGGTTGATCTAGGGAGACATGTTTTGTGCTTGCATGTCTGCAATGTTTTATTCAAGATAAATCCAATTCGAATGGGGGCTTTCCCTTCCCCTTGAAATTTCTTACTAACTACACTACTATATACTACGTACGGTGCAAACTATCTAAAAATGTGATAGTTATCTCATCACCAATCCACCAGAAATCTGCGAGATGAGATAAGTAATTGGTTGGGTGATATAATAAATATTGGACCCAATAGACAGGTCACAGGTTCATGATCATGACATGACAATTAATTGGTTGGGTTGGGATGCCAATGCAGTGGCAAAAGGAACATGAACATCGCATGCATGCATAATAAATGCCATATGCTAAACCAGTCAGTTTTTGTATACAATCCATTTCATCATATTAATTTCTAGTCATCCTTCCTCTAGAGTAGTTAAATGAAGACAAGAAAGAATAATATATACGGTAAGGTAATATAACACGTTCCGAATAATGCTACTCTTATTACATTTATATACTACATTTCCAGTAGTAGATAAAGTGGACATCCTCATCTTCTACTGACAAAGTGGCAATGGCACCCTTTGATGCATATGTATATATGTATGTATATGTCCCGTCGATATATAATTAGTCTGGATCTGAATCTGAACATCTGGCTGCATGAACATTTAATATTGTCAACTTACGTACGTACAGTGGGAAATGGGAAGTTGGGAAACCCTTCCTTTACACACAACACAGAGAAAGAGAATGCAAGGAAACAAAATTATAGTCAGCAGAAGGGCCGGGTTTGAAATTTTTGTAAACTTTGTCCTGCCAATAGCGAAACAGCATATATATATATATCAATATCAGTATCTATCTAATATCTAAGTATTTGTATTATATAAATATATATGTTGGTGGTTTTTGTGTCGTGTGGTCTCTCTCTCTCTCTCTCTCTCTCTCTCTCTCTCTCTCTCTCTCTATATATATATATATATATATAGCCCTTTCCTTTTTCCATACCTAGTGCCCTAGTGGTGTGTACTAGTAATTAACATGTGTTTTCCGCCACATTGGCACATGGGCTGTGAACCCCCCCTCTCTTCCCCCTCTTCCTAATTATCAGGCAGCCATCCTCCGCCTCAATTATACATTCGAAATATAAAGAAAATTATTAATTAAGGATTTTAATAGGTCCAGAAAACGTTGTCATGCATGATAGCTCAACATATTGGTTTAGAGGCGGGCATTACTCATCACTCCTGACGAGAGATAACATGTGTACTCCTTGACAGGTCAAGAGAAGTAATGAAACTCCTTGTCTTGTCATGAGATAAGAGAGTACTTACCGACATAATATAAACTCCTAATAATATATAATAACTTTTTTGGGGGGGTTTACCATCGTTAAGTAGAGACTGGATTGTCCGCTTAGATTTTGGGTACTTGTGCTATATTCACATCTAAAATTACACTGTTTTGGGTTTAAGAAAGTTAGAGCATCCACAATAGAGGTGTAAATTCGGAGATGTAAAACTATTTTTATATTCCCTTTATATCTCCGGAGGGGTGTAAATACGTTTTTTACTCTAATGGGAAAATATATAAATCTAATATGTATAATTGTTTTCTTTGTCTTAATTCGTTTTTGTGTTTACTTTATAAAATTAATTTTTTTGGTATTACATTAATTTTAATTTTTCAAATAAATAGACCTAAAAATATTTAAATTCGGAGAAGATATGATTTCATCAAAAAAACATTTGGGGAGCATGAAAACCACAAATGAGCAAACAACATGTGATTTTTTTTTCAAGCAATTACTGTAGCCGCGAGTCCTAGCTTTTTATGCTGACTTTCTTCATTTTTCTTATCTTTTCTCGGGTAGTTCTCTCTTGCAAAATATGTAAAAATATATGTAAATGTACATTTTATTTTACATCTCCATGGTGGTGATGTATATTTACAACCATTTACATCTCCTCATTGGAGATGATTCCGGTGACAAGGGGTATATATTTAACATACACCCCCATATACACCTTCCCATTGTGGATGCTCTTATAGGTTTAGTATAAGAGTTTGTTTTGGAAGGATAATGAAAGGGAAGTTGGAGACTATGTAATTTTATATGTACAACATGATACAATCATAAAAAACACAAAAACGTAGATGTGAGTTAGGCTAATTGGTTAGGGCAATGAGTCTGCCATTTGAGCCCAAATTCGAATTTCTCTCCCTGTAAATTATATCAATATAATACATACACACACAAAAGCTGAATTTTTGGGCCTGCTTCCAAGGCTCCTAATCATATCCAAGCCTATTTTTATTGGGCCTTCATTTTTTTCTTAACCCTGTCGACGCCCTCTTTATTGGGCCTTCACCTTTTCTGTTCCAAGCCCAAGCCCGAGCTTATTTTTCAGTGGAAAAGCGTGCGTGCGTTTCCACTCAAATTTATTTGTCAACGACCTTACAGTTGGTTGTTGGCTATTTTACCGTTACAAATCCCGCCCACCTTAACCGCTAAGCCACCCCCCTCAAAATTCCCAATGCAAAGAGCAAAACCTATTTCCCTCCTCTCTAATCTTGATTCACAGATTAACGTCTCTGCACTCTGCCTCTCGTTTTCAACACTAATCTTTAGTCTTTAATAATAATATATATTAGGTATTCTGTAGCTTTGATTTTTCTTCTTCTTTTCTTTTTGGTTACGGTAGCTCCTCTTCATTGAAATGATGCGTGCACCTTGTTCCAATAATCCTCCTCCTCAACAAATCCCAACAACGTAAGTCATCGAGGAGAACAAAAATAAGTTTTCCAGGCCAACTAGTTCATGAACTTGTATGTATATGTGAAATCAACATGTTAATTTCTTGTTCTGTACGCAGAAGAAGATGTCACTGTTCCCCTCATGGGCAAAAATGTGGCTGCAGTGAAAAGATCAATCAGCTTTCAGATGAATTAAGTCAAGGCTCTCAGCTGAAGCCGGATGTTGGGTTACTTGCAAATTTTGAATCCGAGAGGGAGAACGGACATTTTCTATCACTTCTTGTGAGTAAAACTTCATAATAGTTCCTTTGCATTTTACATGTTTTCTTGTTCCAAATTTTCATACATGTATAGTTGCATCTTCTCCAGACTTCTTCATCCTCGTTCCGACAACCACATGAAGCTTCAAAACCCACGAGCCATGTTCAAAACAAGGAGGAACACTCTAATTTGCTTTATCAGTCGGACCACTCATCATCACCAGGGCTAATTGTTCGAAGGAGTTTGCATGATCCGCTTTCAGGAGCCACCATAAGGAGCATAACAAGTTGCATTGCTAACACTTCAAACCTCAACTTACCTCATACCATAAGCCAAATTGGAAGAGCTAATTTTCCAGGTTCACAGAATGATGAGCTTAATTCTGGAACTTGCACCACATTAATTCTTGGATCTACTCATCTTCGCCATATTTCTTTTTTCCAAAGTCTTTTTGGGCTGCCTAACAACCTTTTGCGGTCTTTGTGGCCTTCCATTTGGCCTCCCCACGTAAGTGCAGATTCTACATTTCGATTCGGCCAAGCTTCTGCCTTTTCTTCTGATGATAATGGGGTCCAAAATGTTACCCAAATTGATCTATGGAGGCAACTACTGATGGAATCGACTCTATATATGCATACACCGGCTGACAGCTTGTTGGAAGGTTCGACTTCATTTTTTGTTGTAACAGCTAACCGTGGAGTGAACTTCAGGCTTGTCACAGAGGTTTGTCTATTATTTCATTCTATCTTAGGAAATCTCTTTTCAATGACTACAAATGTGAAGGTGCAGCATGGTAAGCCCTGCTTCCTGTACAGTGTCCACCCGCTGATTCTCAGCCTAATATTAGACATATATGTATAACTGTATTGAACCAATAACTAAATGATTGTATGATCATTAGATCAATCTGTTATAGCATTATACAATAGCTTGTATAATCATTTGATTGCATTGCTTTCGTGTTTAATTCTACATGAGCAGAATGCTGGAGTTATTTACCAGCGGCCTCTGCACGTTTCAATTGAAATGCGCAATCGTTCTGGAGCTATGTGGCTTGATGTGGATAGCATGTCATATGAGGTATTCTCAAATCAAAACTTTCATTTGTCACTCAGTTTTTGTCAATAATACTTTAGTATCTCTTTTGTCTTACTTACTCCTGGCATTCTACAGGAGTTGTTGGCTTTAGAAGATCATATAGGGAATGTCAGCACAGGATTATCTGAGGAAGCAGCTGTTGCGTCTCTCAAGCACAGCAATTACTTTTTGTTTGCAGAAGAAAATGCTCAGAAAGACTTTTGCAGCATCTGCCAGGTATTTTGCTTATACTTTATATTAATTTAACTTTCTATCAAGTTTCTGTGACTAAGCGATGAATGCCTATCAAAGTGAATGGCATTATAATGTTGGTCTTCATGACAGGAGGATTTCGTAGAGGAGGATGAGCTAGGAACATTGGATTGTGGTCATGGCTTCCACATTGCTTGCATTAAACAATGGCTGGGATATAAAAATGTATGTCCTATATGCAAATCTCCCGGTTTATGTATTACACGCCCCTCGTCCTCACATATTTAAAGTCTGTAAAGTATGTCTTATGAAGCTGAATTTTTCTGAAAAGTACATGGTGAGGATTGGGGACTACTCTATATATGTTCTGTTTCTCCATGTTCACCAGCCTAGTTTAGTTTAGCTTCATTTTCTTTTTCTGTAAATGTACAGATTATGTATAAAAAACAATGAGGATATCTTAATGTATGTACTCTAAATTTCTCACTCTGGTGCGGATTTGAACGTCATGTATGATGTATGTTTATTTATGCATGATAATGTGGGGAACAAGAATCAAGATGAACAGAAACATAATTTTTTATAACGACTATTCTAAGGAGTACCCAGTAGTTCATGGCAATATGTATCTGTTGAACATCTATGAACCACCTTTTCTCAGACAATTACTTTGTGAAATAGAATTTGATGAAACCTGTATCAAAAGTTGAAGTTAGAAAGAACCATTGTGCTACTGAAGAAAGGATCCTCTCCTGCTCTAGTAAATCATTGGTTTTAGTAGCAGCTTCTCTGTGACATCGATTCACTGTCACCATCAAAGAATAGGGGTGCAACTCCTTGTGACAGTAAATTAGGCTCACCATCAACGCCGGGACGGGGTATTTATTTGTCAATCATGTATGACATTAGGAAACTCTAAGTTAGGACTTGTTTATGATGTTTTCAGTGGATGTTTATCGATCAAGTCATAGAGCTCATCTCCAATTCCAAACCCAAGCATCCTAGCCATGTCACTGGTCTTCAATCTAGGCTTTGGAATGTCATGTTGCTTCAACCATGAGTACACAATAAAAACCTTCTGCATAACGAATAGTTCCAGTGCCTCAGGATTGAAGACCACCCCCATCCTCGTGTTCATCTGCAAAGATAATATTTCAAAGGTCATTCCATTAAACAATGGCAAGCCCCTCCTCACTCTCAAACTCTGACACAATGGCATTGTTATAAATACAATACCTGGTGTGGAACCAACATGGCAGCATAACGAGCCAGTTCTCCGGCTCGCCAATCCAAGAGGACAGGCAACCAGGGATAGGAGGCATCAAGTCTCAAAAACCAGAGTCTTATATCAGGGAATTCTGATAGTTCTCTAGGATCACGTGGATCTTCTCTTGTATAGTTAATGGTAAAGCCAATTGTACGTTCAAGAAACTCTTTTGGCTTGGCTGGTTACAAAAATTGCAGTAATACTTCATCAGGGTTTTGCATAAAAAGTCATCATGAACTTCGACTTGTAAATCTGATGCTCAATTGATTGCTTTACCTGATGAAGGATTGGTAATCCCAGTTGCAGAATGAAATGGGGATAAGTCAAGACCCCGAATCACATCATTATCAAGAACTATTTCAAATCGACCTTCACTTGGTGGCATTGGCGGTTCAACTTTACTAGTGTCTGTCAACCACAATAATTCATCAGTTAGATTTGACCAAGTTTTCATATCCAATATATTGGTTGTATAAAAAAGTTTTGGCCTTTTATCCTATTAAGGGAACAAGCTTTCTGAAGTTGTCCAAAAGATAAAGGGATATAAACAAAGTGAGCAGAGAACCCAATTAATGAATTAAGAAAGGTTTTACCTTCTTCCTCATCGTACAAAGAGATGTCAAAATTCCCAGATGGATTGAAGGCAACTGAGACTGCCACTTGTCCTTGCCGCCTATTTAAGTTTGAAATGGCCAAAGAGGCTATGGAATCTGAGATGGGTGGTCTAAGGGGAGTCCATGGAGCAGGAGAGGATATGGCCTGTCTGGAATAACAAATGGGAAGCAGGGTTTGGAAGATTGCAGCCATTGCTGTTGAAGCTGCCAGCCAGCCTCTCAGACAGTTAATACAGTTGTTTTTCTTTCTTGCATTTTCTTGTGGCCTTTGTGTTTTGAATGCTCATGTTATCCCTTTATGGGTTTTTATAACATGTGCCTCATCCTCAGTATCAAATTTCAAATTTGGGCTGGGCTGGGCCATCAATCAAATTTGAATAATGTGGTTGTGATTATGTTTTGGAGCCCATGAATGAGGAAGGCCAATCTGCAATTAGAGGCCCCATTGGGCAGTGCCTGTTGCCTGTCTGTTTCAATCAATGTTTGCCTTTTGCCACACAACCTTTTCTTGTGTACCAACCAGAGCCTGCCAGCACAATATATTATCAGTAAGAATCATCAACCACCACTTGCCAATCCATCCATAAACCACTTCATGTTGTCAACATAAGATATAATTAAGAACAAAAAATTGGCTCAATTTCGTGTTATGAAATATGAAAAAAAGTTTTAAAATGACGACCCCAAAACCTATCTGTCTGTCACTCTGTCGTTGAGTCTGTTTGGTTTGCTTCTGTGCTGCCACATGGGTTGGGTTGGGTTGGGTTTCGTTTGAAGTAATTCCACATTTAATTGATGATTTCTAGGAAAGAGAAGGAAAGACGTGTGGCGATAATGCACCTCACACTCAGTTTGCGTTCTTTTTATTGTTGACACCAAATTTATTTCTATATGAGAAGACGTTTCGCCCAACTTTTACTTCTATATTACTCCTACCTAATGATCATATATTTTTTCAAAAAATAAAGAAAAATATATCCATAGCTCTTGGAAATTACTAATTGAAGTTCAAAGTGGCATCCATAATTTTTTTTTTTTTGGTCTGGGCATCCATAAAATTTAGAGGCTTTTCATCTCATAAACAACACATGTGAGACAATTGACGCAACAGGGCATCCCATGTACATTTGGTCGATGACAAAAAAGAAAGGCATGGTCCCAATTCAGCGTTGGTCTAAGCCTTTCATTTCGTGCCCACAACTCATTCATCTTCTATGTAACATAATTGTGAAAGGGTCCATAATTCATCATTTTGTTTATTTCTTTTGGACGAATTCTCTGTTCGTAGTTCTACCGCAAATCAAATCAAAGCATCCTTTTCCAATCACGGGTTTGTTTTTCTTTTATTCGTAATTTTTTCATCTACTCTCGATGACTTATGACTCGTTTGAGAGGGTTTCAATATGGTTGATGAATAAAATAAAGTTGAAGTTATTTAGTTATATCAAAATAAAGAAAATAAAAAATTGATATTCTTAACACAGTCAAGTTTAATGGCAACTATACCCCTCTGGCAACTAACCGAATGCAACAAGATGAGATGCTTCCTTCTCCAGTGGAAAAGCCAAGAGACTTGTCATGTCATGCTCCTCTATTTTCAGTATTTTTTCAATTCCCTCCCATGCGGCTTTACTCTTTTGCTTCTTCTCTAAGCAAAAGATCAAAACAATTGACCAAAAAAGAAGCAGCAAAATATTTGGAGCAAGCCATTGCCCACCTACCTACTTTAGCAGTAATATTAACTTGATATTTTTCCATAATTTCTGCAACGAATGTTTAAAATCCAATTATGAATCAGATGTCTTTATTCCCACCAAGAAAAGCAAAACCCAAATAAATAAATAAAAACAACAACCTTCTTCTACACAAAAGAAAAGCATCGAAAGGTTGCTTGGCGAAAATAAATTAAAATCGCAAAAGAGAAACGGAAAATATAAAAGGGTATTTTCGTCATGAAAAAAATACCGACAGAGAACATAGGGCCAGCGAGTGCCAGTCGCTCTCCAAACCGTAATAATCGAAAACCAAAGATCTCAGCTGATATATATTATATAGTAAATTACAATCTCTCTCTCTCACTCACTCAGTCTCTCTCTCTCTCTCTCTCTCACACACACACACTCACTCTGAATTAACAAAACGGACGCAATTAACAATTACACGCGGCTTTTTCTGGTTCTGGTTTGGGATAGGTTTCTAGCCTCGTGGATATTTTTCTTAGTCTGCAACCCAGAAACAAAAACCGCAACCCAAAATGTTATGTTTTAGATCAAACCCACCAAAAAGATTCCTTCTTTTTCTTTCCTTTGCCCTCTTCATTGCTTTAACTTCAGGAAGCTCTCACATTTCGCACACTTTTCGAACAACAGGTACTGTATAATTTTTTTTGCTTTTATTTGCCTAGAAAATGGTTATTTTGTGTTATTCAAGAAAATGGGTTATTGTTGATGTTTTGTTTTGCTTCTTTTTTTCTTTTCCTTCTGGTTGGTGCAGGTGTAAGGGTAGGTGGTGAGAGTGAGTATGAGTATGGTGGAGCGGTGACATGGGACACAAGGAGGTCTCTTGCAGAAGGAACTGTCCAAAACTCGTCCTTGATATTGGCTGAGGAGAGAACATACAGGAAGGACCCTCTTGATGGGTTCAAGAAATACACTGGTGGTTGGAATATCAGCAATGAACATTACTGGGCTGTGAGTTCTCTCAACCCTTGATTAATTTTCATATCCTGGCTGTTTTCTTTGTGCTTTTTATGATTTGGGTTTCTCTGGGTTTATGAATATAATCATGTTGTTTGGGCTGTCTTGCTACTTGGATGGACTGTTAAATGGTCCTTAAGAGTTAAGACCACAATTGGATAAAGAGCAGCTTACGCACTAGAATTGGAATATAAAAATCATCTGACATACCACAAAGTAAAGCAGCACCCAGAAAGAAAAATTTGGACTTGCTAAGCACGTGCCATTCTATATCAGATGGGATATAGATTTCCGGAGCTGAATAGTCCACTGCTGCACCCAAACTCATCTTTTTCCGTTAAGCACCAAACCCCTCTTTGCACCCATATATGAATTCTAGCATGTTTTCCTCCAAATAAATTAACCTTTCAGTACGATAAAGAAGCAAAGAAATTATATCTGCTACAAACCAATAGTGCAGAAGGAAGGCTCTGTTTGTTTTGTGATTTTTATATTAAATTGTTTGCCATGGCAGGCACTTTGAGTGCAGTGCCGTCATGGATGGGCAGCCTCCTCTGTTTTTTCTGGACAATTTGAATCCACTAGTAAAACTTTTAAGGGGCAAGATGGTTCATTTTGAAAATTTGCTGCTTTCCTTACTGACATTGTGGTTGTTTAAAACTAATTTTTGTCTCTAATTGTCTTTCCCTAGATTTTGAAGCATTTCAAGAAAGAACAGTTCTTTCTACTTATAAATGCAGGCCTTGAACTCTGCCAAGAATGTTATTCATAAATTAATAATTTATTTTGTATTTTGCTGATGTCATGTGTTTTCTTTGTTTCTCAAATCCTGTTTTTATCTTTTTGAGATTGTTTTTAGACCCTTTTTTTTGTTGAGATTGTCTGGAGATTGGAATGTATGTTTAATGTCTCTCAACAAATATACATTTACATTGATTATTGATGTATGATGTAGTCTGTTGGATTCACTGCGGCTCCCTTCTTTGTCATTGCTGGTGTCTGGTTCGTGCTTTTTGGGCTAAGCTTATCCTTTATCTGTCTCTGTTACTGCTGTTGTCCAAGAGAGCCTTATGGTTATTCTAGAACAGCCTATGCTCTCTCTCTCATCTTCCTTATTTTATTTACCCTTGCGGCAATGTAAGTCTCCCTCCCTCTCTCTCTCTCCCTCTCTCATACACACATTTGATTCGAATGGACAAGTACTGCCTTCAATTTTTGTGAGCTGATGACATCCTTTAATGTTTGTCTGGTCCATTCTAGTGTTGGATGCATTGTTCTGTACACTGGCCAGGGAAAGTTCCACAGCAGTACAACAAACACACTGAAATATGTTGTGAGTCAGGCAGATACAACTGTTGAAAACCTCAGGAATTTGTCAGGTTATCTTGGTGCAGCTAAAAGGATTGGAGTTGATGCTGTATTTCTGCCAGCAGATGTTCAAAGTAACATTGACAATGTTTTAACAAAGATCAACTCTGCTTCCAATACACTTTCTGATAAAACTGAAAAGAATTCAAAGCGTATACAAGATGGACTGGATAGCATGTAAGTAGATTTTCTAGAAGATCTGGGGAACTTCTGCTCACAATACGGTGTATAACATTTATCTCTTTCTATGTTTTGCAGGAGACTGGCTCTCATTATTGTTGCTGCTGTTATGCTCTTTTTGGCCTTTCTTGGATTTTGTAAGTCTTCTATTTTCTTTTGATTAGAGGCAGGGATTTTCAAGATTTGACTATTAACATTATATCTTTTTCTTTGACTACTTGTTGCAGTATTTTCCATTCTCGGGATGCAAGTCCTTGTGTACTTGTAAGTGAAATATAGCTTGAACTGTCTCCTTTTTACTTTTTAAGAGAGATCTCAAATATTGGAAGCAGTTGTGTCTCAGTGCTCAAATATATTTTCACAAACACTTGCATATTTGATGCAGCTTGGTCATTGTTGGGTGGGTTCTTGTTGCAGGCACATTCATTTTATGCGGTGTATTTCTCCTTCTCCATAAGTAAGTACTGTTTGGTTATGTTCACTTCATATTACTTTCTTAGTCGCACACTTATATTGAATCATCATATTAGCCTTCAGTGTGACATTTAGACGCATCTTAGTTATCTCATAAGAACAAATTTATGATATGAGTGTCACTCAATCTAAACTTATGACTGTTCTGCTGCATTTGCTTTGTCCATCTGTTTTCAAATCGTCTAACTTCTTGTCCTATTTGCACAGTGTGGTTGCAGATGCATGTGTTTCCATGGATGAGTGGGTCATGAACCCCACAGCCCACACTGCATTAGATGATATACTCCCATGTGTGGACAATGCTACTGCTCAAGAGACCTCTTCACGCACCAAGGAAACAACCTACCGACTCGCTACTGTGGTTAACCGTGTCATCACCAATGTCTCGAATAAGAATTATCCACCCATCGCGGGACCTTTATATTTTAATCAGTCTGGCCCACTGTTACCCGTTCTTTGCAATCCATTCAATTCTGATCTCACTGATCGACAGTGCAGCCCTGGTGAAGCGAGCCTGCAAAATGCCTCAGAGGTAATATTAACGGCTTATCTAAAATTGACATACATGTTGCCTGCATCTTTCTCTAAGTTTGGAAACAAGGACTAAGACTCAGGCTTTTGTTTCAAGCAGGTATGGAAGAAGTATGTTTGTGAGGTTTCCGCGGCCGGCATTTGTACTACACCTGGCCGGTTGACTCCAACCTTGTACAGCCAAATGGAAGCTGCAGTAAATGTGAGTTATGGTCTGTATCGTTATGGTCCATTTTTGGTTGATCTGCAAGACTGCACGTTTGTTAGGGATGCGTTTACAGACGTGAGTAACCGGAATTGCCCTGGTCTGCGAAAGTACACTGGCTGGATCTACATTGGGTTGGTAATGGTATCTACAGCGGTGATGTTGTCATTGATCTTCTGGGTAATCTATGCAAGGGAGCGAAGGCATCGAGTATACACTAAACAGTTTACGGCTAGAACTGCAGGGGATTTCCAAGACAAGGGTGCTTAAACTTTTTTTTGGTCTGAAAGGGTGCTTAAACTTAAAACATATGTTTTCGTCCAACCATGTACATTGGAGTGATTTTAGCCTGAGGTCTTTTGTACATTGTGGTAGTTAATCTTTAGGTTTGATTATTATGCAGTACTCAGTTGTGTTTGCTCAGAACTCAGTTAGACAAAGTAGTAATATTTCGGAGATATCATTATCGTTATCGTCCATTTTTGTGCTTTTAATAGTTGATCTTTAAGCCTGATACCGTGCCTCTTTCTTTACACATCATCTTTTGTATACAATCCTGATCAAAATGTAAACAAGAGTAGCATTTGTGTCCTCAACTGCAAATTGCAAAAGGACCAATTGGTAATTATCTATAACACGGACAAGAGACCTTGTGGTCAATTCGCAAATATAAAAAATAGATAATGTCGTTTCTTCGTCTGCTGAAAGCATTGACCTTTTTTAGGTTTTTTGGTTTTTGGCTGAGACTCAAAAGTGAAAGTGTTGAATTGAATCATACTCTGTACGTAATGACGAAGAGCCATTTTCGAGTTTGAGGAGCACATGTGAAGTTGGTTGAGTCCATACGCTTACAACAACTAACACGTACCTCTCTGTCTCTGTATCTTCTTACCTCTACCTTCGTCATTTCAAAACAAGACGAAGAAGAAGAAGCAGAGAAAAGAATCAAATCTTCCATGGCGACGGCTCCCTCGTCTCTCCACCCTCTCCACCAAGATTTTCTATGCCCAAAATACCCTCGCCTTTATCACAATTCCCAATTCAGAACTCCTCGTCTCCGACGACGCCCCACTGGCACCGGCCGCCCGCCTTCCCGCTTTCCCTATTTCGCCATTCGTGCAAGCTCAGTTGCTACTTTACCGCCTGTACTGCACTGCCTTATCTTCTACCTGCACTCTAATTTCCGATATTTGTTTTAATAAAAAATTTCATTTTAATATGGAAGTTTAAATTTTAAATGTTTAGGAATGGAAGTCGAGCACTGAGGAAAGTGAAAGCTCGGGTGTTGAGCTGTTAGCATGCCCAGTATGCTATGAACCGCTCATACGGAAAGGCCCTCCTGGTCTTAACCTGTGAGAAGTTTAATGATTCATCCCATTGAATAATATATAGCTTAAAGGCAAAGTCTTTCTTTTTTTCTACTTAAAACTGCAGTTGTAGAAGTTTAATGTTGTCTTGTGATTTGTAGGCAAGCAATATACAGGTCGGCTTTCAAGTGTAAGAAATGCGACAAGTCGTATTCAAGCAAAGACATTTACTTGGATCTTACTGTTATTGCTGGGTTGAAGGAGTACGTTGAAGTCAAACCGGTTGGGACTGAGTTATTCAGAAGCCCTCTTGTTTCCTTCTTGTATGAAAGAGGCTGGCGCCAGAATTTTAACCGCAGTGGCTTCCCAGGTATTGATGAAGAGGTATGTGTATAATGCATGTACTTTCTGGCTTGCTTTCTCAACTTGGTCTGCACAACATGCATGCCAATTTGGGTTTTGTTTATTTACCCACTACAGCTTTTTATGCATACAACTATAAGTGTATTAGTTACATGGTCTTTTTATATGCTACGCAGTTTAAAATGGCTCAGGACTACTTTAAATCTGCTGAAGGTGGTGTTCTGTTGGATGTAAGCTGTGGGAGTGGTTTGTTTTCCAGAAAGTTTGCCAAATCCGGGACCTATTCTGGAGTTGTTGCGCTTGATTTTTCTGAGAATATGCTTCGCCAGTGTTACGATTTTCTTAAAAAAGACCCTACTCTTTTAGCTACGTAAGTTTGCCTGCTCTTCTGAATAATCAATGTTTGTGGTCTTTAATGTCAAATGACATGTCTATCCAAAATTCCTAATGTACACATCATTGGAATAAATGCAGTAATCTTGCTCTTGTGAGGGCAGATGTTTCTAGGCTTCCATTCCCTTCAGGTTCAATCGGTGCTGTCCATGCCGGCGCGGCATTGCATTGCTGGCCCTCTCCTTCCAATGCTGTAAGTTTCAATTCCTCTGTTTTTCTCCTTTAAGTTGCTTGGCGCCTAGGATCTTATGTTTAGTCAGAGTTACCCGACTTGGATGATTTAAGAATCAACATGATTATGGATGAATAATAACAGAGTCTTCAATTTCTAAATCCTACCTCGCTTGTTTTTCATTAACTTTGCCTTTCCTGGGTGCATCCCTATTCCCCAAAATAATTTTGTTATGTGCGCCAAACAAATCTGTTGGCTAGCTTTGCCTTTTATGGTATCGGGGATGCTAGTATGCTAGTGGTGACTAGTGAGTAAACTCAGAGATGAATTGCATATTTGTATTACACATGTCACCTGCTATGTTGATAACTTAAGAAAAAAGTCATGGTGAAAGTGCCTTGTTATATCAACTGGGTGTATCTGAAAGCATATGGAGAATTAAGTTTTGAACAATTTGAAATTGCCTTGACTGGTAATTAGGAATATGAGATGAAATGTGGAATGGTGAACAAAACTTATAGCTTCTTTAGGCAAACTGAATAAACACCATTGCCATTTTACCCATGGCTCCTTACAAGAGACCACAAGAAGTAGGCATCTTCCGTGCCAGTGTTTTGTGAGAAATAAAGGTGATATCCTTTGAGAACTACAGGAAGTTAGAAAATTGGAAATTACTCTACTTATGACCTTCAGAATTTTCTTCTTTTCTTTCATGAAATCACTCACGTCTGAATCTTCAACTTGGGTTTGGACACCTCAAGAGCATATTCCAATTTTGAATTTTATTACAAAACCCTTGGTGGCCAATGGTAGGTAGGTAATTTCGTGGAGTGTTTCTGTTTGGGACTGGGGACTCACCTTTCGGGAGATTAGTTGAGTGTCCTTACAGCATCAAGAACCTTGTCAACAAGGAAGAGAGAGGGCTGCTAGTGATTAAAGAACCTAGCAATCATAGTTATACTATAAAGGGTGTCAATTGGAATCAGAAATCAGCAACCTTTTAGGTAAAAGAGTTCTGAGTACAACCTTTCTATTGATGCATAAGCTATAGTAACATGAATGCTCATGGATAGCCCATGAGGTAGTTACAGAGTTGGTTCCTGTGGAATATACTGCAATTTATAATAGAACACAACTCCACAAATGCTGGTGTGCTGGTCTGTGGCTCCTACTTTAGATATATCTTTCTTAGTGAAATTTTCGAAGGAATTAGCTCTCAGGTGGTTTGCTGTTAGCAAGTAGATATATTAATCCCCTCTCTGGTGGACATTACTCAAAAAAAAAAAAAAAAAAAGGCCATCCTGTAAGTATACATGACCCCAAAAAAACTATTCCTTCCAGAAAAAAAGCTGTTCTTACCTTCCTGTACCCCCACCCATTCCCGGAATAATTGAAAAGAGTTATCTCCAATCACCAACATTGGCATTTGAGTCTTGTCTTAAGGTGACGGAAGGCAGAAGAGGGAAAGTAGCTCTATTTACAATTACAAAAAAAGAATTCAGCCACAGCCTTTTCCACAGTTACAGAAGAGAAGCCTTTGCGCTTTGAATTCTATTTGCATCTGAACTTCATGAACCATCGAATCTTGTTATATTTTCAGTTTTACTGTAGATATGTGTATGGATGCAACAAAGTTGCTTTTAACTAATGCATTTCCAACTCATTTCTCATACAATTCTCAGATTGCTGAAATAAGTCGTATATTACGAAGTGGTGGCATCTTTGTCGGAACCACTTTCCTGCGGTATACTTCATCTACTCCCTGGATATTGAGGCCTCTCAGAGAGGTAACACTTCTTACTTATTCAAAAAATTAACAAATGTGATCAATGATAGATGTGATTCCCCCTTGGTGGATTAATAATTTCGACCACGGTTTGTTTTCTTAAATGAAAATAAACAACTTTGTATTCATCTCTGAGTGGATATATGTGTGTACGCTGAGTTTGTAAATGTTGATTTACTCTGAGGAGCTCTAATATGAAGCATTTATCCAAACTAGGAGTTGGTTTGTCTAAGAACTTTTTTATTTCAACTTGTGAATTTCCCATTAAGTAGATGTCAACCAACTTATCTCTGATTTATAGTACTCATGTATTGAAACAATAAAACTTATTTATGTTATGAAGTTATAGCTGTTCTATAGGGTTCAGACCTGTCAATTGTCCTGCTCACACTAATGTTATTATGATACTTGTTTATCTGTATATGCTAGTGATAGAATGTGTGTTCAAAAGAACGATTGTGTAATATCCACATTCATTTTCATATTCTGCATAAATTGCACACGAATGATGTAACAGTTGAATTTTCGTTAGTCGGGACTCATTAGCTGTAGCTAGCTAGGATCTGTTTAAGGGTGGCTCCCCATCGAAACTGTTTTTACAGTCATTGAGACATGGGTTTTATTAAAAATATGTGACTGACTTGGTTATAAACTTTAATAAGTATTGATTTTAAGTTGTAATTTATGTGGCAGAGGGCTCTGCAGGACTATAGCTATTTAACGGAAGAAGAGATTGAGGACTTATGTACATCATCTGGTCTCATCAACTACTCGAGCAAAGTTCAGCAATCTTTCATCATGTTTTCTGCTCAGAAACCTTGAGAGTAGGTTTGAGCCATTTGAATATAATTTCTCCGTACATGGATTTATCATATTTCTTGTTGATTTGTTGTATAGTGTATTTATATAATTGTATAGACATTTAAAAAGAAGAATACAGAACCTGAAAAGTTGGATAATCTGGGGAAGATGTAAAGTATTTATTATTAATAAGAAGTAGTATTTTATTAACTGTATAAAGAATGATAGTAGTAGTGCTTAACATTATCAGGGACTCTATTAGTGGTTACTGATTAGTATTGACAGATTAACGGCCATTTCAATCTTCATTAGGCGAAGTTGATTATGGCATAAAAGGTAGATGTATCACATAACATAAGAAGAACAAATAAAATATGCGTGAACAAGAATAGGAAGAAGAGGAAGAAGAGGACTGCTGTTTTTAGATAATCAGAAGGTTTGTGTTCATGACAAGGTTTCAATTAAGAATTTGAATCTTGTGAGCACGATGGGAAACTAGAACTACTACATGAAGGTTTAGGCGTAGGCTTGGAGTCACACGATCTTGACTCTTGAGCATAGTTAGTCTTTAATCTTTGGAAAAAAGGTTCTCCATGTGACCTAAACTTTAAAAATGAGGGCATGCATTATGCATATTATATAATAGGGCATGGTGAGGTGGCTAGGCTAATAAAGAAAGAAAACCCTTTTTGACAAAGCAAAATGGAACCAACTCAGACCACACAGAGGCCTGTGGCCACAGCAGGAAGATCCCCTCGTGCGGCTCATCCGCTGACCCAGCCCTCCCCCTATTTCTTCTTCTAACCACATCATCATCTCTGTAGAATCTGTTCACTTCTGGATCTTTGACCGTTGACCAACACTCCACACAACTTGAAACCTTGACTTGAATGATAAAAGGAGGAGGAAATGGTCAGTCCCAAGACACACTTAAGCTTCTCGTTTTGGACATTGCCAGTTTGTTTGAAAGCCAGGCCTTTGGATCCCTTGCACGTGAGCTTCTTGCTTACTATAATACCTTTCTACTTTTCATGGCACGTGGGGTTGGCCATCCTCTTTCTCTTCTCTGATTCTGTTTGTTCTGTGAGCTTAATTTCTTTCTTCCTTTTAGTTTGGCTCGAGGGATATTTGCTATTTATGTCGTTTCATCAAGTATACACGTGCACAGTATATTTCATTTCATGGTAGACATGTGTGAAACTTTTATCATGATTCTGTTTTATTTTAGCAGTTTCTATAAATAAATAAATAAAACTACTTTTAGATTATTCTTTGAGATTAATCTTCAAAAAGTTTTGCTCATCACATTGGTAGTGAACCAACAGTTAACATACCTTCAATGCTTGCTTAAGAAGAGGGGAAAAGAAAACAGAAAAAGACAAACTCAAACCGCCTCAAAATGTTTTTCTTTTATCTTTTTATAAAAATGGAAAAGATAAAATATTTGATAATATCTTCACAAAATGTTTATAAGTTTGCTTAGGTCTAGCTCCAAGAGCTGAACTCTCTAAAGAAGATTAATTTAAATGTATATAAGGGCTTTGCTAGCTTTAATCTTCTAGGCATGCATTGACAACCGTTGATTAATATGATAAAAATGTATGATAGCATTCATCATGAGTTCTTGACAACCGTCGGTTGTAATATGATAAAAGATTTGTGATGTGAAATGCTCTGATGAACAACAATCACATAAGTGGAAGCTCGAAATTGAATGGTAGACCTGAAGGAAGGGTATAAAGGGAATGATACAAGACTCTTTGGCATTGCAAACCCCAAGGTAACTCTTGGTTGGAGCTTAGAGGCACAATAAGCAAGGTCTTCCTCAAAATTAGCACACTGGAGCCTCTAATTAATTAGGTCATTAGTTTCCCTAACTAGTGCTCAATGAGTTGTGCTTGTCTGTCAAATGTTTGTTGCAAAACCACATTATTGTTAAAGCAGGACTTGTGATTAGTGGATTAGTGGAGTGGTTGATTGATTGTTGACATGTTTTATTCCCTAAAAACCGGGTTTCTTTCTTTCTTTCTTTCTTGTACATGTCTTTGTTTTGACTCTGTTAGTAGATTAGGCATGCTGCCATGGTTGTATTGTATTGGCCAGATGCAAGGCATTCTAAACCAACACCATTATGGCCTCAGTTGGCAGGACATCCTTTACCAATTGCCTTTCTCTGTTTATTTCCTAAGACTTAAACTGCTACTTCAACCTTGTGGCCTGAGTCACATGAGTCACAGTTGAGGTATCAAAAAAAACCCCAATGAATGGACAGCTTCAAGTTTTTGTTTTTGTTTTTATTTTTGGCATACTAATATTCCCAAACCCAGATTTTTTAATCTTTCAAATTTCATTAAATTTGTCTCTCTCATTTTCTTTTAAGTTAATGTATCTGATAGATTCTCTTAAACCAGTTGGAGCTTTTAACATTTCAATTTGTTGTGACAAGACATAGTTGATAGGTATTACTATTGCCTTTGTGTATTTTTAATGCAGCTCAGCACCCTTCTTCTCGACCATGCTTTTTTATTTATTTATATTTTTAAAGAGAAAAAAGTTTAGGGGGAGATTGGCTACTCTCAATCTCTACCATGCTTTCATTGTTGCTGTATATGCTCTAATTACTTAGCTTTGAAGTGATGGAAATTATACGAATGACATCAAAAGCATCAGGCAAGAAAAAGGGATGCAGAGGAATACAATATACATTTAGAAAGAAAATCTACATTTTTTATGAATGAGGTAAAAAAGAAGATTAAGTTAGCCGACTTATTCGGGTATGCATCTTTAAGTTGGATCTAATTTGAGCTTTTTTGTAATTACTTCGAATGACAACTAAGTGGAACGCAAGAATGGACCAATTGAACTATTATCAAGCTGGTGTTGTCTATCTATGTAAATATCTGTCATCTTTTTGTTCAGTTTCTCATTTCAAAGTCTACAACAAGTGGCTGGTTCCTTCCATCCAACTGATTTCACCAATTCTAAGAGATGAGAATCAATGAAAGAAAAGGTATTAAAAAAACACTTTGAAAATAAAATTTTTGAGGCAGAGAGGCAGCTCCTTCAAGAAGAGCTTGGTTAGTTTAGCATTAGAGCTCTTCAGCCAAGGAGATGAGCAAGAATAGTTTATAGGGGTTTTAGAGAATGGGAGACACGGAAACAGCGCCCACGTTCCCCTCATATCTTACTTCCTTTATTTATTGTCTCTCTCTCTCTCTCTCTCATGTTACAAGCCTCCTATTGACAAAATGTTGTGCCCCTCCCCAAGGAATAAATATAGACCCCTTTCCTCTCTTGTGAAGCTCCATAAATACTCTTATCTCCATCCCTAAGTCTCTCTCTCTCTCTCTCTCTCTCTCTTCTATTTACACCACTGTCTTGATAACAGCTCAAGGAGGGCTCTCTCTTTCAAGTGTTTATGTGATCATGGTTTGTCTCTGTCCACTCTCTGTCTCTCTATGGCATAATTCTTCTTGTCTTTTTGGTTCATATATATAATCACTGAGCAAATTTTGTTGCTATAATAGGGAATTCAGAAGCCTGCATGGTTGGAAGCCCTCTATACTCAGAAGTTCTTTGCCGGTTGCTCCTATCATGAAACTGCTAAAAAGAATGAAAAGAATATCTGCTGCTTGGATTGTTGCATCAGTATATGCCCCCATTGTCTGCCATCCCATCGTTTTCATAGGCTCCTTCAAATTCGTCGTTATGTATACCATGATGTTGTCCGATTGGAAGATCTTCAAAAGCTCATAGACTGTTCGAATGTTCAGGTTGGTGCCCTATAATCATCAAGGCTAGGTTAATTAACCATCTCCATCAGTTTGTATATAATATATTACTGTACAGTTTTTGACAATTTAAGTCTTTGATTCTTGTTTAGGCATATACAATCAATAGTGCCAAAGTGGTGTTCATCAAGAAAAGACCTCAGAACAGGCAATTCAAGGGTTCTGGAAACAACTGCACTTCCTGTGACAGAAGTCTTCAAGAACCTTATATCCATTGCTCTCTCGGATGCAAGGTAATCAACTTGACTTACTTCTGAGTGGTGGCTTTGTTCCATTCCATGCATGCAGCTGAATTACTAATAAGTTCTTAATTATCCATGATCATGATCAGTAATGAAAATATCCCAATATGATTGATTGCATTTCTGTTATTTTATGCAACAACAGGCACCATAATATCACTGAATTCTACTAGTTCATATGCTTACTTAAGAGAGAGAGAGAGATAGAGGCATATATGAAAGGCTTTAACTAAAACTGAACAATATTTGGAATGATGAATGTTAATCAGGTGGACTATCTCCTTAAATTGAACAAGGACCTCTCTCCTTTCCTAAAGAAATGCAACTCTCTTCAACTCAGTCCTGACTTCTTGGTTCCTCTTTCTGATACCGGAGACGAGGAGATGACGAGTGATCAGACCAACCCTCATTCTACAATTGTGGACTGCGATGACCCAATGAGCTCATCATCATCCGGGTCATCAGGGTCCGAGAACATGAGCATGAGCATGAACATGGGATACAGACATCATGAGATTGTCCGGAAGAAGAGAAGTGGACTGAATTATGCTTCATTGTGCGGAAGATCAGCTCATAAAGTTTCAGACGAGGACATGGCCTCGAGCATGATCAGTAGAAGAAAACGCATTCCTCATAGATCTCCTCTGTGTTAGCAACAAAAAAAAGAAAGAAGAAAAAAACCACAAAACTTAAACTTACTATTTTGTCTCTACAATTTTCAATTTAATTGACTGAACTGAACCATTCAAATGCTTTGATTAATTAATTCATTACTTTAGCTCTCGCTGTCTCTCTCGAATTTGAAGTTTAATTTTGTTAATTAATCACTTGGTCGGGGTGTTTTGTCTTAATGTGATCACGTGGTTCCCAGTTCCAAGTTATATTGTTTTGTACATTTTTTATATAATTTTTTATATAACTCTTTTAACTCATACTATATTTATATTGAGGGGTTCCTTGAAATAATTTTATTTGAACGGCACTATTTAGGGTCCCTTATGATTTTTTTTTTTTTTTAACAATCAAACCATCTATTTTTAAGTCTACATTCATAGATCATTCTTGTAAAAAATTAGACAAATTGGAAACCGTTTCGACATCCAATTCTATCTTATAAAATCACTGAACACGGTACTTTAAGAAAGTACTAAATTTTCAATATTTCAATTGAGTTGTCAAAATGATATCGGATTCAAATGATTTTTTTTATATAGAGATATCTTTGAATGCACATCTACAAAATAGACGGTTTGGATTAGTAAAATTTAATACAGAATGAATCTTATAAGGATGTCTCCCAAATATGTTTATTTGAAGAATCCCTCAACTAAAACTCCCTATATATATATATATATATATATGTAGCCTGATTACTAATATCAACATTGATTCGAGTACTCGTGAATTTGATGGAGCTCTTCTTCTTCTTGTGATCATATTCAATGTCTTTTTAAGCTGGTTCGCATGTTCATGTTATATGCTAGTGGTACAACAACTCTTATAATAAATATGTCTACAATTAAGTATATACTTAAACAATTTTTTATTTATTTACGGTAATGTTAATTACAAACCGACAGGGACTTCCTTTGACTTTGACTGCAAAATGACACAAAATATTGTACATATGTGTTTGTGTGTGTGTGTGTGTGTGTGAGAGAGAGAGAGAGAGAGAGAGAGTTTAATTAATTTTGACCAGTCAAACCTTCCAGGCTTAGCCGTGATAACAACTCGTTAAACCTTGGCATTACTATCTGTAACAAAGCTTAGTCAAAACCTAGTCATACAATATTTTGTAGCACTATTGTATTATATCAATTTTTTAAACTAATCTCGCAATTAACTAGATACATTATTTAATGATAAAAATAAATAATTCACCTAAATTGTTATTAAAATATTTTCCTAATAAAGCCTTAATATCTAATATTATATGATTGATAGAAATAATATTAACCTTGAGTTTTTTTTTTACTTTCTACTTTGTTTTTTTTTTTCCGTCTTATTTTATTAACTTTTTTGGCTTGTTTGGGTGACATATGCTTTTGGATTGATTTGAACCCCATGTTCTTACACTCATTTAGGCCCTACATATATTAGGCCTTATTAATGTTTAGCCCAAAAAGTATGGGCAAAGGAGGCCCTTGTCATTTTTGTCAGCAAAGCCGAAAACAACTTTTTGTTAGTTTTTCTTTACCTCTTGGCTATCAATATAAAATATGAAGAATGCGACTGATAAAGAGACCTAACTTGTTCATCTATTCAATTTTTTTCTTTCATTTCTATAAGTCCCTGAAAAAAGTAGACTTCTTTGTTCATATTCAAATGATTATTAGTGTAAGACTCAACACTTTTAACTGATTTTTTACTTGTTGTCATGACTCTGTATATTAATCCTAATTAATTTGCTCTCTTAAGAAAGGTCTCGGGTTCGAGTCCTAGCATTTATGTAGTGTATGTAAGTTAGTATCTCAATAGGAAAGAGGTTATAAATAAATAAAAACCCTAATTCGTACCCCACAATCTCCAAAGGCTTTATTTTTTTCCCCGTACTTGAAGCTAAGGGACCTAAAGAAACTGAATGACGATATGGGATCCAAAAATACAAAGAAAAAAAAGAAGCAAAGTGAATATGTCTGAAAAGTGAAAGCATCACCATCATGATCATGATCGTGTTTATGACTAGGATTTTGAAATGATTCCAAATTCTGAGAACCTGGTTGCAGACTGCAGTGAGTGATATTTGCTTCTCTCACAGTGTCACACAGACTCAGTCTCTCTCCTCCACTTTTTTGTTTCTCCTGGACACTTCCCATAAAGAAGCAGAAAACACAGTTATGGTGGGAATAAGTTCCAGGTCCAAACTGAAAAGCAGTTGATTTAAAATAGCAATTAGCCTAATTAAGAGGTTTAGATTGGCAGGAACCTAAAACAAGCCATTAATAATATGTCCAAAATAATTGGACAGTGATTGAGTATGCACTAGCTACCTACTCCGAGTAAAGCTTTACGCAGAATCAATGCACATGGACAAAGTGTAGGTGCAATAACTCATTAACTAGTATATTAATATCTAACCCTTTCCGGTATTCTTTCTTCTCCTTCATTCGAGAAGAATAAAATCTTCTGAGTTGTCAGTTACTGATTAAGCGAGTTGCTCCATTTGCTCTCCAAATCCAAGGAAACTATATTTATATGAATATGAGTGCCTAAGCCTTGCTATCATTTTCTAATGTTTATGTCACTTTCTAGTCTACACACTCGACCACTACTTTCAATCTCAAATCGTTTCTCATCGAATATGCGACATGCCATATTGGATGCCTGAGAAACCAAGCTACAATCATATGCATAACTTTCTTTGTATGTCGAAACGAAAACATCTATCATTTCATCCATTGCAATTTGCATGCATGCATGTGACATGTTGCATGCAAAATAAAAACTCAAAACCATTGGAACTTACTTGGTGGAGGTGGGAATACAGTGGAACGTAAGCCTAGAGACTTGTCATGCACACCACCACCACCACTCATTTTTGAGTAATTTCTTATTACTTAGCAAAGCTAGCTTTATTTAAAGTAATTTCTGTTCCCATCAGTTATATGTTCTTAGCTACAAGATTTTCATGGCTATAAATATACATTTCTGCTAATCCTCAAGGAAATATTTTGTGGTCAATTATGTACGTACTGAATTTGTGTGTGTATATATATAGAGAGAGAAACGGATTTTGATCTTATCCATCACACTCGTATAATTAATTAAGAAGTTAATTAAGACTATTCAAATCTTCCAAATTTCACAAAAGAAACCTATAAATTAAACAAGAATAATACGTTCGTATGAATCTGTATTTACTAGCTAAATAAATACAAACATTATTGCATCGTTGTAATCTACGATTTCCAGCTAAATAATATTTGTTTTGTCAATAGTCAAATTTTACTTTAAAACCTTCCTTTATCATTCTTTGAGAATTTCTATCTACAAACTCGTATGGTACACGATGTAATTTTAGCCATTAAATTTTGACGGATTAGATTGCTTTTCCATTTTGAGTATAACACGTTAGCGGTTGGATTTGTTTGTATACGGACTCGTAACTTGGACAAGTATTAGTTTAATCCTCTTTTTGGTATCTTTTTATTTTTGTTTAAACTCAAATGTCTTAGTACCAAAAAAACAAATAAATCAAATATCTTAGCTTAAAAATAATAGTAAAATAATTTATCAGTGTCTATTTATCTCTGCTTCTCTGCCCACAAGTTCGTGTGCAGGTATGAATGTATAAATAACCCCACCTCGCACAAGATGTAGGCGGGTCCTTGTCTCTCCCCCGCCCGCGAGCTCTGCCTCAAAAACCAGAGGTTGAGGAAATTCTCGGACGTAGACGCGAACACAACAACAGGAAGAAGCATTACTAATATTACCCAAAAACCAAAAACAAAATGTTATGCTTCGGATCAAACCCATTGAAAATTTTCCTTCTTTTTGTTTCCTTCTTTTTCTTCATTTCTTTAACTTCCGGAAGCCCTGACCTTTTGCACATTATACGAACAACAGGTACTCATGTATGAAATGCCCCTTTTATTTTTCTATTTCCTATTTCATTTTTGGATGAAAATGCTGTTACTTTCGTGTTCTTTGTGAAAATGCTGTTACTTTCGTGTTCATTGAGAAAATGGGTTGCTTTATGGTTGAATGTGCAGCTGTAGAGGTAGCTGGTGAGAGAGAGCACGTTGGGATCAATGGGGTGGTGACATGGCCATTAGACACACGGAGGTTTCTTGAAGAAAACACGACCGTCTTATTATTGGCTCAGCAGAGGACAAGCAGAAGAGACCCTCTTAATGGGTTCAACAGATACACAGGAGGCTGGAACATCAGCAATAAGCATTACTGGGCGGTCAGTTCTCTTATCTTAACCTTAATTTAATTTACTTTTGATTCATTGTCTTTTTTCCTTTTTTGTTATTTGGGTTTCTCTCAATTTATGAATGAATGATCATGTTATTTGGCTGTTTGATAATCAAGAATGAGGTCCGTGTTCTGGTTTCCTGTATTGTATGTATGTGGTTAACTTGTGAATTTCTGCATTTGGTTTGCGGATTTCCTGACATACTGAAACTTATTTTGATACATATAAATATAGGCCATGATCAGACCAAAAAAAAAATATAGGCCATGATGAGCTTGCCAGTTTTTAAATTTTTTTGCGTTAATGATGTCATTGTTGATTATATATATATATATATATACACACACACACACACAAACATATTTTTTGTTGGGTTTGCTGATACTCTCTGGTTTCATATTCTTTCTTTCTCAAATCATGTTATTCTGTTTTTGACATTGTTAAGTTGAAGAAATGTATGGTCGATTATGTTGCTCAACGAATGCTTTTGATATAGATTGTTGATTTATGATACAGTCTGTTGGTTTTACCGCGGCTCCCTTCTTTGTCACCGCTGGTTTATGGTTCCTGCTGTTTGGGATATGCTTGTGCCTTGTCTGTATATGTTACTGCTGCTGTCGAAAAGAGCATTATGGCTATTCTAGAATAGCATATGCTCTCTCTCTCATGATCCTTATCTTCTTCACCCTCATGGCAATGTAACTCTCTTTCTATCTCTTTCCTTCCTCATATCTACCTAAGACGCAATTTGCAGTGCCGATAAATTTCTAGCATTGAACTGATGATGCCTTTTTGAATTTTGATGCTTGTTCGTGTGGTGGGTTCTAGTGTCGGATGCATTGTGCTGTACACTGGTCAGGACAAGTTCCACAGCAGTACATGCAGCATGCTGAGTTATGTAGTGGGTCAGGCAGATACAACTGCTGAAAACCTCAGGAATGTGTCAGATTATCTTAGTGCAGCTAAGAAGATTGGACTTGACGCCATAGTTCTTCCGGCGGATATTCAGAAGAGTATGGATGACATTATGGGAACCATAAAAAAGGTTGCCAATACTCTCTCTGATACAACTGAAAAGAATTCAAAGCGTATACAAGACGGCCTGGATATCATGTAATTAGATTCTTCTACAAGCTCTTGCAACTTCAAACTTGTGCTCACAATGCTTAATTTGGATAACATGTATCTGTTGTTATGTTTTGCAGAAGAATGGCTCTCATTGTTCTTGCTGCTATTATGCTCTGTTTGGTCTTTATAGGATTTTGTAAGTTCTTTACTTTCGTTTGATTAGAGGTAGGAAGGTTGGAGATTTCACTTTTAGAATTATGCCTTATTAATCTACTACTCTTTTTTGTTTTTGTTTTCCTGGGGGACTACTTTTTGCAGTATTTTCCATTTTTGGGCTGGAATTTCTTGTATACTGGTAAGTGATAAATACCTACCTACAACTGTTTCCTGTTCAATTTTTAAGACAGGTCTTTAAATTTTGGAATCTGTTCATTAACAAACACTTGGACATTTGATGCAGTTTGGTGATTATTGGGTGGATTCTTGTCACGGGAACAATCATTTTGTGTGGTATATTTCTCCTCGTCCATAAGTAAGCTCTCTTTGCTTTCCTTAAGTGCAGCATTTAGAAGCTAATTTCAGCCTGTCAAGCTTAGTCTTGGTTGTTACATATTTGTCTAGAAGCATAAAGCATCAATTCATTTTTCTATGTGCATTTGTGTATGTAGTGTGTTTGCAGATGCATGTGTCTCCATGGATGAGTGGGTTCAGAAGCAACCCAAGGTTCATACAGCCTTGGAAGATGTACTGCCATGCGTGAACAAAGATTTAGCTCAAGAGGTGTTTTTACGGACCATGGATGCAACCTTATACACTGTTACAGTGCTCAACCGTGTCATCAACGACGTCGCAAATACTAATTCTCCGACCGTCGATGGTGCCTTGCATTTCAATCAGACTGGCCCAACATTACCCCCTCTCTGCAACCCCCTCATGGATGATCGCTCCGATCGAAAGTGTATCCCTGGTGAGGTCGAACTGCAAAATGCCGGACAGGTACTTATATACGTAATAACAAACAAATATCAATGACATTATTATATGTTTTTTTGTTAAGTTGGGTTTGAAATTGAATTGTTGCAGGTATGGAAGAAGTACGTGTGTCAGGTTTCGGCCGCTGGTGTATGTATAGGTCCTGGGCGGTTGACGCCAACCTATTATGAACAAATGTCAGCTTTCGCGAATGTGAGCTATGCTCTGTATCGTTACGGTCCCTTCTTTCTTAACCTCACAGACTGCACGTTTGTTAGGGACGCATTCTCGGACATCAGCAAACAACATTGTCCCGGTCTGCGAATCCACAGTGCTTGGATCTACATTGGCTTGTTCTTGGTTTCTGCAGCCGTAATGCTGTCCTTGATCTTCTGGGTTATCTATGCCCGCGAACGAAGACATCGTGTCTACACGAAGAAGATTTTGTCGTCGAGAGTTTGTGGAGAATCTGCGATGGAGTTAAGTCATCAGCCTCGCTCCTCCAGGTGCTCCACCTCCTCCTCGAGGATGAGTTTCAAGACTCCAAGGACTTCAGTAGGGTTCCAGGACAAGGCAACATTTTAGTCATAAACATTTGCAACAACCAAAGCAAAGCGAAGCGTCCTTGTTATTGGGTAAAATGTGTTTTTTGGTATTTTGGATGTATATTTCAGTGATTATTTTACCCTCAAGTTTTTTGTATCTCCTCCTCCTGTGAAACTTGTTTGAGTATTTTTCTGCTTCACCACCGACTGTACATATAATTCAATAGACCGACCCTTTTAAGGATAAAGGATTAGCTGCCTTCAATCTCAACCATCGATCCATTTCTATCAGTCAAATATCACTACAATAAATTGGGCAACCTTTAATCATCCAATCAAAATCAGCAAGTAATGGTTCAATGTGAAAGAAATCTGGTCTAAAGGATGAGTAGGTTGAAATAAAGAAATCAATTACAGATAATGTTGGTAGCTTATTAGCCAGTGTCATCAATCAACATCAAAGAATGTTGTTTGAGTGAAAGATGAAAATTGGCCAAACCATTAAACGTATGTCACAAGTCAATCATAGAGGCTCATGATCAAAATAATAATCCGTCTCCAATTTCTTTGATAATATCTTGTAAATTGTAATCCTATCCTGATTCCTGTCTCACACAATTTTTATATTTTTTATTTTACATCCTTAATTTGATTGAAAACCCGACATTCATTGATCCTAAAGGCAAACTCATGTTTATCTTATTTTTATTTTACAGCTAGCCATTCCATTGCAGCAATTGAATATTATTGGGAAGGTAGATCATCTCTACTAGACAATCGTCTCTTAATTGCGTGCAATCGCTATGTTGCTGGAACGCTAAACCAATCAAAAAGAGCCCACACACTAAACGAAGGAGATCATATCTTCTATCTAATACAAAGTGAAAGCAAACAAGTTTTTCACACGTCATATCATCTCGTGAGATAATATTTATCTATATATTATGAAAATAACTTTTAGAAATAAGTATCGACATAATAAAATGACGATAACTAGTCTCAAATCTCTCAACAAAAGGAGAGCAATTCTCTCAATATTTGACCGACAAACTAATTTGATTAAAGCCTCAATTTTGTTTGGTGTTTTATTATAGAATATGAATTAACTACAAGGTATAAAAAAAAACATGAACGTTTAATTTGAAAAAAAAGGTAAAAATGTACCATACCCGTCTAGAAGAATACCATCAAGATTGAGGTCAACAATAATTGTTGTCCTTCATAGTTCCAAATTCCTACTCATAAGTAACTTGGAGCAATTAGTTATCCATTTGAACGGTAAAACTGATTTGACATATAGACTCTTGTGCCCTTCCAATCCAAATGTCCTTGAAATATCATCATCGTCATTTGAATCAAAGGAAGTCAGGGGGTGTGGGTGGGTATGAAGGAAAAGGTTACTAAGGTAAATTCGAAAATCCAGAAGAAGCTATATAAAATCCCCCAACCCCAATAGAAAATAGAAAATAGAAAATAGAAATTGTTAGTGGTTGAACTATTCCATGGCCTCAAAAACTGCAACCTGCATTTCAAAATCACACAACTCAAACCGCACATGTTTATGTTCACCCACCTCACATCCTGGATCTTTTAGGTGCAGTTTGCACAGAAATTCCAATAAGCAGCAACCCATTATCAGTAATCCTGCATTTGTTGTTAAACCAAATTCCATTAAGGGGTGCCTGCTCCTTCAGCTCATCAAGCCCTCCAGCCATGATCTTCAAAGGAGAAGAAAGTTCCAGCCCAGGCCTACCAGGTTCTGTTTAATGAATAACACCAGAAATCAGCTTGCAGTTTCTTGATTTAATGAATGATCAAATATGTTTGTACAGTAGGAAAGGTAAAAATAAATAATATATTTTTTGTAATTGTTTCTCTGCTTTCTTTCTAATTTTGGAGAGTGACTTATTTGATTCCCTTTGCCAATAATGAACAAAGAAAAAGCAACAGTGGTGGTGGTTCTGCATATTTAATTTCTTTTTCCTTGTCCCCCCTAACTTGAACATGCTAATTATTTATACAGATTACCGTCAAAGTGTATGCCACTCCTTTGAAGGACGTAATAATACAAGCAATAATGGCATGATTTGATGCATCACACATGCGCTAATTTACTGGTAACCTCAAAGCTCAATTCAACAATCTTATTACATTAAAATAAATAAAATAAATCTGAAGCATATGTACAACCCGACCTTAGCTCAGTTGGTAGAGCGGAGGACTGTAGTTGGAAAATCCATCAGATATCCTTAGGTCGCTGGTTCGAATCCGGCAGGTCGGAAATCTTTTTAATTTTTTGCATTTATTATTTATTCAACCTCCTCCAAAACGCACTAGCCGGTAAATAAAACGCACACCCAAAATTGATTAGGGCAACAAACAAGAACCTTCCAAACACCAACTTGCTTGAAGAAATTAGAAATGTTTATGAGGTCAAATGCTCAGACAATTCAAATGCATGCTACGCAGACTTGCAAACACCAACTTGCTTATGAATTTATGAGTTTGACCCTTGACCTGGGC
Organism: Prunus mume; assembly: GCF_029339155.1. Lineage (NCBI taxonomy): Eukaryota > Viridiplantae > Streptophyta > Magnoliopsida > Rosales > Rosaceae > Prunus > Prunus mume. The sequence goes on along the minus strand of NC_142705.1, from coordinate 1,797,346 downwards.
TGGGACGAACCATCCGGCGCAGTGCAGTGCAGTTCACATAATGAAACTGGTCCATAGATTGGTTTTTGTTCCAAAACTAAACTTGGTGCGACCCACATCCCCCACCGTGTGGGAGGACTTTTCGTCTCATTCAATCACATTGGACATTACTTTGCATTTTCAAACTCTTAGCAAACAAGATTTCCAGAAGAAAAGTAGTGACGTTCATTTTCAAACAACTCAACTCAACTGCAGCATGCAATGACTATTGATTTGCAAGTAAAAATCATTTTTTCACTGAATTAGATCCCGTTGATCGGGTAGAATTACTATTAATTCTCACAGTCTCAGTCTCAATCTAGGTCTCAGTCTTAGTCTCAGTTCCAATCTCAGTCTCCGGTAAAGAAGGACCACGTCCAAAGTAGAGGCCCCAGTGTGTCATGCCAAGTGGGTGCATTGGAAGCCTAATCAATTTAATTACTTGTGTTGTGTATGAAAAACAAAAGAGGAGGCTGCCAGCCAGCCATACGAGAAAAAGAAACGAAAGACTTTTACTTGTCTGTGCGTGGCTGTTGCTTTCAGAATCATATCTACTTGTTGTAATAGTTTGTGGATAATTAAGGAACCCATCGACAGAAAATTGGTTAATTACTAGCGTGGAAATATCTAATTTGGCCATAATAATAATATCAGGGTTTGAAAAATAAATATAATTATACGCGTTGGCAGCCGATTCTAGATTAGTTGAACTTGAATATAATACTTGTCAATGAGATTGACACAAGGGAGAGGAAAGGAAAACTATATTAAAGAAGGTGATAGACTTGGAAAGCTTCAAATGCTTGACCCAAAACTTGGACTTTCTCTTCTCTCTGGTCATCTTGCTCGTCTTTTTTTTCTAAATCCTGAGGTTTTACATTTATGAGATAATTAACGAAAATTAAGAAAGTTCAATGTGGGGTGAGGCTAATTAATAGCCCAAGATTCCATGATTTATTCTACACCACCCGATTTTCTGTTTGAATTTTCTCTGTTATGATATATTGACTTGTTTTTTTCCACATGTCATCTCAATTATATTTCATCTAACGACTTCAAAAATAGCGCCTCCTACGCAAAATAAATGAAAAGTAATACAATTAAGCTTCTTTTTAATTTCAACATGGGTTGCATTGCATCCTCAGCATAATCACCTATAACAAAAGATAATCTACTGCTTCATCATGATTTGGTAAAAATAGGTGATCCAATGCTTACTTAAATAGCAACCAAAAAGGAGAAGATAAAAACTGATTGCAGTTAGCTACTAGCCTAACCTAACAAAAATGAAGTACCAAATCTTGTAGATTGAAGCCTGCTACCAGCAATTTGTGGGGATCTCAAATCAAAGTCGGGCAGAAGCAAAACTAACTGTGAGAATAACTTGGGTTTGCAAACAAAATCAATGAAGAGATGAATTAGATGAGCATACAGAAAAAAGGAAAGATGAATGGTTACTTACCACCAACCTAGCTATATAAAACATGATGCAAAAGCTTTGACACAATTTGTCTCTCTTTCTAGTTCGTCTACAACAGTGTACATGATTAATTTATTTTCATAGAGAGAGGTTGGATGATTTGCCACCCAACTAATTCCTAATTATATGATTAAGATACTAATATGTGTATTGTGCTTATGAAGTTTCTAACCTAAATCCTCGCGGGAACTCAACAAAATCAAAGTAATTAATTTACTAATTTGGTGTTAGCCCGGGGTTTGCTAGGTATACCTACTAATTAAGTAATTGAATTAATTGGCCCCACCCCCTGATGATCAGCAGGGTTTTCCACTGTTTCACTTGTATCCACAACCTGGTTAATAAATATGAGAAGATAACTTTGATTGGGAAATTCTAGATATGATTCCAATAAAGAGACGTGCAACAACTTCAACTACCCATTTGAGAATCTTAATCTTTAATTTGGATGTGCACAGTGCATGCATATTGTAAACCTCATGCCATCTTTTGTTCTTACATATACTCATCTGGATGTTTGCGCGATAATAATATTTAGATGTCATTGTAAAGAAAGAGGAAAACATATAGGAATAGTAGAAAATACAAGACGTCGGCACGATAATAATGTCCAAACTTCAACATAGGAGAATTTCTGAACTAACAAATGGATGGTAATTGCTAGCTGCCAAAATATCAAAATCAGTTTACAAGATGTAATTGCGTTGTTTTTTAGCTTTATTCTCTTCCTTTTTTCTGATTTTTTTTTTTTTTAAAAACATTTCTTCTATACTCAATAATCCGCCTATAGAAGATAATATATTTAAATGAAAGATAAAGAAAAAGAAGAAAGTGAAAAAGACGAAAGAAAACGAAGACCAAATGAATAGTACTTTTCATTGGTAGTGTCTTTTCCTTTGGAGCCAAGAAAGCAGATTAATGTGATTTAGATGAAAAAGAAAAAGTTTATAAAGAACATGTCTCGTATTCTATAAATGTAATTTTAGGAAGTATTTTCTGATGTGGACAAGCAAATTTAAAAAAAGAAAAAGAAAAAAAAGAAATAGATGGTAATTATATAGCAATTAGTAACTAATAGAAGTCTTACATACCTAAGAGCATCTCCAACCGATGTATCAAACGTGCCACATAAGCATTTAACATAGAAATAACATCTCACATCACTCCAACCGATATGTCAAAGCTGATGTTGAATGAAAGCTGGAGGTTGAGATATTATTTTTGACATCTAAAAAGCAAGATGTCAAATGAATATATATTTTTTATTTTTAATTAAAAATGAATCAACATTAAAATGTAATAAAATAATAATTTAATTGACATATCGGGTGGAATATAAAGCTGTATAAAATGTCAAATTGACACATCAGCCATCAAATTTAAATTTGATGTTTGATATTTGACATCTCCCTTAAAGATGCTCTAAAACGTTTTCCCATTTGCATTATTTTGATTCCCATTTTTGTCATATATTTTGGGTTGAGACGGTTCTATTCCATTATGTCGACATATTGACACGACTTTGTCAAACATCGCACTTGGGCGCTCACACCTTTATTAGATTAGAAGCATTATATGAGCTACGTGTACTTTTCTTTTATATATTTATTTTTTATGTTTGCAAATATAAAATAGAATTGAGAATCTTCTAAACTGGATTATTTAGTAGACAACGAGTCTAGCGTAGTAAAAAAAGAGTACTAATTTGTAGACTATAAGTTTTAAATTTGAATCCAAATAACATCAAAGTTATATGTATATGTGAAATTCTTGTCATATGTAATTATATCATTTATGCTCAAAACAAAAAGGATGAATAATGAGATTTTAATTTAAAATTTAATTAATTAAATAACGAAACACATGTGTGAAACGGAAATATCATCATTAATGCGTGTCGGAGTGGTTTGGGTGTAAGCATATTAGCAAACACCGCACCCGTTTTGACGATTTGTGAGGACGAGAGAATTGTAGGCAAGTGGAACAATTCTGAGAGAAGCACGTGTACCCCACCTCGATGCAAGTGTGCCACATACACCCTCCCTTACTTTTGCAATTGCATGGATGGTCATCTAAAATAAAAGACATCACATGGACGGTCATCTAAAATAAAAGTCTGGTAGATCTGGAACACATTAAAAAAAGATTATGGATTCCATTCCTGTTATAAATTTTGTTTCAAGAAGAATAAACCTAATTGGTAAAATAGAAATGCATGCTACCTTCTTAATGTTGAAGCTTCATATTTTTATGTGTAAACTCAATCCCATTCATTGGACAAATGATTACAATCCTTGCGAAAAGAATTTATTGGTGTAGTGGTTTGAAGCACAGTACGAAAATAAGGGATACATTTTCTGTTTGTCATTCGCAATATAATCAACTTAAATCACTCAAACTCACTATGCAATGCATTTCCTTCCAATTTTTTTGTGTCAAAATAATAGATGATTGACTAAATAAAATTCTTCTAAAGTTTCATTAAAAAATTTCATGTATTTATCACAATTTTCGTGGTTTTTATCTAATTTTTATCTATATCGATATTTTTTCAATATTTTCATCGATATTTCCATATTTTTGAACCACCGATATTTCCGAAACTATCGATATTTAAGATCTTGGTTTGAAGCAATCTTTAATTTGACAAAAAATTACAATCATTATGCAAATGACTTAGTGGTGTAGTGGTTTAGGGCAATTGTTCTCCCAAAAGAAGTTTTAAATTCGAATCATAGTATCCATATAGTGTGTATGTAAGTTTAATATATTATCGAATCTCTTAATAGAAAATATATTTATATATAAAAAAAAAGAGATTACAACCATCACATACATATCATTAAAGAAATAATATTTGTTATTTACAGACCCTTACCTAATATATCCCTCGAGTGAAAACAACTAATCTCCTCCTCCTCCTCCTCCGTATTAGACAAAACTAATTAAATATCGCATAATTTATATTTAAAACGAAATTAACAAAACAAGGGGCTGAGGAGAGAGAGTAAAGTCGGTAGCGTTTTACAGCGTACGTACGTGGAATTTAAGAGGCGATTGTGTGTGTGCGCGTGTCAAAACGGAAGTACGTGGGAGAATGGTCGCTTGACTACTCTGAAACGCTGTCAGATAAAACAGTCTGCTTTTTTTAATTATTTATTTAATTTAATTTAATTTAATTGCTCTTCTGCGTGACTTCGTCTCTGCGGGCTGCACTGCCCATAGCTTGGCGTCGAAACCGTTGGTGCCCAAACTGCAAAATCTTAACCTCGCCCCTAGTTTACTATACTCTCTAACCAAACCCCCAACTGTTGCTCTGGTTAGGTTAAATGTTGCTTAGATGCCCATAACTTTTCCATAATTAGTTTTTCTGTAATTACAATTAGGCAGGTACTTTGTATTTTTTTTTATCTCAACCTTTTAAGCCACAAATTTCTTCAATTAATTTAATCATATCCAAATTCATCTCTCATATGATTAATTATTCTCCCCAAAAAAAAAAACAGTACAAATACTGTCGATTACTCTCTTTTCAATTATAATTAGGGAAGGCATTGGAGTAGAAATCCTAGCTTTTATGGTAAAAGCACAATTTAATTGCAATAAATAATACGCGTGGCAGTCGTAGTACCCACAACATAAATAAGCAAAAAACTAGGGGTACGAAAGAAAACCGAAAAAATAAATATCGCGGGACCTGAGCCATTTTCTCCTTCCTCGTTCACTATAAATACATAGCTCGAGTGAAGCTAGGTTTGCCGAATTGGGCAGCGAAACGCAGCTTACACAAAAAGAAAAGGAAAAAAACCCTTCCCTCTCTCTCTCTCTTTCAGTCTCCAATCTTCTCTCTCTAAAATCTCAACCCGATCAACAAACATGGCAGCAGCAAGTTCTAGAAGATCATCATGCGGGCCAGTCATCCGCTCCGCTTCACCCGCTGGAAGATTCCACAACACTCAGTATTCGTCCTCCTCAGCCTTCGCCTCCTCCACTTCCAGCTTCTCTTCCCGCTCCTCCACTTTCTTCCAGCGCCCCACCTCTCCCACGCGCCTCAACCTCGCCAGGTCCTCATCCTCCGCCCAGTCCGTACGCTTCTCCCTCGACCGCCCCATCTCCCCGAGCCGCTCCATCTCCGTCACTCCACATGGCAACGGCAACCACCACAACGCCGTGAAGAGCCGTCAGATCAGCAACCAGAAGCGCACCTGTATGTGTTCCCCTACGAATCACCCCGGTTCGTTCCGTTGCAGCCTCCACAAGAACTTCAGCTCCCACGTGACCGCTTCGGCGCCCTACTCGCAGAACCGCCTCAACGCTCGGAGATCGGCGATGACGAACTCGCTCGTGAGAATCGGCGGCGTCGAAGGCGATCTGGTGCGGCGCGCTTTGTCCGCTCTGATTCGCCCCTCTTCCCACAGCCAAAGGAGAAGAGCCGATTTCCGGCCCAGGCCCAGCAGGCTCTCCACCATGTCCAAGTCACACGAGTAATTGGAAAAATTAATTTTGAAATTAAAATCGAAACTTGAGTCCTTTAGATCCTGAGCTTTTATTGCACATCCTTTGAGATCTTCCGGCGAGGTGAGGCCGCGGTCGGCGGCGATGAAGGGTCAGGATCCGGCGTAAGTGTGAGTGATCTGACCGATTGGTGACCGAAGTGCTACAGCTAGGGGAATATGATGATATGAATCGATACGATACCTAGCTATGATTCTGTATATATAAATACGCATATATTTGTATGAGTGGCGCGCCTTTGTTGGCTGCTCCAAGCTTTCTGGGACCTTATTAAACTTCCATATAAGCATAAATTTAGCAGGCAAAATTAAAATCGAAGCAAGCAGATTTCATTACTTGGCTTGGGTTTGGCAATTGGCACTACTAGTTAGTTGAGCCCATTTCTTCAACTTCTCCGGGTTGGTTTTCCGTTAGCCATTCAATCAGCAGCGTGTGCGTTCTCCGTTAGTTTTGACGTGTTCCGTTATCCGTTTTGCCGTGACGGTAGGCGTATACGTATCATCATGCGTCTTGTCTGCTATATTGTGGGTTAACCGTATGTTCCTTCCGTTTACCCCGTAGAGGGAGGTTGGTTGGTTATGAATTCATTGTTTCGTTTTTTCATTCTTTTATTAATTGTTGTTTTAATTTTCTTTTTGTTTCAGGTATGTAAATCTCCGTGGAATTCGCACGGATTGGATTGGACTGCAATTTATTTGAGAAATTAGGGCTGGAAAATGCTAATTGGATGAGCTTTGGAGGGAAGGATAATTGGACTAAAACGAATCTAATGAATGCTCTTTTTAAAATTAATGAACAGTACAATTAACTTAAATTAGAAAAGAAAAAAAGAATAAAGTTGGGGATTTGTTCATGATGATGATCAGCTGGTGCCGGGCACCTGAGGGTAGCATATGATGTGAAGCCAAAAAGCAACAGAAGTTTAAAAATTGCTAAATGAATTATGGACGATGACGATGAACCAGTCCCTCTTCTTTTCCTTTTAAAGATGCCAAAATGATTATTGATCAGCACACATTTTTTAGAATTGTTTGGAATCAAATAAATTTTGATTCTTCTTCTTTTTTCTCTTTCTTTTGTTCTTTGGGAATATTAAAAAGTGACTGATGACGGAATTAATAATTATGGGGAAGTCGATGTGACCTAAACAAGTTGGGTTGCAATTGGATTAATTAAAAACAACATTTGCCAAAAATGAGGGGGCCCATAGCCTAAAGGAGTACAGCTGCTTAAAATTCAAGTTCAACTGTATGTGTATTATCGCATTCATCCATCTTCATCCAATTCAATAACAAAAGAAAAAAAGGGACTTAGCGGTCCCCATCCGGAGAAAAACTTTTATGCAATCAGGATGACATTACTATTTTTTTTTTTAATTCTCAGTCAATTACACATGTTATTGTGTTAGCAAAATAATGTTATTTTCATTTCTATTCTCGGTCAATGACATATGTTAATACATGTTATTGTGTTAGCAAAATAATGTTATTTCCGTTTGGTTTTTGTGTACGTGTGTGGAAGATAAGGTTTTGAAAAAGAAGCCAGGCATAAATAGTCATGGGCATGGGTGCGCAGGGAAGGAAAAGGAAGGGATTGATTTGACATAGCTAGGGGAGCTGGAGTTTATGTATTTTGTTTGGCCAGTGTCTTTTAGTGCTGAGACAAACGTTAAAACTTTGTTTATTCTTTTAGCAAAATGGAAATGAATTTAGCGTCAATTATATAAGCAGCATTCAGTCACATCACATCCACAAGTAAAAGGGGCCACAAAAGCGCGGGGAAATTGGGCATGGATTGGAATGGGGAGGAGCCTTTGTAAATTGTATTTTAGTTTTGCTAGTTGTGTTATTTTATATAGCACTGCACCTGCATGTGTGTAATTAGGTACTTGAAGCACACTAGACATTACGTGTCAGATTCCAACCCTAATATTTTTTAATATGAAAGTGGTGCAATGCAGAGCAAAATGAATTGATGGAGAGATCGACGGGGAAAGAAATTATGAGTCTCACGTTCTAGTTTCCCATCGAAGGATCGACGGGGGAAGAAAGCCAAGTTGGAATGTACTGTATGTGCAATGTGCAATGTGCAATGTGCAATGTGCTAGTGCATGCAACTCGGAACCAAATTGGAAGAGGAAGTGGGTGGGGTCCAGGAGTATTGTTCGGGTTCGGGTAATGACAAAGCCCACCACGCCAGCGCCATGGTGCATGTACCATCCACGTGGGGGTGTTGGAGGGTGACGATGGATCGTGGATGGTGATCCTATTCCTTTCTGTTTGTTACATTTGTTTGTTTGTTATGTTTGGTCTGCAAAATTCAAAAGTGGTAGGCGTAAGGGGGGATAAGGATAAGGGCCACAAGGCCACATATCACATCACAGATTCACACAGCCCCGTGCCCACCCAATATATTACGCAAAATATTTTGGGTTTTATCAACTTTTGTAGCATAGGACTTGCAGTTGAGTTATTTAGCAGCTAGCCTTTTGGGATTGTAATTGTAGCATAGATTTAGAATGTAGAAAACCCTTTATTAATCTTCTGTGTTCGTTTCTTGGTAACTTGGTTTGGTACGTGTATGTATATTCTTGAGAGAGAGAGAGAGAGAGAGAGAGACATGTTGCTCTCGCCCGCGCGCAAGAAGAGGATGAGGATCCTGTTGGTAATATATATATTCACAACAGAAACAGCTGTATTACTTCTTGTATTTGATTTATACTAGTGGGGTGGGGCCTCTGCCTCTGCCTCTGCGTCTGCGCAAATATCTTTGGTTATCGTAACGTTATTTTCTTGAAAGGTAAGTTTGGACCCCAATAACGAAGAAGATATTTAACTGGATAAGCTTGATGACATGACACCATGCCCATTCACTATTCACTTCACTTCAGTACCGGGGCTTGTCTAGACTTGGACTGGCTCGTGCCAACTTTTTATCCCATATTTGTTTTATTTGGTACTAATTTTAAGTGGGATTACTAGTACTGGTTCCACCAAAAACACCTCCTTACCTTAGGTTAGGTGGTGTTAGTGAAGTCCGTGTAGAAAGGGGGGAGACAAATAGTCCCTCGTTATCGTCGAGCGCTGCAACCGCTCCAAACCTTCCACCATTGCAGCCAGAACAAAAATAACTAGCAGAAAGAAGATGCATCTCATATTATTGTATGTCTACCATCATGTTTCTTCATCAAGTTTCTGGGAAATTTTAAAAAGAAAAGAAGACAAGATTCTGGGTTTTAATAAAGATGAAAGCTTGAAACTTGAGCAATTAAACTGACGGAATTAATTGAAATATATTACTTTTAGGAAGGTGTAGAGACGGGATGTATTCCAACGAAATGCTATTGATTTTAGGAGGACGGGCAGACCCACTCATGATCTACTAAAAGGTTGATTGATTACAGTAGAGTCTAATCCGTGAGATGTTAGTGATCTTGTAGGCAAAGGTAGGAGGGAGGGGTGAAGAGGCAACAACATCCGAGCAACGAATTGCAGAGATATATGGGTATCTGAGTTTAACGTGTATTTCATTTGTGTTTGAGTCTGATTCGTGCTTTTCGTTTGCACAATCAGAAACTTCTCAATGACCTTGTGCTTTTCATTACTGCTTAAACTTTAAAAGAATTTCCACAACATATTGGTGATTTCATCTTCAAAGCTTTTGGTGGAAATGTTGCAGGTCTCAAAGAGTAACTCCCCCGGTGACCAAAAATGTAATTACCCCTATAAAGCAAGAAAGAAACAAGACTTGGATGGGATGGAGCAGACCTAAATTCCATGGACAATCAAAATGCAGCTGGATCGCATTATAACATGTGGTGTGGGGGATTCATTTTCATTCATTCGAGTGCTTCCTTTATATTGATGAGTTCATGAATCATGATGAGGCCACAGCCTCACCCACCTCCTTTTAACTGCAGCTGGGCCTTTTCTTAACGGGCTCAAGTAGAGAGAGATGAAGCCTTTTCTAAAACGGCGTTACCCATTGGCAGCAACCAAACCAGAAAGAAGCCCATTCCCCCCATAATATGTTGGCTTTCCAGAAAAAGGGAAATGTTAGTGTACAACAAGTATAATAAAGGAAAGGAGGACGGCACGTAAATTAATTGCTATTTGGAAGTGGGAAGTTCAAAATTTGCTGTGAGTGTTGGCCAAGTGAGTGAGCCCTCTTTCTGCTCTTCTCTTGTCAGTCACACCTTCTTCTCTGGAGGGAAAAAAAGGGATCCTCTGTCTGTCTGCCTGCCATATCAATGAATCATATAAATAAAGGCAACGTGGGCTCAAATTCAAAGAATATGCTCTCTCTCTCTCTCTCTGCTGCATTCTTTCTTCTTTAATTAATTTGGAAGGAAAGAACTTGGAACTGGGAAGCAGGCAGAAGAACCAGACAGACTGATGATCCATGGGCCACCCACACTAGTACTTGTGGGCTACATGCATGACAGATAATCATCATATGCTATGCACTAGTTTCTTTTTTAATAACTGAAACTTTTGTAACAATCACACTCTCCCAAGTCCAATGGCCCATCCTCCCTTTTTATTTTTTAATTTATAAAATTACTTTATATATATAAAATCATCATCCTATGACGTTATGGTATTACTTGTTCTTCTGAATCATTTGCCATGTAGTCTTAGTGACATTTGCACAACAATTGGATTCTTTTATATTAGGGAAACCCTATCACTTATTTTTCAACTGAAAAGACTAACTTGCCCTTCTTTATAACCACCCCCAAATAAATTTATTTATTTATGTTGGAAAAGACATTGTATTGAACAAATATCATAAAATGTGTATAATGTCAATGGATAACCATAATAGTTCATTTACAACTCAATTGTGACAATCAAGAATAAGAGCAGAATTCTAGTTAAAAATTTCGCATCATGAATACAATAACATGGTAAAAAAAAGAGTAAAACTACATAATCTGTACTAAATTTATTTATTTACTTAAAACTCCGAAACTTGTCTTCAATGTATTATTATTTATTTTAACTATGAGAAAAGTGATTATTTGACGAAAAAAACTGGTTTAAACGAGTAGGCATGCGATTTGAGAGAGGGCTTGAAACTAAAGTAAAATGGTCGGCTCCTAACGTACACTGCAAGGAGCAAAGCGCAGCCACGCTTTTCCCGAGCACCGCCCCAGTGTTTTTTTTTTTTTCCAGACAACAGGAAACGAAATGACTCACCGAGTAGGGCCCACAAATCAGGTGACACGGCCCTAGCTGGCTCCTTCTCCTTGTCACGTGGCAAGACCCGTTCGTCTCCTCTGCGTCGGAGAGAGGAGGATCAGAGACAGACACAGGACGATGCTTTGCTGCTCCTAATTAAAATCGTCATGCTTGATCCTCCTCGGCCACAGTTGCCAATTTGGCTTCATTCTTTTTTCGTTATAATTATCTAATAAGTATGCACAAATAAATATTAAAAAATAAAATAAAATATCACATGGAATGAAGAGAGAGAGAGAGAGTCAATAAACCAAAACCGAAGGAAAGTCCCAAATACAAAATGCCAAGTCATTGGTTCGTCTTTCTTTCTGCAACAAACCCATATAATCGATTCAGACAACTGCCCTGCCCGCCTATCTCCTCTTCTTTCCTCTCCTCTTAACTCTCAACAGCAACAACACAAACTTTAATTAGCAGCTTCTTGTCGCTGTTGTTCTTGTCTGAGCTGAGTTTTCTAGCAGCTTCCATCCATGGTGACCGTTAAAGCAGGGACCAGACCGCCATGGGTGGGATTGGGAGCAGCAGTTTGGGTCCAAATAGCAGCAGGCAATGCCTACACTTTTCCACTTTACTCTCACTCGCTGAAATCGGTTCTGGGTTTCAACCAGCAACAGCTGACCATGCTTGGTGTGGCCAATGACATAGGCGAAAATGTTGGTCTCATTCCAGGTATTGCATCCAACAAGCTCCCGCCTTGGTTCATTCTTCTGATTGGTGCTCTCGCTTGCTTCTCTGGTTATGGTGTCCTCTGGCTTGTTGTCAGCCGCACACTTGACCCTCTGCCCTACTGGTTGGTATGTTTTTTCTTTCTCTCTTTCAATCCTTTTGCTCATCTGATTGCTTGGAAATATGGCTTAATGGGTTCTTTTTTTCAGTGATTATCATGTACGATTTAGTGATGTTTGAATTTGACTTTGATAGAGCGACTTTTGCTTCCAGATTGTTTTCGTTTTGAGACACTACTAGGAATTTCCTCTTCTCTGAAAAATGAAAAAACAGTTATCAAGTTCACCACCCAGAGTGGAATATTCTTGTTCCAAATTACAATTCAAGGGTTATCCACTTGTGATATGTTAAATTGGAACTAGTTCCAAAGATTATTAGCTTTCTTTATGGGATTGATGATGTTATTATTAACATGCTTTCCTGTTAAACTGCTAATTCTTTCTAAAACTTTTGAACGAATTGGTTGATAAAAATTGGTGTGCTTGCATTTGATCTGACCTTGCGGGGTTGCTTGGTTAATGCCATTCCATTAAAGAAACTCGGATTGATTGGTAAATTGCAAGCACCTTTCTTTTGGCCATTATTTTTTGTCTCTTTTTGGGAGATTTGATTATCCAATTAAATGATTGTGGATGGATATGGTTTATCTGCAATTACAGAAAGTTTCTAAGAATTAAGAATTAAGATTATAAATTATAACTTGAATTTTCTTTGGTAATGCAGTTATGGATTGCCCTTTGTGTTGCCACTAATAGTAATGCTTGGTTTACCACGGCTGTGCTTGTAACCAATATGAGAAACTTCCCTCTTAGTCGTGGCATGGTTGCTGGTATTCTAAAAGGTTATGGGGGTCTCAGCGCAGCTGTATTTACAGAAATTTACAGCGTTCTGCTTCGTAATTCATCTTCTAACCTTCTACTCTTCCTTGTACTTGGGATTCCAATTCTATGTTTCATCATGATGTATTTCGTTAGGCCTTGTACTCCAGCTTCTAGTGAAGACCCTGCAGAGCGTGGCCACTTTCTTTTCATCCAAGTTGCAAGCGTTGTGCTTGGGTTATATGTTCTCACAACTACGGTATTGGATGATGTCCTTACCTTAAGTGCAACAGTTACCAACACTTTTGTTGTCATAATGGTTCTGCTTCTCATGGCCCCACTTGCAATTCCTGTAAAAATGACATTGTATCCCACCAGAGCCAGCAAATCAGGGACGCTTGGTCAAACAGTTGGGTCTTCTGATGGTTTGAACCATTCGGAAGGCTTGGATAATGGAGAAGGCAATGCAGACAAAACAGAACCACTGCTGAAACCATCTCCATCAACAACAAGCCTGGCAAGTGAAGGTGATGATTCATCTGATGTAGCTATGCTTCTTGCAGAGGGTGAGGGGGCAGTGAAGAGAAAGAGAAGGCCCAAAAGAGGGGAGGATTTCAAATTTAGTGAAGCTGTGGTCAAGGCTGACTTCTGGCTCCTATTCGTGGTTTATTTTGTAGGGGTTGGTTCTGGGGTAACTGTTCTCAATAATCTAGCCCAAATAGGGATTGCACAAGGATTTCGTGATACCACAATCTTGCTGTCTCTCTTCAGCTTTGGCAATTTTGTGGGACGTCTTGGTGGAGGAGTTGTTTCTGAACATTTTGTCAGGTCAGTAAACATTTATCCCTTATGGCTAATCTTCAGGTAAGTGTGTGTTAGCACATCATTCTTGATCCAAACCAATTATCAACAGTAAACTAAGGGATAAGAGAAGTACTGTTGTTGAAATGTTTGTGATTTGAGTAATTTGATATTTGCAAGACCCTCAAGAATATGAAACAGACCGGCAATGAGGCAAACTCAGTTATTAATGCAGTCAATGTAGTCAGCTATTAATTCAGAACTCTCAATTCAACCTTATAATTTGTCCCCAAAAACGGACAGTTGAACTTTTCTTTTAGATAGAACTTCTATAGATATATAGTGAAGTTCAAAATAATAAAGCAGACTCTGCTAATTGTCCTCTCCTTGAAATTAGCTATGCTAAATGAATATGCTTGAAGTTTTATGTTGTTCCAACATCCAAATGGAGGTCCTTTCGATTTAGAGATACTTCTCTTTGCAGGTCAAAAACAATCCCTCGGACAGTTTGGATGACATGCAGTCAAATTATAATGATCGGTACATATCTGCTGTTTGCTTCTGCCATCAGTGGAACCCTCTATGCTGCAACTGCATTACTTGGAATCTGCTATGGAGTCCAATTTTCTATCATGATCCCAACAGTCTCGGAACTCTTTGGATTGAGGCATTTTGGCATATTCTACAATTTCATGTCATTAGGGAATCCTCTAGGCGCATTTCTTTTTTCAGGTCTCCTAGCAGGGTACGTATATGATAATGAAGCAGCGAAGCAGCACGGGAGTAATATCTATGGGACAAATGTCTCCTGCTTGGGTCCAAATTGCTTTAGGCTGACCTTCCTTGTTCTGGCAGCTGTCTGTGGTGTGGGTACCATCTTGAGCATTGTTCTGTCTATAAGGATAAAGCCTGTTTACCAAATGCTTTATGCTGGGGGTTCCTTCAGGATACCGCGAAGTACAAACCATTAAGAACAATGTGTGGTGAGTGGAAGTTCAACTGTCCAAGGAGCCATCCTACATACTCCTTGAAGGTCTTGCGCATGTTGGTAGAACTGTTGGAGATCTCGAAACTCCCATCAATGGAGTCCATGTTTGGGAACCAATAGGATCAACGCATGCCAAGGCTCTAGCTTATTTGTACTTCTGTTGGTTACAATACTATATGCAATATTTCAGGTGCTGTATACAAAGCTGCAGTTTGAGACTTAATATAGCTCTTGAGTGCCTCCTATGAACTACATGGTAAGTACTGAGCAGTAAATTAGATAAGAAAGTTGTGGCATTTACTTCAACATCAAATGCATCAAGAGTCGATGTTGTGGCCTTCTCAGTGAAGTTATCATATAATTACCAACAACACTCTGCCCTCCGGCATCAGTGAAGACTACGATACCTTTAAGGGGTTCCTTTGGCATCATGAGGACATGTATGATGTGTCTCAGGGATGAATTACGAAATTCAGTTATAGGTTTCAATAATTGTTTGGATTGAATGAATTTAGCTGCTTGGTTGGAAGTGGATGATGGATAGATATGACAGTTAAATATGTTGTAGTGTTTAATATTTTGTTGGGTGGCAATTATTCTCCATGTGTTGTTGAAGTCGACTAGTTAATGCAAAAGTATAAATCTCATCGATGCAAAACAAGTCTGCCTGAATCATGGAAGTTTGCTGTAAAGCTAGTCCCGATTGCAATCAAATGCCATCAAGTTCACTGATTGATAGATGATAGGAACTCAACCCAGAATTTGCCACAATGAAGGCATACATACATGGCTGAAGTGAAGAAATTACAAATAAACATTGGACAAATCAACCAGTAAATATATTTAGGGCTTTCTTTCCCATCTGAAGACAAATGAGAGTACCTCATACTGAGGAAACAATCCACAAACTTCAAGGAACACACCGAAAAAGGGTCAAGTCCAGGCCACTCTGTCTGAACATGTCTTCTTTTTTCCTTTTTCACATGAACAAAAATTGTTACAACTACTAGGAGTGCAGTGAGAAACTATCAAGTGGGTTTCATATCCTGAAAGAGTGCAGTCCAAAGTGGATGATCATCGTAATCAACATCGTCGACCCTTTCCTTCTCATATGGAGTGCAAAAATTTGGGCTCACAACAAGTCTTCCATCCAGAGGACCAGACAGCCTTGGACTTTTGTTTGAGACCATGAACCTCTCATGTGTTCTTCCCTCCAAAGGCCCAGACAACTTGGGGCTCCTAGTAGTTTCAACCAACAGCCTCTCTGGTGCCCTTCCATTCACATCCAAAGGACCTGTAAGTCTTGGGCTTCTATTTGTATACATCAACCTCTCATGAACCTTCCCATCCAACGGCCCAGATAGCTTCAAGGTCCCATTATTATTATTTTTGGCCATCAATCTCTCTTGGACTCTCCCATCCAAAGGTCCAGAAAGCGCTATGCTTCTAGTTTTGAACATTACTGGCTTCTCTTCCTTCACCTCCCCATTGACGGTGGCCTTGTGTCTCCTCAACAAAGCTCCTCTCCAATGGTCTTGATACCTAGCTGCCCCCTCACCCGCATCCTTAAGAGACAGGTCCTCGTGAAAAACCCACTTGTTAAAGTACTTGCTGAAGCACTTCTTGGTTCTGATAAGCGCCCAGCTTAGCCTTGAAAGCGACCTTGGGTGGCCTCCTAATCCACTCCTCTCCTTCTTGGCAAGCTTGAGTATCTCTAGCCTGTGTTTGGCCACAGAAATCCCCATGCTCTGCAGAAACTCATGGTCGAAGTAACTCACGTCCTCGAATTGCAGCTCGTTGCGAGAGAAGGCGAGGCCATACTCGTAGATAAGCGATGGGTCAAGGCCAGTTTTTGACAGCCATGAGAACCAGTCCATCATATAAAAGTGATGTTATATTATGCGATGCAAAATTTATACATGTGAGGTGAGGTTGTGGTTTGGAGACATACATATACTATTATAAGAAGAAGGGAGGAAGGAGATGATAAGGGAAGTGAAAACGGATAACCCCATGTGGTGGGTAAGTTGCTATTCATTTTGGAAGTTAATGGGGGCCTCCTCCCTCCCTCCCTCCCTCCCTCTAATTTCTCTCTGTGGAAAATTTGGATGGTTGTTGGAGACTGATTGTGACATTAGCAATATCCTGGAAGCTGGAGCATCAACACTTGAAACGACCTCGTGACCTAAAGATCCCACATGAGTTTCTTTCACTGAACAGGTTAAAAGTTTGAGTTAAGAGACAAAGCTTACGCAGCAAAGAGTAAATGTTGCCCAAATACAACAGAAGAGAAGAGAGTTTGAGTGTGAGTGTGACAGTGAGCAGGTAAATACTAAATGATTGGTAATAAATTAGGGACCCAAAATTAAGGGAGCAGTTAGCATATTAAATTCGATAACCTACTGCCCCTTTATGAAACCATTAAGACCAAAGTTCAAAGCACCAGATTTCGGGGGGCCCTATCACTTTTAGCCTCACTGTTTAGTATTTTACCTGCTCACTTACTCGTGATCTTGTGTCTGTCACCCAAAATCGTAAAAGAGATATGACTTCACTTAACAACCTACTACAAAATCTACAGTATTCTTTTAAGACCATTTAGTTTTCTTTATCTCCGGCCGGGATTGTGCCGATCAGTTTGATCCACGCAGAGAGGGAAAGTTCAGAGTGTAGAATCGAAGCAAAACCCAGGGAACTGTATTCGAACATATTTGAACAGTGTAGGCTATACTGTTTAAATATTAAAATGTATTAAAATAGTATGGCCGCGCGGCTATACGCGTTGATTATAGCCGTTCGGCTATACAGTCAAAGAGTATAGCCGCCCGGCTACACTCCTTAAATATTAAAATATATTTAAACGGTATAGCGGTATAGCCGGCCGCTAAAGATATACTTAAAATATATAGCCGCACGGCTATACGCTTTAAATGCTAAAGCATATTCAAAAGGTATAGCTGGCGGCTATACTATTTAAACATTAAAATATACTTAAACAGTATAGCCGCGCGGCTATACTGTTAAATATTAAATATATCTTCAAATGTATTCACTCTTTTACACCCAAGGCTTGAGTCGCATTTCCAAACAAAGTGTCAAGACACCCAAGAGAATATTTCTGAAAGAAAGAAAAGGAAGATACAATCAAAACTTTGATTACTAATCCAAGCAGCAAGCAGCAAGAGGAAACTTCTAAGTCAGCCTCAGCACCATTTCTTGAAGAAGAGCTCGCTTCTCCACTGCACTTATTACATGGTTGGTCTTAGCATTCTCAACAACATCAGTGATAATGGCAGCTGCATGACCAAGTGGCTCCTCATCAGCCCTCTTCAACATGAAGGCCTGCACACCACAACCAGATGAGACAATATGACAAACTAGAGAAAGGTTTATCTATAAACTGATTGTCATAGGAAGAGAATCTATAGGAACTAGCGCAAGTAAAGCCTAAATTTCATGAAACAAATCAACATCCTTTTGTCCAGAGAGAGAGAGAGAGCTGGCCATGATGGGATATAGCCAATGTACATGGTTGCTGAAACCAGGCCCCAGACCAAAATTTTTTTTTTTGCCTTTTTTTCTTACAGAAGAAATCCAAATAACAGTAACAGTATTTTATTTATACAGACTGAAGACAGTAAAGATGCAAAGCCAAACCCATTGACAATATTTTTCATAATAAACAACAAACCAATTGATAACTGACCCAATACAACCGAGTAAGACTAGGGTTACAAAACTAATGTGAGCTGATTTGAGAACTTTGTTGAAGCCATAACTCAAGTCAATAACTATAGACATACTAAGAGCCTGAGAACCAGAAAAATCCAACCAAAATACGGCACTCCAACTAACTACTCTGAGTTATCCATTTATAAACCAGA
Organism: Prunus mume; assembly: GCF_029339155.1. Classification (NCBI taxonomy): domain Eukaryota; kingdom Viridiplantae; phylum Streptophyta; class Magnoliopsida; order Rosales; family Rosaceae; genus Prunus; species Prunus mume. The sequence continues at coordinate 1,778,873 of NC_142705.1, read as the reverse complement.
TGATCACAAGGTAATATGATTACTTACCGAGATAGTTGTTCATAAACTTTGGCGATTGGAGCTGCTTTCCCCTGTTGATTTATAATTGCTACCTTCCAACAATCAAGAATGGTTACCGCAACATGCTCTATGTGGTGCAAAACGGTGCAAAGGCCTCCTTGTCTCTCCACTGAGCCCAAACCACCTCCCCATGACAAAACTCTAGCCAGATCCTTCCCTGTTCCGACAGGTAGAATAGCAACTGGAGGAGGAGACACAAAGTTTTGCTTTTCTATGGAATTCAGAACCCAACCAACAGTACCATCTCCCCACACAAACAAGAACTCTGAAGTGCGGCACCTTTCTGAATAAATAAAGATGCACCACCGGTCCTTGTGTTGAGCTCAGCCCAAAAACCTTTATGAAACACAAAAACATGCAACAATTAAGCAACAATATATGATATATCACAAATATTAATAGAGAATAGGTTCACCAAGTACTCCATAGAAATCAACTGAGGATAGAGCCCAGCATGCGATGTTGATAATCATCGGCAATTAGAATGTACTGTTAGGACTTCCTGTTTCACTAAGGGGCTAAACTAGCAAATCTTAATTTTTCAACTCCACAGAGATTTAAACCTTAAGCCTTAGTAATAACCTTACTTGGCTCATTTGAAAAGAAAAGAAGGGGAAATGTTTTTACACCACAGAAATTTAAACCTTAAACCTTACTTAAAGACCTCACTTGGCTAAATAAAGCAGGCAAATATATTTTTCCAACTAATCAAGATGGTAGAGAAATCAAACCTGAACAGGATTAAGAAGAATATTCAATCATTGCCTCAGTGAATTTGCACGCTAAGCCCCACTCCTCTTGGTGACAAATCAATCAACTCGTATTTTTGTTTCATCCCTAAAACCTGAGACTCATCCTTCTAATTGCTTGACGAGCTCCTTTTGAAACTAGGCTTAGAATCCAATTTCCTATCTAAATTTACAGTACCATTACGGTTTTCCTCAATTCATGAGAACCATTAACAGCTTGATGAGTATCAGCTGTGTTTTCTGTGGACATATCCCCAGTAGTACTACCGCTATTTCCCGTGTCAACAGAGGTTTCATTTCCATGCTTTGACTTGTTGCTCTGACTCCTAATAGTTGCACGTACTGAATATGCTATCTCATTGGCCCCCTGAGTAATGGAGCTCAAAAATCCACCAGCGGAGGAAGTCTGGCTTAATTCCTTTATATGAAGAGGGGATAGAAATCAACCTTCTGAATGGACCTAAATCACAAATATCACATGTTTCATTGGACATGCTACTGTGGCAATCCATACATACGGATCCACCAAGAAAAGACCCACTACATGGCTCTTCATAATAGTTGCAGAAAGAAGCTTCATCAGTTTGATCTCTCTGTTACCTCATTCCAACGGACACCCCATTGGTGCATCACATGCTCATACCCCATCATGGATACACACTTGCAATCCTTGTGCGCACACTAGAAGAGCAGCTTAGGTGAGCCGTTGCACCACAAACACTGCAACGGTGACTAAAACTGTCTGAAGCTGTCATAGGGCCAAGAGTTTGAGAAGGGCTCATGGAATTTAAGCATACACAGCAATTCAAGTTCTTTCCACGAGATACCGATTCTAAAACCCAAGTATGAGGAGCTATAGGAAATTTGTGACGTGCCTTTGGATTTTTCTTTGACCTGGCTATTGCTTTCATCCAACTTAGATTGATATTTCTCCTCCATTGGCTATAGTCAAAATTCCAAATAGAGCAGTGATAAGGCTATAGACGATAAAAAGGCAATCAGTTGGATTCTTGTTGTTCCAATTGGAGAAAAAAATATCAATGTCACCATCATCATCCATCCTCAATGACTACTTGTTTGATCTACATTCACATAAGCATCAAACTGCCCAATCCCAGTTTAATTAGGCTCAAACTCATATATCCTCCAATATGGTTTCATCGTTCAATAACATTATCGAAAGCCTTAAACTCATTTGACAACCCAACTCATCATCCTAGTTAATTCATCATGTGCAACAGAGAGTCAAAGTTGAACAATGCTTTTGATAGGTGCTACTTACTGTAACCGCTTCAACCTATAAAAAACTGAAAACGTTTCACAAGCAAAACAAATGTCATTCCAAATACAAAGCACTTAGTTTCATAACAAAATTCAGAGATAAAAGCCAGATACAAAATACATGTAAACATGAAGGAAATACAAAGTCCACCACAGTTGTATCATAATTTAGTGATATTTTAATTTAAATGAAAATCCTGTGGAAAAACAAAACAACTCCAGGCTCCATCTTTAGAGACCAAAGTAACACACAAAACCCACTTCATACTTCACTTTCTATTCCAATTTCTCGGAAACCAAAAGGAATAGTCTAAAAGCAAAGCATAACATACGTACGTACATTCTAATACGTAACTAAGAATACATATCTATGAGTGTGCCTCGATTTTTAAATAATAATCAATAAATACATTGAACCGCGAAGATTTCAGAAAATGAGAAGTGAAAGTTTATGAAAAAAGAAAACAAGGGAACTTACAATGACGTTCCGTGGAGATGGAGATGGATAGCGCCGATTAAAGAAAACCCTAGCCTTAGCTTGATCCACGCAGAGAGGGGAAGTTCAGAGTGTAGGAATCGAAGCAAAACCCAATTCCAGGGAAAGCATGGCTTTTCCACTTCTTATTTAATTTTTTATTTTCAGTTTCTCGAGCGCTAATAATATTAAAGCGTGTAGCCGAACGGCTATACTCAATAATAATATTTAAATATATTTAAATAGTATCGCCGCGCGGCTATACTATAAAAATATTAAAATGCGCGGCTATACTATAAAAATATTCAAATATATTTAAAAAGTATAGCCGGCCGTCTATACGCTTTAAATATTAAAATATAGTTAAACAGTATAGCCGTTCGGCTATACGCTTTGAATATTAAAATATATTTAAATAGTATAGCCGTTCAATTTAAATATTCGAATATATTTAAATAGTATAGCCGCTCGGCTATAAGCTTTAAATAGTCTATACTCTTTTAAATGGTATAGCCGCGCGGCTATAATCTTTAAATATTCAACTTAAAAGGTATAGCCGAACGGCTGTACTAATAAATATTCCGATATATTTAAAATGTATAGCCGCCGGCTATACCCGTTAAATATTCGAATATATTTCAATGGTGTAGCCGACCGGCTATACTATTTAAATAAATAAATATTTATGAGTCATATGAGCTCCGAGCTGTGACTCACCAACTTAACATAGCCATTCATGCTTCAATTCACCCTTCTACACACAAGGCTTGAGTCGCATTTTCAAACAAAGTGTCAGGACACCCAAGAGAATATTTATGAAAGAAAGAAAAGGGAGTTACAATCAAAACTTTGATTACTAATCTAAGCAGCAAGAGGAAACTTCTAGGTCAGCCTCAGCACCATTTCTTGAAGAAGAGCTCTCTTCTGCACAACACTTATTACATGTTTGGTCTCGGCATTCTCAACAACATCAGTGATAATGGCAGCTGCATGACCAAGTGGCTGCCCTCTTCAACAAGAAGGCCTGCACACCACAACCAGATGAGACAATATGACAAACTAGAGAAAGGTTTATCTATAAACTGGTCATTGGAAGAGAATATTTAGGAACTAGCGCAAGTAAAGCCTAAATTTCATGAAACTAATCAACATCCTTTTGTCTAGAGAGAGAGAGAGCTGGCCATGATGGGATATAGCCAATGTATTATGTACATGGTTGCTGAAACCAAGGCTCCCCATCAACCTGAACAGGGAATGCAGCAAAGAGCTGTATCTTAATTGAGTGCCCCTGTGCCAGACTTCGAGTCCAGACAAATTTTTTTTTCTTTCCTTGTTTTCTTACAGAAGAAATCCAATTAACAGTAACAATATGTGGAATACGTGAGAAAAATATGCTATTACTGAAGTTGTAAGTTTCTCGCAACTTTCGAAACTAATACATTCATCAACAATACTTTATCAAACACGTTACATATGAATGATTCCAAAGTGCAATCTCAATCACAAATTAGAAAAAAGGCTTACATTACTTAATGGGCTTTCCAAGTACATAAACTAAAATTTGTCAGTATTTTCAGAATTCACCGTAAACGTAAATCTTAATAACCTAGAAAATCTTAATGGTTGGTTCCAGTATAATTCTTATGACTTCCTTAATAAGTAAAAATATATTAGGAAAATGATATCCTTGTTCTACTTTCAAAGATTTAAGGAATGTTATTGTTAAACTAAGAAACCTAGTTGATTAAGACATATCAAAACTGTAGAGTTACCTAAACCTTAATTGTTTAGGAAATTTACATAATATCCTAAAACTTAAACCACAAAGAAAATGAAAAAGGAAATAAAATCTAACACCTTGCCAAAAATCATATTCCTTGAGTTTGTTAAAGCAACCCAAAAATCTTAATGATACACCTTATTGCTACATTTTCAGAATATAATTAATGGTTGAGTGCGAACCTTGTTTTTTTCCGTAATTTCTTGCTAGTTCTCTAATGCTTTGTTTTCTTTAATTTTCTCTATTATACTCAGACTCCTATCTTGTCATACACGTAAAATCCAGGAATAATTGTAACCATCTGATCGGCCCAAGTATGAAAGTTCCATTGAAAACAAGCAAATAGACCCAAATCACATGACAACCACTAACTAACTTTTTAAAAAACCGTTACAAGCAGATTCAGTCAAAGCCAAGAGGCACCGCCTTTCCCGCTCCAAAACCGTACCCGTTCACTCAATCAATTCAATTCCGTACCATCCTCTCTCCCTCTCACTCTCACTCTCTCCTCATTATAACATCCTCAGCTACCCTCTGAGACGAAGAAGAAGAATCTCTCGCACCAATTAATATAATTCCTTCTGTGTGTAACATTGTTAGAACTTAGAATTAACTAGCAGGATTACAGCAGAACCCTAGCCATAGAATCATAGCATGTTTTCTTGGGGGAAATCCTCACGGTCTATACACCGGGTTGTTTTTTATGTTCAACGCCTCAGCTCTCGCCCGTTGTTCAACAAATCACAACCTTCCTTTGTCTCATCATCACCACCTTCTTCTTCTCCTTCTTCTTCCTCTTCTTCTTCCTCTTCACTCAGCTCATCAGTAGGTAGGTTTGGCTATGATGGCAACTACAACGGCAGATCAGGCTCCAGTGAAGATACTTTTAATTTCTTCCTGAGATCGGTTTCTTCAGGGGTTCTGATTCTTGGGACCAGTATAGGCTTTTCTTATTGGTCTTCTTCTTATCTGGATCCGAACTCCTTTGTGTCTTTTGCTGATAATTGTCCGAAAGAGGCGACGGCATGGGCAATCGGGGATGACCAAAATAAAGCTCAGTTTTCCCTCTTTGGAGGTACCTTGTTTGTTTCATTGTTTTCTTCAACTTAACTTGATGTATAGATCGTATTTTCCCTCATGTTTCTGTTCTGTTTAATACCATACTATTCAAGTTTCATGTCTTGCACATCCTATACATGTAGGAGATATTAGGTTAATCTGTGTATGCATGATGAAGTAATTAATGGTACATGTATGGAGAAGGTATTTACCCTAATAGATCTTGTCTCAGATTCATATAGAAGAAGAGTTTTCTTCATGTACGAAAAACGGATCAGAGATCAAAGTCCTCCTGAGAAGGTATGCAGCGTGCACTCCTCACAAAATTGATTTATTACAAAGTTATATGTTTGTGGTATCAGATTTGTACTAGACAGATAGTTTGTTGCGCAACACTACATGTTTGTGTTGTGGTTTTCAGGTATTTGAGTACTTTGCATCGGTTAAAAACCCAGCAGGAGAGGCGTTTATGACTCCGGCAGACTTGATGAGAGCAGTTGTTCCTGTATTTCCTCCCTCTGAATCAACCCGTGTCAGAGAGGGCTCTTTGAGAGGGGAGAAGGTTCCTGGCCAGTTGCAATGTGCTCCTTCCAAATTCTTTATGCTTTTCGACACGGACGGTGACGGCCTCATTTCTTTTCCCGAGTGAGTAGTGCGCTAATACACTCAATTACTATAATTGAAACTTCTTGTTATGATCTAAAAACATCATACTCGTTTCATTCTTAATGTGATCAGGTTCATCTTCTTCGTCACCCTCCTCAGCATCCCCGAGGCAAGCTTTACGGTGGCATTTAAAATGTTTGATCTTGACAACAATGGGTGGGTTTACATTCTTTATCGTCTTCTCTGGTCAAGTTATAAGTAAAAATCTTTTCATGTGTAGCTGATTCTGATAGAAAGCTAACTTGTTACGGGTATTATTAACAGAGACATTGATAGGGGTGAGTTTAATAAAGTCATGGCTTTGATGAGATCTCAAAGCAAACAAAACAAGGATGGCCACAGGCTCAAAGTTTCTGTAGAAGACGGAGGCCTACTTGAGCACTTCTTTGGCAAAGATGGCAAAAGAAGTCTCAAACATGAAACATTTGTTAAGTTTTTCAGGGATTTACACGATGAAGTATGTGGTCTTTTGTTTTGTTTTGTGTTTTTTTTTATAAAGGGCCTTGGCATTTTATCATACTTCATTTTTTTCCTCTGACAGTCAGCTGATCTTTTCATGTTTGTTTTTCTTCTATTTATTTCTGAATTTGAAAGATATTGCGCTTGGAGTTTTCTCATTACGACTACAAAGAACAAAGAACCATATCAGCTAAAGATTTCGCATTGTCCTTGGTTGCATCTGCTGATATCAGTGATACAAACAAGTTGCTCGATCGGGTTGATGAATTGGACAACGATCCACGTTTCAAAGACATAAAAATCACATATAAGGAATTTAAAGATTTCGCAGAGCTTCGAAAGAATTTGCAGTCCTTCTCTCTTGCCATTTTCAGTTACGGAGAAGTGAATGGGGTGTTGACGAAAAAAGATCTCCAGAGGGCCGCTTCCCAAGTACATAACATACACACCTCTTATTTCTAGGTAGCTTCTTTGATCTATTATTATTACGATGATGATTAACTTCTACTTACACAGGTATGCGGCATTTCTGTTCCTAACAATGTGATTGACATAATATTCCATGTGTTTGATGCAAATGGCGATGGTGATTTGAGTGCAAATGAGTTCGTAAGAGTTTTACAACGACGGGGAGGTGAAGTCTCACAGACAGGCTTCAGGGGACTTCTATCTTGCTGGTTAAACTGTGCCACTAAAGCCTTCGGTCAGCAAAGCTGCACCTTTAGTTTCTAAGATTATACCTGAATTACCCTTCAACTTACATAAGCAATGTAAATGCCTCTAATCTTGCGTTGGAGTTGAAAGGATGCTGTTAGAATCTGGCTGGTTTGTGATTGAGGGGATAACATATCACAGCAGACTGGTCATACCAAAATTATGTATCCCCATATTGACCATTACAACTTCAAAGTTCAAACTAATATAAGTGCACATCATCTTTGTTAATTTGTGTACAAAGATTTTCTGTTAATAATATATATATATATATATATATATAGTAGTCTCATAGTATAGTTTTTAATAAACGTAACTCCCATACACTAATGTTTTCCTCGTTGAGTTTTGTGGGTTCTGGCTGCGTGAATTTTCCAAGACAGAGTTGTGGTTGAGAGCTTGATTATGCAGATGCTTAACATACTTTAGATGCAAATTAGGATCAAGGCACCCAATCTGCCAAAGAAAGCACTCCTTCAATGACATTGCTTGGGGATGAACTTTTTAATAAGCATTAACAAGTTTGAGGAGGTCACCATAAGAGAGGCAATCCTTAATCCTATATGAATACATGTATTCAAACTTTGTTCTTATTTAGTAGACAGTAGAGTAGATTTCAACACAAAAAATGCTAATATGTATCCCAAAATTGTGCTGATTTTGCCCAACTAACAGGCATATCATCACAGATAATTAGCATTATCATAAACAAGATAACAATGTCACCAGCATAACATTGAAAGACATTTGATTGAATAAGCACATCCAGTGATGAAATATGACACCACCACTACTACTACTACTACTACTGCTACTTGAAGCCGTAACATTTATGGTCTTCGTTGTCTATTTACACACAAAACTTAGAAATGCATATCATATGCATGTCAATTTCATCCAGTGACGAAATAAGACATTACATACAAAAGCACATACATAAATGCGGTGGAAGCAGACCATACCAATCAAGAGTTAAGGCCCCAAGTCATCCAAAAATTATCTCCGAGAATCTAATAAGCAGCACTGCTAATCTATCGTAGCAAGTAAGAGCGACTACAAGCGCAATCAAAGAATTCATCTTCTCAGGCTTACCCGACTCAGGTGGGCGGCAAGTGCATCCCTCATCCTCTCACCACTCTCATCCACCTGTCCATGGAAAACAGGAAGCTCCTCCTCCCTTAAGCTCTTGATATTGTCATCTGGCATGGGCTCGCAACACTTGATGAGAAAATTATGCAGCAGACACCCTGTAACAATAACGAATGGCAGAAACTCGACACACTCTTCCTTCCACTGCCTAGACAGAAGCTGCCACCGAGCCCGAACCCTCCCAAATGCGGTGTCAACCAACCCCATTGCGCGACTATGTACCGAATTAAACGCCTTCTCCAATGAACCAAAGCTATCCGCCTCATCCGACCTTATATAAGGTGTTAAAAGCCATGGTAAAAGAGGGAAGCAAGAGTCCCCCAATATGTATTGAGGAATGGCCTTGCCATTACCAAGCTCATAAACAGGACCATTCAGCAAGTCCCTAGATTCCTCTACACCCAAATAAAGTTTAGTCTGACGGAAAATGGATTCGAGTTTCATGGCGCTGGGCCATCCGGCCGAGACATCAAGGAACCTCCCCTCAGAGTCCACCAATGCCTGAACCAACAAAGACCCATTTGGCCCCAACACTTCACCACCAACCCCAAACCTCCCAAACCCCAAAACCCCACAACAATTCGGCAGCGAAATCCACCCGAAACCCCCCACAATCCGGGCTATATCAGACCGGAACTCGAACAAGTTACCTAATTTATCGCTCACCGCCTTACAGACGGCGAAAAAGGCTCGGCAGGCCTCCACCGAGTCGAGCCCGAAGCGCCTTCCCACCGCCTTGTAGCTCGCGCCGTGGGCTAAACGGTAAATTGCAGCAGCGAGAACGAAATTGGGTGGAATTGAAGGGATTGTGGAGTTGAGAAATGGGGAGAGGAGAGAGAGGAGGATGGAGAAGGAGTGTTCGGACATGCGGAAGGTGTGGGACCACCGTGAGTCGAAGTTTCTGCTGGCGGAGGTGGCGGAGAGGAAGCGGCTGAACCAGCATTCTAGTGGTGGTGGTGGCGGCCGTAGTGGTGGTTGCGGTGGTGGGTTCGGGAAGCAGAGAAGGGTGGAGAGTGAGGTGGAGGTGGAGGAGAGAAGGGTTTCTAGGGTTAGGGTTTGGGAGGGCAGAAGGAGAAGGTCGTTTTGGGAGAGGAAGGAGTGGGCCAGTGAGGTGGCGGTGGCTACGAGACTTACGAGGTGGTGTTGACTGAGGGGCTTCTTGTTGTGTCGTTTCTTGTTTTTGGCCTTGCCTTTGGTGGTGCTCTTAGCTGCTCTGCCGCCACCGCCGCCGGCAGCCATTTCTGGTGGACTATGAAGTTTGATTACTACGAGTGAGAGATGTTGACACGCAGAGTTTGGGAAGCATATAACTCTGTAAGTGCAGAGCAGATCACTACGATGTTTTTCTTTTCTTCTTTCCTCTTGGCCCTTCCTAAGGCAAGCATTTTGCCAACGGCCACTTGTTAGTGCTTATTGCTATTCTCCACCCCCTGAGTATTATAATTCAGAAAAACTCCCATTTAAAACTCTGAATGAAAACTGAAAGCATATAATACACCAATATACCCTCTCCACCTGTCCATTTAAATACAAGAATTAGAGACCAACTTTTTCTCTTCCTTCTTCTTAATATTTCATTTTCCCCCTTCTAATATCTAATATTTGTAGCTTTATACAAAGTAAAGTCCCATCTTTATATAGAGATTTTCTATTTAAACCCCAAATTTCTCTTACTTCACCCCAATACTTAAATCATTAAACTATAAGTTTTATTATTGTGTAAAAAGACAAAAAAGGTAATACAACTTAATACTTAACCCCAGTACATCTATACACACACCCCATACACCCCACCACTCTTCAAATTAAGTTTTAAAAGGTTACGTGACGAGGTCTCAAATGTAAAGAAGAGAGCCCATGGTAACTTTCTGTCTGTCTATCATTTTGGTACTTTAGATGGCTTTTGTTTTGATACTTCTGATATTTAATTTAGCACTAAACGCACATGCTGGCGGTTACACAAATCCAAATTCTTATTACCCAGCTAACATGCAAGGTGCTAGTGTGTATTTTGATGGTTATGGAAGGCCCTATGTTTCAACCGGTGTTAGACCACCAGGAGAGGGAACAATACCATATGCCAGCAGCTGGTATTGCTATTAGATGGTGCCACTGAATAGGACTCTACAAATCACTATAAAATTTCCTCCTCTAAGTTATGGCGATGGTGAAGAATGTCCTCTTGATGATAAGGTTGTGATCCTAGGAAAGCAGACAATGAATAAGACTCTGAAATATCATCAAAAAATTAATTTAATTACTTACTATTTCTCATGCCCAGAAAATAATTCCTCCTCTAAAGGAAGCTTGTAGGGTTTAAATAGAAAATCTCTTTTATTTCTTATTTTTTCAGCTTGGAGTGTATTTAAGGGTAGTTTGGGAAGATAGTGGGTTTTCTTAGAAATTGTGAAAATTTAAATTAAACGTTGGGGTGAAGTTAGAACATGGATGAACAAAGAGAAGTGTGATGTTTAAATAGAAAATTTCTTTATATACTGTCCGGTCCAACACGAAACCAAGGTGGAAAGTTTAAGCCTTGATGAACAAGAAAATTTCTATATTATATACCCCGTTTCCGTCTTCTTCGAAAGCCCCACATTGTCCTAAGCCCTCTCTGTGTTGCTTATGGCGAAGCTAAAGATTGCAGGGACATGGGCGGGTGTGCTGGAGGTTGAATTGGAGGATTGGACCGTACCCATGTTGAGAGAAGAGGTTGCAAAGCGATCAAACTGTGAGAGCAACTCAATCAATTTGATATGCGCAGGAAGAGTTTTGAAAGACGGCGATGGAAACGAGAAGTTGGCCCAATTGGGTATCAAGAACAACGCCAAGATTCTTGCTAGTCGGGTATGTGCTGAAGAGGGTAAGTCTTTGAAGGAGGAGTTGCTAGCTGAAGACGAACGCTCTCGCAGACTGGCTCGAGTCAAGTGAGTCTTTCACTTTATTTCTTTTTGGCTTTTGCAGTTCGTTTTAATTTCTCGATCATAGGTTTGTTCAATTTTTATAAAAGCACAGACCTTTGACGAAGAATGTGCTTGTATTAGTTAATTTGATAATAGAATCCGTTCATCGTGAATCGGTTTTTATATATTTGTGGTTTTCTGTTTGGCTATTGGTTCTTCCGAACCATCTATTTCGTCTATTTTGTTTCGGATTGATGGAGCAAATTCTGTTTGAATTTAATTCGTCTTGTTATTTTTTATGCGAAAACTGAACTGAAATATCAGTGAACTTCTGAAGATTGTTTCCTTCTTGGTGTTTTCATCTTGTCTTTCTTTGGTATTTGAGGATTCTGTCAAAAGGAAAATTTGAATCTCCGTTTTGTTAGTTTATGGTGTTTGGTAGTCAAAAAGGTATAAATTTTATCCAAAATAAGCCTTCTTCTTCTTCTGCTTCTTCCTATCCAAGCTAATAAGTCCCTCGCAAATACCAGCAACTGTAACCATTATGCTTTCAGGTCATGCGCTTCCATATTTACCCAATTAAAGATTGGATGCACCAATATTATAGAGTTTGTAAACAGTGCCTTAACTGGGGATATGTAGGCCGCTTTATTCTTGAGAATGCAGGTTTGGACCTAGTAAAATAGTGAATAGTTTTGAGCTTTGATTGAGCTAGAGGTAGTTAAATACCTTCCAATAAGGAAGTTATTGACTTAGTGATCCTTTATCATCTGGCACTGATAATGGTCTTGGATTGTTATATCAGCGAGGCATAGCACATTTTGGCCTATTTTTTGATTTATTTATGTCTATGTTCCAATTTTAACTTGGTTATGTACCTATTACCTTAATAGGGCAGCTGCCACTGCATTGGCCAAGAGACATGCAGATGGTTCATTGCCGATTGAAGACTTCAATATAGTACTTGAAGATCAAAGTGGAAAGAAAGTACAGTTGGGATCTGAGACTGATCAGCGGTATGATAGATAATTAGGTTTCAAGATTTGATCCAAGCACTTACTTCCTTTTGTGAGAAGTTTAATGTACAGTCACATTTTAATTTTAAAGATTTGAACTGTTATTCGTCAGGGCAATCATGATGGGCCTGATGCTTCATACAAATGGAAAACAACTAATTAAAAGACAAAATTATAAAGATGCATTAGAAGTGCTTGCCATGGGAGAGGTCAGTTCCTAGTGCCTGTTGCAATTGATAATTTAATATATGATCTGTAACCTGGGGATAAAAGATATCTTTTGATTTGATGGCCTAATATCTCATGTTATATGGCTTATGCCATGGAATTGCTAGTTATATCAGTTTGGGACATGTTTCTGTAGTAAACAAATTATTATATATTGAAGTATGCAGCCAGAAAAGATTCTGTGACTAGGAGTGTTGCTTAATCCACGTGTGGTTATTTCATTATTGTAGGAGGCTTTCTCTCTTTCTGACCCGAAGGTTATAGAGGTGAGTCAGCCGTATTGAAGATTTATCATTATCACTTTGAGCCATATTGTTGTCAAGTTCCATGTGGCCTCCATGTAACTTTGACCATTAAAATATATCAAGATTCATTTCTCTTTCTTAGATATACTTCAATATCATTGTATAATATCCTTTTCTGTTTGACCGCATACTTGCTTTCAGCTTGTTGACAATCCTCCAATACTGCAAATCGATATGGTTTGGTGCTATTTCATGCTCCGAGACATCAGCTGTGTCTCAGTGGCAGGAGTTCGCCTTGAGAAAGCCAGAGAAGGAATTGAACGAGCTCATGGAAAGGACTCTTCTCGTGTCAGACTCCTTCAGGCAGGCCGCTTCCCAGAGCTTGCACTGTGAGTACTTTTACTGCTAGGCATGTTTGATCTGAATGTTCCTCGGAATGACTCAGGATAATTTTGGTCTAATCACTTTTTCGTTTTCTCATCATAGATATTTGAGACTGGAGCTGCTGGAAGGGGTGGTGGCGTATCACAGTGGTCAGTTTGAGAAATCAAGGAAGGTGCTAGCTTCTGCACAAGGAAAATTCACCCAGGTTAGTTGAATTACAAGGAAGGTGCCAAACATATTATGCACACAAGGATTAGCTTTGCCTGGCTAGGTTGTTTTGGAACTCTGTATGCATAAGTTGCACTGAAACTTTGCAGTCAATTATTTCTGAACTGCCACACCATGTTTGAAATTACATCTGCAAAGTGCTCAAATTCAAAAAAGAAAAGATATTATTTAAATATCCACAAAATTAAGTGTGGTATGCTGATATTCCTGATCTCTCACTTTTCTGGGTGATGCCAGTCGTTTTCAACAAGATCCAAGTAACCTACCATCTCTACATCTATGTTGCAACTGCACCTGAGTACATTTTTGCCTGTTGATACCAGCTACAGGTGCCAGATGAAGCCCTATCACTTGTTATGAGCATGGGGTTTAGAGAACGAGATGCAAAAAGGGCATTGCGGATTAGCAATCAAGATGTTTCTAGTGCTGTTGATTTTCTTGTTGAGCAGAAGGCTAAGAGAGCCCAAAAACGGGAAGAAGATATTTGGCGACGAGATGAAATTATGTGGGTGCCTTTCTAAGATCGATTTTTCTTTGAGTTTCTGTCCGTACTGTTACTTAAACAAACAAATTGGCAGGGAGCAAAAGAAGTATGGGACAACGCCTTTGAAGAAAGCTGTGGATCTTCAGAAATTGAATCAATTGGTCTCCATTGGGTAAGCAAGCCAAGACAAGTTGTTCATCATTCTTTAATTTGAAGGGGGTGCTTGTTTCAAAATGATGGTTCAATGGCAGTCTGCCCAAGATAATTTATATCCATAAACATGAGCCCCTGTCATTGGTCATTCTAAGAGTTGCTTGACTTTGCAGGTTTGACAAGGAGCTTGCTGCTGAAGCGCTTAGAAGAAATGAGAATGACGCTGAGAAGGCATTGGATGATTTGACAAATCCAGAAACTAATTCCTCCATACAGGTCACCTGCGTATTTCTATATAATTATTATTTTAATTTAATTAGACATTTTCAACATTACTAACTTTGTCTGACCTGTAGGTATATATTGAGTCGAGGAAAAGGAAACGACAGAGCCAAGCAGTTAATACTTCAGTTGAAGCGCTTGTAGGCATGGGCTTCGAAAGATCAAGAGGTACTTGTCAAAGGCCTGTTAGCAGAACCCCATGTTTTTAGCATGTTTTACAGAGATTCCCTAGACACCCCGCTATCTCTCTGAGATACTGACTTTACCTGTTATTATTTAGAGCTAATATTGGCCAAATCACTCTCACAATTTCATTTTTATCGAAGTTTGTCCTTAACTGTTATCATCGTCAGAAAGTAATGTCCAATTCCTTACTATTCCACGAGGTTGAGAAGTAGCTAGGCTCTGATGTTAATCTTGGTATGCAGTGGTTGAAGCTTTTCAGGCTGCTGGGGGGACAATGGAGCAAGTATTGCATCAGTTGCTCTCAGAAAATGCAGGAAACCCCACAAATGCTGCTAGCAATAATATCCCGACTGATGCTGCTAATGACATTGCAAATTCTCTTGTTTCAATGCTGAATAATAACGTTGATCAAAATGGTGAAGTTGGAGGTCCTTCAACTGCTGGTGAAGTAGGAGAGCGTGATGCTGAGATGGAAGATGAACTTGCTGGAGAACTAGCGGAAGGAGATGCTTTATCGGACTATGACCTTGAAGTTACCAAAGAAGGTGAAGCCATAAACGAGTATTTGGCTCTGCTGGACTCGGCAGGCAAATAGTGAGAGAGCATCATCTTCCCAATGAGAAGAGCACAACTCTTGATAATAAGCAAGGGAGATTCTATGTAAATTATATATAATGAATGGTATATATGAAAACAGTGTAGGCGTTAGACTTAGTTGTGGTGATGGCACTACAGTTACCATTGGCATTCCAGATGATTAATGCTGCTATATATCTGTCGTTTATCCCAACGACATCTAACACCGTTTTTTTCTTTTTCTTTTTCCCATTAATATCAAAGGTGGTTTTAGACATAAAATTGTCAAAAAGTTTGAGTAGCCCAATCAATGTCGTTTGAGTAGCCCAATCGTCCTCAATGCAAATAGCTAGTTTTTATCTATCCATTTCTTAGAGTAAACTACGCATAATAATAAGAATTTGATTTCAGTTTTTAAATGTAAGATTGTACAAAATTGAAAGTTATCTTGAAATTGTAACCAAAAAAAATATTTTGAAATCGATTAAGTACCAAATTAGTATAACTAATAAAGCATTTTGTTGTGTTATGTCAATTCTAACTTGTTTTTTTGACAACTTTTTTCTTTGAGATGGCTTGCCAGCTGTGACATTAACATGTCCTTACGTTGTAAGTTCTTTTCCATCTCTGATGTCGGAAAGCTGCTTATTTGGGGTAAAAGTGAGTTTCAGAATCGGTTTGCTTTCTAGGGCAAAAGGCATGTGTAAGAATTTGAGAGGGCCAAATAATACACTGAACTTTAGGGTAAATAAATTTCAAGGCTTGTGGAATATATGTAATGTTTTTTATTTGGTCCCAACAGCTTCAACTTCTTCGAAATCCTGCAGAGTAAACGGAGAAGAAAAAAACATCCTTTCTCCTAAAGGGGCAACAACGTTATAGAGGAAATGGGAATATGTTTCTATCTTGTGAGAAACGCAAAAGAAATCAGAAGATACAAGAATACAATTAGGTTGACTATCACTGGTATTCACAAAGATTCTGCGAATCAATACATTGTTACTCATCCGAAACATCATTAGATGGAGATTCACTGTCTGTGTCTGCGACCAAAACTATCTGCTTAATATTAGATTCTTCCTCTGCTTTGGTTTCCTTGTAATCCTTGGGAAGCACATTACAGTTAATGGCCTGCCATACTGGTCTCTCTGCTAGGAATGCTCTGTTGGGTCAAAGCTAATCATTAGAGCTACTAGTAACATAACACCACAAAAAAGATGCGCACAAAACATAACAGAGTGGTGGAGGGAAGGGGAGGGACGGAGACTCACGGGTGCTTGCAAAGTGTGGGGCACTGAATTGTAACTGCATACTTGCAAGTGGCTATCTCTGTAACTGAATTAATCATAGCTCTGCCCTCTGAGCACACAAATCTCACCTGCAAATGCATACAACGTAAGGGTGGGAAGAAGAGATGCGAAAGGAAATTAAAAACTACATTATATATATAAATTAATAACTTAATACCTCCGTCGCCCGTTGTTGGTCTGTAAGATCACATGTAGTCCCATTTGTATATTGGTGAGCATGATACCTATATGAACCGTGCAATTTGATGAACTGTACTCAATCTAATGCATTTTGATAAAGACAAAATCATACCTTTGGTATGCATCTTTTGACCGTGGATCTTTAAGTCTAGATATGTCAGAAAGATTCTGGTTGACAGCAGCAGTGGCCTCTGCATCATATATACCCAAAATAAATTCCTGAACCACCTGTAATAAGAGACGAAAATAGCCAATTACATGGTTAATATTATCGGGTTTCAATTGGTCTGAAAGTGTTCCAACAAGAAATGAGAATATCTAAAAAGACGACGATAATAATGCTAATGCAACTGGTTTTAATTCCTGAAAAATTGGAAAAGAAAACCAATGTAAGAAAATGACCGATGTCTGCACTACCTGCACCACAGCAACTACTACATATACCACTATAAGTCTATAACCACTACAAGGATGGAGGAACAAACCTTGAACAGGCAGGATTACCCAACCAGGACCAACCCTAATACTTAAGTAGTTAATCACTTACGGGAATGCATCAAATACAGTGTGCTAACACTACATTAAAGCCCAAGACCATCTAGATAAATGTGGTACTTATTAACACACTTTGAGGCATATTAGTTCTCTTCCTCTCATTATATACAGTTATACTGCGGATAACATATTTCAAAAGAGGCATTAGAAATAAGAACTAACAATAGAAGTATATTATATTTTAAAGTGAGCATTTGAGAGGGGCATGGGAGAATACCTTCTCATCTTCCAAATGAATTTGCCGTAATCTCTTCTGATAGCAAAACTCATATGACCACCAACCCTCTTGCTGCATAAAGGAGTTGGTTATGTTAGCATAATGTACAGTAAATACATAATCACCTGGTTACTAATGTAGTTTTATAGGTTACACAACTATGAGCAACAGTAAAGGGAATTTGCTCATAGGCGCCCTCACCAGATTTGATCTAATTATAAAAACCAAAATAATAGACGTGTTGCTTTTTAAATTAATTGTAAGAGGAAAAATATTTATGTGCTACAAAACCATGGGACGAATTGAAGACAGTTTTAATGTCACAAATCTTACTCTGATAAAGCATTGTTCCTTGAGTACTTCAAGCAGCTCATCTGGTGTCTTCATTTTAACTCGTTTCTCAGTTTCCACAATCACGCTGCTTATATTATGCTGAAGGACTTGCTTCCCACTCTTGGCTTCCTCCACCTTAGGCAAGTAACATATAAAATTTTGTCCATTGTCATTTGGCATAACCACGGACTCTTGACCATCCTCCTGCAATATTTGTACCCAATTGTTAGATCAACATGGTTTGTGGAGGATCAATGTTTATATGTACTTCTTTATTCTAAAGAAAAAAACTTTTTTTTTTTTTTTTAATCCTTTTTGGGGTCGGGGAAGTTTCAAAGCATCAAAATATAGCAACTACATACATATAGGAACAAACAATAAATACAAGTAAAACTAAATAAATAAAAATACAATCTTAGCTTACAGGATGAAAAGGTGAGTCTTCAGGATGGAATTCAATCTTGTATTTTGGTTCACGAGAGCTGCGACTAAATGTGCCACCTGCTCATCAATAGATGGAAAAAAAAAAAAGAAATTTATTTTGCAGTAAAAGATATCAAATTTAACAAACAAATCAGATAAATAAAATAGTTTCTAATTATACCTAAAAACAAAGCTAGAACAAGATGATTATCCTCATGTAAAGATCGTGATTGCATTACAAAAGGTCCTAAAATCACAGACACAGATTCCTACTCACGCTACAATCAACAGTCAGTCTCAACGCTGACATTCTGAATCACTTCAGCATATGTAAGAACAATCCTTTTGGCAACTCAAACTTTTTTCCTTGATACTTTGTTTGCCAATAAAATGCCTTCCACAAACTACCCGTTTTCAACCCGATTCCAGTCTCTACTAATTGATGACAACAAAGTTTGGCCCTTCAGACTAAAGGCTAAACAAGCTTACGACCCCTACAACTGCTTTCAAACTAAACTAAGCTAGAAGCTGTAACTTAAATGACAAAGGCTTTTTACGTACAAATTTAAATAATTAAGCTTAACTTAAAGCAATTCAATGTTGTTTAATTTGAAGTATTGCCAAGCCAGTAGAAATCTCTATGCAGTCCTATAGCAATACAAATTGATCATCCTGTTAATAATCACAGCTGAGCTGAAAATTCGTCAAATTTACGTTATCCCAAAAACCTATATATGAACCATTAAGCCTCTGAATCAAGGCTCAAGTGCAAACAACTTTCAAATTCCACCAATGTTTTCAAGCTCAGCATCTGATTAACAACGATTGATGTAACACTAAAAAACCAAATACACACACGCTTATATACGTACATGTAGTTGATAAACTTACTAAAAAATTATGGGCTTCCGCCCCCTTGATACCCAAAAAAAAACACTATTTAAATTGGGTAAGCAAGACGTGATTTTGTATCAAAGAAGGACGGGTGTCACTAAAACGAAGATGGGTTTCAGATAATTTCAGCAATGAAAAAAAATGAAATTATGCAAATATGAGAGGGAAATAGATGGATTTGAGAAGTGGGTAATTACCTAGGTGAGCTGGGAAGATCTGATCGGCCAAGACAAGGTGGCACAGAACGTACAGTTGAGTAATAAACACTACCAACTTCATATTTTTGTTCCTTTTGAGAAAAAAAGAGGGTCTCAAAACCCAAAGAGAAGTTAGAGAAGGGGAGGTATTAAACCTTGGCTATTGCTACGTCAATGAAGAAGACGAAGAACACAAAGAAGAAGAAGAAGAATAAGTGATGCAGCCAAACTGTTGTGGTTGTTTTAACACCTCCACGGAGACTAGCCAATAAATGGACGCCGCGTAACGTGCTCACTTGTAATTTTGACACGGTGGACGGTACGGTTCTTGTCACATGACTGAGTTGACGTGGCAGTTGTAGGGCTGCAAAGCCCAACCCCTTCTTTTAGAAGGTTGGATTGGGTTGGGCTTTAGCATTTATCCAAATTCAAGTTGGTTGGTTAGGCTCGGTGATTGTCAACAACTTTTACACGATATGGATTGATCATAATAAAATGATTTTCAATAACTTTTACATGATAATTTGTAGTAATAAACTTATTTTTGTAGTTCGTAATAACTAAATATTAACGACCATAAGAATTATAGGTACAAAAGCCTTCAAAAATACACTATGATGTAAAGAAAAACTTGTGTTGATATCAATCGTTTAAATACGCAAGATATTAGAGGAAACTAAAAAAATATCATAGTCAATATAAAGGTTTTCAAACAAAAGAAGCAATGTATTGCAACTATTAATACGGGTTAATGTCTACCCGAAGCTCTATTGAACTTGAGGACAACAAGATTGTCTAGGAGATCCTCAGTTCTATCTACATTCAAATAAGTAGACACAAACACAAACGCTAGATTTCATAATAAACAAACGCTTTTTTGTATTCAAATCACCTACATGTAGTAAGCATATTTTCTTATCATCAATTGTTAAATTGTGAGGGAAAAAAATATGAACACTAACGTATTTATGTCTCAAATAATGTGATAAATTATGGTATTATAAATTTTCAATTAACACAAATTTCAGCAAGTTTGAAATAATCTGTTGACTAGATTTACAGCAAAAATTAAACGGAACACAACAAGGCAACCCACCACATCCTCAAATATTGTAACAAACAAACATGACTGGCGGTGGTGGGCGGTGGCTTGGAATACATGCCACGCATTGTAAAAGTCCACGAGTACGCCTTTTTTCAGTTTTCCGAACAGTGATTGGCAGTTGAATGGTTCTTTCTCGCCATACCTTTTTTTCACATGCTCAGATAGCCACGTGGCAAACAGTCATTGGTAGCTAGATGACAATGGTCCCACACAACCACTTGATTGAATATATGCATTTTCTATGGGTTTATCCCCTCTGTTTTTCAGTTTGTTTACGTTATCTTTTTATATGCCCTCTGTTTCTCCAGTTGTATACATTTTCTATTGGAAATGACTATTGCCAGATTTTTCTTTTATGCTTACTTTTTTTTTTTAATCTTCTAGATTAATGTGTTTTATCTTCCTAAATAGTAAATACTGCTCAATATTTTTTATTTTTCTCTTAATTATTAGAAAATCCAAATGCAAAAAAAAGGAGGTAGAAGAAAACTAACAGACAAACAGAAGCCAACTGCAAACCCAAGCAGCTCAAAAACAGATGGGTCTTGAAGTAGCAAACGGATCCATGTCTAAACGAAAATCCCCAAGAAACTTGGAATTCAAGAAAACGGGGGACCCACCATATTAAACATGAATTCTTTTTAGTTTTGATAATATATTAATGAACACAAAAAAAGAAATTAAAAATTATAAGAATCTTCTCTGCTTTTGTGGCGTTTACGTTAAGCGGTGAAAATCTTCTCTTCACATCACCAAGGAGCCAACGGACATTGGGCGGTTTTTTTCCTTCCATTCTTGACATCCCATTCAGCCACAGATTATCTCTCATTTTCTCGTCTGAGCTTCTCCTGTGAAACCCGGAGCCTCTTCTCGAGAATTCATTTCCCAGATAAGTTTCTCTCCTTATCTCTCTATCTCTCACCAAAATCTTGTTTTTCTGCTGAAAAAAGAACGACAATTTTGGTTTTGCAAAGCGTCAGTTGCTTCTCTCTGAATTGGGATTTGTTTATTATTGGATGGGCAGTAACAAATCCTGATTTAGAGGGAAGGGAATTCGTGTTCTGAGTTTGTGGTGTCTTGAAATTATGCTAAAAGAAAATCCAGTTGAGCTTCAAGGGAGTAGCTCCAGATTTTGAACTTCTTTCATAGCAGTTCAGCCCACAATAGGAGGTCTTGGGTGGAATTCGTTTCTGGGAAAAGAGCTTTACTTCTGGTATGCTTGTCTTTTTCTGATTTGTTGTATTAATACACGATTGAATTGTGAGGATCTGTTTTCAAAGTATACTTATTGGAAACTAGAAGTTTAGAGTTCTTTGGAATTATTCTGGTCACCTTTTGAAGGTTTTGTATTGAATTGTCTTTTGGGCTTGGATTGCTTTTTCTCGTGTAAAGGACTTGGTTGCAATAAGTTGTTGGTTTTCTTGTTTACTTAATTGGATCAGCTACTTGGTTTTTGAGCATTCAGGCCTGTAGTTAGATTAGGTATTAGTTTTCTTTCTGGCTCAAACATTTTTTATGAATTGTTGAGTGCATGATGGGAAAGCAAGGTGGAAAAAAGAAGAAGAGTGCAGGAGAAAAATCAGGTGATGCTTCAAATCAAAGCAAAACTGGGGATAATAGCCCAAAAGCCTATGATAAGGACACAGCAGTTTTCATTTCAATGTCTCAAGAACTGAAGGACGAGGGGAACAAGTTGTTTCAGAAGAGGGACCATGAAGGAGCTATGTTGAAATATGAGAAAGCCCTCAAGTTGCTTCCACGAAATCATATCGATGTATCCTATCTTAGGAGTAACATGGCGGCCTGCTATATGCAGATGGGGCTCAGTGAGTATCCCAAGGCTATCAATGAGTGTAATTTGGCTCTTGAAGTCACACCTAAGTACAGTAAGGCGCTGTTGAAGCGGGCCAAGTGTTATGAGGCTTTGAATAGGTTGGATTTGGCTCTGAGAGATGTTGGTACTGTTTTGAGCATGGAGCCAAACAATATCATGGCAACAGAGGTTGCAGAAAGAGTGAAAAGTGTACTTGAGAAGAAGGGATTGAGGGTGAATGACACAGTAATTGAGCTGCCTCCAGATTATGTTGAACCAACTCATGCTTTACTACCAGGGAAAGTAATGAAGTTGAAGAATCGGAAAAAGAAGAAGGGCGACAAGGATGAAGAGAAGAAGGCTGACGACAATATTGAGGAGAAGACTGAGGACAAGATTGAGGAAAAGAAGGCTGTGGAAATAGCTGAAGAAAAGAAGGCTGTGGAAATAGCTGAGGAAAAGAAGGCAGAGGTCAAGGTAGTTGTGGAGGAGAAAATCTGTAGTCCAAAGGAAGAAGTGCCTAAAAGAAGTGTGAAATTGGTATTTGGAGAGGATATAAGATGGGCTCAGTTGCCAGTTAATTGCACCCTCCTGCAACTGAGAGAGGTAGTCCGTGATCGGTTTCCTAGCTCAAGGGCAGTTCTCATCAAATATAGAGACCAAGAAGGTGATTTGGTTACAATCACTAGTAATGAAGAGCTGAGGTGGGCTGAAGGATCAGCCGAATCAGAAGGCTCTGTCAGGCTTTACGTTGTTGAAGTTAACCCTGAGCAGGATCCATTCTTTGAGAAACTGGAAATTGAAGCACACAAGCTTGATGTACAGCAAAATAATGTAGCCGAGAATGGTAGCATGGTAAAACAGAAGGATATGAAGGGGTCCCATTGCGTTGAGGATTGGATAATCCATTTTGCTCAGCTGTTCAAGAACTATGCTGGGATTGAATCTGATGCATACTTGGATCTTCATGAACTTGGAGTGAAGCTTTATTCTGAGGCTATGGAGGAGACAGTTACAAGTGAAGAAGCCCAAGACCTTTTTGACATAGCAGGAGAGAAGTTTCAAGAAATGGGAGCTTTAGCATTGTTCAACTGGGGAAATGTTCACATGGCCAGGGCAAGGAAGAAGGTGTATTTCACAGAAGATTCTTCAAAAGAATCAATCATTTCAAATATCCAAAGTGCATATGATTGGGCACAAAAAGAATACATAGAAGCAGGAAGGAGATATGAAGAAGCGCTGCAGATAAAACCAGACTTCTACGAAGGCTATCTGGCCCTTGGGCAGCAGCAGTTTGAACAGGCAAAACTTTCTTGGTATTATGCAATTAGTAGCAATGCTGATTTGGAGACGTGGCCTTCGACAGAGGTTCTACGACTTTATAACTATGCCGAAGACAATATGGAAAAAGGCATGCAGCTGTGGGAGGAATTGGAAGAGCAGCGTCTCAGTGAACTCTCCAGTCCAAGAAGTGTTAAATCTCAGTTGCAGAAAATGGGTTTGGATGGAATTTTCAGAGACATATCAGAACATGAAGCTGCAGACCAGGCTACAAGCATGAGGTGTCAGATAAATCTCCTATGGGGCACCATGCTCTATGAGCGATCTATTGTGGAATTCAAATTAGGGCTACCTGTATGGCACGAATGTTTGGAAGTTGCAGTTGAAAAATTTGGACTTGCTGGGGCTTCTCCAACTGATATAGCTGTGATGGTTAAAAACCACTCTTCAAATGATAATGCATTGGAAGGTGACACAATTCAAAGTTTTGCACTCTGAAACTAATGATCTACTTCTGCCATTTCTTTAACTAGCTCAGACGTTTAATTGCTCCTTTTCTGTACAGGTATAGGATTCAAAATTGATGAGATAGTACAAGCATGGAATGAGATAAATGAAGCGAAAAAGTGGCAGAGTGGAATTCCATCATTCCGGTTGGAGCCATTACTTCGAAGACGAGCTTCCCGAATTTATTATGCCTTGGATCATGCTTGAAAATTAGCATTGGATAGACACACTTTTACTGCCCTGACGCCATGGATTGGAGCATAATCCTGCACATTGAGGTAGGCATGAGTTGAGTTTGTCCATTTCTCTTTCCATTTGCTTTTTGTGTCATGGTTAAAATTTCATGTACAAAGTCATTTTAGAATTAATCATCAAAAGGCTTGTTTCTTTTGCAGGTTTTCTTGCTACTGCCCTGTAAAGTACTTTTCAGGCTTTTAGCTATGGCCACTTAGTTTTACAGACAGTGGATAGTTGTGATTCAAAATTTTATTGTGAGTAGTAGCTGTTCAGAAAGCAAAAATTTTTCATTCTCTTTTGACGTAAGGGGATTGGAGGTGAAGTTGCAGGTCTTCATTTTAGTTAGTTTCTGCCTTCATCAACATCGCTTATAGTTTCTGTCAGAATAGATTGTACTTGTAATTGAAGCGTCTACGATCCAATTCCGAAGGCATGTTCTTGATTTTATTTATTTATTTTGTTTTATTTTGATGTAGTTTGATGTGAGTTTGGGGTGTAATTTAAACGTCTTTTAGTTCGTTGATGTAGTAGTGTGTTTTAGGGGAAAAACTTGTATTGGATTAATGAGAGACTCTTGTTATAAACCTCACTTCCTTATTTCTTTCTGTTATAAAAATTTCTCCTGGTTGCGACGCTTATTTGTATTAGAATGTGAAATGAAGAGATGAAAGTCAATAATGCCCTTAAATATTTGGTCATCTGGTAGGGTACAAACGACATTGTCTATTTTACCTGATTTAGAGCATCTCCAAGAGATGTCAAATACCAAACATCAAATTTAAATTTAATGGTTGATGCGGCAATTTGACATTTACACAATTTTACGCTTCCACCCGATATGTCAAATAAATAATTATCAGAATCAAATTATTTAAGATAAAGAAAAAAAATAATAAAAAAGAAAAAATAAATGAAAGTAATAACCAGTTGTCTTTAAAAACTAATAAATTATTCATTTGATATCTTACTTTTGAGATATTAAAAATAATATCTCAACCTCCATCTTTTATTCCACATTAGCTTTAACACATTAATTGGAGTGATATGAGATATTATTTCTAATTGTTAAATGTCTACGTGACATTTTGACACATCAGGAGATGCTACAAACGACATCGTCATCAAGCAGACGTCTTTCCATTTCCCAAAATCCCAACGTAGCTTAGCTTCGTAACAGTGAGACGACTCGCACAATCTCTCACTATGAATTCTTCTTCAACCTCGATCAAATCTCAAACACTAACCCTAATTCACCGCTCTTAGATTAAAGCAAAGTGGTAGAGCTTTTCACAGCTTTCACATTGACGAAAATGGCGTCTCGGTTGCAGAAGATCGAAGGAGACGAGTCCGTACTGTTGCGCGTAACTCATTCGAACCTCAAAACCTTCTCTGCCGACATCCGCTTCTCCCTACAGAGCTCCGTGGAGTACGTCAAGGACAAGCTATGGCGTAAATGAGGCACTTCTGTAGATTCCATGTCGATCCACCTGTATGACGACGCCAACACCCAAGTCTCCGTTTTGAACGACAACTCCAAGCCCCTCGGCTTCTATTCCCCGCATGACGGGTCAGTACACGCACAAACACAAACACTCTCTCTCTCTTGTTATTTGTGATTTGGTTAAATTTGTGATTGTTGTTGGTTGTGTGTGTTTGAAATTGAAAGCTACCGGCTACATGTTATAGATCTTGACCCTTCATCGGTGACCTCCGGTGGGTGGCTTGAGGACACATCGTTGGTGGAGAAGTACACTATTTCCCAAGAAGCTTATGAGAAACGAGATGGTAAGTTACCCAATATATTGTTATCTGTATAATTCTTGTAAAGTGTATTTGGTTCAATCCAGATGTTTACAGTTTTGTTTGAGAGTTGGTTTAATTTCTGTTTGGATTATAATGGGCATAGTTATTATTTGTTCTTTATGTATTATTTTGTAATCGCATGTTTGTGGTTTTGTTTCAGGGACTTTAAGAAAATTTAAGGACAAATTGGCATCTCAGAACCCATCAGCTTTTGAGAATAAAGTAAGCATCACCTATGTTATTTATTCCTTTAAGATGCATATTGAGTGTCAAATCAAACTGAGATGTTCATAAGTTTGTTTAATGAAGTTTTGTTCGCAGATACCAGAGAACACTATGGAAGATCTCTGTGTAAATATCAAGGTGCTTCCTGTTTCCTTTTTCCTTTCTTTTTTGTTTAAGTATTAGTAGTCATTGGGTCATAAGCATGAACGGCAAGGCTCAATTTGCCTTTTTAAATAGTTTAACAGTGTTCTACTGACTAAGTTAGCTTTGTGGCACATCCACAGACTACAAAAATGAATAATTTTTTTGTTTTTTGGTCGAGAAATGACATAATTATTTGTCTATATTTTTAAGATCTGAACGATTTAAAGTCTGTAGCATTTAAATTTCCATGAGGTAATGTTGTGTCATTAAGTGGTGATTGTTCTTTACCTTGTTGGTTTCAAGCATTCAGCTGGATTATTTTCCAGTTGCAGTTGGCATTTTCTTCAGCATTCTAGATGGCACTTGAACTGTAATTTTATAGGAATATGTGTTGATATCATTTTTCTTTATTTGCTTGTATTTTCTGTAGGAGTTGAAAGCATTCTCGGTTCTCCAAAATCTTCCTCATATTTTATTATGTGTTAACTAGCATTTTCTTTTCTTGTTTATTGTGAAACAATATTCATGATTGTCTCAGTTCTCCTACTTTATATGCTGAAGGTTGGAGATAGATGTGAAGTTCAACCAGGGGATAAAAGAGGTTTGTTAAATTTGTTGGTCAGGCAGAATCTCTGGCTCCTGGTTTCTGGATTGGAGTTCAATATGATGAACCATTGGGAAAGCATGATGGCTTGTAAGTGAGCTCCTGACTCATGCTATGTTTTGTTTTTGGTATCTCATGTGCCAATCATAAAAATGGTATGCTCTTGGTTCTGTTGTTCCTAACAATTTCTCATTTCCTTAGAATAATCATAGCAAGTTTAATATCATTTATTGTTGTGAGTGCATCTAGTGATAGACGTTGAGGACAGAAAGTTCATGTGAAGAAATTGTTTCGTTCAAATAAAAGAAACCTGCATAGAGTGATGTGAAAGACATACTCAAAATACATTTGAAATGGCAAGACTTAGAATGTTTACGTGAATTTTTTTTTTTTTTTTTGTGTGTGGTCAATATATTAAATATCTAAGAAATAAAAGCAGATTTTAATTACAAGTCTTGGATTCAACATAGTAGAGTAGTTCAACCAACATAAAAAAAAAAAGGGAGCCTAGTATCTATAAGCTAGACTATGAGCTCATATGTTACATCTGCTATCTTTTGATTGAGTACATCACACTTTTTCCATTCCCATGAGTAAATTTTGTTCAAGGAGAAAATTCCCATAGGAAATAATATATATAACTCTCATTTTACCTGGAGAAAGTAAATTCTTGGTTGATGCTTGGTTTTGTGTGTTAAATTGGTGGATGCTTCTCATCTGGTTTTGGCTGATAACATGTAATATTGTCTGGTAGTAAAGATAACACTTTTTTTGCTTTCTACTTTATTATTTTTGTTCTTCCTTTTAACTAGTAGTGTACATGTTTTGTTACAGCATGCTTTTCTTCATTCTTTCTTTCTTTTATCAGGTTTGGTAAATCATGTTTGTGTCATTCAGTGCAACTTTATATTACAGTGCACTACGAGCAAAAAAGAAACACTAATTGTTATGTGTTACGAAGATAATGGAATCTAAACTCATATTATACAATTTTAAATGCTTTGGAGAATTTAGGGCTCACCCTATATGTGTATGTATCCAATCAGTAGCCATTCTTGTCACTGAACTAGTTTCTAAGATTGGTGAATATTGAATAGTCTTCCCTCTGAAATTCTGCACATGCATACAACCTTATATTTCTTGAAATTGGTGTCTATTACAGTGTTGGTGATCTTTGGTATGTTTCTAAATCCGATAGAACCAAAATTCTTTCATGTTGTGATTTTGCTATACCATGAGTGGACATTTTTGAATTGCCTATTTTAAATTTGCATTCCTGTTTTCTGCATATTATTTGGTTGAGATTCCTCTTCTTCATATCATAGGGTGAAAGGAACAAGATATTTCAATTGCCTCCCACTTCATGGTGGAATCGTTCGGCCAGACAAATTAAAGGTTCGTATGCATTTGTATTCTAGAACGCTTCAAAATGATTTTTTTATCCTGATTTTCCTATCAAGATGTGGAGTATATTATTATTTGGTTCGATTGGCTGTTTCACAAGGAACAGGAATGTGTCTGTTTTAAAGTTTAATATGACCTGTTAGCTCATAGGTTGTCACCCATCTGTGGTATTTCAACCGCTTCATGAACAGAACAATAGTTTGGGGCCCACCTTTTAGCCCTGGGACTTTTACTGTTATACATTAGAAGAAGAACCCAAGGTTAAGGCGGGGAGTTAGCTTAGGAACTATTCCTCAATGATGATTTGGTTAACTGCAAATCGTGGAGTTAGCAATTACTGTTAGATGCAATTGGATTCCTCTGTATCTTGACAAATTATTATATACCATTCTGGTGCACATACCTTCTCCATCTGAAGTGTCTTATGTGAAATGAAATTGCTTTTAATGACCTAATTGAAAGGGTTTCTTTATATTCATTCACAGCGGATGGAGTGATAACATTGTAAAATTCTAACTTCAAACCTTTTTGCTAACAGTCTATTGAGTTCCCTTTGTGTATTTCCAGCAGGACTTGTTCATGGAGTTGACTAATGTGACTAATGCAATTTCAGGTTGGTGACTACCCTGAACGAGATCCATTCGAGGAGGATGAAATCTAAGCAGGTCTTAGAGAGAGTACTTATGTATTTCATGTTTCTACATAACCTTTTCGGGGCAATCGCCTTGAAGTTTCCTTATATTGTTCAAGTTGTAATATTATTGGGAGGGAGTTAAAGAGGCTTCTAGAATGAGGAGTTTAGAGTGTGAAGCTTATTTGAGGGGCTCAATCCCACCATCAAACCATTGTTTAAGTCCATTGATTTTCTCACATTTGTTGATGATGAGATTGAATCCCTCTGAGCTCCTCACTCTAAGCTCCTGCTTTATGAGTAAAAGAAACAATGATGTTGGGTTGACTTAACAAATTAAGGCGTATTGGGCCGCTATTTTTTTTAATTTCTGACGCCCCTATTGGGCCACCATTTTTAAATTTGTTCCTTATGTTAGGCTGCATTCTTTAATTCTGTGCTTTTGAAAATCAGAAATGCTATAATGAGGAGCTTAGAGTGAGGGGGTTGTTTAAGGGGTTTAGTCTCTAAATCAACAAATGTCAAAAAATCATTGGATTTATAAATGGGCAGAACATTATGCTTTTAGTTCTGTAGTTCGGCTGTTGTTTTAGCTATCAATCACAAAATTTCATTGTACTACTGAAAAACAGTAATTAAAGTTTCGAGAATCCAATCTAGAACTTTGAGTGAAGAGGTTAATACTCTTAATCAATTGGCTGCAAGTCCCTTGCAAAATTTAATTATATTATAGACCCTGCATTACTTAGATTTAATGGGTCTAATCAGTGAACTAAATGGGCTCATGTTCTAGAGTTTTTTTTACAAAAAATTCCTAGTCAAGCATAAGAAAACAAAAGAAAATTGTTTTTTTTAGTACAACCATTGGCGAATGAGTGTTTACATAAATATTCATTGAGTAGTTCAGATTTCAAACCTCTGCTCACATAGACGGTTGGGTTTCGATCCTCTGTTGTCTTAAGGTACAAAATTCATCATGTTTTCACTAACTAGATGATTCTAGCAGCCCAATGTCCATATGTAAACTTGGCCTCCACTTGTGGCTCCTGCTAGCATCCCAACATTGAAAGGGTGAACATCAAATCTACATGGAATTGCAGACATGTGTGGGCTCTGTAAAGTGAAAACTGTTCTTCTTTCAACTGGGGAGATAACATCCACGCCTCTTTTCATATTGCCAATGAAGACATATTCATCGTCCCAGCCCCATATTGCCCTGTTTCCAGTGTTAATAGCAGCTGTCAGAAACCGACCCCTTTTTTCATGCTAGCAAAATTTAGTATTTGGTATTTTACTACCAACAAAAAAGGAATTTGTTAGTGTACATAATTCAATCCACAATCACTACAACTTTCTTTTCAGAAGGTGAATCTACTCTTGGCATCACTACCATTGTATGGAATAAGGCTAAACACTAGCAAAAGTCAGAAAAATTGAATTGAAAGACTTTCAGATATTCTTTTTAAAAATCATACCTGAACGAAGAAATCCATCTACCAGTACGATTATCATGGTATATCATTGATATGTCCTCAAAATTAACTCCACTTGATATGCCAACTGTGTTGTCAATACTGCATGAAGAGGTTAGACAATTAGTCCCACCACAAGTGAGATCAACTTAACTCATTTCATTAATCACCGTATGCACATTACGTGAGATACATTAGACCCTTGAGAAACATTACTAGTACAGCATAGTAAAAAGAACCATATACACCAACCCTAACGATTTATCCCATGAAAAATATTCCGCAAGAAAATCAATGTTTGCACTCTCAAATAACTGTTTAGCTTATATTAACAAACATTATTTGTTAAGCAAATGAATGAAACCAAAGCTAGCATACATGTTCCGGACAGGAACTAAAATATTCCACTGAAGTTTAAAACAACACAATTTAGTCACCTTGTCGTCACTAGAGACCTTCCAGACGGCGAGAAGTAAGCAGAATGCACAGCCCTTTTGTGGCCAACTGTTCTTAAAGTTTTGAGTTTATTTGCATTAATACTTCTCAAATCCCAGATGCAGGCTGTTCCATCTGTGGAACTAGTAGTCATGACGTTAGAGTTTTCTGAGTTAAAGTTTATGGAATTAATTCTGTCTTCATGCAAAGACCACTGGTTTGAGAAGTTTCCTGTTCTCTCATCCCAGACACTTAAACCTCCATGACCCTCAGCAAAATATAAGCATTTTGGATCCTTTGATTGTTGGCAGATGGAGTATATAGTCTCTTCACTGGAATATACTAGATCAAACACCTCTTTCTCAGCATCCATCAACCGGATAAATCCATCATAACAACTGGTAAAGATCTGCATTTTAACTCAACAATCATATGTTAGCTTTAACATCAAAACTTGAGACATATCTCAATAACAAGATTTAAATGAGCATATGTTAGCCATTACATGCAGTAGATCATCATAACAAAATCTTCCCATGTAGAAAGCATACATCCCCAAAGGAAACTAAAAAAAAGGGCCCATTATCATTGAGATAAAGTGCTATTCACAAAGGAGTTGCTACCGCATCATTTCCAAACTCCATTTCTTATGTTACTACTCAGAAGTTCAGCATGGTAAACAATATTAATGTGTGAACAGACATAACTGAGAAAATAACAGAACTTTAACGTACATTTTTAGCATATATAAATGGGTCGCTTTATAACCTTAACAATTGGAGTTGGAAACATATAGATTCGTCTCTCTTAACATGCAAACCAAGCTATCAAGAGAATTTTGGGTAATCAACTACAAACCAAAGGACTAATCAAATTAGAAATATCCATCTTTTACAACCATACACGAAACATTCAGATAAAACTTACCTTTGACGTGCAATGTTGTTGAATCAAAATCCCTGAAATGGGACCTGTATGTGGACGATACAAGTAGACCCCACTTTCTTCCTCTTCCTTAGAATCAATATGCCAAAATCCAACATTCCCAAACTTATTCCCAACCACAACCATACTTGAACTAGTACAAGGAAAAAAACTCACGTTCGTAATTCTCCCTGGCACAACCCGCGCTATATTCTCCGAATTCAGAGTCAAAGACTCCAACTTTAAACCACTATCAACTTCACTCTCTTCCTTCTTAACCAAACCGCAAGTTATCCCATCTATGCCCTCAGTCAAAGGCTCCAACTTCAAACCATCCTCAATTTCATTCTCTTCCTTCTTAATCAAACCATAAGTAAGCCCGTCTATTCCCTCACGGGCACCGCTCGAATTCTCAACTTTGGAAACCTCATATCTCCCAATTTCACCTTTTACTGAAGCACTCAGTTGGGGTTTGTTCGCAATACCCAAAAGGGCTTCAATTAGAGCTCGATCCGACGCTCCACTATACGCATCTCTCATACTAAGAGGACCCAAGTCGCGAGGCGATGCTTTCGATGGGCTCGGAGATTTTGAGGTCCTGACCATGGATTCGATAGCATCATCGCTAAGGCCCTTGCCATCGGGGGTAAACCTCTTGTACGTAAAGAACGCCTTATAACAATTGGGGTCTGGGTTTTGGGTTGCTTCTTCGGACATACTTTGTACGATTTGGTCTCAGCCCTACCATTAAAACCAGAAATTAGCAATGGGTTTTACGGAAAATCGTGATTTTCATGTACATACAGAAAAAAGATTGAGAAAGCGAACCTTGGGCGTTTGGTTGAGGCAGAGACTTGGGCAGCGATGGAATGGAGCTTGAGGGAAGCCATCATTTGGTCATTTCGGCGAATGTTCTCGAGCCTCTTCCGCTCATAGTCTGTGAGTTCCGGAGACGCCATTAGAGAGAGTAATGCAAAGATTAAATGCAGAGAGAGTGACTGATGGGACTCAGAGAGGAAAGTGAGGGAGACAGACAGAAAGAGGGCTTGGAAGTTGGAGGGACTGATGTAGGCGGTTGTGGGGCTACGATTTGGGGAAACCTACATGTCGTGACTATTGGCGGGAAAAAACTGGCGGGAATGAACATGTTCATTCTCATGCCATGGACCAATCGCCTTCTAACACATGTCTCTCTTTCTTTTTTACTTTAAGCTCTAAAAGCTTCTTTAAAAAACAAAAAAGAGAGAAAAGCCCCCAAAGGCTTAAAAACGTTGATTGGTGTGTGGAATGTGATGAATGGTTTGCCTTTGCAATTATCAATTTGACAAGAAGGGGATTTGGGGAGGCTGATTTGATTTGATTATTGCTGGACAATAACTCTCCCCAGTTTATTTTATTATTTGTCAGTTTATGTTTAGATTTTTAAATACTTTAAATAATTCTGTAAGTTTTTATTATTATTTTGTTGTCCACATCAGCAAAAAAGTCCAGTCATTCAAAGCCACGTAGGCACTTAACGCCTAAGCTGACAGCCTGATCGTCGGAGAGGGTAAAATGTAGATTTTCCGAGAGTTTGAGTATGGAGCTGTAAATATCTTATAAAATAAGTATGAACTTAAAATGACCCTTAGAGTTTGGGGAGATTTATGTAGTTTGTCATATCATAAAAGTAAACGCTTTTTTGCTCTCCATTTCCATTCAAATAAGACTATTGAGTGAATCACTAGTTCTCCTTGCTTTATTGATACATACCGACCTGTTGAAATTCCAAGACAACAAATTTCCTCATTTTGAAAAGAACTGGGAGGAAATTTGCCTTAATGAAATGAAGGTTTTTTTCCGGAAGAAATAAGACAATGGAGTCCTGCCATACAGTCTATACTATGGATTACATAAATATATATACATATATATATACACATACGTATGTATGCATATATGTCTACGTGTGTGTGGACACAATCTGTCTATGATACACTGATACAAATCCATTCATTCCGACAACAACAAAAAAACAAATCCATTCATCTGGTTATTCCAGCATTTACTTCTCTACCCTCATAAAATAAAAAAGAAAATGCAAAAGAATAAAATAAAATATACATGTAATATATAAGTTGTAGCTTATTCTCCCTGAGCACTCCATGTCTATCTCTTCCTTGGCAGTGGCACCCTATACATATGATACATACAGCCTTGGTCCATGTCCATTTTCTATACAGTGTAGTGTTGTTGGATGGTGTCAATGTCCAGTCCCTTCAGCTGAACCACTGACTCAACGTGCCCCTTTAATGTATGGAGTTCCCTCAGCCTGCATATATAATCAATGCAAGTTTAAATATATGTACAACTCAGTAATTGGATACATCAAATAATTTTATTATCGTATATGTGGATTTGTACGGAACATTCGAAGGGGACCTTGAACGAACAGTGCTAACGACACAAGGAAGGAAGCATCATGTTGATTACTCAAGTCACTTTCTGATATCATGAAATTTTTGTAATCACAATGAAAATGGATTCATTTAAAAGTTTTGGATGTTGGTGGCCTTTAGAAGTTTCGGATACCCTTTTTCAAATTCTTACCTTGCGACTTCTGCACGCCTCTTGGCCTGCTCAGCTAGCTCAGACTGCTCCCCGTGGTTTCCAGGAAACAACGCTCCTGGAGGCTGGAGTCCGTGAAGTGAACGTTGAGCTGAGGCCCATTGTGCCTCCCTCTCAGCCTTGCCATAATCATTTTTTGATGTGAACGCAGTCTTGATAGATAGTCAAAACATGCACAAACAAGATTAAGTCATGAAGGGAAGGAAAATAGTATACTGTATACTGGATAACACTTCTAGATAGAGCTAAAAAGAAATCAGAGGGTCAAGAAGTTGTATAGAAACCTTGTTCCGGACAATATTATCCCAGGCCCTGCCAGTCAATGCATAGCGGATTATGAACTTGAAGATATCAAGAGGGAAGTAGGTGATAATGCTATAGACCCAGATGACACCTGCCCATCGCCATCCAATGCCTTCAATTCTGGCAAAGCCCCAACTACAGTACACAGCAATGAGAGTGGCCACCTATGGAACAAATTACCAAATTTTTCTTAGGCAAGTTATGGTGATCACAGGCAGCAAAAGATATACTAAAACCAAGTACTTTTCAATACATGTAAGTGAAAAGAGAAAGGTACTAACCAACTGTGCCGCAAGGAAGGCACCGACAAGCATGAGACCAGGGCGTTCAAGAAAGGACCAGCTCCTTGATCGAGTCACAAAGATGAGCGCTTGACTGATGATGCTCACTTGTAGGTAGATAGCTGAGTTAAGTTGTTTTGGGTTTTCCGCAATGTGGTGCACGCCAAAGGTTTTCTGTAAATAGTTGAAATTGTTAGCATTTGTCTTAGATTTTAATCATCAATTCAGTGCTGGCATTTTGATCTCTTAGTGGGCTTCACTTACTGCGAAAAAGTCGGTGCTATATGCAAGCCAGAAGAAGACCACAGTCATGATTGCCATGTAGGTACCAAGGACAACTCCAGTGGCAAAGATCTCCTTGAGCTTCCATGAGTCGGGCAGAGGGGATGGCCTCACTCTGTCCTTAGAGATGGTCATGATAGTCCCGTCATTCAATACAGCAATGACCAAGACCATGAAAGGTGAGAAATCAAACTTCCAGATGAGATTAACGAGCATGAATCCCAGCACAATTCGGATTGTGATGGAAACAGCATAGATTGTATAGTTCTTCATCCTCTGGAAGATGGCCCTGCTTGTCAAGACTGCACTCACAATCACACTCAGTCCTGGCTCTGTCAGAACAATGTCCGAGGCACTCCTAGCTGCATCAGTTGCATCAGCCACTGCAATGCCAATGTCTGCCCTCTTCAGCGCTGGGGCATCATTCACACCATCTCCAGTCATCCCACAGATGTGCTTCCTCTCTTGAAGCTTCTTTACAATCTCATACTTATGCTCTGTATGCCCAAACATATATGCATTAGTTGAAGTCTAAAACCAGTGAATTGGAATATATTTGTTTCCTTTTTAATTCTTGTAGCGACGATTTAATTACCAGGAAAGACTCCAGCGAATCCATCGGCCTTTTCAATGAGCTCGTCCACAGGAATGGAGGCAATGGACTCGTCCTTGCTCTCGCCAAGAAGGGTAGATGAAGGATACATGTTAGTGCCCATGCCAAGCCTGCGACCAGTCTCTTTCCCAATGGCAAGTTGGTCACCGGTGATCATCTTAACATTGACACCAAGTTCCAGAGCCCGGCGGATAGTCTCAGCACTGTCATGCCTTGGAGGGTCAAAGAGAGGCAATAGTCCCACAAACTCCCATGCATCGCCAGCGCTCTCCTTGGTCTTCTCTGAAACTGTCTGTAAATCGATAGAGCACATGATCCAACTTGTGTCAGGAAATTCATCTCTCTGGAGATACAAGAAACACCAGATTCATATTGTCATGCTTATAAGTTATTCACCTGCCGAGCAACTCCTAATGACCGAAGACCACGGTCAGCATAGTTATCAATGACAGCATGGGCCTTCTTCTTCATTTCGCCCTTGAGATCGCAAAGGTCAATAATCTGGCAGATGAGCGAAATAGTTAGATGTCAATGTTGAAAAGCTAAAAAAGTGAGCTAGGGGGTATATATACTTATGTCAGAAATTATATGCGCTCTATATTGGTACAAGAAGACTATCTTACTTGCTCAGGAGCACCCTTGCTGCACCGGTGCCAGTCGCCATTGCTATCAACGTAGGTGATTGCTGTGCGCTTGTCCACAGGATTGAAGGGCAGGAAATGCACCTCAGTGATTCCTGCTCTTGCCTACAAAAACACCATTAAAGCATAATAAAGCTAAGTTGCTTCGATGACCACATGTTGGAAGATGAGGAGTAGAAAAAAATTCAATGGTGATTGCAGACAAGGATTGAATTGTGTACCTCCTTGGGGTCGCCCAACATCCCAACAATTGAAGCATCAATGGCATCCTGATTTTCAACCCTGGAAGCCCTGGCAGAGAGCAAGATCACGGTGTCCTTATCCATGTCCTTCGGAAACACCTGCAATTGTAATCACACCCAGAATAAGTACTAATCACAAAAAGAGGACCATAAGCAAACAATCAACATATATTATCTTAAATCTCTGACCTCAATCAGACTCTTGTCAACTGAAAGCTTGTTGAGTGTAAGGGTACCGGTCTTATCACTGCAAAGGACATCCATCCCTGCCATCTCTTCAATGGCTGTCATCCTCTTGGTGATGGCACCTTGCTGTGACAGGCGGTGAGACCCAATAGCCATGGTCACGGACAAGACTGTTGGCATGGCAATGGGGATACCTCCTATCAGAAGCACCAACAGATTGTCAATACCATCTCTGTATGCCCTGTGCTGAATTGGGTACATCACCACAATCT
This sequence comes from Prunus mume, assembly GCF_029339155.1. Classification (NCBI taxonomy): domain Eukaryota; kingdom Viridiplantae; phylum Streptophyta; class Magnoliopsida; order Rosales; family Rosaceae; genus Prunus; species Prunus mume. Next base: position 1,741,675 of record NC_142705.1, on the reverse strand, counting down.
CAATCGCCATTCCCACAGCAATGGAGCATATACAGAAGTTACCAATGGATGTCAACACCTGTCAAGACAACACCAAAGTAGTAAATGTCTTGAACTGAAGGACCTGAATCAAACGATACTTTACATAAATTCGGTGACTGCCGACAAAGAATGCGAACCTTTTGGAAGTGTCCAACTTGGTTTGTGCTATCCACAAGGTGGGCAGCCTTGCCAAAGAAGGTATGGACACCAGTTGCGATAACAACAGCTTCGATCTCACCCTGTTTGCAAGTAGAGCCAGAGAATACCTCATCTCCTGGGTTCTTGGTAACGGGCAGGGACTCACCGGTGAGGGCAGCCTGGTCAATCTTGAGAGGATCTCCTTCCAGCAGACGAGCATCAGCTGGGACGATATCTCCCAACTTGATGCTGATCACATCTCCTGGTACCAGGATTTCTGCCTCTTGTTCTCCCCACTTTCCATCCCTCAAGACCTACATGCAGTTATAATTAAGCACTTCACTTATCTATATCGATATCTTTGGTAGCTATAGTATTAATAAATAATATGGAGCTGCTAGAATGAATACGGATGAGGAAATTAATATCAATTGCACCTTGGTCTTGGGGGCTAGACTAGCCATCAGAGCTGCTGCGGCATTACCAGCATTGTTTTCTTCGATGAAGCTGATGGTTGAGTTGATGATCAACAACACCATAATACCGACGAAGTCCGGCCAGTCCGTTGGCTTGCCCTGCATTGTTCAGAATATTCTTGTTAATAAGTACATGATCATGAGAGATGGGTGAGGGTGTGTTTAATTGAATTAATTTGTGCATTTGTGTTATGAATCTTATAATATCATGGAATTAATGATGATATTACCCCTCCATTAGCCAAAACCAGGGCCATGATAGCAGCACACTCCATGACCCACGATAGAGGATTCCACATAAATCCCAGGAACTTGAGGATCTTGTTTTCTTTTTTCTCCTCAAGCTTGTTTGGGCCAAAGATCTGCAGCCGCTTCTGGCCCTCCTCTGATGTCAAACCCCTTTTCGTGCATTTCAGCTGTTCGAACACTTCCTCGACGGGGATTCGCTCCTACATAAACACACACACACACATCAATCACATTTGCTTCATACCATCAGAAGAAAACTTGACACATGCAGACTCAAATCTCAACATCCTGGACTTACAAGGTCAACGTTCTCATTCTTGACATCTTCTAATGAGATGTCGGCCATGATGTAGCTAGATGACAGCAACACCGTCCTAGGCTCTGAAGTCTCTTGGTGTCTTAAAGCTTTGTCTTCTAGCCTTGTCTGTTTCTGTACCGCCACAAGGAGTGCTCAGCCTCTAGGCCCCCTCGTCGGCCATAGGCTTCCGAAGAGACAGAGAGGATGAGGAGAAACTTAGTAAAAGAAAGTAGAATAAGATTTGTCGACAGCCTAACTCTGCGTTTTCCTGTTGGCCTAGTTCTGCCCCTTGAGTCGACCCTGCTTTTATATCAAGGGCGAGAGGGAGACAATGGAGGGTAGCCCGTGGATTGCTGTGCTGTTGTTGCATGTTGTTTTGCCATTCGGCATCCTGGGATATGTTTGTTAGAGTCTTTTGTGGCTGTCCAAACTACGCGGGGCAGCCATATTTTGCTTTGAGACATTGCATGCATATTTCATATTTTGAATGGAGGCTTGTCTTTTCACTAGAATAATATGCCCATCAGTATTGTCCACTCAATTGGGGAGACTGACTGCTGTGTTCTGCGCATGTAACGGATTTGTTTAGTTCTGTTTATTACGAAAGATGGAGAATAAAACTAACAAAAATTCTCCTACGTGGACATTTGGACATTTACAATTTCTTTCATCCATTTCTCCCAATATATCTTTCCTCTTTCAAAGAAGCACGTCTCATTCTCATTGCCTAGCTTTTCTCTATTAGACTCTATCAATTAATTCGAAGAGGATCTAAATGCGCTGTATTTTCTCATTTCATATTAGCCTCCCAATAAACATGCCTTATAAACAGTAGGATCAAGTAAACTACACGTATAGGATCACCTTGGTTATAAGAAAAAAGTAAAAAGTCACTTTTGATCCCTATAGTTTATCACTTTTATCCACTAAAGTCTCTGTAGTTTTTATTTGAACATTTATGTCCATGAGGTTTCAATTTGAAGCAATTTAAGTACAATCCTCAGTTTCTATCAAATTTTTTTAACTTCTGTTACTTGTGGAGGGGTAATTTAGTCAACAAGTTATTAAAAATTTAATTCTTTTTAAATTAAACAATACAAAATGGAAAAATTAATAAATAAAAAATATATCTTCTTCTCCCCTCCCTAGAAGCCTTCGTCACTTCTCTGCTGCATCTCTCCCTCTTCATTTCTCCACCACCTGATAGCACCCTATCCCTAGCCCCAGCCCCACCCCTAGCCGTGACACACCCCCAACCCCATCCCTACCGACAACCCAACACCAGCGCACCGACCCCCTTCATCCCTCTATCTCTCTCCGATTTGGCCCTGCACCTCACCCCACCACTGCCCGCTAATCATCCCTCCACCTCCACCATAACTAAAACTAGATATTCTCCAATATATCGCTTTGGTCATCAATCGAATTTTAATAACTTGGAGAGAGCTATAGATTTTACCCTTCCCAATTTCAAGTTCGGTTTCTCAAAAACACCATCAAATAAGCCATAATAAGTGAAAATAAAGTTGAAATAGGAGTAGTTCTTGGTGGGTGGGTTGGGTTGGAGCAATTTTTTTATTTTTTGTAGATCTATTGGCCATATTGTAATAAATTATGAGCAATGTGGTCTTTTGCTTGCACTCAATTGTTTGGACTGGACTTGAGACAGAGAGAGAGAGATAGAGATATAGGTGGGTCTTGAGAAATTTTGTGGTGGGAGGGTGGTTGCTAGGTGGGTGATATTAGGCAGTGACTTGTTAGATGGTGGTTATGGCAGGAGGGGGAGGCAGCGGGAGTTGAAAAGGATGAATTTTTGTTATTTATTATTTAAACAATTTCATTTTGTATTTGTTATTTTAAAAAGGAATGAATTTTTTAATAATTTGACAGAATTGCCCATTCACTAGTAACAGAAGTTAAAAAAATTGACAGAAATTGAGAGTTGTCCTTGAGTTGCTTGAAATTGAAATCGCAAGGACGAGAATGTTCAAATTGAAACCACAAGGATCTTAATGGTAAAAGTGATAAACCACAAGAATCCAAAAGTGACTTTTTGCCTAAGAAAAATGCATACATCGATCCCAATCTAGAGTTGCAGTCATCAACTTAACTCAAAGTCAATGCCTATTTTCCTTGGATCATCTTCAACTGGACATGATTTTATTCAGAACATAAAAACCTAATAAAAAAACATGAAATCGGAACTCTAGTAGCTCGCCTCATCACTAAAAGATAAAAAGAAGAGAGATTTGAGTAAAACCAAGACCGACCACAAAATTAAGACCACGCTCTTCCTCCAAAAGCATTCTAAGGCCAGCAGCAGCAGCAGCAGCAGCACTTCAACTATCTATCCCACTCCCATAAGCTCTCCAAGACACTTCTACCCCCATCCCTCTCTTTACCGATCATAGCCTATGCATTTTACTCACTCACTTAAGCAAGCATTAAGTAAACCTAAAGTCATGTTTAACGCGATTACTACGTCAATCTCACCTGCTCTCACCTTAAAATCCCAACAAATCCATCCAGATGTTTCCTCTAACGTATGCCTTACATTTCCATATGTAAAGTGAAATACAAGGTACACGAAAGAAAAGGAACATCCTTCTCATTTTGATTCCCCTGGTTTCAACAGCAACAAAAAAATTCCCCTGGTTCCACATAACAATCTACGCAATGTGTCTTGATACCTATGTAACCATCGACAAAATTAGACCCCTAGTTAAACATAACAATCTGTGCAATGTGTCCAAACACGTACATAACCATCTACGCAATTTAGGGTTCCAAATAACAATCTACGCAATGTGTCTAAATAACTACATAAACTAACCAGAACACCCTAACAGCATACTCATCAGCACAACCAGCATCATAAATTGCAAAATCAAGGCTGAAGCAGTTGCTAAAAGGTTCCGCATCAATCACAATGATTAGGAAACAAAACGTCTAGCACCTCATACGAAAAGTGAGGCAGTACATCAGACCAAATCACAGTCATCCAAACAAATTCAATACGCTTTTCGTTAGATAGGTAATAGTAATATGTTACGACTTAAGCATGTCAATCACAAAAAATAAAAGGGCAAAAAGAAGCCATTGAGAAACATGATAAACTCGTCTAAATTCAAAAATTGGTCCAACCCATTACTTGAAATACAAATAAACTACAAACCAAATATCAATCTCTGCTAAGGGACTCCATATAGATTCGCAATTGATTATAACATAAAAGTTTCCAACTGTTTTTTTGCCAAATAAAATCTTAAACAAAATGCCAAGTTACGAGTGTCATCCACCTCAAAACCCGAGCTTGGTACGGCGCCAATGCCTGCGCTTAGCATTGTACCTGAGGAAACACGACGCCGTATTAGAGCAACCAAATCCATTTTGATTATCAGAAAGATAGATAGAAATGTGAAAGAACAAATGTTTCTCACCTGATGGTGTTGTCGGTCCTCATGCGGATCCAGTGAGGAATGGGTCGGTTCTGCCTCATCTTCTTCGCCAGCTTCTTCTTGATCCTGAAGGTCTTGTGCGACGGCTGCAAATTCAATCCTTGAGATGAGAACAAGAATAGAGTCTAAAATTTGCACGTCCAGTGTCAAAGAAAGCTTACCATTTTCGCTGTGGGAGCTTCGGCTGGAGGAGCGACTTGCAGACAAAAACCCTAGCGATAGGAAACCCTATTGCTGAGTCTTGCAATTTATAGTTTATAGCGATGGGTTTTATGGACTGTTGGGCCCTTACGAGATTATGAGTCTCAATGGAGGCTGATCATGTTTGAGGAAGCGTCCAATTTCGAACTAAAGGCCCATTTCTCAAATTGCACACAGCCAATGAGACATTCTTTTAGGGCTTGCCATGAACTGGACTTGGTCTATTAAATTCGATTATGTTTTAACCACTTATCGTGAATTTATAAATAGTAAAACTTGCACTCGAGGTTTTAAGTTTGATTTTTTCTTCTTTCGATATTGCTTGTATTAAAAATAAATAAATAAATTGTGAAACCTGACTTACTAAACAATTATTAATGTATTTTATTTAAAAATCTAATATTGCAGTGGTTTTATTTGAGAAAAAGAAAACATGGGAATTGTTGGGTTTGGATTAAGGGAGTGTTGAGCAAATTATAAGGTGTAAAGTAAACTGTAAAACGACATTGTCATACAGTACTCGTGCCGTAACGGGACAGTGCAAAACCGCCCAAACCCGCGCACGGAAATCCAAGTGTGAAATTCCGAAAGTAGCCCCAAATCCCTAAGGCACACTCCACGCTCCAATCACCGCGTGACCTCACTCTCCTTCCCCCATCAGGATTCTGCAACCTCCTCTCTCCCACAGCCTCACTGTCTTCCACATTCCAAACACTATAAAAGAGCCCCCTCTTCTCTCTCTATCGCCGTCTTTTCCCGAATTCGAACCTTCAAGCTTCGCTTTCTAGTGAGTTCCAGTGCTGGATTGGTTTGATAGCATAGAATCGACGGTTCTGATTGATTCTTACAATTCAAACAATGCCTCGCGCTTCTAAAAGAAAAGCAGCTCCATCAACTTCGACTTCCGTCACATCCTGCGACGTCGTTCCACCGCGTGCCGGTATCTTGCTTTCCTCAGATTCTGATTGGTTCCCGATAAAAACTATAAAAGAAAAGAAGAAAAATTAAAAGTCACATATTTGTTTTATTTTCATAGAGCGCAGAAGTTATGTGAATATTGCACGCAGATGAGCTGGGTTAAGCTAGCAGAGCAGCAAAAACTACTCCTTTCTTCTTTATTGTGATTATATTCTATTGGGCATGCATTAACTATTCGATTTCAATGTTTTGGATTGTATTATAATTTGGCCTTGTTCATGCTGAATTTAATCCAATTGCATCGCTTTGTTTTGATTTAGACTTTTAAAAGTTTCAGTAGTTTTGTGTATTTGAATTTTGAGAAGCGGAACTATGATCTTCAAGCTATCTGGAAATTTTGTGATTTTGAAGTTTGAGTTGTCAAAATTACTTTATCACCCTTAACTTGTTGATTTAAGACGAAAGTCAATTTTGAAGAACTTTTGCGTGGCTTCTGGAATTTGGTATACTGTTTCGAAGATTTTATGATACCAATTGCCCTAAATAAACATAGAAGATTCCGTAGGTGTGATTTCTTTTTTGATTTATTTATGAGGAATAATATACTCACATGTTGGTGATGGATTAATAATATTCAAATTAATCTTACAATTTCTTTCTTCAACCATTTTTCCTATGATTTTATATGGTTCAAGTAATTACAAAATAATGCCATTGTACTGTAGGTGGAAATTTTCTATATAAAAGATAAAAAATTGTTTTTGCTCTTTAAGATATTGAACTAGCCCTGTAGAAAGGCTGCACATATTGGTCGTTATATTTGAATATGTTATGTCAGCTGTTGATCCTGCTTGTATCTGTTGTGCTTTTTTTTTCCTTGCTTGACAAGTTTAAGATATATTTTTGGTTTTTACTATGCAGTATTTGGTGTTCTAATGTTATTCAGCCTCAGGTAAATGTAAATCAAGAAAGGTGGTAGACCGGATAGGAAGCCTTTTTGAATTGTATGCAAACCAGTCATTAAACATGATTGAGTAAGTGTACAGTGCTTTGATAAGCATGCATTTATGAAGTGGTGATGTCAATTCCATATAATAAGTATGCAGTGCTAAAATTCTGTTAACCTTCCTATACTCTTATGTTTGATTGAATAGCCCAGAAGGAATTGAGGCTCTTTGTTCGGATTTGGGAGTGGACCATACTAATGTTAGAATACTGATGCTTGCTTGGTAAGTTGGTATATTAGTTTTTGCTTACACGTTGTTGTGTGCATACTTCAATTAGTTATCTTATAACCTGATTGAAGTTCCTGAATGCATGATTCAGGAAAATGAAAGCTGAAAAGCAGGGCTACTTTTCCAGGGTAAGACAGAACTGTATAGTTTAAGCAGATTTTCTTGTTTTCTTGTTTCCCAATTGGTGTTCTTGTTTCTAATAGATTTAATGTTTTTGTTTCTGCAATATGCCCTAGTACATTGGATGTGATATATATGTAATATATATGCATGTAACTGATGAGTTACACAAAAACAATGGTATTACAAAGAAGATAGTCTGATTAACACAAAAGGAGGCAGCCATCCATAGTACAAGAATTTTAATTTTGGGACTCTAAGTGAAGGGCAAAGGAGTTACGTAAAAAGTACTAGGTTTGTAGGGTTTAAGCCTGTATACTAAGTTGCTAACTGTGAGAAAGATCATCTTATGACTCAGAAAACTATTTTGACACTTCAACTTGATAGAAAAGTACTGATCAGAAGTTGCAGTTTGGCTATAATAGGCACTTAATACAACAGTTAGGAAACAGGATACACTTTTCCATTGAGCTGGTCTGTAGAATTTTGTCCAGTATGTGGCTTTCCTGTGAAGAAAGTGAACTGGACAGGGACTAACTTCAAAAACTTAACAAAGATTCTTCAGTGTGTGTAGAGTTTGCTCTAATTGTTCAAGGTCCCTGGAATATTTGTTTTATCGGGAATAGGATCCTACTTCAAGGTTACTGTAATGAGGATAGCATGTGGCTGGCCCTCTCAATGCTACCCAAGGCACTTGGAAATCCCCAAGACTAACTTTACCTGTGTTCCTAGCCTCTAAATAAATACAGTATGATCAATGTTCACTTCTAATTCTCATTTCTTTTTCTTTTTCTGTTTCTCTTTCCTGTCTTCTAATTAGGATGAGTGGCAAAGAGGCTTGAAAGAGCTACATGCCGACACTATTTCTAAATTAAAGAAAGCACTCCCAGGTTTGGAGAAAGAGGTATTCACATCTTCCTTTCTTTTCCTTTTGGATACTATTGGAGTCGTGATGGAATTGTAATTGAGGTGATTTGGTACATAATACTGGATGATGCTTGATTTGAAAGGAAGAAATATTTGTTCGTACTGATCTTGCTTTTTGTGTTTTTGGATAGTTGATGACCCCACCCAAATTTGAAGATTTTTATGCATATGCATTTCGATACTGCTTGACAGGTGAGCTTAGTCTTGAGAGACATTTCTTTTTCTATATATTAAGTGAAAACCTTTTTTTTTCATGGAAATCTCTGTGTCAAATTGGTTAAATTTTCAGAAGAAAGGCAAAAGAGTGTAGACATTGAGACTGTATGTGAATTACTGAATCTCGTATTGGGTCCCCTATACCGTCTCCAGGTTGATTTATTAAATAAGTATTTAAAGGTATGTAGCTGTGGCAGCTGTTCATGTTCCATTTCACTTTTCTTTTAAGTAATTGGCTCCTCAACACATTTGTTTTCTGAAATAGGTTCCACAATTGTTCTTTGATGCTTGGTTTTAATTTTGGCAGGTCCAAAGTGAGTACAGAGCATTAAATATGGATCAGTGGTTACATTTTTACCGTTTTTGCAAGGAGGTAAGCCTATTATTTTAGCTTTTATTTTGTCCAGAAATTCTAGTTCATATGTTTCTTTGTACCTTTTAACGTTTTGTTGAGTTGCAGGGCCCGGAAAGTGGCCCTGGTTTTAAGATTATGCAATTAGATGAGTTTCTTGTTTGGCTTGAAATCCTAACCATGATTTTGGAAGGCTAAACATGTGTCAAAAAGGTACAAGATTATGATAAGACTATCCATTCGTGTAAAATAACTGGTAAGTGTGAGTTGTGTGATGAATCAGAATGCACTCAGGAATAATCTGAAGTCTAATTGACCTATTTGATAGTTTAAACTCTTAAACACCAAACAATTGCCCAGAAGGGAATATAGAAGTGAAAACCTCCATTCGAGGGATATTAGCTCTTCCTGTACCTGGATCTAACTTTCTGACTTCTATAGAACCCAACACACCCTCCGCGCCCCCCCTCTTTTTCTCTCTCTCTCTCTCTCTCTCTCTCTGTGACTGAGTTGTTTTAATTCAATGAATCTTTACTTTTGGCAGATAAGTTTTCCGGACCTTCAAAACTATGATTCGGATCAAGCATGGCCTGTGATTATTGATAATTTTGTTGAATGGATGAGAGACAAGCAAAGCTAATTTTGGCATCCTCCTGTTAGAATACACTGCTGACCTATAAGAAGGTATAAGAATTCTCCTATTTTTATATCTTTCTTTTCTTCCCATTTATTGGGGGTGGATGCTGTAATTTATATTGCATCGTTGATTTTCAAACTTGAAGAATGGTTTAGATCTACATTTGTGACTTGACTTTGGTCTGTTTGATCGAATTGCAGGGGTTGGCAAGAATTCCAGCTATGGTTTTAACTAACAAACGATTTGCGCTTGCGTTTTTCTTCGAGGGGGTGGTTTGGAGAGCTGGCTCTCATGAGAAATGCTGCAGTTTTTGTGATGAGAAAATTTTGCAAGTGTCTAATTATATAAAAAAGTTTTGCACTCTGTTTATTTTCCACTGCCCGTATTATTTAATTTGTGGTTTTCTTCTCTGAGCTGCTGTGAATTGCAGCTTCAATTGATAAAATTGTTGCATAGAATTTTTATTATAAAAAGAATGATATGCATTCTAAAATCTTTGGATAGGAAAGGGAAAAAAGGGGGAGGAAAGACTATCATGGATGGATGGAGTATTTAAACATTCGTGATTCTTTGAATTGATTGAGATGAACCAATCCATAATCGAAATCAAAATAAGGAGTTCAATCTGGCTACCCATCAAGTTCAATAACTATGACTTCAAAATTTGATAACATGGGCACGTACATGCAGGCCGCACATTTGTAACTTGTCAGCCTAGTTATTATTGTACACAAACAATCGTACATTTATTTTCCTTCCATAATGTAAAATAGAAATCTCCAACCTACTCAAATTTATCCTCTACTAGACATAAAATAAATTGGGTTCAATTCAATAATCACTAGTCACTCAATGAATCGATGCTTTATATATATTAAACACAAAATAGCGAGTTTCTATATAATCATCAATTGGGAATTTCATCTTAGATGGCTGAAATCTCCCACAAAATCGAACGAAACCCATGTAACACTCTTCTCATTCGTCGAGAATCCATGAATTTGAAGCTGTAGTTTAAGAAAATGTACATATTAAGAATGAATTATTTTGGAAACTAAGTTTAAAATTAATGAAAAGAATCTTAATTATCATCAAGAAAAAGTTGGTGAATTTACCATGCGCCGAAATCTTCCAGCCGCTATCATATGTGAGGGCCCAAAAGAAGTATCCACGTAGCCCAAGGGCTTGAGCATACCCTATCTTGGAGATTGTAGTAAACGCATCATCAAACGAAGCCCATGAAGATCCGTTAAAAGAATATACTGTCATAGTGTCCACGTCATACACTACGGTTGCGCCCGATTGGTTCAGCAGAGTCTCCACCTGGTGGAACAACAGCTGCCCACCTCCTGGGCCTGGCCCAACAGCAGTAGCCCCAATACTATGATTATGTGGGTCTTTGAGCTCCCATGTCCGGCCGTAGAGTGGCAAGCCCATAACTAGCTTCTTTGAGGGTATCCCGGCCTTGATCCATGACTTAAGCCCGTGTATGGAGTTTACGTTACTCTTCGGGTCAAGCAATGCTGCATTGGGCCCTGTGGTATTGCTCCAAGCCCCGTTATAGTCGAAACACATTGCATTAATCCAGTCCAAGTATTTATTCATGTGCGGCATGGGGTAGGAGTGGCGGACGTTGGCCAAGAAGAAGTCGACCGAGAAGTAGACGGCGGCGGTGAGTAGGAGAGGAGGGCGGGCTGTGGATTTAGCCTCTTTCTTGAGTGCGTGGCGCCATTCTTTGAGCAAGTGGCCCAAGTCCTTCATTTCTTTTGGGCTTTGAGGGAATTCCCAATCAAGATCCAGCCCATCAAACCCAAACTTACGTGCAACCTCTATGGCAGAGTGTATGAAATGTGAACGTGAGGAGGGCTCCGAGGCCATGCGAGCAAAGATTTTAGGTAGTTTTGGGTCATCTCCGCCACCACCTAAGGACAAGAGGGTCTTCACTGGTGGATGTTTGTGATGGAGGGTGGTGGTGAAATTGGAGAGAAGCAAAGCTGTTGAATTTGACAAGTCAAATTTGAAAGTGACATCGTTTGGCACAAGAAAGGCATAGAAGATGTGAGTGAAGAATGATGTGTTTATAGCTGAAGGTGGGAAATCATCTGACAACCATGAAGGATAATAGGCCGACTTCACAGGGGGAGGAGGGTGCGAAAGCGAGTCTGCCATACAGCCAGTGTTGAAGATCATCAAGGAACATGAAAGCAAAAGAATATGCACCAAGTCATTGAGGCTTGCCATTTCTAGGCTGTGAGAAAAGTAGACTGACTACCCAGTGGTAACTAGGAAGGGCTGTATGCTATATATTATTCGAAGCTTGAAACGTATTTGGTGTATAGTTTTTGTATTTATCCACCACAGCGTGCATTAAAGAAATAAGAATGCATATAAAAATGATGGAAGGGGTTAAGTAAAACGTTAAAATTCTTGCCTATATAATCCAGAAAGTGGTTGTATGTAATTTAAGTAATTTCGAGTTAAGAATTGTCGCTGTTTTGACTGCTACTAGTACTATCTATTCTATTCTAGAAATTAAGCCGTCCGTTATAACTTATTCAGAGCAGTGTTGTGTTGTAGAACTAAAAACAAGAGAGTAGCATTCAACTTATATGTATATATATATATATATATATATATATATATACATTCTATTTAGTTAATTCTAAAATTAAATAGTCATTTATTTACAACAGTGAGAATATTATATTATCAAGTGTCCAAAGTTTGATTTTGTGGATTTTGTGGTCGTCTCTACATTTGATGTATGCTTGTGGAGATGATCAATGCTTGGACAGGGAAGTCACGAGTAAGCAGAAGATCCAATCATAACAACACAGGCTTCACAAGCAAATGTTTTTAAAACCAACCTTAGAACGACAACATACCATATAATGTTACTTTAAACCACTTGTCTTAACTTAATTGCCGCACTAATTTTTATAACGGTCGAAATCAATGATGAAGGTGGTTGTTAGGAGAGGCCATTGTTTACCCCTCTAACTTCTGACAGAAATGCTAATACTTCTCATTTGGTGGTGCTTTTCGTTTGGAATTATTCTGTTGTTTTTCATGTTCAGTTGTGTTTGTCTGGGAATAGTGCAGGCTGGATTTGAATTTTTTTTTTCTTGCAGTTTTTGTTTTTGTTGTATAAAAGAATTTCGTACAAACAAAACAAAAAATTTGGCATATCCTCTCCTTGGCCTAAGCCTATAACCACTAGTTCAATGTTCAAATGACTTGCCTCATCAGTTCCCTCCCTTCTCTCGGCACAGGAATTGCAAATTTTTAATTCAACCAAATATTGTAATGTTTAGAACATGTAGGCCTCCAGATGAAGAATACAAAGTTGCTAAAATCTTGTATACTTCATAGAGTATATGACCACCCACATTCTTGAGCCTAAGAACTCAACCACTGAAAATGAAAAACTAATGTCTCCTATTCTGAGCCTGCATTTTCATCGGGGTTGCAATTCGGAAATTTCTGCATCATTAATTGAACAACTTCCTTTCTGCGATGTAGATATGTTTTCCATACTTCTATTTCCTGAGAAAGCCATCTTTGTAGGAGTCGGAATGGGTTCAGTATCAGTTTTGAGCATGGAACAAACTTCCAACATTGTAGGCCTATCTTCCGGATTTTCCTGGACACATAATAGAGCTACTTGCAAGCATCTCGATAATTTACAAGAAGAATAAGAATCATCCAGTAATGGATCAATAAATTCTCTTCCCTTGTCCTCTTTCCATGATAGATATGCCTGAAATAATTTGAATGTTACTTCAAATATAGTTTAGATCTAAGTAATAGTTTACATTAGTGGTGAAAGAATCATAGACAGCTATGGAACTTACATATTGCAAGAGGTGCAAGTTTTCGTTCGGACCATAGTAACATGTGCTCCTCCTTCCACTAATCATTTGTAAAAGTAGAACCCCAAAGCTGTAGACGTCGTACTTCGTAGAGTATATACCTTTTCTTACATATTCAGGAGGAACATAGCCACTGCATTGCATACCACAACAAGTATTAAAGGATATGAGCATGTGTGTCTGTGAATAACCAAAAAGAGGCAGTTTACTTACTATGTTCCAACAATCCGGCTTGTGTTCGCTTCAAGTTCATCTTTTCTGAAAAGTTTAGCCATTCCAAAATCTGATATCTTAGCATTCATTTCGTGGTCAAGTAAAATGTTGCTACCTTTCAGATCTCGGTGAATAATTGTAAAATTGGAGTATTCTTGAAGATATAGGAGTCCTTGGGTAACCCCTTCAATGATGTGCACACGCTTTGTCCAGTCTAGAAGATACCGTCTGATAGGATCTGCAAGATATCAAATTCAGGACCAATGAGGTAGGCAAAGGAGCAAGAGACAGACAAATTAAAAGTCACAGGTTTCTGCACCATAAGCTTAGATGGCTTAACAAGTGATTTTTGTTTGCTTAATATACAGTAGTGTGGGCTCAGTCCTCAAGAACATGCTTGTCTAACTATTTGGAGAGTTTCAATGAGTTTAACACCCCCATCTTTACCTCTTAAAGGAGATGTTAAGACCCACTGAAACTTACAGAATGCAAAAGTGTTGTGTTATGCTAGCCTGCACTCTCAACCATAACAGGACGAATGAAAAATTGCAGACCAAAAAGGTAGAAGTCCAAGCTTTTGTTGGGCATGTACTCGTAGATCAGCATTTTTTCTTCCTTCTCAGTGCAAAATCCAAGAACTCGAACTAGATTTACATGTTGTAGTCTTGCAGTAAGTGTAACCTCATTTCTAAATTCCTCAAGTCCTTGAGTTGACGTTTTCGAAAGTCTTTTCACTGCGATTTCCTGTCCTCCTCGCAATTTACCCTTGAAAAATTGAAGAAAACCATGGTTAGTTAAGTTAGTATGGTTTTGTAAAAAGAAAATCCAGATTTATATCTGATCAAAAGATGAATCTACAAATGGTATCACTCTCACTGTTCACCAGAATGTACCACTTAATTAACACAAGGTGAAGGTGACTCTGCTTTCAGTTGTTGATAAGCTTTTGGTTCAGCATGAGGGGAATTAGTAGCCAATGATCATAGAAACAGCTTTAAGCCCAAAGTTTTTTTGGTTCCCTTTTCTTGGTAGCAGGAAATAGTTCAGGTAAAGAGTTTTTTATTGATATGTACATCTCGTTGTTTTAAAAGTAGCAGCAGATTACACACAAGGGCACACATACAACCACAAGTATTAAATCCCAGTTCCCACAGTGTCAACTTATGTTAGATAAGGTAGCAAATATTACCATGTAAACAGGACCAAACCCTCCCTCTCCAAGCTTGTTTTCACTTGAGAAGTTATTTGTTGCCGCTTTGATATTGGAAAAGCTGAATGCTTGCAGAGTTGGAGGATCACTGTTAAGATCTGATGTATTAGTAGACCTTGAATTCCCAAGAATAATCATCCCTGAAACCAGAAGGAAAAAATATAAAAAGTGAAAATGCAAATGCAAAACTCTTGATGTAAATTTGAAAAGAGGATTTATCTTTGTCTAATTGCTATTCGAAAAAAACAATAACAGTGAGAAAAATAACCTTTTGTCTTCAACAATTTTCTTTGTAAGTAACACACCACGAAGGCTATGAGGATTATGATCAAAGTAATTGGCAGCAAAACTATAAGCAATAACCGCCGCTTGTTTTCTTGATCATTTTCTTCCTCTTGAACTGTCATTTACTAAACCAGTTAGAAGTAGAATAAATGGATCTCCATTAGAAAATAAGTTGATTTATGCAGATAGCCTGCTGTCAAAATTAAACTTCCTTCAGGATATAAAATTGAGTTTTATGCCATGTCAAAAACAGAGCATAAAAAATCACTTCGGCCAACCTGCCCGAGAAAGCGCCCAATCGTCATCATTGGTGACTTGAAACACATTGGTACCAAGTAGCTGCTTCTCCTTGACATATGCAATCTTAGTTCTGATAGCTTCCACATCATCAAAACCAATCCAACTCGACCCTATGATGCAATAGTTCACAACATAAGTAGCATTGTACACTATGGGAGCTCCGTAGCTTCGAATGTACCGCTTGATGTACGTATAGCTCATGGATCCGTCTTTCGTCTCAGCTATGCCGGCTGCAGGTGCCCCAACTCCATTATTGTCTTTGGGGTGCACAAGTGTCCACGCATAGCCATGGTAAGGCAAACCCAAAACCAGTTTGCTAGCAGGAAATGAGTTGTTTAGCCATTGCTTTATACCATAGTGGGTGTTAACATGGCTTGACGGGTCATATAAAGCAGCATGAGCACCAGTGACATTCTCCTTAGAAGGCAGATGATAGTCATATGCCATAACATGTGCCCAATCCAAGTTCCTCTTCATAGATTCAATCGGGTAACTCAACGATTCGAAAGCAGGCAAATAACGAATGGCCATTGTCAATATCAACCGTGACTGGTCACTGGAGTTTCTTGACTCAGAATTCACAGCAGCTCGCCACTCATCCAATAATTTTGCCATGTTGATCATATCAGAGGCTGTGTTAGGCCAAAGCCAAAGCAAGTCTATACCTTGGAAGCCATAAAGCCTTGCTGTTTTGATTGAAGACTCAATGAAAGACTTTCTGTTAGAAGATTCGTTGACCATTGAGGACAAGACTGAATAGTTAACTTTCTGACCCAAAATTGATTGAGCTGTTGCAGCTTGTCCATTCCAGATAGATAGGAGTGTTATGACTGATGGGTTTTTGCGCTTGACGACACTGGTGAAGATGGAGAAGGATGACTCTTGAGAGAAAGGGATGGAGAGCTGGTAGGTGGAGGAATTCAGATCAGCAGAAGCACAAATAAGATGAGTGAACAAGGCAGAGTTGATGTCAGGTATGGGAGACTCGCTACCGGCGTACCAGTAACCAGCTCTGATCCAAGTTTGTGCGGAGGAACAAGAATAAAATTGAGATGAAATAAGGAAGATGATGAAGAGGATAAAGGGAGTGATATTTTTTGATCCCATGGACATGGACATAAAAAGCTAGTTTGATTTTTCCTCGTACAAGATGACTAGTTTCTACTACTACATGTACTAATACATATATATATATATATATATATATATATATATTGAGGATCCTCAAATAATTTTATTTGAGGACAGCCTCAATTTTTTCAATGATCCAAACCATCTATTTTTAGGTCTTCATTCAAGATGATCTCTACAAAAATAAGACAAATCCGATATCATTTGACATCCAATTGAGTTATTGAAATTTTAGTACTTTCTTGAAAATACTAAAATTTCAATAACTCAATTTAGATGTCAAATGATATCGGTTTCTGATTTGTCTAATTTTTTGTAAGGTTGATCTATGAATGAATATCTAAAAATGGATGGTTTGGATCATTGAAAAAATTGTAGAGTATTCAATGGGCGTCCTCAAATAAAATTATATGAGGATCCCTCAATAGAAGGGATATATATATATATACATGGCATCATCATCATATGGGCAGATATTTCGGTGTGACTTGCAACATGTCTTGTGGACAGTGGAAACAAAATCTTCAGTGCCATTTTGCAAAACCTTAATAATGAATGAGAGTGAGAGTGAGAGTGAGAGACCACTTACCCACCGTTCCTTATACGTAATTGTGCAAGGGGCTTTGATCTAAGCAGGTTCAGCCTAAATTCTGCATTAAGTTCTTGTGAAGTGAACGATGAGCACCCACCATGGACCATGATACATACTGGACAAATTAATGTCGTAATATTTGGATTGAGCGAGCGCAACATCCACCAGCCAAACCAATCACTCAAACTGAAGCCAACCATAAATCAGCATGCCGCAAGCTACACTTACTAAAACATCATCGCCAGCCCAACATATTAACCAAGCCCAAGGTAAATAGATGCCCAGCTCATTGAAATGATATTTGTTCATTTGGAGAAATCTAGAAAGGTGGAGAAGTCTTCACCGCCGATGCAAAGTCAGCAACACATGGATCAATTTGCAAGATAATTCTAGAAAAGTAGAAAGTGAGAAAGAGCGCTTGTAAGAGTTGGTCTTTCCTTTGAGAGTTGTCAAAGCAAATTGCATTACGGTTAAGGAACCTAATATTCTGACTATCATACAAAACTTTGCCTCATATGCGCCCAATATTTATGAGTGTGACGGTGAAATGTTGATTTCCTGGACCTAATATTCTATATCCCGTTTTTAATCATAGAAATTGAACATACTATTTATGATTGAAAACGGCAAATAGAAAATGTGAGCACAAACCCTTGTTTTATCACGTCATTATAAGATGACAGGTATTTAGTACAATCATTCTACCTAAAAATGTATCCAAGGCTAACCACAGTGGTAAGCCACCAAAGCTCAAATGTGATTCTTAGCTTAGGCTTCTTGATTCGTGTTATTCAACACTGTACAATTTTCATATAGGTATTTTTCAGATGATTACATGTAAACATTTATACAGTAATTGCGCCCATTAGAACACCAATGAATATAGTCGGCTCACTGTGGCTAAACGAACCGTGGCTTGTTGTGCCCATTTTTCTGGTAGTGTCACTAATTAATTATGGTTACTTAAAAGCGGCCTCTAAATACATTCTTGGCGGTTGGCAGTCATTAAATTAATTCCATGTTGCTAATATAAAAAGCTTGTTTCCTGTTAAATTATCATTCTAATGTGAAGTCTAAAGCGAGAAGCGACCCATTCAAACTCATTCCTGGTTCAAAAAGAAATCCTAATGCTGCTGCAGTGCTGCTGCTGAGACTCAGTTAGAATATTGGTCAAGAGAATGTATGCTTGTACGGAGATGATCAATGCTTGGACAGGGAAGTCACGAGTAAGCAGTAGCTCCAATCATAACAACACAGGCTTCACAAGCAAATGGTTTTTAAACCAACCTTAGAACGACAACATAACATATAATGTTACTTTAAACCACTTGTCTTAACTTAATTGCTGTCACTAATTTTTATAACGGTCGAAATCAATGAATCAATGATGAAGGTTGTTGTTAGAAGAGGCCATTGTTTACCCCTTTAACTTCTGACAAAAATGCTAACACTTCTCATTTGGTGGTGGTTTTCTTTTGGAACGGGGCTCTGAGTGGACATGTTATTCTGTTGTTTTTCATGTTCAGTTGTGTTTGCCTGGGAATAATGCAGGCTGGATTTGAATTTTTTTCCCTGCAGTTTTTGTTATTGTTGTATACAAGAATTTCGTACAAACAAAACAAAAAATTTGGCATATCCTGGCATATCCCCTCCTTGGTCTAAGCCTAACCACTAGTTCAATGTTCAAATGACTTGCCTCAGCAGTTCCCTCCCTTCTCTCTGCACAGGAATTGCAAATTTTTAATTCAACCAAATATTGTAATGTTTAGAACATGTAGGCCTCCAGATCAAGAATCCAAAGTTGCTAAAATCTTGTATAATTCATAGAGTATATGACCACCCACATTCCTGAGCCTAAGAACTCAACCATTGAAAATGAAAAACTAATGTCTCCTATTCTGAGCCTGCAATTTCATCGGGGTTGCAATTCGGAAATTTCTGCATCATTAACTGAACAACTTCCTTGCTGCGGTGTAGATGCGTTTTCCACACTTCCATGTCCTGAGAAAGCCATCTTCGTAGGAGTGGGAATGGGTTCAATGTCAGTGTTGAGCATGGAATAAACTTCCAACATTGTAGGCCTAACCTCTGGATTTTCCTGGACACATAATAGAGCTACTTGCAAGCATCTCGATAATTTACAAGAAGAAGAAGAATCATCCAGTGATGGATCAATAAATTCCCTTCCTCTGTCCTCTTTCCATGATAGATATGCCTGAAATAGTTTGAATGTTACTTCATATATAGTTTAGATCTAAGTAATAGTTTCCAGTAGTGGTGATAGAATCATAGACAGCTATGGAACTTACAAATTGCAAGAGGTGCAAGCTTTCGTTTGGACCATAGTAACATGTGCTCCTCCTTCCACTAATCATTTGCAAAAGTAGAACCCCAAAGCTGTAGACGTCGTACTTTGTAGAGTATATACCTTTTTTTACATATTCAGGAGGAACATAGCCACTGCATTGCATACCACAAGTATTAAAGGATATGCTCATGTGTGTGTGAATAACCAAAAAGAGGCAGTTTACTTACTATGTTCCAACAATCCGCTTTGTGTTTGCTACAAGTCCATCTTTTCTGAAAAGTTTAGCCATTCCAAAATCTGATATCTTAGCATTCATTTCATGGTCAAGTAAAATGTTGCTACCTTTCAGATCTCGGTGAATAATTGTAAAATTGGAGTATTCTTGAAGATATAGGAGTCCTTGAGTAACCCCTTCAATGATGTGCACACGCTTTGTCCAGTCTAGAAGATACCGTCTGATAGGATCTGCAAGATATCAAATTCAGGACCAATGAGGTAGGCAAAGGAGCAAGAGATAGACAAATTAAAAGTCACAGGTTTCTGCACCATAAGCTTAGATGGCTTAAGAAGTGATTTTTGTTATATACACTAGTGTTCCTCAAGAATACGCTTGTCTAATTATTTGGAGAGTTTCAATGAGTTTAACCCCCCCATCTTTACCTCTTAGAGGAGATGTTAAGACCCACTGAAACTTACAGAATGCAAAAGTATTGTGTTATGCTAGCCTGCACTCTCAACCATAAAAGGAAGCATGAAAAATTGCAGACCAAAAAGGTAGAAGTCCAAGCTTTTGTTGGGCATGTGCTCGTAGATCAGCATTTTTTCTTCCTTCTCAGTGCAAAATCCAAGAACTCGAACTAGATTTACATGTTGTAGTCTTGCAGTAAGTGTAACCTCATTTCTAAATTCCTCAAGTCCTTGAGTTGACGTTTTCGAAAGTCTTTTCACTGCGATTTCCTGTCCTCCTCGCAATTTACCCTTGAAAAATTGAAGAAAACCATGGTTAGTTAAGTTAGCATGGTTTTGTAAAAAGAAAATCCAGATTTATATCTGATCAAAAGATGAATCTACAAATGGTATCACTCTCACTGTTCACCAGAATGTACCACTTAATTAACACAAGGTGAAGGTGACTCTGCTTTCAGTTGTTGATAAGCTTTTGGTTCAGCATGAGGGGAATTAGTAGCCAATGATCGTGGACACAGCTTTAAGCCTAAAGTTTTTTTTGTTCCCTTTTCTTTGTAGCAGGAAAGTAGGAATGGGGTAGTTCAGGGAAAGAGTTTTTTATTCATATACATCTCATTGTTTTAAAAGTAGCAGCAGATTATACACAAGGGCACACATACAACCACAAGTATTAAATCCCAGTTCCCACAGTGTCAACTTATGTTAGATAAGGTAGCAAATATTACCATGTAAACAGGACCAAACCCTCCTTCTCCAAGCTTGTTTTCACTTGAGAAGTTATTTGTTGCTGCTTTGATTTTGGAAAAGCTGAATGCTTGCAGAGTTGGAGGATCACTGTTAAGATCTGATGTACTAGTAGACCTTGAATTCCCAAGAATAATCATCCCTGAAACCAGAAGGAAAAAATATAAAAAGTGAAAATGCAAATGCAAAACTCTTGATGTAAATTCGAAAAGAGGATTTATCTCTGTCTAATTTCTATTCGAAACAAACAATAACAGTGAGAAAAATAACCTTTTGTCTTCAACAATTTTCTTTGTAAGTAACACACCACGAAGGCTATGAGGATTATGATCAAAGTAATTGGAAGCAAAACTATAAGCAATAACCGCCGCTTGTTTTCTTGATCATTTTCTTCCTCTTGAACTGTCATTTACTAAACCAGTTAGAAGTAGAATAAATGGATCTCCATTAGAAAATAAGTTGATTTATGCAGATAGCCTGCTGTCAAAATTAAACTTCCTTCAGTATATAAAATTGAGTTTTATGACATGTCAAAAACATAGCATCAAAAATCACTTTGGCCAACCTGCCCGAGAAAGCGCCCAATTGTCATCATTGGTGACTTGAAACACATTGGTACCAAGTAGCTTCTTCTCCTTGACATATGCAATCTTAGTTCTGACAGCTTCCAAATCATCAAAACCAATCCAATTCGATCCTATGATACAATAATTCACAACATAAGTAGCATTATACAATATGGGAGCTCCGTAGCTTCTAACGTACCACTTGATGTATTTATAGCTCATGGATCCATCTTTCGTCTCAGCTTTTCCGGCTGCAGGTGCCCCAATTCCATTATTGTCTTTGGGGTTCACAAGTGTCCACGCATAGCCATGGTAAGGCAAACCCAAAACCAGTTTGCTAGCAGGAAATGAGTTGTTTAGCCATTGCTTTATACCATAGTTGGTGTTAACATGGCTTGACGGGTCATATAAAGCAGCATGAGCACCAGTAACATTCTCCTTAGCAGGTAGATGATAGTCGTATGCCACAACATGTGCCCAATCCAAATTCCTCTTCATAGATTCAATCGGGTAACTCAACGATTCGAAAGCAGGCAGATAACGAACCGCCATTGTCAATATCAAGCGTGACTGATCACTAGAGTTTCTTGACTCAGAATTCACAGCAGCCCCCCACTCATCCAATAGCTTTCCCATGTTGATCATATCAGAGGTTGTCCTAGGCCAAAGCCAAAGCAAGTCTATACCTTGAAAGCCATAAAGCCTTGCTGTTTTGATTGAAGACTCAATGAAAGACTTTCTGTTGGAAGGTTTGCTGGCCATTGAGGACAAGACTGAAGAGTTAGCTTTCTCACCCAAAATTGATTGATTTGTTGTAGCTAGTCCATTCCAGATGGACAGGAGTGTTATGACTGATGGGTTTTTGCCCTTGACGATACCGGTGAAGCTGGAGAAGGATGGCTCCTGAGAGGAAGGGATGGAGAGCTGGTAGGTGGAGGAGTTTAGATCAGCATAGGCACAAATAAGATGAGTGAACAAGGCAGAGTTTATGTCAGGTATCGGGGACTCGCTATCGACATACCAGTAACCAGCTCTGATCCAAGTTTGTGCAGAGAAACAACAATAAAACTGAGATGAAATAAGGAAGATGACGAGGAAAAGGTGGGTGACATTTTTTGATCCCATGGATATAAAGCTAGTTAATTAAAAAGGGAGAAGAAAACTAAGACATTGAAGAAAATTGAATATCATAAGTGGTACTTAATAGGAAATTACAATCTTTGTGGAAAGACTATATTTTAGATGGACGGACCCCTTGGCCTACTACTAGCAACATCGATATTGTCCATAACTTCACCACCTATTTAGAAGGTGTGGGGGGTCTCGATGTTATTAGGAGTGAAGCTATTTATTATATGAGACTTTATATTTTGTTAAGTATCCGATGTGGGACTGTGTGTATTCTTCAACATACTTTATACGAGACCACTTACCTTCCGTATGTGATCTAAGCAGATATTTTATAGTGGCGGCCCTAGTTTGGCCGTAACTCTGCATGGCTGCCTTGTCTGCATTTGCAGGAAAATCAAGATATTGGACTGGACAGATTAATGGAGATTGCATTGCAGCCAAACCAATCAATCAAGCAAGTCTCTGGATTAAATAAATCAGCAGGATGAGGAGGGTGTGTGTGAAATGGAGTAATCATGCCACAAGCAAGTCTCTGGATTAAGTTGAAGAAGACGCACGTGGCATGGAATGGAACACTTTTGCCACCAAACTATTTGTGAAATGTAAATTCTTTGAAAAGTTTGTCTGGCCACGAAAGCGATGGCAAGCCAAGAGACAATTTTCCTGGAGCCCTTCTTTTGCCAACTCTAGACTTCATACAGGCTTCAGATTAAAACACATCGCGTATGCCATTCATTTCCACTTTTTGTTTCTTTCTGTTTCTATAAAGAAAGAGAAGAAAGAAATTAGGTCACAAATGAAAAGTGAAAACCCAATAATACCCTCGATGTTTTTGCCAGTTCGTACTTTTGCAGATCAGGACATACTTGGGTTAAGTGTCACTAATTAATTATGGTTACTTAACCGCGGCCTCTAAAGTCTTTTTTGTTTTGTTTTCTGGGCTCCAAAATACATTCTTGGCGGTTGGCAGTCATTATATTAATTCCATTTTGCTAATATATAAAGCTTGTTTCCTGTTAAATTATCATTCTAATGTAAAGTCTAAGGACCCATTCAAATTAATTCCGGTTCAAAACGAAATCCTAATGCTGCTGCTGAGACTCGGTTAGAATATTGGTCAAGAGAATGTTAACTTTTCTTCTTCATTAATCAGTTCTGTGCAGACGTTGCAAAGCCTCAAACTGTATGCAGGCAATTTTGTGAATGTCCGCGCGCAGGCAGGCCACACAAATACTTTTGTGTTAAACCAAAGGCCGGCAGCTTGATAGATGAGATATTAGTGGCATATATGTTTTAAATTCAACGCCTATAGTTTAGTTTGTATATCAACAGTCTAGTTTAATAGAACTAGTGGGTTCATTTCTTACGACTATCAACTTAATTTCAAGTTCAAACTTATGAGCCTAGCCATTAGAATACTAGAGCAATCCAGCGATAAAAGGATGCCGGGCTGCTGCAGCAAATCATTCTACAACTCAATCTCAATGGATTCTAAAACCCAACCATTACTTTTTCGCTTCTGGCCCTCCTTGTTTTTCCTTGTCCACATTATATCTGCAGCTGCAGCTGGCAGTGGCACAAATGTTGTTAAAGCAGGTTACTGGTACCGTCAGTGGCATCTCATCCGGCTTCTGCCGTAGACTCCACCTTATACATTCACTTGTTTCTTGCTCTTGCTGATGTTGATCCCAAAACCAACCAAGTCATCATTTCCCCTCAAGACCAACCCCAATTCTCCAACTTCACACGCACAAGTCCAACAAAGATTTTATCAATAGGTGGAGCATCAGCTTCCAGTAGGGCAGCTTTTGCCTCAATGGCTAGCCAACCAAGCTCCCACAAAACATTCATCGATTCCTCCATAAACATTTCCAGGTCGTATAACTTCCATGGCCTTGACATTGACTGGGAGTTCCCAGCCACGGCCACTGACATGGCCAATTTTGGCACCCTCCTCGCAGAGTGGCGAGCCGCGGTGACCAATGACCAAGCCATTTGGCAAGCCCCTACTGCTTCTAGTGGCAGCGATCTACTACTCTGCAACTTACAACTCATTGTTGCACCCCATTCAGTCCATAAAAAACAACTTGGACTGGATCAATTTGATGTCATATAGCTTTTTTGCCCCTGGTTGGTCTCCCAATGTAACAGGACCCCCTGCTTCCTTGTACAACCCAATCAGTCCTATCAGTGGGGATTCTGGGATCACTGCTTGGCTTCAGGCAGGTATGCCTCCGAAAAAAATTGCATTTGGCCTTCCGTTTTATGGCTATGCATGGAACCTAACAGACCCAAATCAGCATGGTATTTTTGCACCAGCCGAAGGAATGGCAGTGCCGCCGGATGGGTCAGCCAGTTACAACCTGATCAAGGCATATATAGCTGAGAATGGTGCACCAACTGTGTTTAATTCCACACTGGTTATGGATAATGGATTATTCCCATACTGGGAAGACTTGGATTCAGTGGCGGAGGTAGAGTTTGATATTTGGGGGGGGCCACAAGCTTAAAACTATGAGATTTTTTGTGCAATCTATACTACACTCTTTATATAGTCAAAGAGGTTAGAAGATGGTTTGTGGGGGAGCCAGGCCATCTCAGGCCTATGAATAGCTCCGCCCCTGCTTGGATTGGTTATGAACTTATGATGATACGCAGAGTATCACTACCGAAGTTTCACATGCTAAGGGAAAGGGACTAGTTGGCTACGTTGCATGGAATGTTGGCATCGATGTGAATTGGACTCTTTCACAAGCAGGTATATATGACATTGACAACAACCCTCTTTCATGTTCTTGTATTTGTATATATATAGTTGATCGTTAATTAATTGTACTTTACTGATGCCTAATGTGAATGTCAAATTTGTTTGCAGCTTCATGCGCATGGGGAGCATATTAGGGACACTACACTAGCTACTTTTCCTATCAATGAGAAGATCAAGATGTAGTGCCATTTGTATTTAGCCTAATCAGAGGCGATTTGTACTCTTTAATAAGATGTAATTCTTCATCATGCATTCATATAGTACAGATAATAGAAAAATCAAAATTTCTTTTTTAAGAGGTGAAACGTGTAAAGCTCAGTAAGCTGTGAGAATATAATATGCATAGAGATGCCATAGAGATGTTGGAAGTTGTCAACTCATTGTACTGCTAGCCTGGAGCTCTCGCTTTGTAAAGTTTGTAGTAAGATGTTTGTCTGTGTGTGTTTCTTTTGTTAATGAGTGAGCTCATTGTTTTCTAGTATTGACATTGAGCTGCCAACCTTCTACTGCAGGGCAAATATAAATGAATTTTCCACACAAAAGTCCAAGTTTTCGTATTGGATTGTGACGGGTTTTTTGGGAATCTTATTCTTCATAATCATATTACATTTACAGTAAACAATTACATTGGTAGATAAAGAAACATCGGTAAAACTCGCAGCACATAATAAACTTCCGTTGGTAGACTCATAGATGAACAGAACAGAACCACCCCAAACTCATAATTGGTTCACTTCATGCCTAAACTAAAGAAACCTATAATTCCAAATTCTGCAACATTATATTGTGACCCCTGAGGGACCTCTTCCCCTTACCAACTTTGTAGTAAGTAGACTGCATTAATGTAATATACACCTAATAACTTACTAGGAAATACATGACTAATAAATTCTAAGAATAGTTTGACTAGTGGCAAAGCGGTTATGCCTAAGAGTAAAAGGAAAAAGAATTGAAAATCTGATTGAACTTTGTTTTACAAAGCACTGAGCATGTACCACCACTCATCGTCCTACAACCTCTGAGATTGTTGAATCATCAATGGAACACACTTCTAGCCGCGGTGCAGGATTAGTTTCTTTGTCTTCATTTCTTTTTGAAAAAGCTGGCATTTTCGGTTTTTCCATTACAGCACTTTCACTCTGTAGCATCGAAGAAATTTCCAACATGGAGGGCCTATCATTTGCATTTTCTTGAACACATAGGAGAGCAATCTGCAAGCATCTCATCAATTTACATAATGAATGTGTATCATCAAGTGAAGGATCCATAAACTCCATCCCTTTGCCTTCTTTCCAAAGTTCATGTGCCTGAAATTATTGAATGTTCCCCACCATGTAATTGAAACGTGAAGATTTAATTCTTAGCAAAGCTGAAGCAAATATTAATTCTGATGTAACTGTGCTTATTGAAGTAACTTACATATTCTAGAAGGTTTAAGTCTTCATTTGGACCATAGAAAGCGGCATTCTTCTTGCCACTTATGATCTGTACAAGGAGAACTCCAAAGCTATAAACATCTGATTTCGTGGAGTATAGACCGTTTTTAACATATTCAGGAGGTACATAGCCACTGCACAGAATGATTTAGAAGATTACTTACCAAAGTATCCAATAATAGAAAGCTCAATTAAAAAAGTAGCTTTATTAGGAAATAGAGTTACTATGTTCCAACGATCCGGCTTGTGTTTGCCTCTTGTTCATCTTTTGTGAAAATTCTAGCCATACCAAAATCTGAGATCTTAGGCCTCATCTCCTCGTCAAGTAAAATGTTGCTAGCTTTCAGATCTCGATGGATTATTGTCAATCTTGAGTATTCTTGGAGATAAAGAAGTCCCTGAGTAACCCCTTCAATAATGCTAACACGCTTTCTCCAATCTAGTTGATACCTTCTGATAGGATCTACATTGAAACAGATGCTGTCCAATCAGTTCTGCATTGAAATATACTGAAAAATGCATGGAATAGTAGAGACCCCATAGGACATCCCTTACAAGCTTACACTATGTTCAGCTTAAAGCTGTGTGGCACAAGGAAGTGAAACCACCAGGAACTAGTGGATTGTCATCTTTTGCACAAAAGCAGAGAAATCTCATATTGACTTACCAAAGAGGTAGAGGTCCAAGCTTTTCTTTGGCATGTACTCATAAATCAGCATTTGTTCATGGTGTTCGATACAGAATCCCAGAACCCTGACAAGATTAACGTGTTGTAGTTTTGCTGTAAGCATGACCTCGTTCTTGAATTCCTCAAATCCTTGAGTTGAAGCTTTCGAAAGTTTTTTCACAGCTATTTCTTGTCCATTTGGCAATACACCCTAGCAAGTTATGTAGACACTCATGGTTAGCATGTTTAATGGGGACAAGCTGGTGCCATGATATGCCCCATTATAAAAGTTTACCTTATAAACTGGACCATAACCACCCTCTCCAAGCTTATTTTCAATTGAAAATCCTTCTGTTGCTGCCTCAATGACAGCAATGCCAAAGACTTGCAGATTGGGTACATTGCTATTAAAAATTCCAGCTGTGTCTGTTATATAATTTGCCCTGTATTCTGATTCTTTAGCTGCATTTGCCAAAGAATTGGCTGAAGATCTTTAAGATCCAATTCTTCCTCCATAGTTATAGATAGTACGTTCGTTCAAAAAAAGAGTTATAGATAATACATAAATCCAAAATACATATTCGAAGAGGTGAATAGTTAATGCTTCAATACTTTCAGGCCGAACAAAAATAAGAATAAAGATATTTACCTTTTGACTTGAGCATTCTCATGCGGAAATAACACATGACGGAGCCTAATATGAGAATAACTGAAGCTATTGTAGTCAAAATGATTATAAGAAGTCGCCGCTTTTTTTGTCCACTGCTTGCACGCTCTTGAGCTGTAGCTGTGATCAGCATATATAATTCAATGTAGCAGTTAGGGAAGAATGCATTAAATATCTTGGAAGTTGTCAGCTGACTGTAGTATGGGACTTTCTATGGCAGCAACAATAAGATATAAATAAGTTGTGAGCTAACCTTCATTACAGGGGAAATATAAATAAGGCGATGGTTGAATTTTCCAATGTAAAACTCCAAGTCTTTTATTGGACGGTGACTTATATGGGTATCTTGTTCATTAGTTTGCAGTAAAGAATTATAGTGGTCATCTTCATTTCATTTTCAACAGAAACCAATTATTTTATTCTCCTGTCTTGACTGCTAAATGGCTGAGAGCGCAATGCAATTTTGACAGCGAATCATATTTTCTGTTTTCAATATCAGCTCATACTTTTAATTTCTGACTTTTATTTACAACAAACTTCAATAGACACTAAAGCATTGCATTAGCAGACTTTCTCTTTTGTAAAGTGACCAATCAACAATAACCAATCTGATTTCTTTAGATGGGATGGGAGTAATGAAATTAACTTTTCATGGTGGAATATGCAGAGAAAATGAGTTCATCAAGTAGAGTACTAAGCATAATTATTGAGCTTCAATTCCTACCTGCAGCTGCAAGAGAAAGCACCCAATTGTCATCATGGGAAACCTGCCAGACAAAGTATCCAAGCAAACTCTGCTCCTTAGCATAAGAAACTTTTATTTTGACAACTTGAGCATCATCAAAACCAATCCAAGATGATCCAATTATGCAGTACTTAACTACATACGTAGCATTGTAGATTATGTCAGCCCCATATCTCTGAATGTAACCCTTGATATCCTTGTAGCTCATGGATCCATCCTCTGTAATGGCTGGACCTGTTGCTGGTGCACCAATACCATTGTCCCTAGGATTCACAAGTTTCCAAGCATAGCCATAGAAAGGCAAGCCCAAAACCAATTTGGAAGCAGATAATCCCTTACCAATCCATGCCTTGATACCATAATCTGTGCTAGCATCACTTGATGGATCATACAAAGCTGCATGAGCGCCGGTGAAATTAGTCCACTGAGGCCCATAATAGTCATAGGCCATTACATGTACCCAATTCAAGTTGTTCCGGATGGATTCAACCGGAAAAGAAAAGAACTCCAAATCTGGTTTGTATTGAACAGCTGCTGTCAAAATCAGCTGCGCCTGGCTAGAGTTTGCAGCCTCAGATTTGACAGCAGCTCGCCACTCTTGAAACAAATTTCCCATGTTGGTCATGTCCGAGCTTGTGTTAGCTGAAACCCAGCAAAGGTCTAGGCCTTGGAAGCCATAAAGCCTTGCAATCTTTATTGAAGAATCAATGAAGGTCTTTCTGTGAGAAGAATTACTGACAAGTGTTGAAAAGACTGAGTAGTCTGCGTTTCCACCCCCAATGGATATGAGGGTGGTGACTGATGGGTTCTTTTGCTTGACCGTGGATGAGAAGGTGGAGTAGTGCTGCACCTGATCCTGCTCCTCAGAGTCAGAGGAGAGGGAGAGCTCATAGGATGATGAATTAAGACCGGCAAATGCGTAAATAAGGTGAGTAAAAAGCGCTGAGTTTATGTCAGCAATGGGGAATTCACTGCCAGAATACCAGTATGCCGCTTTGATCCAAGACTGTGCCTCTGAGGCTTGCAGTCTAAAAGCAACAAGAAAATGGAAGAAAAGGAGGACTAGTAGTACACTTGAAAATTTGACTACCATGGAGTACGGATAGGAAGCTGATGCTTGAGAGCAGATGGATGATGGCTGAACTTAGAAAGAAATGCATTAAGACTTCACTTCTTCTTCTTTGGATGAAGAGATTAGATTCTTGTTACACATGACATGACGTACCGCTGAATTTTGAAGTGTAGGTAGACAGTGACATTGAAAAACTAGCAGTCAACCAAGGATTAAAATATCGGCCTTGCAGATAATATCGGGCCTCCAATTTACAGATATTTCGGGGGATATATCGTTATCGTTTTAAGTATCAGGAAAAAATCAACAAAAAAGACAGATATAGGCATTGAAACACATAATCTTGGTGTAAAACTTTCATAGATGTTATATACATTATCAATGAATGTATTGAACAAATAAAACTGAAAATTTACTAATAATAAGACATACATTGATGAAATATAAGTGGTATGTAATGCGAATTAATGAAAATTTTGAAAATAAATTTTTGATTAGAATGAATAAACCATGCATAAATCCATAGTTTGTTTAAACATTAGATTACAATTTAGATAAGTGTCCACCTACATAAATGAAGAGTTCCTATGAGGTTCAAACAATGAGGAACAACCATCCAGATTCATACAATAGTCATACCAAGTCATGTAACCCGAGCAGTTTGTAAGCCATGTTAGAACATGGGCACATAAGTCTCTCTCGAGCTCCCTACTGTCCTCCCATATATGGGATAGTTAGAATTAACACAACTAGTAGATCCATAATCTGTTTCATCATCTTGAGCTCCATAACTAGTTCCACTATAATCAGACATGACATAACCATAGCCATCATAAGATTCATTTGAGTTAGTACTAGGTCTAGTTTCTATGCTCATAAATCCAAAACTGTTCCCCATGTCCTCTTCAGATGGATTGAAGGTATGTGGCCAGTGGACTGTGCATAGATTCTTCATATTAATAAATTATAGGGTATGGGCAAGGATTATCAATTTTTGGGTTTCAATTTGCTTCAATTGCCTTCAAAACTTCTGAATTTTTTTTGGGTTCTGTTATGGGTATCGGGAAATATCGGAGATATCGGCAAAATATCGGAAATATCGGAGATATCGGCAAAATATCGGAAATATCGGAGATATCGGCAAAATATCGGAAATATCGCACTTATCGGGGGATATATCGTCGATACAGGGGAAGATATGACCTTACCCCCCAGTATCGGTGTCGATAGTTGAAAATACCGATATATCGGCAGACATATCGGTGTATCGGCCGATATTTCAATCCTTGCAGTCAACAGGCACAAATTAAGGTTGTTGAGCAATCAAGACAACTTTTTGCATATCCAACCAACAGAAGAATTGTAAAGTAGTAATCTCCACATAACTGTACACCAAACTTGGTGGCATCATAAATGACATTACGGTCAATGGTGAAATTGTCTCCATAAAATGAAAATATTGGGTCTCTCTCACCGAGTAATAGGTTGTTAGCAGATATTGACATAGCGATATCACAAGTAGAAAAGTCTTCCTCCAATTAGTATGGTGTGTACCTGGTTTTGACGGTTCCACACAAAGGGCAAAGTAATCTCAGGCCTAGATTGAGTTACTCTAATAACCAGATGTGAACAGGAGAGAAGTTGCTAATCACAGCATATACTATTGGATGGCTTCTAGAGATAAATATTTTAGGGGTGTTTGGTATCCTATTCAAATAAGAAACTCAAAAACTTTGATTTTTCTTAAAAACAAGGAGTTCTTAAATCT
The DNA here is from genome assembly GCF_029339155.1 of Prunus mume. Lineage (NCBI taxonomy): Eukaryota > Viridiplantae > Streptophyta > Magnoliopsida > Rosales > Rosaceae > Prunus > Prunus mume. The sequence goes on along the minus strand of NC_142705.1, from coordinate 1,710,268 downwards.
ATTTTTAAGATTCAAAAACTTGTTTAGTATGCAACTTGAAAACTATTTTCAAATCTTAAAATTTTGAGAACTTGTGGATTGTTAGGAAAAAAAAACAGATATTTTTTGTTTTTAATAATTGGGGTGTTTTTTAGTTTTAGTTTTTAAAAATAGGGTTACCAAACAGGTTTTCTTTGTTTTGAACTCAAATTCTATTTTTGAGTTTAAAAAGTTGGATTCAAGTTGAATACTAAACAGGCCTTTATTGTCTTATAAGATCCACGTACGTGACGTACCTCCTTTACTTTTGGATAATTTCAAGCTGACATTTTAGACCACAATCAGTTTCTGCAAAACTCGGGTAACTGACCTTCAATATATCTAAACTTTCAAGCTACATATGTCATCACCAGGACATAAATCAGCAAAAGTCTCCAATGGAAGTCTCTTTCAAAGTTTAGATCTTCAATATTCGACTATTTATATGTATGTATAGCTCGCAGAAGCTGATCTTCATATCAATCATAGCTAGCAAACAAAGATCATTCCTCCTTAATTTGTTTCAATGTCTTCGAAAACCAAAACCCTTCAAATATTTCTCCTTTACACCCTCCTTTTCCTTATCCAACTCAATGTCTCTTCCGGCCAAACTGTGGTTAAAGGCGCTTACTGGTATTGGGACAGCGGATTTCCAGCATCCAGCATAGATTCCAGCCTTTTCACTCATCTTTTCTGCGCATTTGCTAATCTTGATCCCAATACTTACCAAGTCACCGTTACTTCCTCAAACTCAGCCCAATTCTCGGGCTTCACACAAACAGTCCAACAAAAAAACCCTTCTGTGAAAACCCTCTTGTCCATTGGTGGAGGAGGCAATGATACTATTGCAGACACCTTTGCTTCAATGGCAAGCCAACCCAGCAGGCGAAAATCATTCATTGACTCCTCCATTAACTTAGCCAGGTCCTACAACTTCCATGGTATTGACCTTGATTGGGAGTACCCGGACACCACCGCTCACATGACCAACTTTGGCACCCTTCTCACTGAGATGCGAGCTGCTGTGGCCAATGAGTCCCAGACATCTGGCAACACCGAATTGCTTTTAGCCGCTGCAGTATTTCACTCTGCAGATTACTATACCATAAATTACCCCATTGAGTCCATATCAAACAGTTTGGACTGGATCAATGTAATGGCTTATGACTTCTATGGCTCTGCTTGGAACTCAAGCAGAGCCAGAACTGGACCACCGGCTGCATTGTACAACGTAACCGCTAGCCAGGTTAATGGGGATGCTGGCATCACATCTTGGATTGAGGCAGGTTTGGGTGCGGATAAGATAGTGCTGGGCCTTCCATTTTATGGGTATGCTTGGCGTTTGCTGAATGCTGATGAGCATGGCCTTTTTGCTCCGGCTGATGGACCGGCCATTGGGACAGATGGGAGCATAAACTACAAGGACATACGGGACTTCATAAGCCAGAATGGGACACAGACAGTGTACAATGCGACGGTTGTTACAAACTACTGCTACTCTGGGACAACATGGATTGGCTATGACGACACAGAGAGTATCTCTGCCAAGGTTTCATATGCGAAGCAAAAGGGGCTTCTTGGTTACTTCTCATGGCAAGTCAGTGGTGACGACAATAACTGGGCTCTTTCTCAAACAGGTTGGTAAATCCTAAGTTGAAATATATTTAACTCTATTGGAATCTTATTGTATATTAACAAATGGATGTTCTGATGTATTAACTACATATGTTTTTACTATTGTTCTTGCAGCTTCAACTACTTGGGGATGAGAAAATGAGGATTAGATCTATATATGCAAATGTAATACCTTACTTGCAATAAGGCTAATGAGGCCAAATAAACAATAACATGTTGCCGTGAGTTCTTATTTTCTTAATCGGTTCATTCTTTGTATGGATGAGCGAATCATTTTGGGAAATTTTGTGTGGATGAGAAAAAAAATAATGTGCGAAATTGGGCTACAAAGCTTTAGCGCGCCTTGTTGAATCCAAAATTCCAAGCTGCACCAAGTCAAGCCCATTTTTTACTTCCTTGGACAAGGAAACAAAATATAAAAGAAGAGCCAACAAGTTCTTCAAGTAAGAAGGAACATGTTCTGAAAGCCCAAGCCTACCCTGAAAATACACTCTTGGCAGTTATATTTTTGTCCAAGAAGAACAAGGTACTACTACATTTGGTCAAAATGCATATATATATAGTTTTTGTATCTGAGCCGGTCGTTTTTTGACCTCAAGTATGTAAGCCGTTCGTTGGCTTATTTGGACAGATCTTAGACAAACATATTACTTACACTGCTCCCCCTCAAGCTGAGGGAGTGGAAGCGAAAAAAGCACTGAGCCTTGAGCCTTGGTGAGTACACATCTGCAATCTCATCTTGAGGACAAACACATTGAACTTGAAAAGATTTACAACTACTAGTGACCAATTCCCTTCTCTCACGAAGTGATAATCCAACTCGATGTGCTTGGTCCTAGCATCAAAGATGGGTTTAGAACAAGTAAGAGACAAAGCACTAATGTTGATCACGCCACAAAGACGTAGCTGTTACTGAGGCAAAATGCATATCTGAGCCGGTCTTTTTTTGTTTTTTTTCTTTAATTAAGTATCTAAGCCGATCATTGACTTAATTGGACAGCATGCAGAAGAATTCTTGTAAGAAACTTATCAATTTGTTATTGATTCAAATTAGACTGACTTTCCTTTCGAAAAGCTAGAATTGTTGTAGGCAAAGGCTGCAGACGGGAGTCTTAATTTCACTGTTTTTTCAGATTTTTTAAACATAGTATAGCCGCGCGGCTATACGGGTCAGTTTTATATGTATAGTATAGCCGCGCGGCTATACTCGTGTCTGTATAGCCGAGCGGCTATACGCTTTTGAAACGTGGCGACCAGCCGCAATGAGTGCTTTTTTTACATTATAAATAGTATAGCCGTCCGGCTATACTCGGGTTTTTCTTATTTATTTTTTTCAAATAGCCGAGCGGCGATACCCGGTCGGCAATACAGTTTATGAAACGTGGGCCCCTAATTGTAAGGCGGGTCTTTTTATTTATTTATATAAATAGTAAGCCGTACGGCTATACTCGGTTTTTCTGAAAAAAAATTTAGTTATTAATGTTTCTTACAAAATAGTATAGCCGCCTTTAAAAACAATAGTGTGTGTGTGTATATATATATATTTCCTTTTTGAAATATCTGAGCCGGATGTTGACTTAATGGGACAGCATGCAGATGAATTTCTGGAAGAAACATGTCAATTTTTATATTGATTCCCAAACCAACCAAGTCATCATTTCCACTCAAGACCAACCCCAATTTGCCAATTTCACAACCATCGTTGAACTAAGAAACCCATCAGTCAAAATCATTTTATCAATAGGCGCAAGTAAGACCGCTTTTGCTTCCATGGCTAGCCAACCAAGCTCCCGCAAAGCATTCATTGACTCCTCCATAAACATTTCTAGATCTTATACCTTCCATGGCCTTGGCATTAACTGGGAGTTCCCCGGCCCGGCCACTGACGTATCTAACTTTGGCATCCTCCTCGCAGAGTTGCGAGCCTTGGTGCCCAATGAGTCCCAGACAAGTGGGAGGCCCCCATTGCTTCTAGTGGCAGCTTCTACTACTCTGCAACTTATCACTCATTGTTGCACCCCATTCAGTCGATATCAGACAACTTGGACTGGATCGATGTGATGGCATATGACTTATTCGCACACGGTTGGTCACCCAATGTAACAGGGCCCCCTGCTTCACTATACAACCCAATCAGTCCTATAAGTGGAGATTCTGGGCTCAGTGCTTGGCTTCAGGCAGGTGTACCAACATCAAAGATTGCATTTGGCCTCCCATTTTATGGGTACGCATGGAATCTTACAGACCCAGATCATTCAGCATGGTATATTTGCGCCAGCCAATGGAATGGCAGTACCGCCAGATGGCGCGCTGGGTTATATCCAAATCAGGGCTTGTACAGCTGTGACACCGTGTTCAATTCCACACTTGTTATGGACTATACCTGTTCTGAGAAAACTTGGATTGGTTATGATGATACGCAGAGTATCACTACCAAAGTCTCATATGCTAGTGGCAAGGGACTGGTTGGCTACTTTGCATGGAACGTTGGCCTCGATTTCAATTGGACTCTTTCACAAGCAGGCAGGTATATATTTATATGACACCAACCCTCTTTCATGTTCTATTAATTTTGTGCTAACTCCTCATGTGAATGTTAAATTTGTTTGCAGCTTCATACGATTGGGAAGCTTAGGGACGGACAACTTTTCCTGCCAGAAGATCATGTGATTTTACGCTCTCCTTTCCACTGTAAAGACCAATTAGCTGATGCTACCCCACTCAAAGCAGAAATGGCATGCCATTTGTATTCCTGATTTAGGCCAATTACCTAGAAAGAGAGAGAGAGTAAAATAAAATAAAATAAAATAAAGAACCGTTCCAACATTTTTTTGTTTTGTTTTGTTTTTAAATTAGCGATAACGAACACTGATAGTAACTTCGTTCTCTTTTTATCTTATCCAACCCCTGAAAGTCCTCCTCTCCATATCCCTCCAAGACTCTCTCGTTATCGTCTCCATATCCCTCCGCAGGCCGAGGCCAGGTGGTGGTCTTCGGGGGTGGAGGCCTGGTGGTGGTGGTGGTCTGTCGTGAGAGAGAGAGAGAGAGAGAGAGAGAGAGAGAGAGAGAGGGAGGGACGGAGAGAGCGAACGAAGCGACGGCTCAGAGGAGAGACAGACAATAAACTAAAACTCGGGTTTTTGGTATATAAATAGTATAGCCGGACGGCTATACTCGGTTCGGCTATACTTGGTTTATCACTGTTTCTAAAAATAGTATAGCCGGGCGGCTATACTTCGGTTTTTCTTCGGCTATACTCTGTCTTTATTTTTTTTAAAAATAGTATAGCCGGGCGGCTGTACTGATTTTGACACGTTGGCTCTTCAGAGCTGAGCGGGTCATTTTTCTTTAAAAATAGTATAGCCGGGAGGCTATACGCGAGGGAGGCGACGGCTCAGAGGAGAGAGAGACAATAAACTAAAAGTCGGGTTTTTGGTATATAAATAGTATAGCCGGACGGCTATACTCGGTTTTTTGAAAAAAAAAATAGTATTCGGCTATACTTGGTTTTATCACTGTTTCTGAAAATAGTATAGCCGGGCGGCTATACATATTTTGACACGTGGTCTTTTTGAATAGTATAGCCGGTCGGCTATACTCGGTTTTTCTTCGGCTATACTCTGTCTTAATTTTTTTAAAATAGTATAGCCGGGCGGCTGTACTGATTTTGACATGTCCGGCCATACCTATTTGAAAACGCGGCACCTATTCACTAGGCGGGTTCTCTCTTTTTTAATATAAAAATAGTATAGACGGTCGGCTATACGTGGTTTTATTAATGATTCTGAAAATTAGTATAGCCACCGGGGATTCTGGGATCAGTGATTGGCTTCAGGCAGGTGTGCCTCCAAAAACGATTGCATTTGGTCTTCCATTTTATGACTAGCATGGAACCTAACGGATCCAAATCAGCATGGTATTTTTGCACCAGCCAGTGGAATGGCAGTACCGCCGGATGGATCAGCGGGTTACAACCTAATCAAGGCATATATAGCTGAGAATGGTGCACCAACTGTGTTTAATTCTACACTTGTTATGGACTATTCCTATACTGGGAAGACTTGGATTGGTTATGATGATAGGCAGAGTATCACTACCAAAGTTTTGTATGCTAAGCGAAAAGGACTACTGGGATCCATGTCAATTGGACTCTTTCATCAGATGCAGGTATGTATTCAACTAAGCATTTAAAAGCTTCCCAATCATGTTTTTCATCATTAATTAATTGTACTGATGATGCCTAATGATGTGTGTTAAATTTGTTTGCAGCTTCATGCGCATGGGGAGCATAGGGACACTACTTTTCCTACCAGAAGATGATGTGATTTGCTTTCTCCACAATAAGACCAATGTGCTGATGCCTATTAATTGTTCTCCATCAACAAACACATTAATGATAAAGTTGTAATCCCATTTGTATTTGTCTTTCTTTCTTGTTTTCCTTTTTTGTGATAACGAGTAGTGGAAAATAGCAGAACATGGCTGAAAAATATCCTCGTGTGATGAAAAAATGATTTGAGATAGATCAACAATTACTTGAATGAGTTGGTTTTGCACTTGCAAGTTGCATCAACTAGGTTGATATAATTCTGATTCTGAGCCCAAGATACTTTGTTTAATTTAATATTTGATTTTCAATTTCCGGTGAAAACACGGCTAGGCTAACAGCATGCATTTTTAAAGTTGGAATGGAAGTCTACATGACATTAATGGAAGAATAAACAGAAATTGGAAATCTTATTGTTTATCTGGTCGCTTAGTCTTATTGCAAGTAACAGCTCTATCTGGATACAGAGCGTGGTCTTATTTTAGGTAATTAACGTATATGTATCATATCAGCAGTAACTGTAATCTTTGTGCTCATCCCCATGTGCTTGAAGCTGCAAGAAGGGAAAAAAAACAAATCATATAGTTAAATCAATCAACAGTAATTAGTGCTACTAAACAAATAGTTATCGTCTTGTTCAGCCAAAAACTACACAACCACATATTGTATTATTGAATTTAGAAGAATTAAATTCATATATATTATGCAAATTACTGGTGTTGTTACTAACCTGTTTGAGAAAGAGCCCAATTACTGTTGTCAGCGCCAACATGCCACGCAAAGTAACCAAGAAGCCCTTTTGTTACCTTGGCATATGAAACCTTTGCAGAGATGCTCTGCGTATCATCATAACCAATCCATGTTGTTCCTGAGTAGCAATAGTTTGTAACAACCGTGGCATTGTACACTGTTTGTGCCCCATTCTGGCTTATGAAATTTCTTATTTGGTTGTAGCCTTGATCTCCGTATTGCCCTATAGCCGATCCATTAGCAGGAGCATAAAGGTCGTGGTTATTCGCGTTCAATAAACGCCATGCATAGCCATAAAAGGGAAGGCCTAGCACTATCTTTTTGGCAGCCAAACCTGCTTGAATCCAGGATGTGATACCAGCATTCCCGCTAACCTGACTGTTGTACAATGCAGCAGGTGGTCCGGTGTTGTTTGGGGACCAACCAGGGCCGTAGAAGTCATAAGCCATGACATTGATCCAGTCTAAACTGTTTGATATGGCCTGGAAGGGGTAATTTATGGTGTAGTAATCTGCAGAGCGAAAGACAGCGGCGGCTAAAAGCAAAGCAGTCTTGCCAGAGGCCTTGGACTCATTGGCCACTGCAGCTCGCCACTCGGTGAGAAGGCTGCCCAAGTTGGTCATCTCAGTGGTGGAGGATGGATATTCCCAGTCGAGGTCTAGGCCGTGGAAGTTGTAAGACCTTGCTAACGTGATGGAGGAGTTAATGAATGATTTGCGCCGGCTGGCTTGGCTGGCCATTGCGGCAAAGGTTGCTGGATTAGCACTTCCTCCGCCAATGGATAAGAGGGTTTTCACTGCAGGGTTGTTTTTTTGGACTGTTTGTGTGAAGCTTGAGAAGGGGGCTGAGTTTGAGGAAGAAACGGTGACTTGGTAATTGGCGGAATTAAGATCAGCAAATGCGCAAAATAGATGAGTGAAAAGGCTGGAATTTATGCTGGAGGCTGGGAAGCCACTGTCAGGAAACCAGTAAGCGCCTTTAACCACAGTTTGGCCGGTTGAGAAGCTGAGTTGGGCAAGGAAAATGAGACCCGAAAGAAGGATCAATGGAAGGGTTAACTTGGAAGACATTGCAGCAAATGGATGAAAGAGGAAATAGTTCTTGCTTGCTGATTGTTATGACGATCTTTTTTGTGTATATATACACACACAACACAAGATGATGCAAAGTCGCGTGTAAAATTATATATTGGACTTTGGACTTTGAATAAAGAAAGTTGCAATAAGAGACTTTTGTGCGGTGCCATTGGCGTAGATTGAGCGGACCGTACCAAACATGTCATGTTCTTGAGTTTTGACTTATTTTTGCCGATTGGTAATGACGTATGTAGTGTATAAACATCAAATACATTGGTACGAAACTTCCAGAAACCGATTCTTATCCACAATGCGAACATCTTTATTCATCCAAAAGTAAGAGTTAGAGGGATCTTATCTTATAAGATATAGTTGACATCTCGTGAATTGCTATTTATAACCCCTATAAATTATAATGCCCTACTTGAAAGATTGGACTTTAGATGAGCAACTCGCATCCCTTCTGGTTAGGGAGGTCCAAAACCCAAATGTTGTAGTCCATGGTGGTCCTACGCGTGAGATGGGTAAAGGAAACTTTAAGGCCACTTCCAGCAGGCCCCTAGGGCTCGGGCTCTTTTTTTTTTTGTGGGGGCGTGGGGGGTGGGGTTGGGGCAAGAGCCCAAAGTCAAGTTCTAGCAATAGAGGCTGGCCCGGACAAGGTGGGGTCCACTAGCCTGGGTTGGCCCGAAAGCAAGGGGGCCCGAGTGCTGGCATGAGGGCGTCGCTGATGCTAGCGTGGCGTCGAGGCGGGTTTAAATTTTTTACCGTTGGCGCGTGACAATTTGCTGCGCGTCGGTTGTCCTCTGCCACGTGGCATAATCTGGTTCTCCGATTTTCGATTTTTCATCCAATCCAACGCCCTGGATGTTTTCAAGGCAAAAAATTATGAAAAAAAAATCGTAACAATTTTTTTAAAAACCCCAAAAAATACTGAATTTTTTTCTATAAATACCAATCCCTACTCTTCACTTTTAACAACAAATTCACTTTCTACTCTAAATTTTTTTTCACTTTCAATTTTAATTTTTCTCTATCAAAGAAACTATTAAATAAAATTCTTTTATTCAAACATTCCATATATAAAAAAACTAACCACAACCAAAGCATTAAAAATATAAATAAATAAATAAAACAAACCACAACCAAAGCATAAAAATTTCTCTATCAAAGAAACTATTAAATAAAATTCCTTTTTGAAATTCCGATGAAATTTATCTGAAATTTGAAACAAAAATTTATTTGAAATTTGAAACCGAAAATCTTAGCCGAATATTTTATCAGAAAATCTCATCCAAAAATATTGTCCAAATTAATTGTTTAGGTAAACAAATTTATGAAAAAAACAAAAAATTGAATAGTACTTGCCCTTTGCTATGGCAACTGCTGGAAGTGCAATTTGTTTTTTAAAGGCATACACTATTCATGTGAATAGTGTCTGTCCTAGCCCCCCCTTGCCATGGCAAGGGTTTGACTGCTGGAAGGTTCGAGCCATATGAATAAGAATGAGATACTTATTATTAGAACAAGAGATACCAACATGGATTTACAATTCGAATGGTAAAGTGCCTACCTTATAGTACTTAGAACAAGGATTTAACTCTCACATGGATTTGATGAAGACAATTTTGTCTGATTGAGAGATAGTATACAGAAATTAGGGAATACAATAAATGAGTGACATCACAAGAAATCAGAAGAACAAAGCAAGTGATTTTAAGAGATATGATGAACTAAACTTACGTGACTGCAATCAATGTGTTTAAACACATGGTGATTTATGACTTGTCAAAACGAAAAACTTTTGTATGCTATCGTAACACATATGACATTACAAACTTGGTATATTGCTCAAATTATAATTCAGTGGTGGGGAATGTACACATTTGCTTGTTCTTGCAAAGGTTTATAATTCAAGTAATTAGGATGTACCCCTTCTCCATTCAAGGTTCTAGGTTTCTTTTTCAATATTACTTGTATAAAAAATAAAATAAAAATTAATAAAATTAAATAATTGCTTGTTCTTTTGTTTTTCTTTAAACATGTGAAAGTCCACCCCAAAAAAAAAAGCACGTGAAGTACATGATAACGTGCACGTGCAGTATATGCTCTTAATCGGTTGGACCCACAAATAAATCCAACGGTTTCAAAACACGTTGCCGTTGCCACGTGAACGACCAGATCTCACGAATTCAACAATTAAGTTGACGTTGGTACACGCGGGAGAGATAGCGAGACTAGACTCTAGAGAGGTAATGCTAAGCACGTTGGTACACGCTCCCACCGTGTGTTCTCCCTCCGGTTCGTCTCCCAACCCTTTGTCCAAGCACATCGCCACACGCGCCTCCATGGCCACCGCCTCAGCTCGTAGCTCAGCTCGAATAGCAATTGTCGGCGACGTCGTAAGACTCTCTCTTTCTTTCTGAATGTGTCTGGATTTTTGAAACCGTGCCCTGGCCTGCTGATTCTTTTTATAGACAAATTCGTTTTGTTTGCTTCTCAAATTTCACCTTTTTATTATTATTTTGGCTTCTGAAGCATGATCAGTGGAATCTAGAAGAAGATACGAAGGCACTTGAACTGCTGCAGGTGTGCATTTCCCTCTATATTTTCTTCTACTATAAAAGATATAATCTTTAGTTATTTGGGAGATAAATATAGAGTAAATTTCGTGGTTAACTTTAGAAAGAGTTTGATTTTGATTTGCCTTGGCTTGGCTAAGGCTGTGCTGGAGTTATGTTTAGCTAAGCTTTTTAAGATGTATTAACTTTTGTTTGGCTAAGCTGAAATTCGAGGTTTCGGAGTCTTTTTACAAGTAGAAACTTTGAACCAGAATTGAACAGGATTTGTAGGTATTGAAAGTTTGTAGTTTGGGGCACTATTATACACGCCGGTCTGCAATCGCTAGCGGCACTTGTTTGAATGCTTGCTTGAAATATAAGTTCTTTTTTGTTATTGATTTTGTGTTTCTTGTTGTAGTTATACATTTTTTTTACGTTTTTATCAAAAAGTTGTATTTCCTACAAAGAAATCTAATATGAGTTTATAACTTTATTGAACTGCAGCCCGATTTGGTTCTTTTTACAGGCAGGTTCCATTCTCCCTGACTATTCATCTACCTAACGTTTTTCGGTGCTTCTCACTTTCGATTTTCAGCTCCTTCACTTTCTTTTGTTTCCGCATTGGTTACTAAGCTACTTCAGCATATACGAAAGAGATCTCTGTTCATGGTTGACATCGCACCGGCACACACCACATTTGTCATTTGCATGTTTGATAAATTCATGACATGACTTTAAGTGTTGTAAAGGTTAAGATAAATAAGTTATCAGAAAAAAGCTAAATCAAATTAAGACATTTAGCCATGTGTGATCTAAATTGATTTCTTGTTTCTGCACTAGCGTAGTCGGTTATTTGTTTATGTAAACCTATAGTTAGTCTGTTTTTGTTCAGGTGATTTTGGTGAAGAGAGCGTTGAACTCGTTCAGAGCGTTGCAGAGCTCGGATTTGCTAAAGCAGTTATTCTGGGAAACCATGATGCCTGGCATACAAAACAGTTTTCTGGAAAGTAAGTTCTGGATAGTGTTTCCATATGTTTGAATAGTCTTTAATTCTTAATTCATGTAGTCACACAGCCTAGTATAGTCAAGCATGTAACTATTAATATGGTGAGTTTAGAGTGTACCTCAACTGATCTATCTATCCCTTCACTCCCGCCCCGCTCCTATTCTGTGTGCCTTTGCATCATCAAGTATGTTGATGTAATTCTAATTCTGAGTTTATGATAATCTGGTTAATTTGATATTTTAATTTTGAATATCAGGAAAAAAGATGGCGTTCAACTTCAGCTAGAATGGTGAGCTTGTCTTATCTTCATGATTGTCAAACATTCTGAAACTACCATTTGTGTTACGTCTTTTTTTTATCAGTTATTACTTGTCATTCACATTAAAAGATAGTATTTTTTCCTGTTATACTATATTTATATCAATTCAATGTATTCACAGTTGCATACAGATGTCATGGTTGCCAATGAAATATTTTATTGTTTTAAATGTTTTTCCTTGTTTTGCAATGCATTGAAAATGTTAGAGTGAAGAATGTATCTGACACAAGTTTTTCAATCATGCTCTTTATGATTTTCCTTTTAAAAACCAAATTCCCCAGAATTTGAGGATTCTTTCTCATATGCTAATGCCAACTATAGTATTCCAGTCCTTTTCATAGATTGGTGTAGATTGTGTCATATTGATTGGCTTTCAAAGTTAATTTTCAACTGCTTCCAGGGAACCAAAAGAAGCTCAAATTTGGTCAGAGGAGAGATTTTAGTTTGACATGAGATGATATCGCTAGTAAACCAGGCTGAAATGGACATTAATGAACAAAATCATGTCAAACAGTTCCAACAGTCCTAAATGATGGAACGTTGGGTGAACGAATTATTTACATTTGGAAGGCTACATGTTATTCTTACGTTGTTGCAGCTGTAAGTTAATTGTGTTGTTAAGTGATAATACTTGTAATGCTCAGTCTCGGCGAGGAGCATGTAGCTTATCGGCGTTTGGACTTTCCTGTGGTAAAACTGAGCGTTGTTGGTGGGCGACCGTTTTCTTGTGGGGGACAGCAGTTGTTTCGGCCAAAGCTTCTGTCTGCGAGGTGTGTAATGGTTTTAGCAGTTGTTGATTAAACATGAAACTAGAGTTTTATCAATTTTCTTGGCCTCTTATCCAAAAATTTGTAACCATTTTTCATGATACTATGCATGGGTCACATTTATGATGGAAAATTCATCAGAAAAACCTTGTGTTCTCCTCAATGATGGCTTAAATGATGTGTTGAAACAACCTCTTAGGTATGGGGTCCAAGACATGGATGGAAGTGCTAAGAGAATATGCAAAGCAGCTTTGGGTGCTCCAGAGGACCATTTAGTCATACTTCTTGCACATAATGGCCCCACAGGTTTATCAGTCTGCTCTGCTGAAATAAATCGTAATCTGGCTTTTTAGGGAAATTTTGTTACTTCATGTAAATGCAAATTTCTGAGTTCACTCCTTGTGCAGGTCTTGGTTCTAACTTGGATGACATATGCGGAAAAGATTGGGTGTATGGAGGCGGAGATCATGGTGACCCAGGTAATAATTAAGCTATTGGCTCTACATTGGTATGCATCTCTACGTTTAGGTTGCCAACCCCATAAAGGCATGATCCGAACCTCTTCAGTGAATCACTGAAAGGATTTTTGTTATTTTTGTAAACATAGTTTTAGACGTTAAATTGATGTCACTTCCTACTGGGTCTTTTGGGTTGCTGCATGTGACTGGTGACCCGACGAATCTAAGAGTCTGGTTATGGAAAGGAGGTGAGTTACGTCCTTCATGTGTTTTGTTCATCAATATTAAGATGTAATAACATGAACACTTGTTCTTCTGGTGCAGATCTAGCACAAGCCCTGTCCCTCTTAAAAGAGACCGGAAAAATCTGTGGTCCATTGGTAGTGTTTGGTCACATGCATAAACAGCTAGCAGATGGAAATGGTCTTCGGAAAATGATAGTGGTTGGAGCTGACAACACTATATACCTGAATGGGGCCATTGTTCCGAGGGTTAAGAGACTAAATGATGAATTTGTGAATAAAGAACCCCATCTTTCAACACCAGAGTCCTGTGGCACCATCCGTGCCTTCACTATAGTGGAGATTGTGGACGGAGCAGTAGATAAAATTGTTGAAAGTTGGGTTTCAGTTGTCGGCGATAGAATCGCATTGGAAGAGGAGCACATGTTATTCAACAGCGCCCATTAGATTTCTCTGGTTTTGATTTTAGTATCATCCATATTTGTATGTATGGAAGTACGTTATCTGTCCACAATATCCTGAGGTAAAGGAAAATAGTTGTTTAACCCTGTTGGATGTATATGCTATTAGGTTTCCAAACAAAACAAATCAAGTTTGTATGAACATGAAACTCATTTCTATAAAATCTTACTTATGTCTCAATTTCATTAAAAATAATCGAAGCAAGCACAAGCACAGGAGCATTGACATTCTGTTGCTATTTGGTTTGCCAAACTTGATTAAATTCAATGTTGGATGATGTTGGTTGGCGCTCAACGACCTTTTCAGTCCGAGAGTTCCTCAACGTGCCAAAACTAGTTGTTCTTCCCAATGCAAGTAATGAAAAACTGACCTGTATGGATTTTACCTTTTGTGGACCCTCTGTGTTATAATTTCAGTAGATTAGTGAGGGAGGCAAGGCAAATGTATGATGTGGTTGGTAAAGAATCTCATCCGTGCCTTTTGGTTGCCTGAGATAACCAATCTTTTAGCTGATTTGATGGCCACCATTAGCAAAGGAACCTTTTGTTTCCCCCTTTGATCTGTTAATCAAACTTAATTAACTTGAAAACTGATTAACCATTTCATAAATTTCCTCAATTTTGCAATTATGTCAAGCAAGTGATGGTACAGAACACAAATGATGCTCTTTCTTCTTTATTTTTTTCTTTTGTTTTCTTATCAACATCTTATTATTGCATTTCTCTCTTTTCCCTTTGCTTAGTGCACATTTTCCAAGCAATCTATTGCTTTTTTGACCCAAATTTCTTTTCCTTGGTTAGTGCACAGAATTAAGACTTACCCTAAACCTTTGGCTGTACTATTCACTTTACTTATTGACTGTTGTTATTGGTCCAAAATCACTCAATTACTCATAATTTGTCAACTTCAGTCCCCTAATCATAGTCAACTAACCATAGGGATTAACTTCAATGAGATTATAATTATCAAATTTGTTAAAGCACGAGGTGCCCTACTCTACTGCTAAAGGCTAGTCAACTCATTTCTTGATGATACCCCCCATCTGGGCCATTTCAATTCAAAGAAACTATTATCCTTGTGCAGCAGGACCCATCAAAAAATAAGAAATACATTTATCTCATCTCAAACTCACAATTAATTTATTAACCATTAATTTTTTCTCTAAATGCTTTAAAAAATTCGGAAATTTCTATGTTTGACCTAAAGGTTTTTACTTTTTTTTTTTTTTGTTTATTTGGAAATACACAGAAGTAGCTATTATTGGACCTACTCCATAATCACCTAAAGCAAGTTTGCCCTGTGAATTGAAAATGGGAAAATTCCCCCTGACTAATTTAATATCAATATGTCGAACTGTATTAGGCACAATTACTACTTTACAACCTTGTACCTATCATTAGATTAGAATAATTTCAAGAGTTACTAATAACAATTACAATCTTAGTTGAATACACCCCTACATCCCAAAACTTCTCAACTTTCCAC
This sequence comes from Prunus mume, assembly GCF_029339155.1. NCBI lineage: Eukaryota > Viridiplantae > Streptophyta > Magnoliopsida > Rosales > Rosaceae > Prunus > Prunus mume. The sequence continues at coordinate 1,695,165 of NC_142705.1, read as the reverse complement.
TTGTGATCTTCCCCTTTTTAGGCAAATCAATTTAGACAAAAAAAAAAGGGTTATTAGTCGAGAATAACAGAATTGTGTTATTCCCGTTTCTTGAAAGTCTTTCTCAGTTCTGCATATATGGGTTATAATTCTAGGAACATAATTGATTTTGGATCTAAAACTAATAATAAGCGAGGAAAATGGGGTTTAAGTGGGTAATTTGGGTCAAAGCTTGTGGGGCGGGGCAGTTGTGAATTGACTGAATGAGAGAAAGGCAAACCAACCCAAAGTGTCATATTTTTGGTAAAATATTGGCCCAACAAAGCAAGCAAAATGAGGAATGTCAGACTCTGACATTTCTGCTGCACTTCTCCCTTTCTTCGAAGATCCTCGACAGTCTTTGACCGAATCTCGCCCGTCCATCCGTCCACTTCCTTGTGATCTTCCCCTTCTCTTGTTATTTCTCGAATAAGAAACGTTTTTCTTTAATTATAAAATACATAAATACATAACCAATTTTTGGTCGAATAAATACATAATTAACCATGGTTTATATATCATGTATATAGAGATTTTGTTTTACCAAATAATTTAACATGCAACATTACTGACCTAAATTATAAATATTTTTGCTTTTATTTAGGATTTATGGTGAATGAATATGTCATAAGTCAGATGTGTTAATTTAATATATATATTTTTTTCTTACGTAAACAGTGATTATGAATAATCTGGTTTTGCAGCTGAAGGGTGAATAACTGAAAGTCATGAATTAATGATAATTATTTAATTTAATTTTGTGAAAGTGGTGAATCCAACCGTCTGTATCAGTTTTTGAATTCAACCAATTTTCATTGATGTCCACAATTTATGTTGAGGGGCAAATATGACATTTGATATCTAGTTTTCCTGTCGAAACAAAGGAAGTGATAAAAATAGAGAGAGAGAAGTTGTAAATTGTACATAACATACATACAAATCACATCATCAACCAACCTCTTGTTTCTTGTTATTTACAAAATAACAACATAAATCGATGATCGATCTTTAAGTTATTCCCTTAGAAATAATAAAACTAAACAAAATTAAAGTATATACTTACAATAATAATAATCCTAATCATGATTCATATTATTATTAATTATTAATTATAATACAAAAGAGAGAGAGAGAGAGAGAGAGAGAGAGAGAGAGAGAAGAGAATGCACAAGACAAGAGGAGATGCAATAATAAGATGTAATGTGCGGATTCTGTGTTGAGATTCTCAGTCTTTCATCTTTGTTCCTCTCCAACAACATCATTTCCAGCTCACCCGCTTAGATCGGATCTATTTTCTGCCACCCCCCTGCCCTCCTCTTTCACCTTTAATTTCATCTGACGCCACCTGCTTTGCCTTTCCATCATCCCCAGTAAAAAAATTCACACAAACCAAAACCCCCCACCCCACCCCACCTCAAAAAATTAAACACCAAAAAGAAAGAAAACCCCATTATTGGTTTTGCCTTTTAATTTCATAATGAACAACAACACAACCAAGCTCAGATAAAAGATTTTAAAAAAACTCAACCCCCACCATTTTAGCCTGAGCTCTGTTTCATGCCTGAACCACATATCCCAATTGGTGATCTGTGTTAATGGGCAATGTAACGTCGGGTGTGGCTGCAAAGTTCGCATTTTTCCCTCCAGACCCACCCACCTATGATGTGCACAAAGACGACGGCGGTACGCTTGTGTTCTCCGGAGTTACAGCTGACAAGAACATGGAAGTGCATTTGCTTGATACAAAAGCAGGGAACAAGATCGTTGCCACGTTTTGGAAGCACCCTTTTGCCAGGTTCACGCTTCTCTACTCGCATGGTAATGCTGCTGACTTGGGTCAGATGCACGAGCTCTTCATTGAGCTCAGGGCTCACCTGCGTGTCAATATTATGAGGTATTAATTCTATTATATTTCTCCTTCATTTTTCCCCTTTTTTCTTCTTCTTCTTCTTCTTGTGTTGCTTTGCTTTTTGCTTGTTTTGGAAATCTATTCTGGATTTTGATGGGTTGGCTTGGTTTTTTATTAATCTGAAATGGGCCTTTGGGTTTTGGCCAATCTGTTATTTGCAAGGTAGTTTCTCCTTTTGTTTCCTTTTTTTGCTTTAAAAAATATTGATTGAACACCCTCATACAGTATCTTGAATTTGTTATCGGTTTCAAATTTTCAGTTTATTGATTATTTTCCTCGTTTTGTTTGGATTGATTTCTGAATTTGGATGAAATATGAACGGTCCTGTGCTTGCTTTGCTTGTTTCCTCTGTTTCATTTGTTTCTCTGCGTATCCGGAGATCATTTCAGCTTTTAAAGTTTGATTAATGGCAGGCTTAAAGCTGCCGGCATCATAATCTTTTCATTTCCGTTCCGTCTGGCGTGAGCCTGACTCCTTCAAAAAGAGACCAAACAGAAAATGATCTGTAATCCAGTATTCTATTTGAAATTTCAACATTGGTTTTTCTAGTAAACAATGGAGGCGAGTACAGACTTATTTTCATTTTGTTAGTCTTCTGTTTTTGTCTGTTCTAACTCATAGATACTTGTTTAAGCTTTAAATTTTTGATCGGCCATGGAGCTTTAAATTTTTTATTTCATTTTTTGGTGGGGTTTGGGAGTTGGAATGGACGCATAGGATGAGAATGTTACTATGCCAGCATTTATTACGTACTTGAGAGTCCATTCTTTATTTATTTATTTATTATTTGTAAAATGTGGTCAAGCAGCCAATGAGAATCTTTGAATGTAACATTCAAAAAAAGAAAAAAAAAGTCAGGAACTTTGAATGTAACACGCAGGCAGCTGATATGCTATGAGTTTTCTGATGCTCTGTGCTGCAGTAGTTATGAACCTTCCCATATTATTTACGTCAGATATTTTTCTTTGTGGCAGCTATGACTATTCAGGATATGGAGCATCAACTGGTAAGGTAAGTCAGTGTTAAGTAATCCATGAAAGTTTCTCTTTGATTTGGAAGTTTAGTGCAGGCTCTGAAATATGACATTACAGAACTATAGGATTTATTTATTTGATTTAAAATCTTAAATTTACATCCTTCTGTCAATCTATTGACCTGCATTGAATTGCAAACTCTATGACTGAAAAGTGTTAATGTTGGTAAATTTTTAGCCATCTGAGTTCAACACATATTATGACATAGAAGCTGTGTACGATTGTTTAAAGAACGACTACGAAATAAGACAAGAGGATTTGATACTGTATGGCCAATCTGTTGGAAGCGGACCAACACTGCACTTGGGTTCTCGCTTACAGAAACTGAGAGCCGTTGTTCTTCATAGTGCCATCCTGTCAGGCATACGAGTCTTGTATCCCGTCAAGTTGACGTTTTGGTTTGACATTTTCAAAGTAAGCTGTTCTTTGAATCTCTTATTCTGCTGCTACAGAGCTCAGTTTATTGAACTTGTACTGAAAATCCCTCTGCAATATTTTCAGAATATAGACAAAATACGGCACGTCAACTGTACGGTTTTAGTTATACATGTAAGTACTTATTCCCTTCAATTATTTTGTTTGAGTACCATTCTTTTATAATTCAAAGTATTTGTGCTGTGGTTCTATTGTTTTCTCCTCCCTCCTCACCTTTTTCTTAACTTCTGTTTGATGAAAAACATTAAAGAGTCATAACTTAAGAATGAAAAGCTATTTTGTTATCAACTAAACTGAACAACATTTTTCTTTGGATTTGAATAAGTTTCATCTGTCCAAAAAGAAAGGAAGAAAGGAAGAAAAGAAAAAATAATACTAGAGCTGGCTTAATTCATATGCTTTTGTTGCTTGTTTCCTCAACCAGACTAATGTCAGTTGCCATTTGGAAAGGACTGGTAAAAGATTCTTTTCTGGTAGTTCATAAAGAGGCCAGGAAGCTTGGAATTGATATCCTACATGTGAAGTTTCCTTGTTAAATAATGGAAATTTGGATACAAAATAGTAAACTCCTACAGGAACTACCAAATATTACAATTATACGTATTTCACATTAATGGATATTTTTATAAATGATTTTAAGAAGTGAAAAACTTATCAAAAACATTATCATAGATAAAGTAGATTTTATATCAGTATCAAGAACCTGTTGTGATTAGTGAAAGGAAAAATTACAGTTAGACACCACCTTTGGATTTAATTCCTAACAAAAGGCTTTAACTTTAACAATTACAACAATATGTGTAATCCTAAGCTTGCAATTGAAAGATCTTACACTTTGTGGCTTTATTCAGATTCCCATTGTTCTCGTATGAATGGTTGCTTCTGATTTGATTGATCGATATGCTGCCATTGGTGATGCATGTTTAAACGGACTATTTTGCAGGGAACTGATGATGAAATTGTTGATTTGTCCCATGGAAAGCGTTTATGGGAACTTTCCAAGGAAAAGTATGATCCCTTATGGGTCAAGGGTGGAGGCCACTGCAATCTCGAAACATATCCTGAGTACATTAAGCACTTACGCAAATTCATAAATGCGATGGAGAAACTTTCGCTTGCTAAACAAACGAAGAAACAACTCACTTCTAACCCAAGTATCACAGAAGTAAAACACAACAAGTGCTTGAGATTTGGAAAAAAATAGCTGGTTTTCTTGATATCAGTTGAGAAGTAGGGAATGGAAACAGAGAGTTCCACTGCATTGTTACCCTGTCTACACGAATAGCTATGATTGCTTTGCTTTGGCAGCAAGGGAGCTATCCAGCCTGGTATTTTTCTTGGTAGGAGGAATCATACCTAGAATGTTTGATCCAGATCTAGTTCAGTTCAGATGACCATTTTTTGAGATAGGGAATGAACTTACATGTACAATTTCTAGAGGTTTGGTTCCTGATCTGGGGTTTCTTGTATAATTTAAAGCACTGAGCGCTATCTCCATGTAAAGAGATTATCATCAACTTCAGTAGAGAAAATACATGGGTTGCTTTGATTTTCGTTCTTGGCCCAATAGAACTTCGTACTCTATTAATTTATATATATACATATATACAATCCAAACCATATGTTTTTTAAGTCTATATTCATAGATCATCCTTGTAAAAAATTACACAAATCAAAAACCCTTTCGACATCTAATTATATCCTACAAAATAAATGAACATGGTGCTTCAAGAAAGTACTAAAATTTCAATAATTAAATTCAGTGGTCAAATGATATCGGATTCAAGTTATTTTTTTTGTAGATATAATCTTTGAATGAATATTTACAAAATAGACTGTTTTGATTAGAAGGAGACCGTATATATATATATATATAGGGAGATTCTTTAATAAGTATTTTATGTTAAGGATTTGTTACATATTTCTAATTTGGGCGTTGGATTGCATTCGTTAAATGTGTTGGTAATCTCTTAGATGCAATCTAACGCCCGAAATTAAAAGTATGTAACTAATCATTAACTTAAATGCTTATTGGAGAATGTCCATCTATATATAATTAGTTAGCTTTGATTTGACTTTTTATCTTCAAAACAATTTTAATAAGCCTGCTGCATCAGTTGTTGTAGCATGTTTTGTGCACTCAAGTACTAATAAGACATAAATAATTACTACTTAGACTTTGCTAAAGCTGAACCATGAAGGAAGGAAGGGTCAATCCAATAGTGGTAGCATATGGAAACTAGGAGAGGTGGAAGCATATATGTTCTTTAAGTGGCAGACCATATTAAAATAGCATGTTTCTCAAGTGGTTCTTGCATTGCACATCACTGATAAAATAATTTGTGCTGCGTTCTTAGAAAAAAATAATATAAAAAAATAAAAAAAAATGTTGGTATCAAAAAATTTGGGTATGTTTATGACTCTTGTTCTTTCTTTTAGTCTGGAATTGGTTAATCGCTTTAAGTTCATTTACATGTAGTCGCAGTTGTTGGATTGTATTGAGATTGAACAAATGTTTGAAATGAATCAATTCCACATTATGAGGTTATTCATTTAGTCATTATTGTTATTATTAATACAACGAATACTCATTACTACTGATTGCTAATTTCTGAGTGAAAGATATGATAGCCTTTTCCCAATTTAACCCTAAATAAATAAAGTCAATGGGAAATTGAATAAATCCACTCCTTGAGCTCAGCTGCTCTGAGGTCACGTGACCTTTAAAGCCAGAGGCCCGTAACCATCAAATCAACCATGTGAGCAGCGGAGCCCACATGAGCTTATGTAATTTTCCTTCCTAATTTATTTATGTACTCTTTCCCTCTTACTCATATCCTGGGACCGACGTGTCGTTTCTCGTGAAGGCTGCATTTCTTTCTGGTTCTGGTTCTGGTCTTCAGGGGTCCCTGGAATCTAAAGCGGGTCCCACCGAGGACTCAGTCTCCCAATGACAATCCGAAACGTGGCATTGTCCTAACACATACTGAGATGGCTTCGGTTGTGTACTATTTTTGGCACTTTATTCAGCTCAAAGTTTGAGACTCTCTTTCTGGAAATGTGAAATACACGCTCCTCCTAGTAATAAGTAATAAATAATAATACCCAATTATACGTTAATTATACTCCACCCTTCATTATGAACATAAAAATAGTGCCCCCGCCATACTCAAATCTCAAAAGAGGAAACACATTGTAAAATAAGACCTATAAGGAATTTTTGCGGGTAGATACAATTAATTTACCAAAAACAGAAAATTTAAGGATAATTTGCATTAAATGCCCAAGAAATTAGGGCAGTCGGTGTCGAAGTAACCTAAACAGAATGTCCTCTGACTTGCCATAATAATACCCCAAATCCGACGGACCGTTTTACCCGCCATTTCCATTAGAAGCTGACTTATCACAGGCGTTGCTGCTGCTAAAACCAGTAATAACCCTAAGATGCATTTCAAAATTTCACATTGACTAAACAGGATGCCAAAAAAAACATTCATGAGTTGGTGATTAAATATTAAATGCCAAAATGATAGGGTCCATTGACCTGTTATGGACATCATATACATATATCAGAGAGATGAGATAAGAGGAAAGAGTTTACCTAATTAAAAAAACAGGAACACAGCTTGAGAGAAGACAAGCTTTGTATTATAAAATCCATTAAAGATAAAGGCTTTTCTGTTGTATTTAGAAGAAAAAGCGGAAGACAAGGACGCAGAAGAGAGAGAAGAACAAACAATCTGAGAGAGAGAGAGAGAGAGAGAGAGAGAGACTTTCACTTAAAATACTAAAAAGATTTCTAGTTCACTCTGTTCTTCTGGCCATCACCATCATTGTCCGTTTCTACAGCTTTTACTTCTACTCACATTTTCTCTCTCTAGCCATTTTCTTAGTTTTTAAATTTTTTTTATCCCTCTCCATTTCTTCTTCTGGTCTATTTGTTCATGTTCTTTCTTTTCTGGGGTTGTTGAAAAAAGACCCGGAAAGTTGAATCTGTTAATAAAAACTGCAGCTTTTGCTCGAGCCCTTAATCTCTGTTTTCTCCTCACGCTCTTTGAAGTTGTTGATCCACTATGACTGTGAAGGCCCAGAGGGGAGGTTTGGTTGGTGAGGATGGGGCTATGGACCGTTTCCCGGTGGGTATGCGTGTCCTGGCTGTTGACGACAATCCAATTTGTCTCAGATTATTGGAGGGGCTCCTTCAGAATTGCCAGTATCAAGGTTTGTTTCTTCTCCTCGTATTGTTTTTCCCTTGGAGGAATTTGCATTTAGTTTTCTTCAAGTTCTAGTCAATTTGTTCTAACAAATTGTGTGTGTGTGTGTGTGCGCGCGCGCGCACGACTGTGAAGTATAATGTAAATTCCGTTCTTTAATTTTGAATTAGTTTGTTTATCTAGATATAAAAGAAGAAGTAGCTTGTTAAACTCAAACTATGCATAGTCTCGGGTAGAAAAACTATGCAGAGTCTCAATTTCCTGTTCATAAACTGTTTATTCAAGTTTTCGTCAGGCTCTTTCCACTGTTTTACTAAATGGGCTCCGAAAATATCCGCTTAAATCCAGTAGAGGTTAAACTTTGGTACTGGAATCGTTTACGTGATTTCTGGTTTTTGCAGTTACTACGACCACTCAGGCAGTCGAGGCACTGCTAATGTTGAGGGAAAGCAGAAATAGGTTTGACCTGGTGATCACTGATGTAAGTATGCCAGACATGGATGGCTTTAAGCTACTTGAGCTCTTAGGGCTGGAAATGGACCTACCTGTGATTAGTAAGCATGAACTTATCCTGCATCCTTGGACGTAAAATACAACTTTTTTAATCTTGTTAGAATTGGATTTAAGTGCAAGTGAAAAAAATAATTTGAGTTTTCTTTGGTATCTGTTACACTTCTGGCTTTTATTTTAATACTAAAAAACCTGCTTAGGCCCCATTTCAAGTTGAGCAGTAGATAGTGATTGTTGAAGAAGTGGGAGATGAATTGGTTACTAACATCATTTTTGTGTTGTAAAATGGTCCCAGTGTTGTCAGGACATAGTGATAAAGAGCTTGTAATGAAGGGAATCGCCCATGGTGCTTGTGACTATTTGTTGAAGCCTGTTCGAAAGGAAGAGCTCACGAATATCTGGCAACATGTAATCCGAAGAAAGAAGTTCGACTCCAAGGACCAAAACAAGTCATCCAGTCAAGACAAGGCTTGCCATGAAACTGGAGAAGGGGGACAGGGGGTTTCACCAGCAGGCAGCTCAGATCAGAATGGAAAATTCAATAGAAAAAGAAAGGACCAAAATGAAGATGAGGAAGAAGAATATGAAGACGATGAACATGAGAATGAGGACCCATCCACCCAAAAGAAGCCTCGGGTAGTTTGGTCAAAAGAGCTGCACGGAAAGTTTGTTGCAGCTGTACATCAGTTGGGACTTGAAAGTGAGTCTTCTGCTCCAGAGAAGTGATGTGTTGCTTTTGTTATACAGATTATCTTCTTGACTAATGTTTCTCCCCCCCTCTTCCTTAATCTATATGCAGGGGCTGTTCCTAAGAAAATTCTTGACCTGATGAATGTTCAAGGACTCACGAGGGAAAATGTGGCCAGCCATCTGCAGGTACTAATATTTCCTTTGCCTTACTTTTAGAATAACTTTGCTGCAAGAATTCTGGAATTCGAAATCAAATATTTTTTTCGACCCAGGAATAATCTGTATTTTCATATACATGTGATTTAATAATATATGTATATAAATGCGTTGTTGTAATCACCATCAAACACTTAGCATGAAATATCTGGAAACAACTCAAAGAATCATTCTAGTGAGAGAAGTGATGGCGATAATGTTCTATTCTAGCTATTCTTTAATGTTTTAACACTATGACTTCTTTTGGGCTTGTCAGAAAACTAGGTTTTGCGACCACGCTTATGCTCTCACTTTGTGTTGCAGAAATATAGGCTCTGCCTCAAAAGACTCAGCAGTACTGCAACCCAACAAGCTAGCATGGTTGCTGCTTTTGGGGGGAAAGATTCCTCTTACATGCGCATGGGTGCACTAGATGGGTTTGGAGATCTACGGTCCTTAGCTGGATCACGAAGACTCTCAAATGCCACTATATCACCATACACACCAGGTGGGATGCTTGGTAGATTAAACTCCCCGGCTGGTTTGAGCATACGAGGAATTACTTCTTCTGGTCTGGTCCAACCTGGTCACTCCCAAAACTTGAGCAACTCTATTAGTAATCTTGTAAAGCTCCAGCCAGCTCTGCCTGCAAACCAAAGTCCAAATTTGTATGAATCAATTCCAACATCATTAGAACTCAATCAATTGCAGCAGGGCAAGCATACTGCTCATATTGGAGAGTCCAATCCCAATAATGATCCAACAAGTTATTCAGTACCCTCTAGCTTTCCAGACACAAGTGTGTCTGTTAGCTCAATTCATTCTGATTCCATTACTTCAAGCAGTCCTTTGATATTACACAGGAACCCACAACAAGCACTTGGTATGGGAGTATTTGGAAATCGGTCTTCTCTTAGTTTGGCTTCATTGAATCCAGAATCTTTTGACATTGGAATCTCCTCTAATTTTCTGGATGACAATCGATGTAGTGAAAGTTGGCAGGTTGCAGTTCAGTTATCTAAGTTTCCATCGAATGATTTGCCAATGAGTGAGCCTTTCGATCATGGTCAATTGCATGCGAATAACTTGGGTCTTTCTTCTACTAGGCCTGAAATTGGGAACAGTCCAAATGATTTTTCGTCTTTAAGTGTTCTTCCAGGTCCTGCTGTGGAATTAAGAGGAAATATGTGGAACCAAGAAGGCTTGATTGGAGATGTTGTGCCAACCATGGATTGCACACCAAAGCAAAGGTGGGAAGAACATAAGCGAGATTACGACCACAACTTGAATCTAACTTTCAGTGCCACAAATCCCACGGTTTCTGCTAATGTTATTGTGAGTCCCCTAAGCCAGAGTTTGGACCAAAGTGATGCAGTCTGCAGTAAAAAGATGAATTCAACTTTATTTGACCAGTTAAATGGGGCCACTCCTACTGTCATGCAGCTCAGTGAGGTTGAGAAAGCTGCCATGGGAACAAAGATGAAGCCCAGTGAGGACTACCTGTGGGAGCAAACAAAGTCGCATGATGGTTTAGTTCAAAATAGTTATGAATCGTTGAATGATATCATGGGTGCGATAATGAAAGGGGTATGATTAAAAAACTGCTTATAACAAGGCCATTCCATTATTGATTTGTTCTCTTATTTTGGCTGAGTCATATTGAAGTGGGTATTAGATCTTATATCCTTATTGATGTATGCAGTATCATTTTTCCTTTGTTGAGAAAGAAGCAAGATAGGCCATATTGGAGTTAAAAAGAAGATCTCATTTTTAACAGTAGAAGCTCTATAATTTGATGTTGAATATGGTCTGGTCTATACATTGCATTATGTCTTGCATCTTGTCTAGAATTAATGTATCTATTTTGATTCATGGAAGTCTGTTAAATAAGCAGTAATTTACATGGCACAAATTTTGAAAGGCGCATTTATTTTAGTAGTAATAGATTCGGTCTATTTTCCTTTATTTTTCTTCCTTTCTCTGTATTATTATGTGGTAGAGATTTGCTGGAGAGTGGAGAATGTCTAAATATGCACTGTATATAGAGATACAACCTAAATTACGTTTTTGTGCTTGTTTAAGTGTCGTGTCCTATCCATATTAACATGTTCTGTTTTGTGTTTGCTTTGGAAAGTTGAATAATTACTATTTATCTCATTATAGAAAGAATACCTGGTTTCTGTTACACATTATTTTCAGTGTCTCTTATCTGTCTTGTATATTTGTACTTTTTATTTCTCCTCCTCTTCAACAGTATATAATATGAAGACTGTTGTACAGGGACAAAACGAGAATATGCTAATGGATGGAGAGTTTTGGATTTGATGCTTACTCTCTAGGATAATGTATATGATCAGCCTACACTAGTGCTAATTCCTGCCGGATATAATGGTGGCGGCATCGCAGCAGTTTACTCCTGCTCTATGAGAAACTTGTATCATTACGTAATTTCTTCATCTCTCTCGTGTAGTTTTTCTTCCCATCTTCTACTCATGTTCTGTTGCCAACTTTTATGTCCTTGCAAGTTGCAAACAGCAAACTCGCATGTTTTCAGTTCTTTCTTCTGTTTGGAGTAATGGGATAATGGCATAATAAGTTAGTCAACTTTCTGTATATCATTTTTTCATATTTTCTTCCTTGTTTCCTTTTACAATTATTTACGATGAAATAACGGACTCTTTAGCTTAATGATTGTTAAACATCTTACTGTTTTTGGGGCCTTTCTCGTTGATACTTGGTCAAATCTGCACTTGCCCATTTAATAAGGAACCCGAAAATGAGATTCTGGTTGCAATGGAAAGCGACGCTCAAAGGTTCCATATTTTTCTTGTTTTGGCATGGGAATGGTGAGGTTTCTAAAATATAACATTTGCCAGGTGGTCCTTGCCTCAAACAGTATCAAATAACAAGTTCTGGATGAAGAAGACAAAAGAACATTGAAAGTTTCCAAAATAGAATTAAATTCCTAATTTTCATTCTCTTTTCAGCGTCACTTTTGAAAGCAAATAGAACATTAAGCATCTCAAATCAACAAACACAAATGATATCTGTGATGGCTGCGGCGGTTGACATAGGAGGGACCCAACTCAAGCATTTGATTCAGTCTAGCTCGGTGAGCTGAGCTCTCCTTTCTGCAGCTCTCTTCCTAATAAATATTCCCCACCTTAAAGCGGCTTTGAGCTTAAGCCATCCAACTACAGCCTTTCCTGAGCTCTTTGCTTGCTCCTTCCTGAATGACTGGCCTATCTGAGGCTCATACTGTACACTGTAATTGTAACAAGCCTCATCAGAAGCACCAAAACCCGCTCCTGCTCCTACACCGACTCCCACACTAAATGTCTTGAGCAGTCTTTGCATGTCATCACTCTCCAACATCTCTGAACTCCTGAAACGGATTTCATCAGCCACGAAATCTTCCAGTCCACTCCCGTTGTTTGGCCGTGACCAATCTCCTGAAAAATGTGAACCTCCAACTGGCATGTAATCCATGCTGCCAGATAATGCTGCTGGTTCTGGGTTATTAAATTTAATCAATGCTGTTTGATCGGACCTCACAAATGGAAATTCAATGTACTGAGGGACTGATGGATGGTTATTTTCTGTTTGGAACTGTTCGCCGAATTGAGAGGTATACTGCTGCCTATTCTGAGCAACTGCAGAATGGTGGTCTATAGCATAATTGTTGTGGTCGGCCACAGTCACAGGTGCAGCTGAGGCTCTCGTAACCTTTTTGTTGCTGACAAGAGAGTGTAAGACTTTTCCATCATATTCTATGACTTGATGCCAATTATCATATGCCCTCTTCACCAGAGAATCCACTGAAACCTGCATGTAGAGCTCCAAATGGGTGAGCTATGTTTAAAGTGATAAGTAATTATCACAGCATTTCCCAATAGTTAAAAACATCCAACCTTCTGACTGTGGGTAAGCGACTCCAAAGGAAGAAACTGCCCATCAGCAATAAGGCCCCTGAGCTCATAAATATGGTTGAAAACAACACCAGTGCTGTGAGTTTGATCAGTGTAGTAAACATAGAGCTTCCCACCCAAGACACAAGTTTTTGCATGCTCCACTGTATTTTCCCACATCCTATTGGACATCCCACTCCCAAGCATCTATATTTTGAAATTTAGAAGTAAGAATACCAGAAAAGCAAGGGAGAAGGGTGTTTAAAGATAAATGCAAGAGATGCTTACGCTTCTTAATTTCTGTTGGTCCTTGACAAGGAGGCGAAGAAAGTCTTCAACAGTTACAATCTCAGCCTTAATCAGTTTTTTGTGCAGAGCTCCATCCTTTGCTATTCTATCCAATCTCCAAACTTCGTCATGCAAAGCCGGTGGGTAGTGTTTCTTGTACACTACAAATGGCAGAAACAGTGACTTCATTAAGACAAGCTTTAAAGGTATTTTGTAATACATATAAAGGAATAACGGCATATCAGACTCAAGGTACACTAACCAAAATGTATGACACTGCAAGTCAGGAAGATATATGAAAGAATCCGAAATGACCAAGAAGTTTATGTCATCAATCCTAATTATGACTAGAGGAATGCATTCTGAGTCTGATCAACTAATACTGGGTTATGCTCTCTGCCCCAGGCAGACATAGTGGCTCCTAGACCCCCTAACTTGATTAGCATATGTACTGCAGACTGTTCTATCATTAGTAAATGCTAAAATGGCAAACTTCAGAAAACTCACATTCTCCCCTGTGATCTTTAACAGAAAAAGCATCTGTTTTAGCCTCACAAATACGAATACCCTCACAATATCCAGGGGAAATCTTAACACCAAGCCTGAATTTCCTGCTCCTTGTCCAGCTAGAATTGTCAGTGAAGGTAAGATCTCCAAGAGTACCTACCCCTTCCTTGAGAGTAATTTGTAGATCCCCTGTCAAAAGTGGCCTTTTCCCCTCACGTTCCTTTACTTCATGGTTTTCAAAGTGTTCTTTGGTCCAAATATCATCAGCTTCCTCATTAAAGTCACCTTCCAGCACCACAACATTCAGTTTTGCAGCTGATTCAGGCCCTGTTTGCAAAACAGTGCTTGTGCTGTGGTCTAGCAAGACGACATGAATTGCTGCTCCTTGCTCTCCTTCAACCTTTGCACCTGTGAACAGATGAGGAGGCATTCTTGTTTTGGATTGTAGTTGCAGAGTTCTTCCTTCTGGGCCCTGTATTCTTGGTGGTGGAGACCTGCAGTATTTTGGAAAGTGCAAACAATGAATTTGATACGGCTTCCCACCCCAACCTTCCAACCAACACACCATTACAGAGAAAGAAACAAAACATGATAATTTACGAAAATCTGAAGAAGAAAGCATAACATCTGCTTTGAATATTTTTAAATTCTAATTGGAACCATAGTCTAGGACTCTCAAAATGAACCAAGGAGACACTACTATGGTTGAAACAAACCTTCCAGCCAGTTCAGCATGGTCTAACTTTGTCAAAGCACGCTCCACTTCTTCACTAACCTGTTACTCAAAAAGAATTTCAGAATGATCAAAAGGATGCTAACTTGCTGCAAACAATGCATGGTTTTACATATGACTGAAGGCAATGTTTTGAAGAAAGTATAGCCAGGAAATACTACGTGCCACAGATTTTTTTCAGCATTATCGATGGCAGGATACTAACAACTTAATGTGCTTTCTTTGTTTAAATTAGTGGGAAAAGTAAAACACACGGAAAGCCATACTATGCATAAAGTGACTTCGCAGGAAAAATAAAAATGAAATGCTATAATTCATTGTTTTGGAAAGGTGGGAAAGGGAAGAAAACAATGATTTGCTATCCCAGAAGGGACTGATCATCATCTGAGTGCAGCTAGTTTCAACCTCAACTCCACTCTAATATGCAAAGAGTGACAATCTGACTCACAATTCTGCGGAGAAGAGGCTCCAAAGATGAGCAAAGTCTTTGCAAGCTATCTACCTTCAAAGATTCCACAATTACACTGCAAATAATGAACTGTATAAACAATAGTCTTTAAAGAAAATGATATTGAACGCTTGCATAGAGATGATTCGAGAGGGGAGTGTAGATGCAAAATAAGTCAGCCTAAAAATTCTTACAATTGAATTAGCACCTACCCCTTAATTAGCAGAAACAAGTCATAAAATCCAAATATCAAAGTAGGAAATAAAAACCTTGCCAAAGCGGGCAATCTCTGCTTCTTTGGCTCTGGCGGGTGGCCTTCTTCTGCATCATCATCCAATTCCACGCCCTCTTCATACCCTCTCTTCTCCACCCTCATGCTTCCTGAACTTTCCATTTTCAGAAACTTATCCAACCCTAGCCGCCAAAACTCTTCAAAAAATACTTCCCAAACTTGGAAACCCAAGATGGATCAAAGTATATCCACGTATACAGTCACAGAAGCTTCATAGAATGAAGAACTCAATCAAAACCTATTAAGCGTCAAGTTTTCAGACCCCAAACGACAATCATGTCTTTTTTTGTTTTTCCTCCCTGATCTAGGTATTAATTGAAAAGATGTATTTGTTGAGTTTTTGGTGGATCTACATCGTTTTCTTTTCTACTTTTATATTATGTTTGATCTAAAAAAGATTATAATAATGGGTCTGCATGTTAAAATATTATTGCCCCTTAAAATAATTCAACGTCATGGCCTCACAGCTGGGGTTGGATGTGCCTTGTGAGTGCATGAACGTTGAAAGTCCGTCCGAACCGCGTCTTTTGGTGCAACTTTTGGATTTGTGACATATTATATATTAATATTTACATATGTATCAGTCCTTCGACATCATTATGTTTTGTGTGTGTTGTGTGGAAGGATAAGCATCATGCAACAAATGGCGGTGAGGCAGTGAGAGCCGTTGATTACTTGATTTTGCGTAAAGATGGAGGAGGAAGTCAATGGCTGGCTGTCAGTGCACCTGCGCCGACAGAAAAGACCATTTATGAGTTCACTGCCAAACCCTGTTCAAGTAATTTGAGGTTTCCGTTGGTTTTGCTAATAGCTGTGGAACCCATGTTCTTGGAATATTGTGTCGAGTCCAAAATTTCTTCACCTTCAAGATTTTGTTTTGTTTGTTCAAATATAATTGATGACTTGAGTGGCTTGAGTAGTCATAACACTTGATGCTGACATATGACATGCAAGTATATTCTCAAACACCACTCTATTCATCATGAAAGTACAACCTGGGATGAGATTGCTTTTCCATTAATTGTTTTTCCATTCATTTATGTGAAGTAAATACATGAGTAATCCGTAATAGGAATGCAACTCCTTATTTTGATTCCCATTACAGATTAGTATACTCTTAAACATCAGTTTTCTGTGATCTATGGAGGCCACCAAAACCCTTGCATGAATTAATGCACTGGCGGATTGTAAACATCATCTCATTGTAGTAAAATGGGAAAAGGGATCCTTAACATTTTGTTTATAAAGCAAAATCTGACATCTATATGCCATTTGTGGGCAATACAAGTACAACTACATTTGGAAGAGAGTGAGAGAGAGGGATCATTTTTGCTGTAACAGGGGAAGGAACAATCCATGCAATTTTGCTTGGTTGTATGTATAAATACCGCAGAGAAAGACGAATCAGTAGTTGAACTGAACCGAACAACTTGCAATCCGGTTTTACAAACTATAGCCCTTCCCAACCCATTTGACGGGCTCGTCTTTCCCACAACAAAGTCACCTTTCTCTCCTTGATAAACAATGCCTGAGCACGCTCTCTTGCCTCCTCACAAGTTTCTGTTGCAGCATTGCACTTTTCTGCTTCTTTCTGGTACTGAGAAGCCACCCTCTTTGCTTCAGCAAATGTGATGTTCATGTGTCGGGTGTGCTCTGCAGCAACAGCCTCTTGCAACTTCAATTCCTCTGTTAAAAGGTCCACAAACTGCTTCTCCATTTCCTGCTTCAGATCTGGGTCATTACTTCCACAATCTGTTCATCAACAAAAATAATTACAGACCCATGTACCTATACATAGTTCGCAATAAACAACTAGGGAAGGCATTTCCCAGAAGCAATGGATGAAAGCTTATAATGACTATTAAATATTTGTTAACAGATTCTACTGACCTTGTTGCCAAGCTAATACTAATGAATGTAATGAAGGAAAAGGATAACACAATGAGTTGAATGATAGGATGCATTCTAACCTGTGACTGAGAGATTGGCCAATCCTGCAAAAGAATAACAAAAACCAAACCATGACATATGTTATTATAGGAGTAAAAATGAACTCTCAGATTACAATAGATTTTGGGAAATGCCTTTGAGAATCAATAGATTTTCCCAGCAGATTAATACTCATTGCTAGCATATTTGAGAATCATTATATGTTGAAGTGAGACTTTCCAGCTCCCAGGAGTATCCGAAACATGGTTAACAATGTCTGAGTTTAGAACTGGTTTATGTTGCCACAAAATGAGCGCATTGTGGATTCACAAACTCAGATCAGAAAGACTTCATACAGCCCATAGCAATTTTAAAGAGGGAACATATGATATGCAGGTAATGCTGTATTTCCTTTCAAGCACCATAGTATAACAGAGTAAAGACATAGTATAACAGTGCAAGTAAAGACAACACAAGGCAAGATCTCAACTTTACTCAAAACTCAATCAAACAAGAATTACCCAACAAAAGAGAACAGCTCGGAAAAAAAAAACAATAACACCAGATCAATGCCACAAACCTATCAAAAGGGAAATTATAATTTCACTCTATTCAGCTTAAAATCAGACACAATAAGAAAAGAAAAAAAAAAGGTAAATCTAAACCTGAATTGGGTTCCACTTCCTACATATATTCCCAACATATAGGCAGCTCCAAATCAAAAATTAGCAATAAGAAGGATTTAAACCCCAAATTGATGACATGGGTAACCATAAGTTTCATTCCAATTAAGAAAACATCATACTTTCAAAAGAACCCAGAAACGAAACATAAGAAATCAGAAATCAAAGCGACAAGAAACCCATATTGAGAAAGAAGGAGAGGGAGAGTGGTACCAGGAGCAATCTTGAGAAGGGACAAAGGAGGAGGGCAATCACAGTTGCAGGTTGGGCAAGAAGTTTTAGAATCCCCCAACCTTATACTCTTCTTGAACCTCCAATACAAGGCCGGACCACATACCCCCAATGCTGAAACTACTGCAAACACCACCAAACAACATCTCAAAAAAGTAGCAGATCGCCTTGACATCTCTCTCTATCTCTCTCTCTCTCTCTCGATGTGTTTTTCCTTTGTTAGTGTGTCACTGTATTTGGGGAAAGCGAGATCTAACTTGGAATCTATGACTGCTAGTTTTGTTAAAGCAAAACTGTAATTTGAAGAAGTCAGTGGCTCCCCATTAAATGAGCTGTAATCATGAAAAATAATGTTACAGTGGCGGAGGTAGTAAGTTTAGTTTGGTAAAGAACCTCTGTTTTTCCCTCAAGTCAAAGCAATTATTACAAGATCTAGTGTAACTGTATGAGCGAGCGAAAGCAACACATATTCTTTAACTTCTTAATTCTGATATAAAAAAACTTAGATATAGCGGGCCTGTTGTAAGCTTTTCCTTTGTGGGGATTTAGAGTCTTGGGCTTTCATGATGAAAGATTATTTCACCCAGTCCAGAAACCAAACTAGTGTTGAATTGCATGTGTTCAGAACCAGGCCCATGCTTAAGGTTGAGGTCTTTCCATCTTCCATGGAGAAACGGCACTGAATATGGGCCGATCACTAATTATTGGTACGGTAAAGCTTGTACATATCCTATCGATTGATTTTTTTTCTCTTTTTTTGGGAGATGACTGATCACTTGATCTTATCGGTTACAAGGATACAACGCATGCGTGGTCCATGATTTAATTAGTGACTGGGGCTCGAGATTTGAGTCCCTTTGTGTCACCCCCCCTCTTTGATTTTGATATTTTATCTACAATCCAATGACAATGACAAAGCTTAATGCTTCTTAGCAAGCTTGCTTTTCTTTCAAGCTACTACCACAAGTTGCTTTTTCTTCCTCCCCAAGCTCGATGTCTTCAAATCAAAACAGAAATTTCTACCTCCATATTTCCGGAAGGGGAAAGGGAAAAACAAAACCCAACCGCAATGTGCGGCAAGTTCAAGTATTCACACCCTACACTTGTAAGGCCGAGAAAGCCCCACGTCGCTCATTGAAGTCACCTTTCGCCCCAAACATAAGCCATTAAGCTGAAGCCACCTCCGCACCTTATCAACAGACCACAAACATAATAAAACCCCCAAAAACTCTCCCGTTCTGGTCACTCACTTTCTCGAAACCTAGAAACCATAAGAAACAATGGCGAAGAAAACCATGGATGTGGTGAAGGGTCTGGATTTGCAGAGGTACATGGGGCGCTGGTACGAGATAGCCTCATTTCCGTCAAGGTTTCAGCCCAAGAATGGAGAGAACACGAGGGCTACCTACACTCTGAGAGATGATGGGACTGTGAACGTGCTCAATGAGACTTGGTCTGATGGAAAAAAAAGCTCCATAGAGGGCACTGCATACAAGGCCGACCCCTCCAGCGAAGAGGCCAAACTCAAAGTGAAATTCTACGTTCCTCCATTTTTGCCCATCATCCCTGTTGTTGGTGATTACTGGGTTTTGTATATTGATGAGGATTATCAGTATGCTTTGATTGGCCAGCCGAGCAGGAATTACCTTTGGGTAATTTTTTTATTTTATTAAAATTGCCTTTGGAGATTTGTTGTGCTTTGTCTGTATTTGGATTTAACTTTTCTTCTTTTTGCTTTTTGGGGGTTGGGGAATTTGATCAGATATTAAGCAGGCAGCCTCGTCTTGATGATGAAATCTACAACCAGCTAGTTCAAAGGGCCAAGGATGAGGAATATGATGTTAGCAAACTCCACAAGACACCGCAGAGTGAGACTCCACCGGAAGGAGAAGAAGGCCCCAAAGACACCAAGGGCATCTGGTGGTTCAAATCCCTCCTGGGAAAGTAGACAGTTTCTGATAGCAATAGCATATTTATGGTTTGAGGATGTGTAGGTATTTGTAATAAGAAACACTAAAAACCCCTTTTGGCAATATCAGTCTAGACTAGGGAGTGTCGTTTGTTAATTTGTGTATGTTTTAGTAGTTTGTTTGTTGCAGAGTCTAGACTGTTTCTGTGTGTATGCGATGAACTCTGAAGAAGCCTGTTAGTATTGAAAAAATTCCTTCTGTTTGGTACTATGTAATTTGTACCTGTGGATTTTGAATGATATTTTGATGAGATCACAGCTCATTAATGATATTTTGATGAGATCACTCTTCACTTCAAAATTTTCTGTCGGTTTGATTTTTATGAGCTTCTGCAATGGAGGAGGACAAAAAACAAGTGGCTTACAGTTCAATTGACGTGTAGGTGTAGGTGTAGGGTATATCTCTTGAGAGAGGCTTCTTTTTCCGTTCTTATCAACATTTAATCCGTATGGAGGACCATGTCGACACGTATCTTTCTCTGGTTACATGGATATTTGTTCGGTGGAGGCGAGGCGAGGCAAATGAGGACGACATAGAGATTCTTACAGTATCTTAATCACTTGATCACTTGAACTGCGACCAAATCAACATCATAACAGCGCCCTCGTCCTGCAATGGACTTTCAGTCATCCATTAACATCCTGGACCTTTCACTTATGTCCGATATAACTCAGAATTCTTTCCTATCCTCTAAAATCTGAAAGCAATGACATATATTTTATAAAATTGTAATGAGAATATCACATACACCCAGGCAGATGCGCAAACTCGTGTTTCCAAACAGAAACAATATTTAATACTATAATAGCAGGAGACCTCTATAAATATTCGGTTTCCCTTCTTTGATATACCTAGGAAAATGAGGAAAATCCACACAATTCTACCAAGCAAACAATTGACAAATGTTATGAACATATTACAATCGTTAAATTGTAATCCATCAACTTCAGCACCATATCAAGGGATTGTCATTGTGCATGCTACTCGCCGCAGAAGCTTACAATATGGTACAACACTGATTCGCCTGTTTTGCCTGCTTGTAGAACATCTGTTTCAAAAGCCACCGTCATCATCTTCTCACATTAAAAACAAACTTCAATTCCAAATTTCAAGAGGCAAATATTGTGGTTTAACACATTTTTGTTTGCATCGGGAATTACAAATCCATAATCCCTTCCTCGCCAAATAATTAAAAAGAACAATGGAAAAAAAAAAGGTTGTAATCAGTCATGATATGTGTGTGTGTTCCACAGCCAAGACAGATTGGCAAAAACAAATTATAATACATGAACCTAATCTTCAAACTAAGATAAAATTAGGTGGGATCTTCCTAGCATCATGTCGTTGGGCAATAATGGTATTTTTCCAAAGTAAAATCTTGTACAGTGAAAACTTGACATTGCTTTTCTAGACTCAACTAAGGTAACATAACCCTTGTTCAAGCACCACAACACGTTTAGAAAGCCAGGCAACAAGTCATTTTAAACAATGATGCCTTCACATGATCGGCAGTGTATCTCATCATAAGTGCTATTTAACACCATAATATTTGTGGCAGGCAAAATAACATATTGCATTATCTCACACCTAGACACACCAAAAAGTTGTGTTCTATCAACTTTTCTTGATATTGAAAGATCCCAAAGCCATTGACATCACACTTCAAATTATAGGTAATTCACATGACATGGGCTTACACACATATGAAGATCAAATGTATTATGTGAGAGTGTGCAGTGGCAAATTCATAGTCGTTCACAATAATTGTCTGTACCTGCGATGCTGCACTAAGATCTGAACTCTTCTCAACTAAACTGTCAAGTCTCTCACCTCGTGCAAGCACACTATCAATGGTCTTATGCTGAACCAAGGAAAGAAACACCAAATAAGCCGGGTGAGAAATGTAGGAGATGACCAATAAGCAACGGCATATACTAAACAAAGATAAATTTATAACACAAAAGATATCTCCAACTTATTTCAGGAAAAAAATTTCAGCAGATAAGGTCCATGAGGTTATTCAGTTGAAGATCTTCTTTTGGCCTTTACTAAACAAAACAAATATGCCAAGTTGGAGGTTCCACTTAAATACAAAAGAATATTTACAACAAACAAACAGACGTACTGAATCCACCAATAAAAAGATTATAAAAACAGACACGACAAAAATATGTAGAACAAAATGTAAATGAAATAGTGCACTACACTCACAAGGATAATTTTTGTTTCATCTAATTCCCTCTGAATTTTCAACAACTTATCAGCCTCTGCAGGGTCCTGAAAATTGAAAATAAAGAAAGAAGAAAGTAGCTTCAGTTATAACTCATGAAACTTCATCTGTATTGTCAAATCAGAAAACATAATCTTGATAAATCAGAAAACATAATCTTGATAAATCAGAAAACATAATCTTGATTAACCATATGTTGCCTTATGACTCCAGATAAACAAACGAGGGCAAAAACAGATTAACAGACACACCTGGAACTTGGTCAGGGCCTCACCCAAATAGGGCCATGTTTGTGTGCTGTCCTGTTGTGCAGTCCTCCAAGAATCACCAAATTTTTTCTGATATTCATCTAGCACCTGCCAATCGCAGGAATCAATCAGATATTTGATGAGACAAACATGAAACAAGCTGGGAGCACTATATTTAAGGTAGTCCATGAAACCAATTATGCAAAAACCTCAGGCACAACTAATTACAAATCAAAGCCAATTGGATCTCAATTTCTCACTAGGGTACCATTTAAGCTGAAGCAACTAGCCATCACAAAAATATGGGAAGCAAGGTATGGCAAATGAAGGGATTATTCAATGTATGAATACACTTACGCTCCTAGAAAAGGTACATATTGTGTTACCTGGTTGAGCAAAGAAAATGCACTTCGGACAGGATAGTGGTCATCCATAAAGCCCAGCGCACAAAGACCATTGCTGTTGTAAGCATGCACCTTATATTCTATGAAGAAACAACACAAAGAAATTCAGAGTTTATAAAAGCATACTGAAACTCCGACAAAAGATAAACAAGAAGAACAAGAACTTAAATGAGCGTCTAAGAAACACATTCAAAATTATAACAGTAATAACCCTGAGAGCAAGACAATCTGTGCCGTATGTTTTAGTGACCTTATTTACATAAATTTCTAATAAAAACGTGCCAACAAACTCCAATAAACAATTGCATCTGATGCCGAATGAAATTGGGGCAATGCAAATTCAAGCCTCAGATTCTATAATCACTACAAAAGTTTAAAAGAAAACCCGAAATTTA
Source organism: Prunus mume (assembly GCF_029339155.1). Lineage (NCBI taxonomy): Eukaryota > Viridiplantae > Streptophyta > Magnoliopsida > Rosales > Rosaceae > Prunus > Prunus mume. The sequence continues at coordinate 1,671,894 of NC_142705.1, read as the reverse complement.
CAATTGCAACAAAATTCTGTAACCTCAAATCCAGGAAAAAAAAATATACAAACAAACAATATCACACAAGACAAGAGAGTTGAAAACTCCGGAAAACCGAGATCCCAAATCAAACCAGATTAATCAGCTAAGGATTTAAAACGCAAATTAGAATGATCAGAGCTGTCATCAAATTGGGAAAAATTATTAATATCGTATATAGCGCATAGAACACCTATAGAGTTGAAAACAAAAGTGAATGCAAGGGGGATCCGCGAAAATTGGGGACCCGAACCGAAAGAAATAACGGACCTTCATGCTTGACGGACTGACGTTGTCCGGATGGGGTCCGTTTGGCAACGGTGCGACCGACGAAGACGATGAACTCCTTGACGCTGGACCTCTGGAAGTAGCCGAAGTGACTGGTATCGGAGGCGTTGGCCAGAATGATCGGGTCGGATTCGTCCGGGTTGCACTTGAGGACCAGCAAGGCCGTGATCTTCATCTTTCTTCTCTGTTTCTCTGATTCTCCGTCCCTCTGTTACTCTGTACAAAAGATCTATTGGGGTTCGGAGGGTTCTTGTAACAGAGAGTCTGAAGTCTGGTGTTTGATTTGGGAAGTTGGGGATTTGGGGATTCGGATCGTGGAGAGGTGAAGAAAGGGAAAGTAAAGAATTGTGTTCTAGCAAGAGACGGGTAGGGATCCAGTGCATTTAAAGAATCTTTAGATACGGTGCAATTAGGTCGGCATCGCCGTGCACTTGTATGACTTAATATATGCCTTATCCTTTTCCTTAAAAAAAAAACCCCTAATTATGTATATATATATATATATATACATTATTATTAATTATGTATATATATATATATACATTATTAAAAAATAATAAACACCATAAGAATGTATAAAAAAATCTTAAATTTAAATTTATAATATGTATGCCTTATACTTTTGCTTTATTCTCTACGTCTACGCCATAGTCTATATAAAATCCAACTCATTTGGACCGCCTTTAAATCAATTCCTTATTCCCATGGCCAACAATTTTTAATTCCTCATGCTTTTTCAAAATTTAAATTCCTTATGCTTTTATAAAAAAATTTGAATTCCTTATGCGTATCTAAAGATATATCTCTTTATAGTTAACGGGTTTAGTCCACTAAAAAAAGACATTAACTTGCTGATTAGTGATCTCAAATTCAAACTCTCATAGAACCATAGTAGTGTGAGCGAGAATCCTTCTCTCTAATAGCTTATACTATCAATTGTACTAAAAAATATATATCTCTTTATAAGAAACGCTAATCTTCGTTATAGTTTACATTAGAAGTGTATATAATGTATATGGTTATTTATAAGTGTGACTGCTTAATCTTGATAGTAAATTCTTTATCGCCATTTTTTAAATCAATTAAAAGGAAATTAAATCACAAACCTATTACAACATTGAAAATATAAGTAACACTGATATATTCACTTATTAGCTATATTCATATGAATTATATCCTGTACATACAAGATCGGAAGCACATTGGGCCTAAGAGGGGCACATGCCTCCTCCCACACCCATTCCCTTGTTTTTCATTTGTTATTTTATGTATATAACTTAATGGAGTCTAGTTACAAAATTGCTCCCAAAACATGAATCTCATATCCCTCTTTATTATTTTCTCATTTATTATTGAGAATATATATATATATATATATTTAACTCTCTTCATCCCTTAACACATGTTCTTCTCTCTCTCTCTCTCTCTCTCTCTCTCTCTCTCTCTCTCTCTCTCAAATTTCCTATAAATATTATAAGAGTTATTATTGAAATATGAAATGAAACAAACTAATGAAATAGAGTTTTGTGACAAGTTAGACTCTCAAAAAGGAAAAAAGATACTTGACTTGTCTAAGGTGCCCTACTGTCAACAACTCATGGTTCGCCTGTACATGAAGGTTTAGCACTTGTAGTTAGACAATGACAGTAATCCTGTTAGAGGACTCAAATTTGAAAAAATAATCCCCTTAATTTTGACTTATGCTCTTATATATTTGTTAATTAAAGGTCCATATTGTTGTTGCTCACATGATCGATAACACACTTGCATGAAAACGGGGATAACATTGTTTTGCTATTTCCTAATAACGCTATGACACGCGTGATAACTTTTTTACATGGCATATCGTTATTCGCCAGAAATAGCAAAGTAGTGATATTCCGTTACAACCAAGTTTTTCTGCACGCGATTGGATAATTGTGAAAGACAGGGTCAGGTGTAACTGGTTATCCTATTGAAGATTACTCCCGTTAGATCTTTAGCCATTATAGCATTATGAATGAATGAATTCAATTTGGTTTTATAACAAACTTCTCAAACAATAGTGAAGCAGCAGTAGAATATCTGGAACTGGAATTCATGCAAACCGTGTCTGAAACGCCTAATTATAGAAAAGCGGGGGTTTCAAAAAACCGTTAAGGCTTTTAAGGTTACAGATGCCTGGTTTCCCGCGAAAGAAATACAAAGCCAACTGTTCCAACTCCATCAGTCTACAAAAATAGTAAATACAGGAATTGACCCCAAAACTAAAAACGGTTATCCTTTAATAGTTATTCCTGGGCTGCTATTAATGCGAGAAATCTGTGCTGAGTAAATTGGTAAAAAAGGAAAGAAGAGCCCCTATTTGGGCTTAAGGCTTTTGTTGATGCCTTTGGGGGTAAATTAAATTCATCATCTCTCACTTTTTTTTTTCCCTTTGCCCCCCCTTACCACCACTTCTTTTTCCTTTCCATCACATTCCCTTGATAGTTTTCAAGAAACTTGACAGGGAGTGCCTGATTCCTCCAGAAGTAAGTTCTTTTGGGTTTCTTCTAATCTTCTCTTCTTTTTTTTCTTCTTTCAATGTTGTTTATGTTAAGAATAGATCATCTGTTTGAGGCATTCTCTAAACTTTAATTAAGACAATAAATATTTTTTTGTTCTGTTTGATGATATGAATTCTCACCTACGAATTCAATTAGGAAAAATGTGAACATATAAACACACATATTCGACAATCTATAGAAATATATATACTAGTTTTGATAATTGTTATGATCTGCCTCTCTCTTTCTCTCTGTTTTGTTTTTCCTATTATGTTCTGCATTTGATAAACTGACTGTTGGAATCTGCAACAGAGTCAGAAGAGATGATCAGGTGTTTGCTTTTCATATCCTTGTTCATCCACGCAACTTTAGCAGCGAAAGCACCAAATGCAGCAGCGGAAGCACCAGATGCAGGACAGAAGGCCCCTGCGGGGTCTCCAACGAAGAAATGGCTGACTTTAAATGGTAATAATACCTTTTTGTTTACTATTTGGAGCTAACGAGTTGGCCATTTCAAAACGAAAACGAAAACAAAATCAATAAAAGAATTCTTCAACCAAAAGTTGATCTACTATGCAAAAAAGGAAAAAAAAGGCAAGAAATTGGGCTTCAGAAGTTTCATTTAAGTGAATAAGGCCAATCTCAAGAAATAATTTGATAAATTGATATTAAATGAACCGAATTATGAGACGAAACAACAAGGTTTCTTCAACATTTGCAGGAATGTCTAAACATCTTTGACTTCTATATTAACTATAGCTAGTATCAAGTCAGTGTAATGACTTTCTGCAACTCATGATTTACCTGCAGGACAACAGCCCCTCGTTATAGCTCGTGGCGGGTTTTCGGGACTTTTTCCTGAATCCAGCACCTATGCGATTGACATGGCAAAGTCTCAAAGTTTGCCAGGGTACGCTTTCTTCTGCAATCTGCAGTTAACGAAAGATAGCGTTGGAATATGCCTGTCGAACATTCTGCTTGATAATACAACAACTATATCTATGTTCTACCCTAAAGACCAAAAGACTTACAATGTGAATGGGAAGGATATTCGTGGGTGGTTTGCTTTGGATTTTACAGCTGATCAGCTGTTAAACAATGTATCACGTAAGTTACTAATCAAGTAGACAACAAGATTTATGGGTTAAGGTGACTAGTGATCATGCTTTGTTTACTTGTGTTGTTCAATTCTTTTACAGTGACTCAAAACATTTTTTCCCGACCAAGTCACTTCGATGGTACTCTGCCAATAGCTACTGTTGAGGATGCTTTAGGAATTAAACCAGACAAATTCTGGCTGAACGTTCCGGTATCTCCCTATCCCTTTCTATAATACCAATGAGTTATTTTTGTAGAGTTGTTCTTCATCAGTCATAAATCATTTTCATTTTCATAATAAATGGTTTTGGTGTTTGGTTTGCTGTCTGTGGCATACAGTATGATACATTTTATAGCCAACACAAAATCAGTATGGCATCATTTGTTGAAAAGGTAATCAGATTTCCGTCTATGAATTACATCTCATCTCCTGAGATTGGTTTCTTGAAAACCGTAAGTGCAAAAGTGAACAAAGGGAGGACAAAGCTCATCTTCCAGTTCCTAGATCCTGAAGAAACTGAACCCACAACGAAACAAAAGTACAGCGCACTTGTGAAGAATCTTGAGATGATCAAGTCAGTTGCAGCTGGAATCCTTGTCCCAAAAGAATACATATGGCCGGTCAATAAGAACAACTATTTGGAGGCTGCCACTACACTCGTGACTGAGGCTCACAAACAAGGGCTAGAAGTACATGCTTCTGGCTTTCGCAAATGACATCGTGCTCCCTTATAATTACAGTTTTGATCCAACAGCTGAGTACCTGCAGTTTGTAGATCAGCCAAACTTTTCTGTTGATGGGGTGCTTACAGATTTCCCTCCTACCGCATCCGAAACCATCGGTGAGATATCAGCCTTCACTTATCTTTCATTCAATTTAATAGCACCTACTTGACACAGACATTCATTTCACAAAACAAATGTTGGATTTCTGCCCCAATTAACCTGCCAATGCTTTCCTGGTGCAGCATGCTTTGCACAGAACAATAATGCTACCAAGCCTAAAAAAGGTAAGAATATTCTAGTAACTTTTGTACGCCAACAGTTGTGTTGTGAATCCTGTAATATTGTTGTTAGGAAGTTTCTTATAGAATTTTTGACTTTGCAGGACTTCCTTTGATCATAACAAGAAATGGAGCAAGTGGGACCTATCCTGGCAGCACAGACCTTGCTTATAAGCAAGCAGTAGATGATGGGGCTGACATAATAGATTGCTCAGTTCAACTGTCAAGTGATGGAGTTGCCTTCTGCTTAGATACCATAGACCTCAACTCAGGCACTAATGCATTATCTCAGTTCATGACCAAGAGTGAGACTATCCCTGAACTTCAAGCAGAAGCTGGAGTCTTCTCATTCCAGCTCTCATGGGATGAGATTCAGAGCTTGAAACGTAAGCTTCTTTACTTCAAAATCTGATATTGTTAGTAAGTAGCAAGCTTCTGAAAATCCCACCCCATCCCGTTAACTGTTCATCTTGGCTCTTTTTATTTCAGCTCAAATACAAAGCCCGTACGGAACTAAGGAAAAAGTATATAGAAACCCAGCTAACAAGGACGTGGGCAAACTGGTGACCCTCTCTGACTTCCTGGAGTTTTCTAAGACAAAGGCAGTTACTGGAATCTTGATCAACATTGAGGCAAGACTTTTAATAGTTTCAGTCATTTTGATTCTCAAACTCTTCTTATTATATATTCATTTTGCTCAAAGTTAACGATGTTGTGGGATGAATTGTCAGAATGCTGCGTACCTAGCATCAAAGGCAGGTCTGGACATTGTGAAAACTGTAACCTCTGCCTTGAGCAATGCCACATTTGACAAGCAATCCACTCAGCAAGTGTTGATCAAATCAGATGACACTTCAGTGCTGTCCAAGTTCAAAGATGTGAAAACATACAGAAGGGTGCTCAACATTAAGGAGAAAATAAGTGATGCACCCAAGGCATCCGTGGATGAGATCAAGAAGTTTGCAGACGCAGTAACTATCTCCAAAGATTCCATTGTCAAAATCAGCGATTACTTCATTTCGGGGAAAACAAACGTTGTCAAGGAAATGAAGGCCGCAAACATCTCAGTGTATGTCCATTGGCTGAAGAATGAGTTCGTCAGTCTCATGTTTGATTATTTCTCCGACCCCATCATAGAGATTGCATCATATGCTCTGGAGTTCCAAGTTGATGGCATCGTCACCGATTTCCCAGCAACTGCTAACAAATATATGAGTAAGTATTATTGGTATAGTAGTGTTATTTTTCTGTTTAGTTACCTAATAAAACCACCCTCACAACAAGTTTTGACATGAACTTGCAGGGTGCCCATGTAATGATATGGACCCCAAAGCCACTATCCCATATCCCATTTTACCAGTGGAACCTGGTTCTTTGCTGGGTTTGGTAGTCCCCGAGGCATTGTCACCAGCACAAGCCCCAAGCCCAGCTCTTCAAGCTTCCAATGTCGTTGACCCCCCGCTTCCTGAAGTGGTGAAGAAAAACGACACAAGCCCACCACCCTCCAGCAGCAGCTCTGATTCAACTGATTCCGGCTCCAAATCTACACCTGCTCCTGGATCTTCTGAAAAGTCAAGTGCTTTCGCAAATGCTGCCAATCTTTGTCTTTCCTTGGTGGCCATAGTGGTTATCGCTTTGCTGGCAAATTAAGTAACCTTGGCCTTGAGCTTCTAAGATTACGTGAGTCTGTAATATACTTGCATAATTTATATAGTATAGTAAATATCGCAAATTAGACAGATTTATTCTGACTAGTTAAATTTATATCAATTCAATTATGTTGTTTTCAAGAGTCCATTGAATTCATACCAGTCAATCAACTCAACTCAAACCAACAATACTAATCTGATTTTTTCATTAACCATATCCCTTACCCTTTATTAAGATCAACTTGATATCAAGTAAAGTTCAAAATTTTATTACATCATTGGATCAAGTTGAGTATTTAACATGGTAAAAGGTATAAACTTTTACCAAGTCGCTCATAATTTTCCAAGCAAATCTTTTTTAACAAAAACAGGGGAAAAATAATAATATTCGATAAAATATGGAAATCAACAAAGAGACAACGAGGCTCAGATTCGCCTTTTTTCAGACAAAAGAGGAAGGCAACGCAGCCTTCCATGGCTGCGACCACGGGTGCTACCTGTGGATGAAAGGACAGAATAGTCATTTTCACCAACAGAGCAACCGGGTCGCCCCGCCAAGGAAACCGGGTCACCATTTCCATGGTCTGGTTTTACAGAAGCTATAAATATCATCACCGCCTCTTGACTTTCGGTCACTATTACACAGAGAGAGAGAGAGAGAGAGAGAGAGAGTGAGAAAAGAAGAAGAAGAAGATGATGATGATGATGATGATGAGGAAGAGGAAGAGAGAGAGAGAGAGGGCTGTTTGGTTGCTTCGCATGTAACATAAGGTTGGTTGAAAATCATCGGCTCCGCAGACATTCAGAGAGGGGGCAACCAACCCTCAGGAACACCCCAAACGGCCTCTCTGAGAGCAAAGCCTCATTCTTAAACTAATGAGCCTTAAACCCTAACCCCTCCTGCCTCAGGCCTATTTTATGATGCTCCGGACTTGAGGGAAGGGTATTTTGGTCAGTCTGGTATCATGAAACTTTCTGGGACACAATGGTCATATCATGAAAAGTTGGGGACATAAAAAAAAAATAGCAAAAGAGATATTTGGACACAATTTGTCTTTGGGTTTTCATAATTTTGACTCGGGAAGAACTTGCACAAGGATTGCAAAACAGTGTTATTTCCGTTATATACAAAATTTTCTCTCTATTTTACCTACTTGTTTGGCTCTTATTTTGGATGATATGGATTAAGTTGGGTATTTGTTATTTCTTTTTAATTTTCAGATTCATCCCGTCTTGTAACGGAAAGAAAAAAGTTGGTATGAGAGTCCAGAATTTAACATGCATAATAAATATGCAAAAACGTTTTGTTACCATTAACTATAGAAATCAGAAGTCCATAATTTGCATTTTGCAATGGCGTAGAATCTTCTACTGAACACCACTAACAGGACTTCTCAATCTCATAATCTCAATGACAAATTTTTTTCCTTGTCCATTGAAATTCAAAAATCCGAACGATCAAGCATATCTACCAGAGTCATCCTCCTTGGGAACCTAGGTGGCAGCCTCAAATACATGGCATCTTCAATCTCAATTGGCTGATGTGTTGCCACAATCACAATTCCACCTTTCTTCCTATGCTCTGCAATGATATATTCAAGCAACTTCAGCCCCTCAGTGTCCAAAGCAACAGAAGGCTCATCAAGCAACCAGATTGGCCTATCCATTGCCAGCAACCTCGCGAGCTGCAGCCTTTTCCGCTGCCCCATAGACAGCATTCTTGCTTTCTCCTTTGCCAGTCTCCCAAGCCCCATCAGCTCCAAAGCCGGCATTGAATTCCCCTGCTTGCCTTCAAGAACTTCGAACCACTGGACATTGTCCAGAACTGTGAACTTCTCCTTCACAGCATCTTTAAGGGAGAGCCAGTTAAGTTGAAGCTTGTACTGGTGGAAAACACCTGAATCTGTGATGTCATGCCCGTTCCACAGGACCTGACCAGCTGAAGGACGAGAAAATCCAGCCAACATACGCAGGAAGGTAGTCTTGCCTGAGCCATTAGTGCCCATCAGTACAAGTGCTCCACCATCATGAATGGAGGCATTTACATGTCTCAAGATTTGTTGGGCATTCCTCATGCAAGAAACATTGTCGAGAAGGAGACGGGGAAGCGGGGGCTTTCTGAGAGACATCAGGGTCTATGAAACAGGAAAACTGCAGCTAATGCTAGACTATCAAAGAACTTTTGAAGTGTTTATTATCTGCAGTTGATGTTCAAGTGTTTATTATAGCTGTAATCAGAAAATTTCTCTAAGAAAGTTAAGGAAAAATAAGGAGAGGAGAGTTATACTTGGAATCAACGGATGAAGCAAATGAACATGTTGAAAATCAAAACTCAAGGTTTAATTTTTCTTTGAACAAAACTAAAATCAAACTGTCATTGCATCAGGAGGAACGGAGCAAATTTGAATGCAATGCAGTATTGTCATAGAAAGTTTTAACCCAAATGAAAAGAATAAAATCCATTGCAAACTTTCCTCAACGATTTGATTACTATATCGTCTGAATAAAATGCAAAAATCAAGAGAAACGCGATCCACATATGGATTGGCATAACAAAACACAAGCATCTGGGTATTATCCATAATCATGCAGACAGATTCACTGAGAAAACAAATAAAAACACAATCAGAATTCTCATTGAATCAAACACAAACAGAGGCAAATTACATGGAAACAAGACAGACAGAAGCACAATATGTTATCTAATTAAATAGAAAAGTTAATTGAATAATTAAATTTCATAAAGTCACACAATTTTGCAAAATTAAACAGAGCGGCGAGGTCAAAAAGGGTTTTATTTTATTTTAAATAAAAACCCAATTCGGGATTGATGTTCATATTGGGTATGAAATTAACGGATTCAAAAAGTCAAAAGAGCCAAGCAGAAGTGAGGCAGACGCTGATGAAAAGGAAGAGCAGCTGGTGCAAGCAGAAGGAAAAAAATTGAACTCAAATCAACCCAACCTATAACTTTCATTTTGTAATATTTTTCACACTTCTCTCTGCCAGAAAGAAAGTAAACAATTCCATGAAAAACTAAAGAAACTAAAAAGGATGACTTACCGGCGATCGAAGATAGCTGAGTGAGTCAGTGCTGGCGAAACAGTCACAGATGGGGATTCATTTTATCTAATTACCATTTGAACACCAGCCAGAGATCATGAATTCGAAAGAGGAAAATCAAAGTTACAGAGAATGTGCAATACCCAGAAACCAAAACACATTAAAATTGCAAAAACTTATCAAAGAATAAGACTTTATACTATTAAGTGAGAAGTGAAACCTGGTTGCTGGAGCGTCAAGGTAAGCTTCGTCGTGAGGGAGATCAGATGCGACGATAAGTAATTGTAAAGGAAGGAGGGAGGGAGAGAGCTGAAAACAAATGGGGTTTGATTTGAGTTTGGGTTAATTTGGGTGGTATGGTTATCGGTGGGTTCTCTAGTTGGTAATATCCATTTAACTTTTTCACCAAAAAATACTTCTATAATTTTTTGGGCCTTTTTTGTTTAATTGCACTCTACTTTTTCACAAAAAAATAAATAAATACAATTTATTTCCTATGCTCTCGTTAATAAAGACTAGAGAGACGATAGAGTAAGTTCAGAGGAGGAGGAGGCTCAAATTGATAAATATATAGAAGTAAATATAGGGGAAGCCACCGTGGCTGCAACAACAATACACACAATTGCCTGTGAGAAGGACAAAAGTGTAATTCATAAGCCACCCTTCCATTACAAGCCGATTTTTAGGGGCAAGTTCTACCCATAGGCTCTTAACACACTTGAAGCAGGTAAAAGGAACATATGTGAACGAATTATCTATTCCTTTGTCAAAAAGATGAAGGTTTTAGCTTTTACTTTTACACACAGAATAAATCTGGGAGACAAATTGTTAAAAGAGTGGTGGTAGTTTGTCCATGGCTTAAAAGAACGGGTAGAGCTTGGTCCTCTTGAACACAATTTACATGATCTCCTTACCCCTCTGATGGAGTACAGATTTATGCACAACTTCCCCACCTGAGCTAACAAAGTAGGTTACCTGCAGCCCAAAATAAGGAAAGAACAAATGTATCAAACATGATAAACAAGGGATACCTTTTTAATAAAATAAAGCTGTAATGAAACAGCACAAGAAATGAATACCCACAATCTCTAGTGTGCTGACTCTATGAAGAAGAAACCCATCCTCCATTTGGCCCGGGTTCCCAAGGTAGCTCAGGCTGCGTCGTCGGACACTGCTAGCGCAACCCTGCGCACTTAAGTATGCATTCTGGAGAATAACATGTATGGTGAGGAGAGGACTTGGGAGTCAGATTTGGCATTTTACTTGGAATCGGCGCAGAAATAAGGTATTAGTGAATACCCCAAAAAAAAAAATTATTACCACTTCAAATTTCATAAAAATAAGTTGTAGAGGCTCAAAAACTTTCTTTGCTCCCATTCCCCCCTCACCATCTTCACAAATAGCCAATGGGTGGAATCCAACGACTATGCGCCTATATGGCAATACAAGCTAATTAGACATGGGAAGATTAGTTATCACTTACTGAAAAAAAAAGCTCAAGGAGCGAGGCTAGTTGGAAACCCAATCTTGAAGTCCTATACCGCAGAAATTCCAGTTCATGTAAGCATCAGAATGAAAACCAAAATTTTAGAGTTGGATTGCAAAAATAACAGCTTCAAAACAGAAACAATATGAGTCATGAAATATCAATTATCAGAAAACACCAAAATTGAAAGAACATTTCACAATTTCTTCAAGCTTTTTTGTGTTTTTAAGATATTGCTAGCACATAAGATCAGAAAAGCCAAGAACATAAATCAACTACAAATAGCAGGGCCATACAACTAATTAATTTTACCAGTTACTACTGGTTGCTTCTAGTGTCCCTTTCAGCCAATGTAACTGATTGTTTCCGAACCCACCTAATGATCTGGTGCCCTTCACGTTGAAAATAAGTTCAAGTAAGAAAGTAGAACAAAAAGCTACATATATACAGCAACCGTGTATAAATATATAAATAGATGATAATATACATATATTTATCAACCCTTGGATGAACTGCCAGACAAGCAAAGAAGGAAATCTATACAGGACATCTTTATCTGACTTGAAGAAAAATAAAGATAAAAACAACTCCTAAGTCATTAAACAGACAAACAGCTTAGAAAGCTTACACAAAATAGGATCGGATAGATAAAATTGAAAAACAAAATAGTACATACCTGTAACAATCCAGTATCCACCACAATAACATCTAAGGTTTTCTCGTAAGGTAAATTGATCTTCTTTTGGAAGTAACCTCCTCCATGTCTTTCTGAAACTCTAGTGGTGTACCTGCAAGTGCTACTATTCATGCCTTAACCAGGAAAAAATAAACAACAGTGCAAACAGAATAGCTGAACCTCAGACACGGCTAATAAGAACATTATATTAGATAAATGTACCCACTTCAAAGAATTTTGCCTAGAGGATAGCATACCAGGGAAGTTTCAGTGATGAGAAAAGCAGGGTACCCTGTAAAAGAATATATCCACCATTGTTACCAACAGTTGAAACCAAAGAAAGGAACAACTTCTAGTCTTTAACAATTGTAATATATCAACTTTATCCATTTTGTTGAAGTACATAGAATATACCTCCATTTATGATTAATCCCACCATATTAAGATTCTTAAAAGATCTTTCTTCCATGTTGAAAGATACATACTTACAATAATCAAGTAGAATGGTGGCTTTGCAGCTCAAATGTTTTGAGGAAAAAAACAACCTTACATTCTGCATGAGCGGATCATCTTTCCCAAGATCACTAATGTCCACCACGAACTTTGCCTTGTACTTCTTTACCACCTTCTCCATCTTTATCAACAAGAAGAACCACAATTAATCCAGGGAAAATATTGTCAAGGCCCTCACAACTCTGCTCACTTAAAGTAACCAAAGGAAAAAGTGGAAACAAGATTCCTCTGCAAACAATATCATAGTACGAATCCCACAGAAACAGAGGTAACTATCCGGCTATTCAGCTGAGCCTTTCATTTAGCACCAAAACAAAACCACACATGTATAACGTAGATTATTTCCTTCAAGTTTCCCCATATTTCCTAACATTAACAACAATCATATCCGCCAAGATAGCATTAGACGAGATAAAAATCTTTGCTTTGTAGAATATAGGCCAAATTCCTCACTTTGATTATTCAAGAAGCATTATAACTTAAGAAACTGACCTGTTTGAGAAGATGGGTCTGTTGATTGAGAGGTCTGAAGCCCCCTCCAACGCTGATAAAGTAAAGATCAAGGGGTCTCGTCGTCCCACTTGTACCATGGTACATAGGCTTCTGAGGCTGACCCAGTTGAAAAGCAAGGTACAGACTAAAGCACAAACATGCCTGAGCCACCAAAGTAGGAACCCAGGAGGGTTTTTCCATTCGATAACAATCTCACTCACTGCCTCTCTTTCTGCTCAATAAGATTAAGCTAGCTAGACTTACAGATCTAAATGAATGCCTGAGACGATGACATGTATCGAGTTCGACTCTAGTATTGGTATTGTTGATGAGCCTGCACTGCACATGATGTGCGCGCACGTTACTGTGAGTCTCGGGAAAACCACGCAAAATGACTTGATTTTGAGGGTATTATATTCCATTTCCATTTATTTTCAGCGTCTAAAGTTTATCCTTTGCTATATTGATGCTGATAGATACTCCATTATTCATTATTGATGATGAACACGTCTTAAGATTCTGTTAAGATTCCAACCTGAGAAGTTTCGATGATTAGTTGGCAGGGTCCCACGTAAAACCAACGGGTTTCCAAGCGAGGTTCTTTCTTTTTGGTCAATCGTCAAAGTACTTTTGTGAAAAAAATATTTCCCCTTCTTTTGGGTGCTAAGGAGGGCTTTTGTGTTTGGCTTAGAACTTTGGACACAAGACCCATTTTGATTAGAACTTAGAAGGACAAAACAGTGAAGGGCAATCCAAATCACCAATTGCAGCATCAATTTAACATTAAAAAATGATGAATACATAGAGAAAAAGCAAGCAAAGGATCCGAATCCTATATGCATATATGGAACAGATGGTGACACAAAAGGAAGAATAACAGTGCTCCTTCATGCAACCAGCACAGAAGCACTGGGACACCATAACACGTACAAGAAGAGATTTATGTAATTTAGAATAATACCACTAATTATTTCTTTTTCTATTGTTCAATTAACTTTCTACTAATCCGTTGTTTTTAAAACTCACTTGTTCCAAAAATACAAATGGGTTTCAAATGTCGTGTGTTTCAAGCTCACCACCAGTTCTCTGTTTCTTTTAACCAAAAAGAGAAAAAGGGGTAAAAGAATTTGATCAGGATTACAGTATACAGATATAAGTTCTAATTCATTTCACCATCACCGGTGAAGTCGTCATCTCCAAACACATTGGAAAAGCTTCTCTCGTGTCAATTGGCTCCTCACTCTCATTTTCTTCAGCCTTGAAGCTTCTCGCCTGTATCAAGTTCTTGCGTTGCATCCCATGGCGCCTGGCTTCTACATGGATCCAACGAACAGCATTTGCCGGGTCTGATAGATGTCCCTCGAATCAGGCCAAGATTATACCTGAGCAACAAAAATAAGAATAGTTGCTAAAAGCAGTCCTGCGCCACATCAGTGGCCAGTTCAAAGTTACAATCACCAGTATATACAAAAGAAAACATTGATAAGTATGCTGTGGCAGCATGGTTACAAGATTATATTACTGCAGCGCAGAGGTACATGGCCTTCTAGGGAACCCTACAAAAACCATTTCAAAACAAGCTGAATGATTGCACTGCAAAGGGAGTTGGGATGCATAACTTCCCTCATGCCACAGAAATTCAGCCAACTAACCTAAGTTCCTTAATGTTGGATTCAGTTGCTGATCCACCTTCTTTTCCTAGCTGGCCGCTCTGGTTTAATCTCAGATTCCACAGGAGTCTCACTATTGGTGGTAGGCAGCACTTCACTCTCCAACTTTTTGATTGTTGCTGCTTCTTTTTCACTTGGCATTGGAAGCCTGAAACGCTCACTTCTTTTCTTCAACTTCTCAACTGTGTCCAGGTGCCGGTCCTCCAATGGTTTTGTGTCTGCATCCAATTGTTTGGTGTCTGCATCCTTAATATCCTGATCAGCGGCATCTTTCTCCTCAACCAATGAATGTTGATTATCAACAGCCTCAACTGGTTTGGAAGATTCTTCTGGAAGTTTACTGGCATCTGAGGATCCTCTGTTGTGGCTCCTATCAAGCTCTTTCAACTTTAACGATGATTTACTGTTGATACTGAAATCCCTCTCCTTATGGCTCGTCCAGCGTTCCAATTTGGAGCGCCCCCTTCTTAAATCCTGTTGTTCATCATCAGAGGAAGCATCTTCCTTATGCCTTTTGGAAGAGTGACGGTGCTGTGGGATTCCCTCACCAGTTCCTTGCACACGGGTACCTTTCAAGCCCTAAAGGGGCAAAAGAAGCAATAATGAGAAAAGAGCCCACCCCAGGAGGAAACATTCTTCATCAATAAACTAGGGTCAAGTACAAAGGACAAAAAGTGATGATGAATAACAAGCACAGCTCTGCACGAAAATTCCTGGATTAGTCGGTAAGTTGTCAACTAGTAAATATAAATGTTGTTCCATTTGTTATTGTTCTATCCAACTGCAATATGCAGGAGCTCACTTCCGTTTTCCCTCACATAATGTGGGTCAGTCATCCCCTTCAGTACGGCCCTACACTGATTGAACCACAAGTTGAATGGAGAAAGATAGCACAAGCAAACTCAAATGCAGCTAAAGCATGATTATTAGTCTCAGCAAAGTGTACCAAATCATTGAATATGTGATCACTGCTGACCCAGCACATACATGTTATTTGGGCGAAAATTCCATGAACAGAAGCTACCACTAATTAGGATAAGACAAGTACACAATCTTCTGATTTTAGCACTCGTAAAGAAAGGAGGAAATGAAAAGCTGAACCCACACTCCAGCTGTGAAACAAGAAAGAGAATAGGTCCACACCAGTGAAAGTCTACTTTGCAGATGCTCAGTGTGGAGTATCCATTTGATATCAGAATTCCATTGTTATGACAAAGAAAAAGAATTGGGATTTTATTAGAACTGTCATCTGAAATCAAGCTTGCACCCTATATACATTATTTTTCAAGGAAGAAAAACTATACAAGAATTAAAAGGAAAAAACAACAAACAAATTAAACAAGAGAACTGATGTCAAGAAGTGAACATACCATCTCCTTACTGTGACCACTTTGATCTTCTTGATGTCTCTTGGAAGTAACTGTAGTGCTGTTATCAGCAATCTCAGATTCTTTATTCTTCCTTGTATTCTCTTTAGGTCTTCTATTATGGAGCTTTTGGTTGTCAGCACGTTCATTACGAGTACTTGATCTCTCCTTTCCAGATCTCTTCTCATCATTATTTGATTGATTTCCACGTCCATAAACATCCTCACGCCCCCTATGATTCGAGCTTTCTTCCTCAACCCTATCCCTCCTTTTAGATGGTTCACTGTGTCTCACAGTGTCTTTATATTGGTGCTCCTTATCAGAGCCTTTGCTTTCATCCTTTGCCCTAGTATGGCCCACCCATGCTTTGTCTTCTGCACCACGCCCACCCCTTATAGAAGCTCGTCCTTCATCTCTTTCCCGCTTGGGTACATTTTCCTCATGGGATTGTTTAACCCTATGCCACTCCTCCCTTTCTCTTTGCCTATCACCTCTCTCCCTCTGCAACCAGCTTTCATCTTTGTGCCTGACAGAGTGAGGATCATCAAGATTATCTCTAACTCTCTGCTGGTCATCTCTCTTACGCTGATCCAAAATTTCATCCCTTTCACGCTTTCGGCGACTGGTACTTTCTCTGTGGCCATGCACAAAATCTTCTTTATCTATATGGTCTCTCCTCATATATTCCTCATCTTTCCTTCTCTTGCCGTGGTAATCATCTATACCCTTCAAACTACCTTCTCTTTCCCTGGGTCGTGAGCCAATATCCTTATCATGATAAACCCTATAGCTGCCATTATCTAACTGTTTTCTTGACTGAAGATGTTCATCTTTGTCACTCCGCTCACTTTCTCGAGCCTTACTCCTGTGCCTGGATCCCATTTCATCACCACGCTCTCTCTTCCTTGTTTCTTCAGTTCTAATCCTTCTGACATAAGGTTCATCATCTCTCCGTTGCCATGGCCCGTCAAGATTGTCCCTTTCCTTTCGCCTATGAAGCCCATCACTTTTCAATTGCAATGGATGAGCAGAGCTAGGATCCCAGTCCCTATAAGGATAAGAGTCCTCCCGCCCTTTTACTACAGTGTGACTTCTATCTGGTTCCTGTCTACCATCACGGTTTTTCCTTTGGAACCCCTGTTCATTTTCATCAAGGTGCCTCTTGATGCCCCCCATGTGTGTTGAACGTCCTTGAATGACTTCCTCCTCAACCCCATCCCTCCACTTCTGATAATCCTTGCTGCTTCCAGATCTTGCTTTGCTGTTGTCACTACTTCTTGCAGCCTTTGAGTCCTCACCATCATCAAGTTCTTCATCGGCAGATTGTTCAACTCTTGAACTTAATTTTTTATGCTTTGGAGGCCCATCTTGCAGTTCATCATTTACAGTAACCGTAGCCATTTCCTCCTTTTCCATTCCAGAGCTTCCATCAGCCAGCACAGGCTCATCTTGGTCACTATCTCTATACTCAACACTTGACTCGTGGGCACCCCTATTTGTGATAGGAGATGATATCAGCGAACTACGTTTACCATCCATGCTTTCCACTGATTCTTCCTTCTGGTTGTCAAGAAATTTTTTATCCCTTGTATTCCGGCTAGGAGTCACACGAGGAGATCTGTCCCGTGCTTTTCCCTGTGTTCCCCTGTATTAATAATGAGAGAGTTAAAAGGCGTTCATGAAGTTTGTACTCTAATCTTGTTAAGTTCATATTTATAAATGCACCATAAAATCAAGCAAACAAACTATGCTCTCGCACTCTGTACCGAAAAAGAGTTTCTCATTATTAACCCTGTCCTGGAGTTCTCAATATGGGTGGCAATTTTCAACATAAAAATCCTAGTACCTTTCCTCAAAAGTGGAACCAAAACTTCCACCAGGATAACTAGGAGTCTCTCCCCCAGAACCCGTATATGGGACTGGCGCTTCTGGAGGGAAGGGCAAGATTCCTTCTTCTTCTGGTATGCTATCATGGAATGGATTTTTCTTCCAACCGGCTCCCTCTTTTGGTCATTATAAGAGGCGGGAAAACCATCAAAATACACACTCTCAACCTGCGCAAGGTCTCCTTCACCAACAGCACTTCTACCAAAATCCTCTCTTGGGCGATCAGTTTCAGTTTTCTCTGGGATACCATTTCCTGCAGAGGAATCATCATCTAAAGAATCCTGCAAGACAATCTGTTTACAGAACAGCCAGCAGTTAACTTATATTGCCTAGCCAAAAATAAGAAATGAACACACAATGATGGGATCAATACACTAACAGATTACTACCTCAATAATTGCATCTGAATCACGAATTCGAGGTGGTCGGGTATCAATGGAGGGGAGACGCTCACCATAACCACCTTCCACCTGTATTGCTCTTCCAGTTGGCTGTCAAGAAATTTATTCAGCCATGGAGTTAGGAAACAAGCATGAGCTCCAAAACTAACATAGCCATTCATCAGGTCAACAAGAGCTAGCATTATCAATGCAATTGTACAAGATGCGCAGATCAAGAATATAGATAACAGGAAATACAAGATCTGTGAGATAGCAAAACTTAAAGGGCAAGATACTGTCTTTATAGAAAGAAAAAAAGTTCAAAAATGAAACCATCTATACATACTATAGGTGGACGCAGACGAGCAGATCCTTTCACTAAATCACTTTGCCCAACATCTGACTTTCCAGGATTTGCATTTTCAGCAGGAAAATCGTGAATGCCAGTTGCTGCTGCTAATTCTGGGGGTAGATCTGGATCATACTCCTGTGATGAACACAGGAAAAGGCAAACTTTCCTTTTTCACGTTTCACCAACATATGGTTGCAAAGAATAAATACTTAAAAACTCAAATAGCCAATACATTTTATTGAGGTCCATAATCACCTCATTACCTGTTCTGTTCGTCCACTTTCGTAAACACGAATTTTGCTTTGCATAGTGGACTCCAAGCGAAGCTGTTCCTGCAAATTTAAAATAGAGGGGCAGTTACAGCATTCCCTTATACAAAAGACAATATGCTTAGGGTTTGATTGTTACCAGCTGTTTGCAATAATCTTTCCAGCTTTCTTCATTTAAGCCAAAGTTGAAGAAGTCTGATGTATCAACGCCAGGATATTTCCAAGGTTTTTCCTCAAAACCATCAATGTCAACATCAAATATGGTTCTGGAAAACACAAGCAAATTCATGAAACAATAATGAGAAAACCCAACTTTCAACTACCAAATGATTACACATGACACTTAAAATAATAGAAGACTGATGTCAGCTCCAGAGAGCGCACACACACACACAAACCCCATCACCCATTGCACTTTAGCAATTTATAAATAAAGAAGAAAATGTAATCACTTCAGCATGATTTTTCACATATCATATGCAGTAGTAAAAACTTAACAATATCTTCTAACCCAAAAAAAAATGAGAAGAAAACATGACAGCATTGCACTATCACGAGAGCCAGTAAAAAAATAAACAATCCAGTTCCCCGTGTATCTTGATATCTTAAAATCATGAATATTACTTGTGTGAAGGAAGCGTAAACTCCAGCCCACCACCGAAACCGCGACCGCCCATATTGTTGCCCCAGCCAGGCATACCAAAGCCTGAATGAAAATTCTTCTGCAGTGGAGTAGCATTTTTTAATCCCGTTGGTCTCCAGTCACCTCTACCTCGACCAGCTACAGGACCCACATTTACAAGCGGACGAACTTGACCTGGGACTCCTCCAGGGCCAGAAGTAGCTGGTCCACTCATAGGCACAGCACCTGGTCTTACATACTGCATAAGAAGAAACAGTTTTTAACTTTTCAGGTATAGAAGTAGAGCATTCAAAAAAATTACCAAATAACAAAATAATAACATCCAAACTGTTCCTTAAGTTGCTTACGAGAAACAAAATCAGAAATGAGATATGGTAGAAGAGTGAATCAACAGCCAGCCACGTGTAGCCTTGGCTCTTTGGAAAAATAGGGGCTGAGGGTAGTGAAGACCTATTATAAAACTACTTTTTAGGAATGGGAACACCCATGCTGGGGTTCTCCAAATGAGAGCAGAACGCAACATAAACAATGGGACCTGTACTAAAGCTAACAGTTTCCCAACTGGGAAGATTCACCACAATTGACTGTTAAGGCATTTAGAACAAAAGAATCATGAAGATTCATTAGCACTAAGCGATGCACTCAAAAGATAACTTAAGATATTAATCGCAGAAAATGATGAAAACTTGCATCCAGTAAAACTGGTGACTTAACCTGTGAAGCAATTTAAGCTAAGCTCAAAAAGTTGTAGCTAGTTTGCATCCTTCAAAATTGTATAGGTTAAGTACAGACAGTGATTTCTCAGTTATTTTAAGGGCAAAATATAATATGCATTGGCAATCCAGTGCCACCTATCTAGTACGGTCTCAACAACTTGCACAATTACTAGGCTACTAGCATTTTCCAGAGTTACAAGCAATATGCTTTATTTGGAAATGAAGTGTTTCAGTATGTACTTGTTCATAGAATAATAATGTGCAAAATAGCTTAATAACTGCACCTTCTACTGCAGCAAGATTAGAAAGGACATAGGCTAGAGTGCAATGAAGCCATGCTACATACAAATTTATTGTGGTATATCAATTGCAACAACTTTGGAAGTGAGAGTAATTGTTCTTATGGAGATTCAGAGCCCGTTAACAATATGTCAGCCTAGTTAACTATCATTCTAATCCTCAATTCTAAAGCTCTGTAGTAAATGTGCCTCAGGCCTCTCTGTAGTTCATGTGACTCAGAGAGGCAACGCCGATTAATCCACCAAGTAGAATCTAAATTCTTCATATCATCATTACAATGTAGTATGAATGATAATCAAAGATTTATGACAGTGAAGAAATCTGAGGATTGGAAATTGTGAAGGTTTGTCAAATATGTAGGTGTGTTCCCAAACACATCATCATTGCTCAATAAATTGCCTGTTGTAGCAATATTACTCGAGAAGAGTACATAAATAGCACATTTACTACTGTTCCTCAATAAGTATCACCGCAATTGTCACCCACAGCTAAGCCTAGGTAGAAAGAAATGTAGTTACTGTCTGGAGTAAGGAAAAATCAATTTCATAGAATTTAATATATATGTGTCTCCCCATTTTCTATTTTGATCAGTGAAGATCTTCTGCACACTCCAAACTCCCAAACCCTTCTATCAGAAGACAATCTAGACAGCTGAAAGGCAAAGGCATCTACTTGGTATTGGGGGAAAAAATTTAACACAGTGCACTTCATCAAGAAGGTAATGCCCAGCTTATTTAAATTAAATTACTCAATAAACACAATCGGACAAAAATTAACATATATGATTCTGTATTTTGAGCAATTCCACTCTCTGTAGTGACTTCCATTCAAATTTTCAGGTACCATCGATTCAAGTAAATGCCACAATTCTGAAACATATTCAAATTATTAATTTTCACTTCACTGATAATCAACTACATACTCACATTGTACAATCATTACAAAGCATAATTTACAATTATAATCTCTCATCAAAGAAGGGGACATCACAAGACCCCAGATACAAAAAGTTCCCTACATTAATCAACATATTAACAAAACTAAACTAACCTTAAACTGAGAATGAAATGGATGATACCCATGATTGCTATACCCAACTTTGGGGGGTGCAACCACGCTGCCACCGCCAACAGCCTTCCCGGCTTCACCCATCTCCTTTCTCTCACCTTCAGCCGCCTGTGCTCCGTCTTCACCCCACTCTTGCTCTTCCATCGGTTGGTTCAGCTCACCATCAGCCACAATAACGAGCCCGTCTTCATCGTCGTCGTCGCCTTCAGCGTTGCCACCTATTCCGCCTCTCTCCATAGCCATAGGCCCGTGGTTGTTATCATTCAACACTATCTGCAAATCGTCCTCGCTATCGTCACTGTCCCAATCATCTTCGCCTCTCTCGCCTTCCTTTCTAGAACCTTCCGGGTTTCCTATATTGACCGCCGAATCATTCACCGGAAAGGTTTCCGATAGCCCTGGAATCACCGGGTCCAAACCCATATCATCAGTTTCATTGTTATCCTCCTCGATGTCGAAATTCACATCCTTGTCCATCAAATCCACAGTTTTACCACCGATATTAGAATCCACGGAATCGACTTTTGGTAATTCAACACCTTTATCCTCCAAACCCCTAGACCCACCTGCTGAATCCGCATCTTTAGTCGAATTGGCGGGGACAGAGTCGGCGGGAGCTAGGGTTTGGGTATTCGGTGGGTGGGGAAGAGAAGGATTAGAGTGAGGAGCTGCATATAGGATCTCGTCCTCTTCGTTACGGAGGTTGAGATCGATCGGACGGTGAGGTTGGGGTGCAGTGGAGGGTTGGTGGGGCTGCGGCGCAGAAGATGATTGGGACGATTCAAAGGGTCTAAGAACGTCTGTGTAGAGATCTCCGAATTCGTCATCGTCTTCCATCTAAAGGACGGAGCTTTAGAGAGAGAGAGAGAGAGGAAGTGTTTGTGTGTGTGTGTGTGTGTGTGTGTGTGAGAGAGAGAGAGAGAGAGAGAGAGTTTTGAGGTCTGCAAGACTGCAGGAGCCAAAGAGTGAAGCAATGGCCAATATGTAAAACTTAAAATGTTGCATCTAATGTGTTTTCCCCAGTTTACATTCCAAATTTCTTTCTTAAATTCCAAATTCCAAGACCCAAAATGTATTTATTAATTATTATTATTATGTCTAAAATCTAAAAAACCTTATTATTATTTAGGTGATAGGAATATAAGCTCCTAATTTTGGGTTTCTCTTTCCACTTTTGCTTATGGAAATGGGTAAAACATGACATGGGCTGCCAATTGAGATGTCCTATGTTGTTGATGGGTTAAAGACTTGACTTGAGAGCTCTGTTGTTGTGCCACTTTTGGGTTGGCTACTTGGGTTTAACAAGCTTTCGTTGGTGTGTGTTGTAACTTGGGAACACTTTTCCTTTTTCTTTTTCTTTTTTTTTTTTTTTTTTTTTTTTTTTTTTTGGCTGTACAAAAGATCCTCCCTTGGCATATTGTTGAAAAGGCATTGAATTTTCACCAAAAGAAAGAGGCATTGTAAATTGTAAAAAAACCATTACAGCTTGAGCATGCCTTCTCATTTTGACCATTTAATACCGAATATCTAATTTCCAAAAAATAAAATCCAAATTTAAGACAAACCAGCTAGGCCTCGAGCTTTTCTGGCTTGGACCCTCTTCCAAATGGTATTTGGTCTTCAAGCATAAGTTTCATATTACTTATTTTTATTCTACACATTCTTTTGTCACCAATAGCTAGTCTGATATTATATTGTTTGGTTTTTTTCCCCATATAGCAATATATATATATATATATATATAAGACCACAAAAATAAATTAACAATTTTTTTTGTCTATATATCATCAATTTAGTTTTTCTTTTTTTTCTTTTTTTCTTTTTTGGTCTGATCAATTTAGTTATTCATCTAGTAGTATACTTTTGACCAATATTAGAAGATGTCCTATTTGAGTCATCGTCCCCATAGATGAAAAAGAATAACAATGTCCTCGTTTGGTGGGTAAGATAAGGAGTATGATTGGATTTGCGTAATTCAATTTCATGTTTGGTGTTAAAAACCAAAGTGAATAGGATAAAGGATAATTTCATTATGTGTTTTTTTAAAGATAATTGTCTTACCAATAAGGTGGGATACATAATCCAATTGTTCAAATCCCTTGATATTGGACTCAAGTTTCGAGAGTCTACAAACACTCGGGACACTAGTGCCAATAAATGATATATATAGTCAATCCCCTTATATTGAGGGACACCCTTTAGGGTATCTTACAAAAAAAAATTAAACAATCGAAATCATCTATTTACACATCTAATGGTGTCCTATAAAATCAATGAATAAGATGTTTCAAGAAAATACTAAAATTTCAATAATTTTATTGAGTTGTCACATAATATCATATTGAAGTAATTTTTTGGAGAGATAAACTTCGAATGAATATCTACAAAATAGACGATTTGGATTAATGAAATACAATGTAAAGTGGGACCTACAAGGATGTCCCTCGATAGACACACAACGGGAGAATGGTTTCTCACACACAGACACACTCATCCTCCCATACACACACTATCAATATGTCATGGAGATTCGAACCTAAGACCAATAAAGAATACCAATTCTATCCAATCCAATCTAATATAATTTAATCATAGTCACCAAACAAACAGGAAAAACAAATAACACTCATAAAAGAATATGGGGAATATTAAAAAGTAAATAATGTTGAGACACATAAAAATAAAATAAATAAATAAAAGCTGCCGGTCCAGACCGGCACAAAGAGGAGCGAGTCGAGTGAAAATACTGAATACAGAAGTGAGTTGCGGTGTGTAAAAGTTGTGCTTCCGAAATCGGATCTGCATCACCACCACCATCTCTGTATTCTTCGAAATTCTTGAAATAGAAGAAGAAAAAGGAAGAGGTGGATAAGAATGATTGGGGTTGGGAAGATCAAGCAATACTCTAATGTCCTCGACAAGCCCCTCAGCAAGGGAAAACAAGAGGTCCTCGCTTTCTCTCTCTCTCTCGTTTATTCAGTTTTCATTATTTCATGCATTTTCTCTGGAACCAAACTGCGTTTCACACCCTTTTGCATCGCTATGACATGCTTGATCAGATTACCTTAATCCTCACTAAATGGCTGCATTTTGTGGGATCTCTGTATGTTGGGTACTGGGATTTAGGAAAGCAAAATTATAATCCTTAACTAAATGTTTAAATTTCATTAATTTCTAACTGTTATGCTGCAAATTTATACTCAACTGACCTTTATCCGAGTTCTGAGCACCTGGGTCTTTTCCTTTATCGAATTTTACGATAGATTGTGATTTGGGCAATTTGATCCGGGTTAAATACTTACTTGGTTGCCCATTTTTGCATTTGATTTTGTTCCAGGTCAGTTTGAGTGCGTTTGCATTCTTGTTTTCGGAGCTTGTGCAGTACAACCAGACACAGGTTGACAACATTGCCGAGTTAGAACGCAGGTGATTCAAATTACTATCAGAAGTACATGTACATTCGAATTTGGTTATTATAAGGGTTCTGTTAGGTTCCTTAATTTATAAATTGTTCTACGACATGTTATAAGCTGTGGGCTTACACTTTCATCTGAAATGAACTTCTGAGTTTGATTAGGTTAGCTGGTTATGCAACTCTTAGCTGGTAATTGAGTAATGAAAAGATTATTGCTCAGAATTGTTTGGTTTACTAGTATTGCCAGTTTCTTCTGCAACCTAAAAAGAAGAAGCCCAGAGATGGAATTGGAAAATGGAAGCGAAACAGCATGAAAAATAAGATCTTGAGATTTGGTGTGAAAGAAACAATTAGCAAAGACAATTTCTTTCCTTTTAGCTCTCCATCGACTTCTCTTGAAATTCTAATATATGTTTGGAACCATAGTTCAATAATGCTTTATGTAAATTGAGCAGGCTGGAGGATGCAGGATATGCTGTTGGGGCTCGAGTTCTGGAGCTTCTTTGCCATAGGGATAAGGTAGGAATTGTTATTGAACAGAAATATCCCTAGATTTAAGTTTTTATAATCACAATATCAAGAGACCCTTACTTCATTTTGGGAGTAAGCAGGGATGGCAATTGGGTACCCATCTATTCTGGCTATAACTCTAATAAGGTTTTCACCACCACCACCACCATTGCCTCCACAGGGTTATAGCCAAAATAAACAGGTACCCAATTGCCATCCCCAGTAAGTGAGAAATAATAGGCAGATATCAGTGTTTTTGGTTTGTGAGATATTCTCTATCTATAAGTTTCTCAGTGAATATCATGCTGGTTATTTCACAATCAATACTCAGTACCAAGAATAGGTATCTTTTCATTTGTCTATGTTGTTTTAGCCTGGATGCATGAACATGTGAGGCATCCATCCCTTCGTTTAGGTTGGCATGTTCCCACTTATTGAGTGTTTGGAGCTAATGATTACTGGATATGTTGTTTTAGTCTCTGTACACTTTGGATACATAATGACACAATTGGATTCTTTGAATATACGGCTAGTTCATAGTTAGAAACCCAATTTACTTAATGTAGCAAATGCTTTCAGTTGTGGTTATAAACTAATTTCTAGGTGGAAGAAGAAATTGTACTTAAGGATTAATGCAGTGTGCTCATCTTCTTGGAATTGTAATATGACAATGTTATCCTGATGTTTTGGAACCTAGAACTTTAATGGTCCAATTTCATAACAAACTATATGTGTTTGTGGATTTGGATATAATCTTTTTATTGAGTTTGACTCAAATGCTATATTGATGGTTCTTTTCTGCCACAGGGAAACAGAAGGGAGACAAGGTTATTGGGTATCCTGTCTTTTGTGCATAGCACTGTGTGGAAGGTGTTATTTGGAAAGGTTAGTGCTTTTGCTTTGCCTTCTTTTATCTTTTCGATGTTTAGGGGAGCTTAATGGCTGAAATACAACACTATGTACTTATCCTTGGGAACTATGTTAACTGCTTCTTGGTGCCTGAAAATTAGGTAGCCGATTCCCTTGAGAAAGGCACTGAACATGAAGATGAGTACATGATTAGTGAGAAGGAGCTCCTTGTGAACCGGTAACTGTTTCTGCAGTAATGATAGTTTATACCGCTTGCTGTTTCAGTTAGCTGGATCTATAGGTTTTGGTTATCTGTTGCTTAGTCTTTGGTTATCCAACTAATACACAATTTTTGGGTTGTAGATTTATTTCGATTCCAAAAGACATGGGAACCTTTAATTGTGGAGCATTTGTTGCTGGAATTGTAAGGGTAAGTTCCATGGTACTTTCTTGCTTGTTAATTGATTTATCTGGTGCTTATGAGGTCTGATTGGCATTTCCTTCTCCTATGAAGGGTGTTTTGGACGGTGCTGGTTTTCCAGCTGTAGTAACAGCTCATTTTGTACCAGTGGAGGGTCAGCAACGACCTCGAACAACCATTTTGATAAAATTTGCTGAAGAGGTGACTGATTATTATTTACATTAATCTTTCATACACATCAGATGGGTGTTTATTTACCATGTTATTCTTGTAAACGACATAGAATGAATTTTCAGTTAATGGGAGTGAGTACACTTGCAAATTATACACATCCACGGTTCACCTGCCTGTTTATTTGAAAGTCCACTATGCTAGATTTCTTGTTCCATTTTAGTCTTTGTATTATAATCTTGTCTGTTTCTTTTCCCTCTGCAAGGTACTACGAAGAGAAGCAAGGTTAGGTTGACGCTCGTGGCAAGACTATCCCATTATAGTTTACCCAGTGCCTCTCCATAGTACAATGAAGAAGGTTGAAGCTTACAGCTGCATTGTCAAGCTAATGAAATTTCCACCTCTAAACTTATCAATCAGACTTGTGGCAATTCAAATTCCCACATTGGTTAATTCACTTTGTAAGCTATGACTCGATGCTGATTTGAAAGTAGCTACTATTGTAAGTGTGGTTCATCTAAACAAGGAAAGGAAAAGAAAAACAGTTTATTTTCTGCGAATTCTGTTGTTTATAGGAACTCGAATGACTGTTGGCCTTGTCTTGAAAGAAGCCTCATTTTATCCTCAAAATGGTTAACAAACCACGTCCCGTTGAAACCTTTTTAATTTTTTGGTTTATCATATGGGTTTTCTTTTAATTTTTTTATAAGGATTTTTCCTATTGAGAGGGGCTATAATACACTAAACTCTCACACATAACATAGATGTTAAGACTCAAATTACTCTAAACCACTACATTAGTGTATCTTTTGCTCACAAGAGGGATTAAACACTAGGTTGAAAACTTTTTGAGTTATATTTGTTTTGAGTACAAGCGAATGTTGAGGAGGTTTACACAAATATTTATTGGGTGCCTGAATGTTTCGAACTTCTGCTCACATTAGGTGGAAGTGAATGACTCAAACAACTAATAAGTTACCCTGCTGGCTTTGGAATTATATATATTTTTTAGGACATGGTTATTTTTGGTCAAGAAAGAAACTTGATGAAAAAGGAGAAACAACCGATCCCACGACCTAATAATTATATACTAAAACTGAATAAAAGATACTGTTCTTATACTGTAGCTTAGGAATAGTTAAATGACATTTGTGCCCCTGCTTAATTTGTTGCCCTCTTAATTATGTTCAGTAATGAACAGTATAATGGCATTTTTGCCCTAATGCACAGCGACATAACTCTTTTGCCTGATCGCTTCTTTTTGGAGAAACCAAAGCCGCTTCATCGAAAAGAATTGAGAGAGAGAGGCCTCAGAGATCATAGTCGTCTTCTCAAACTATCTCCCCGTCTCTTTCCATTTCTCTCTGCCGCCGCCGCCGTCATAATCACAAGCACCGACTATCCGCCACCGTCTCCGACGGACGATTCTGATGCCTCACCCGTTGGATCTCCCGATCGCGCCTCCTCTGAGATTCAACGACAGCCGTCCGACGATGACATGATCAATCGCCTGGGACCAGCGGTCTCTCTGAGGATCTGAAACAAAAAATTATTAAGTAGGCAAGTTCTCTCTGTCTCTCTCTATTTGAGCATGTGGATAATGAACCCTAGGAGCTTAATATATGTTTGTCTCTCACTAAAAAAAATATATCCCAATCCAATGTAAGCAAAGAAAAGAAGGGTTTTATTCCAAAACGACATGAAAACCCATCTCTCTTTTACCAACAAAACAAAACCCCAAAATTTTGACAGCAAATTAATCAGACTTTCCTGAGACTCTCCCCATCTTGGACGTCAACGGTCGACCCATCGACCCATCAGTTTTCACTTGTCAAACCCAAGACGAGCCATTCATTCTCGCACCTTTCACTTCTGCTTCTGGTATGATGTGATTTCTTCGACTGAATTGAATGTGTGGGTTTTGCTCTCTATGAATTTTGAGAATATATGGGGTTTTTTTATTATTTATAATAATTTTTTTTTTTAACTTAATAATTTATATGTAGTGTAAGGGACGAGAGAGAGAGAAGAAGAATGAATAAGGGGGGAGGTGCAGCGTCAGGTGGCGGACTGGGAGGTGGGGGAAGTGGGCCCACTGCGGCTGCGGCGGCAGCAGCAGCTCAGAAGCAGAAGGCGTTGCTGCAGAGAGTGGAGACGGACATCGCCAACATCGTCGACAATTTCAGCTCCCTCGTCAACGTCTCCAGGGTCACACACAAACACTCTCTCTCTCTCAATTGAACCAAAATTTCTGACAATGGGGAATGCCAACCAACCTTATTAATGCTTGTAGGTGAACGATCCTCCTGTTAGAAACTCTCAAGAAGCTTTCATGATGGAGATGCGTGCAGCTAGAATGGTCAAGCCTTTTCCTTTCCTTCCTGCTTTCTGATTTATTTTTATTTCATTTTGTTTTAGATCCTAAACCCTATTCAATTCAAGCAAGTATAATTGTTAAACTTTATCACTTTGCGTTTGATCTTATTCATTTGCTTCATAAACTTACAACTCAGAAATCAGAAATGTTTTGTTAAATAAACAGAGGAGGTCTGTGCATGCGATGTGAAAGATGCCCCAATTTCATAATCTGTGTTTCATCAATCAATGTGCTTAGAGATTCACAAAAGGAGTGGCTACTCTGCTCTTGTTAATTGATGAGTTAGGATCATGTTTGTGGTGACTGTTTGCTATTCAGTTTACTCTTGTCTGGCCTTATCACATGAGCTCCTCTTTAAGTTTACTGCAAGCTTGCTTTATATGTTTCCTAGTTGGTTACTGAGTTGTTTGGTCATTCGCCTTTCATCTATGATCACAGGTTCAGGCAGCTGATTCTCTGCTCAAGTTGGTGTCAGAACTGAAGCAGACGGCAATTTTTTCGGGATTTGCCTCCCTTAATGACCATGTAGAGCAAAGAATAGTGGAGTTCAACCAGCAGGCTGAGAAGACCGACCAGATGTTGGCTAGAATCGGAGAGGAGGCAGCTGCTAGCCTCAAGGAGCTTGAATCCCATTACTATTCTTCTGCACTGAGGACTAGTGAAAACTTGCAGCCATGAACTTGACAATAATTTAAACTAGACATTAGTTTGGTGATTGTTTCTTGAATCATGTATACACAGGCAGAAACAATGTACTTGTACGATGCAAACAGATTTTCACTCTTAAAATATCTTTTATTTTCGCCCTGAATTGAATTGAATGAATTCTATTGTTATTTTTGGTTGTCTTTTCAAGCCTCAAATCTCAGAGGAATTGATATTTAAAGCAATGACGACATGCCAGTTGATAACTCTTAACAGAAACCATGTGCCAACGAAATGCAAATCCAAGTCAACAATCAAACGTATTAGTCATCAACCATTGGCAGAATAGCATCACTAATGCTTCAAGGACCATAAACTTTCAGTATGATTGATTATAAACACAAAATACCTTGAGGACTTTGGAATGGAAGCGAATAAGGCGGCCAGCCAAATAGTAAAAGGCAGTTTTAAGAGAATGAGATGTCTCACATAATTACTACTGCCAAAGGCCTGCTAACTCCTATTCTGGTGAAGGACGCTTAAAAAGCCAGAAACAATCCCTGCGTGCCTGGTGGGCGAGGAAACTCTTGCAAGAGATCCACGAAGTGAATTGCACAAGAAAAGACACTAAACTGACATTACTATCTTTTTCCATTTCAAGCTTTGTAAGTTTTATAACACACAACAAAGTACAGCAGGGCTTCATTTTATTCTTAAAAACTTGAAAGAAAAGGGGAAGCAATTTAGGAAAGAACAAGGTCTCATCTCATGAGCACTAACATTACAATTCACTTTCCTTTTTGGGTCCAGTAATCTCCCAAAAACAAAGAACGAGTGAAATTGGAAGATGAAACATCGAGGAAAACTGTCAGTTTTCAATTAACTCTATGCTGCTGCAGCAGCAGAATGTGCAAACCCTAAGAAAGACCATGAACTTCAATCATAGCTCATTCTAGCAATGGCTGCTATTCAACATCTAGACGAAGAAATAGTAGAAGGAGAATATATAACAGAATATGATGAAATCGCAACAGGCACACGCATGTAATCTACCAAATCCTTTTTTTATTTATTAATATTTCCAGTCTTTTCTTTTTTCAATGAGAATTATATCCATTCTCAACACCAAGACCATATAAAACACCAGCATATTTGTCAGGATTCCCACTAAAGAAAGTCTCTTTCAGTTTCATGAACGCACAACTAGTCAGCAAACTATCAGAACCAGCTTGGTGGCAAATACCAATTCTCTCCACATCAAGCAGCTCCGCCAACTTGTTCAACCCACCATGAAGGCTGTTGCAGAACCTCATGAGATGCTTGATATCATAAATTGTAGGAAAATACACCTTGATCATATCAAAGAACCCCATCTGTGTGTCCGGAAGGGTTTCGCCTTTCAGAAGCTTGAGCAAGTACCCGAAATCATAGCCACTGTGGAATGTCACCCAAACCACGTTTTCATTCAGCACAACACCGGATGTCATCAGTAGCTGGCTGAACCTAACAGCATCAACACCCTTCTCATTGTTCTTCTTGAAATCCATACCGCTCTGTGACAATAACTCTATGGAGTCATTGGCATACACATCCTCATTGGGGTTGAAGTCGCGGAAATTGAATTGCCATACACAGTGCTTGTCAGTTTCACAGGTCGGAAGGTTCCCGTTCTCATCAGTAAATGTGAGACCCAACTGAATTAACTTCAAGAGGTCCACATTGGCCTTAAGGGTTTGATAATTATAATCAAAACTGTTCTTGAAAGTGCCTATGGGCCGCAAAACGATACCTGGAAACTCTGTATCCATAGCTATATAAGGGTAATCGTCTACAATCTTACGAATCAATTCGAACTCCTTCTCAAGATTATCGTTCCAAACTTCCCTAATGTGAATTGAATCGCTTTTCGTCAACAAAGACATTTTATTTTCGCAGAAGCAACACAAATTTATGCAAATAACAAGACCAAGAAGAGCAAAAACCATAAATCTGCAAACGAAACCAAGAAAACCAAAACCCATATCTCAAAATTCATACCGAGCAAAATCCACATATCGAAACCTAGAAAAGAAAGGCAGAAATCAAAGGTACGATAACTCACCTCAATAATCAAGGAATATGAAATTCTCGTTTTAGGTTTGAGAAATGATGCGCCGAGGTATAATGGGTTGGAATAAGATGAGGATTTTCTCCGAGAAATCAATGCGTTTCTCGGGAAAATTTGGGGGTTTTGGGTGTGAAAACGAGGGTTTTGTTGGAAAAGAGAGAGGGGCTTTTATAGAAGAGGGATGAGAGTCTAAAAATAAAGACTTTGTTCTAAGTCGTTTTGTGATAAAGCGCTGTAAGCCTTCCATGCTTATACATTGTAACAGCAAGGATAGCTAAGTGAGGTCAGGGAGAACGAACCGGTGCGTTACTCATGAGTTGGTGCTCATGGATACAAAACCTAGTATTTTCTTTACCCATTTTGTCCTTCTTTTTTCCATTTTCTTTTTCATTTTGTTTACCTTTTAATTAATTTTCTTTTTGTCTTTTGTCTTTTCTCTTTTCCAACAAAGAACTATGCTTTTGTTATTTGGAAAAGTTGGACATGTAAACCAGCATTGCAATGGTGGTTGAAGATGCTGGGACTTCAATTTGGTTTTGGGAGTTCATCATTGAGTAAGCATTCGTCTTATCAAACTTTCAATGTTTAGTTAAGATATAAGTTATTACTTCACAAAAATCATGGCATTCAAGTTTTCATGTTTGTGTACCAACTGGCTATTATTCAAGTTTCCACTTCTCAATGTTGAAGAAGAAAACTTGTATGCGGTTCAGTAAATTCAGTTGGGTAGAACATCTGTTTAGTATAAGTGTTTTCTTCACAATAAGGAAACGAAGAAACCTTTTATTGGTAGCAACAGATGAAAGGTAGTTCAAATCTCAGTAAAAAGAATTTGGATTTCCTTTCCCCCTGTCCATCTATTTTCATTTCTCACAGAACATAAAACCTTCTTGAGACATACTGTCTCGTTATCGTGACAACAACAAAGCCAAAATGAGAAGCACATGAGAATATAAAAACAAACCTGCACCAATCATCTTCACTGCATATTATAGACTTTTACAGTGACACACAACATGAACACTTAGATGAAATGCTCTCAATCTCTAAGCAACACATCACTTTTTTAAGAATTGACAAACTTTGTGTATCCTTGATTGAGAAACACCTTTAAATACTGTGCAAACTAAACCAGCAGGTAGATACTAACATGTTCTCAAAAACCTAATCAGGAATGCTGCACCACTCACCCACACACATTCAAAGTCAGCTTTATTCTCACCGATCACTATATTTTATAGCCATTAGCAAGCCTTCCCTCAGTGCAACGAACAGCCCACAGTAAGTTTTGCAGCTGAGATTATAGGGAACTCAATTCCAGGCTCCGCCCAATAAGTTTCAACAGCCCAACAGCTCAATCAAAAACAATCAATGGAACATGATATAGAGGTTCTCAACAAACCACAGCTCACAAACACCACTTTGTCGTGTGGAACAGCTCAGGTACTCCGCAAGTTTTAAACGTTTTGTTGACAAATCTACCACGACTTCAAATTTCGGTAAATAAAACTATACAACTCAGGCAACTGTTACTATGACATTACGAACGTCAAATCTTTAAATACTACACAAAGCATAAGTGAAGAACGACCGCCATTATGGAAAACATGCAAAAAAAATGGTTTCAAAAATGTAAACATATGATAGTATGCACCTCTTATTTTATTAGTGTTAATGTTGCAAGTAAAACTCGTTTAGTTGAAGCATCAACATCAAAAACCCCATCTTCACAACTGATATTGTAGATCAAGGGATTATGCTTGCTACCAAGCAGCAAGACAGCCAATGAGAGTGTATAACAAACCAAAGTTTCCTATTAAAGATCAACTTCAAATTACAACAAAATAGGAATCAATAAAAACTGAAAATTCACATTAAAAATGAGACAATATTGCATTCTCTTCGACCTTACCATCAATTAGTTTCTACCGAGTGGGAGAGATCTACAAGAATATGTTTCCTTGAACTCCGACTTCCTTGACGACGTGAAGATAGACGCATACACTTCCTTAGTAGCATTAGGCGGGGCTATATCCACAGCCTTGAACCTCTTTGCCGCACCATTACTCACACCCTTCACATTATCCCCACCATTCACAACCTTCCCATGTACCTCTACATTTGCTGATGCCTTCTCCACAGCCTTAACATCAATGCCATGCTTGGTACCGCTCAACCGCGAGGCCTCAAAACCCATACCCTCCTCTCCATTCAGAGTAGCATCCCCTTTTTTCGTCTTCTTCATCTTTTTCACTCTCCCTTTCCCCTTCTCGGCCTCCATTCTATCTCTCAACGCCGCAACTTCCTCTTCGTTTCCGTTAATCACAATCTTATCCGCCTCAGAAAATCCAACATGACAAACAAGGCAAGTGGAGGATTTTACCTCCTTTAAAGCCTTTGCACTGAGTACATGTCCACAAGTTTTCAATGCCAAAAACTTACACTTACCGTTAAACTCCACTCCAGAAATAGGGCATTGAAACCGCGGCCCCGCGGCACTCGATCGGTGATTGGATTCAGTCCCAGGAATTGGGGAAAAATGAACAGTGATCATGTCCTTCAAGCCCTTTATGTGCCCAAAGGCCTTGGGCACCTTCTTGCCCAACAAGGCCTCCACAAGAGGCTCCTTGTTAAACACATTCCCAAGAAAATCCACCACGCACGGTTCCTTCAAGGGCTCGTTGGAGAGCGAGCAATTGAGCCACTTCGACAGCCTCTGCTCATTTGGGTCAACCTTATCGGGCTTCTTCTCAGCATACATCTTGAGATAACAGTCGCGGGACTCGGCCCCCGTGGCCCCGCCATCGCCGCCACCTCCGCAAGCTCTAATACGTAAAAAGAGGGTAGAAAGAGGGGTAATTTGGGAATCGAGAAGTGGAGTGGAGTCGTTTAGGGGTTTACCATTGAGGGTGAAGTAAAGCGATGGCAGGGTATGGGAGAAAATAGAGAGCTTGAGGTGACGGAGAGTTGGCGTCTGAGTTGGGGCTAGGGTTATGGTTTGGGTCGGAATTTGGAGGTCTGGAGATTGGAGGAAGATTTGGAAATTGTGAAGTTTGGGATGCATCGTGTTTCTGGTTTTTCTACGGACTATGAAATCAGGGTTTCAAGGTTGAAGCTTGGGAGGGAAATTGCGGAAATTGGAAATAGGATCACAATGGATTTGGGAATTTGGGAATTTATACTTTTGGTTGAAGCTTGGGTCGGTGACGCTATTGTCCTCTTTGTTTTCCTTTTGATTAAGAAAAGGGTGATGCTATTTTAAAAATAAAAAATAAACCATATGCGTCTTTGCTTATTTTTTGTATTTATATTTATTTGCTCAAACTATTACAAAACCTCCAAAATACTTTTATCCGAAAAAAATTTCAAAAACCTTCATAAAAAAAAATAGAATTTCAAAAAAAGAATACAATTATAACAATTCATGTATTTGGTTTAGCCAATGGAGTCTAGTCCAGCAGGAAATGGCATTGACTTGCATACTAGAGGGTTCATGTTCGAACTCCCATGGCAACATAGTTGTGTGTGTGTGAAAAATTCTCATTCTCTGTAATTTAGACAATCGCTTGTACTCAAATAAAAAAATGTATTTGGTTTAGCCTCGATGTCCTTGTCGAATTTATTTTGACTTGTATACTAAGATATTAAGAGGATATAACTTTTAATGTATTTCAGATTTCAACCAAAAATAAAGGATGGTTAGCGACCAATTATCTTAGCAAACCATGTTAATAATTTTTATTTAAAAATAATTTATTTCTTATGTTAATTATTTTGTTTAACTTACATTTAAAAAAATTGAAACTATATAATATGTTACTAATTCGTAATCGAAATCAAAATAAGAAGTTGTATTTCGATTATGGATTAATGTTATGTTTACTTCATAAAAATGAAATAAAATGCAAGTGGGCTCACACAAAATTAGGAACACAATTGTTGATTTTGGAGGAATTTGGCTCTTGAGTGGGATGTGATATTCTAACTCATGGAGAACTAACCTATCTGAATTTTAAATGAATTATAATTTAGTAAACATCGTATAAGGAATCAGTACTATTCCTACCCTGATTCCACATAGTTGAGTAAACATCTTAAATGAGAATCCAAATTTTAACTCCTCCACAATTCAATTCATCATCACATCGATTATGAATTAGTAAACATGCCATAAAGTTAGACACTACAATTCTATTTTTTTAACCATGATTTATCAATAAACTTGTTATTATATTAGTTTTTTGTTTCTTTCAAAAGTTAAGAAGAGAGAGGGGGAAAGCTGTTTTTCTGGTTTGTCAGTCCCAAAGTATGAGTATCATGAGGGTTTAAAATTGGGAGCACACCAACAACCTAGGTCAATACAACTAACACATGATAAGTTATATTAGTACTTTTTTGGATTGTGTTTATTTTTAACCAACTTGTAATATTACGTAATCTATATATATAAAGCAAATGGTAAAGAATGGTGAAGCATTTAAAATGACAAAAAATGCCTTTGGTTATTACAAACATTAATAATTGAAATTATTAATTAAATAAGGATAATATGGTAAATTCAAACATTTTCATATTAAAAAAAATTAAATTAAAAGAAAATTCAGATAATGGATTCTATTTTTATGGAATACAATTACCAATCCTTTTTAATTCTAAAATAAATTTTAAAATAAAAAATAAAAAACCTCTCCCGTGCAGAAGAGCGTGCGAAGAGGCTAGTTATATTTTAAAACTGAAAACAGACCCCATCCAAAAGAAAAAAAAATCCTGGAAAAACAAAAAGAAAAACGCGCAAAAGGAAAAAGGAGGAAAAGGGTAGTATGGTCATTTGAAAGTAGGGTTTTTAGGGTTCATCTATGTTCTCGTGTGAGTTATAAGAACGACCCCGTCGGCCTCATTCACTTCTCTTGCAGCAAATAGCAGTGCGGCTCTTAGATCTGTACATCACCACAACCTCCACCATCATCAAGGTCAGCACTTATCTCTCTGTGCGTCTGATTACATTTTCCTCTAATTTAACTTCTACAACTACGTTTCGGTTTAGAAGTTCTGTGTGGCCGCTGAGAAATTTAATTGAAAAATGAAAAAGAAGAAAAGATGAATGGGGCATTAATAATTGTCTAAAATCCAAAACTGGCTTGAAGGGCATTTTGCATTCTGTGATTTTTCATGAAAGCTACAAAATTGCTTCTGGAAATTCCAAGTAACATTTCATGTCCGAGTATTTTAGCACTAGAGTTAACATCTTCTGTGTGTTTGTATAACTGTTAATATATTTGGTTGTCTGTTTTTGACGTGGGCACCAAATTTGACTTGGTATGTATTCTAAGCGCTGGTTATTGTGCATCATCGGCGTGTAAAGTTCACTTTAGTAAACTAACCATGCACAAAGTATCTATCTAATTCTTTAAGATTCTCTAGTTATTCCTTTACAAGTCAGAATTACTAGTGTTATGTTTTTGTAGGTTTTTATTGCTATAAGACTTGTTTAGGTTTCAGTGTTGGAGCTTGCAAGTCTGGTAATTTTATCTTTTGCCGAAATTTTTTATATGGCTGACATCTGTTTTGTTATTTTCTTGTAACCAGGGCCTCTAATTTCAGCAGACAAGCACAATGTCAGGGTATGTAGATATTTCTTTTTCCAATTCTCCATACTCATTTTCACTGTACATATGGAATATTTATTTTAATGGAGGGTGCGAGTATTTTTAGAGATCAAAGTGCGATCCTGATTACTTGGCCTGAGAAGTAGCCTAAATTTATCTTTTTTACTGGTAAACTGCCTTTCACAAATTTGATACATATCAAAATGAGGGTACATGTTATTGGTCTAGTATTGTGAGACCTGTTTGGTTTAGATCCAGATTTGCAGAATGTGTGGCAAACCGCTGAATTATAGTTGTGTGCCTCTAGGGACCTTTTGTTTTGGACTGTGGGAGTATGTAATGGATGAGTGAGTGAAGGCTTACTTTAGTTAATTATGTTTTAGATTGTGTGTTTTTTGATACTAGGATCTGTGCACTTGTTCTGCATTTTATGCTGTATGTCCTATAGAAGGAAAATTAAGAAGCCCTTGCATGTTGTATTTTATGATATCTTCTTTGGTCCCTTAATATTTCACTGACTGGATAGTGCTTCAGTATTCCTTTTTTTTTCTTTTCTGTTGTGATTTCCTTAGGATTTATTTGGTTTGCATGTGTATGTCTATGTCAAGTCAATTTATTGCTTGTACAGAGAAGAAGAAGTTGTTGTTGCTGCTGAGCCTGCTGCTGCTGCTGTTCCAGCTCTAGGTGAGCCCATGGACCTTTTGACAGCATTGCAACTTGTGTTGAGAAAGTCGTTGGCTCATGGTGGGCTCACACGTGGACTCCATGAAGGTGCAAAGGTCATTGAGAAGCACGCTGCCCAGCTCTGTGTGTTAGCTGAGGACTGCGATCAGGCTGATTATGTCAAGCTGGTCAAGGCGCTATGTGCTGACCATAATGTTAAATTGATATCAATTCCTAGTGCTAAAACTCTTGGAGAATGGTCTGGTGTAAGTGAAAAATCAATTGACATAAAGCAGTGTTGTTAGTTTTAGTTCTTGCCTAAAAGTACTTATTTGCAGATGTTAATTATTTAGCTTGTTCGGGCGTTTTCCTCTATCTCTCTATTGCTCTTTTGCCCTCTTTCTCCATAGCTCCATAATTAATCTACTTGTTTTATACACATGCAATTATCTTCACTTAGTAACAATTCCATTTAGAGGGTATTTATTTACCAATAAATAAAAAATGTCTGTCGATTTGCTTATCATCTGATCAGATCTGTCGTGGGTGGGGGGACTGGGTAGTTGGTAATCTTCAAACTCTATTTCCTTTTATTGATTTCCCTTGGGGCACTTTAATTCTTTTTCTTTCTGATAATGCTCATGTTCTTTTTCAACTTATTGTTAATTTTAAACATTCTTCTCACAGCTTTGTAAGATAGATTCAGAGGGAAATGCTAGAAAGGTTGTTGGTTGCTCCTGCGTTGTTGTGAAGGTATGTAAACATTTATTTGTGTGCATTTCTGTTGTTGTCTCTTGAACCTATGTTGCTGACAAATATAGGTGAGACAAATGAATCCATCAAAATTTTAGTGATTCACTAAATTAGATCAATGATTTTGTGTTTCTATCCATTTTCTTTTGTTTCAATGAGTTTCTTAATAACTTTATTATTCTGCCAATTTGGCTTAGGGAAGGTTTGTATTCATCCACCATACTTGCTTTTATCACATGCTAAATTGGATTATTCTTCGTATGGTTTTTGTTTCCTAATCATATTGTCTATTGTTTTGCAGGATTATGGAGAAGATACAGAAGGCCTTCATGTTGTTCAGGAGTACGTGAAGTCCCATTAAACTAGAAGATATTGGAGAGTCAGCCCCATTTTGATTTGGGGGTGATGTTCTTTAGGTAGTCTTAAGCCTTTTTTAATATTGGTTATGATTTCACCAGTGGCATGTCCAAACTTATAGAAGTGGAATTGAGTAACTGTCGTCTCTGATTTTCGAAACATGATGATTTGTCTGTCTTAACCTATCCTTGAATTGAATGAAGTAATTTTTGGTGTGGTTTCATTAGTGATTTGCATGTTTTTTCTTTTGGGTTTCTCGTTAACAATGCAAATGGGGCATTTCAAATGATGAGGATCACGTTATGATTGTATGACATGCTTTTCAAGAAATTTGAGGTTCAGATACGTTATGGTTAAAAATCTTTAGCGGCAGCCCCTTTAATCTCTGAACAGAGACCAGAGCATGATGTGGAAACTCATCATTCTCAGCCTCAGGCTTGGTGATAAAAACAATACAAATTTATAGACATGTATTTATAAAAAAACTCAAACACTATTTAAACATTGAAACACACTCAAAATCAACCCTAAAGTCAACAATTGTATATTTTTTAGGTGTGTTTATAAATGGGTTTTGAATGTGTGTAATGATGGGTTTTGGGTGTATTTATAAAGTGTTTTGGGTGTTGGCTTTTTTTATAATTTCAGCTCCATTGTTTTGGGTGTTTTAGTAAAACTCCCTAAAAACAATTGGCATCATCCTGTTTTTATTTTTTTTCTAATTATCCTTGGGACAAAATTTAAGTGAAATCCACCAGGCTATGCAGTAGTGGTCCATAAAGAGCGGTGCAATGTGTCCTCAAGCCTCTGGTTGAACCTGCACCAGGAATACCTGTGAACCACATTAGCTTTCAACGACCCTTTATCCAATGGAAGAAGAAAAAGACTGGCTTTTGCAAGTTGCCACGACCCATAAGCGGCCTAAAACTGAAAGCTGGAGGGTCCACTTGGGGTTTTAACTCAAAAAAACGTTTCGGCCGTGCCTCTTGACTGACAAACCCATGCGTTTCTGGAGTCTCCTTCTCCCATTCTTGCATTGCATGTGAAAAACTATAAGGAACTCCAAACCCAAGCAACTAGTAGGGATAAGATGCCCATAAAGAAAAGATAAAGTGATCAAAATAAAGTTTGGAGGCTTCTACAATACAAGCCTAAAACCACAGTTTTTGGCTTCGGATTCTCATTCTTTTCTGCTTTTTTCAACAAATACTTTTTGCTAACAATATATTTGTTTAATTATAACCAAGTTCTCATGCAACTCTTCAATTCCATCGAGTCTGCTAAAGGAAACTATGTCGGACAGATGATT
The DNA here is from genome assembly GCF_029339155.1 of Prunus mume. Taxonomy (NCBI): domain Eukaryota; kingdom Viridiplantae; phylum Streptophyta; class Magnoliopsida; order Rosales; family Rosaceae; genus Prunus; species Prunus mume. Next base: position 1,631,244 of record NC_142705.1, on the reverse strand, counting down.
CTGATTGCCGAACACGTTGAAAATATGCATACAACGTTATTGCCAAATGCCAGTGCAATGTGAAGCTGCATGCGCTTTCTCTCTCTCATTCTGTATGAATGAAGAGTGAGAGGAGGAGGAGGAAAAAACAAAACATTAATTGTGAATATCGATCCTCCAGAAACCAGGGAGTTGGTGGTTCAGTTGAGGCCAATTTAAGCTCTCCGTAAAACACGTCCCATCCAACAAGTTGTAGTTTACCAAGTTATACATATATCCACGGACTCCGATCATTTAGGTTGCAGTTAGCTTACTACACCTAATCTTAAGCCAAAGACAACCTTTCATTTTTTTTCATTTTTTATTTTTACTTTTTATTTTTCGGTTTCAACACATGCTTTAAGTTTGGAGCATTCAAGAATAATAGAATGTCCCAGCTTTTCTGCAGTTTTCATGCTTTAGAATCAAAAGGCTTACTTCATTTCAGTCTTAATCAGCAGCAGGTTTTACTCTTTACACTCTCATTCTCTTCTCCTTCTCTATCTCTCTCTCTCTGGCTTTGCTTTATTTGGCCCTCCTTCGTCATTATGGCTATAATCATGGATTATTCAGTGAATATATAATAGTAATATCTGGTTGGTTATATTTAGAAATCTGAAAGAGTGCAAGCTTCATGCATGCACATATATATACAAAAATTCTCTTATACGGGCGCCATGTATTTTCTACTACCCCTCTCTGCTTTCCTCTCTATTTATAATGACATCTGCACGTTATCATGCGAACTTCCGGATGAGAGAATATATATACATACATTCTGATTTTTCTTTTGTTTTGTTATATGAAGCGATCTAATCAATTTCTTAATGTTTAATTTTATTTTTCCCTTTCATAATTTTAACTAATATAGGTAGGTGGCAACCGTGGTGTACCTACTTCATATATGGCCAACCACAGTGTCCTTCGAATTAGCTCATGCAAAGCCAACTCAGGTAGCCTTCAAGCTCCTAACCATCTGCATTATTATAAATGCGTAGATAATTTTTTACAAGTTGGAAAAAAAACAACTTCATGCATGCGTGCGTTTCGAAGTAGATGCAACAGCTCTTCCTTGTCTTTCATTTTCTTAAAATTACAAATTCAAACACACTTTGCTTCATCAGTGAAAATCAAACTCAAAATCTCCTCCTTATTTAACACTCTGCTGTTAACAAGGAGGATGGTAGCTGTGAAACTTTTATAGGAGGTCCCCAAAAGCTGTACTAAAACTTTAGACGTATATCGGTTTAAATGGTAGGTAACCATAAAAGTTTAGCCATTTTGGTGAAAATTCTTAAGGGAAAAATGATTGTGTGGCTTAAAAGTGTTCTAAAGTTTCAATTTTTTTTAAGTTTGTATATATGCCATAAGTCGCGGACAGCACGAGGCTAACTAAAATTTTGAGTCTTTTTTAACCGTCTGATATTAAAAAAACAGAGAGTTTCCACAAGGGAAGATGTGCAGGAAGTAAAAGCTTACTTGTCAACCTTTGGACCACCTAACCGACTTCCTCCTCTGTCCCATTTTACTGGACAAAGCGTGGCTCACCTTCCCCTTATATAAACACCCTCACAAATCCCACCAAACAACCCAAAAACCAGACTACTTATCACCCACACACTCCCTCACTCCCTCATCCTCCACTGGTCTACATACGCCTCTCTTTTGCTGCCTTGCACAGTCCAAAAAGAGGCTGTCATACGCTCAAGTTGAGCAATTCTTGTGTTGGGTTCTTTGTTGTTTGAGCTCTAATCTTTGTCAGCCATGGCTGGTACTGGATTGTTTTCAGAGATATTGGATGGAGAGGCTTACAAGTACTACGCTGATGGAGAGTGGAAGAAATCATCTTCTGGTAAACTCGTTCCCATCATCAACCCAACTACAAGAAAGGTTCACTACAAGGTTCAAGGTGATCATCTGTCATCTTTGATTAATCATCATGTTCATGTCGTGGTTTTTAATTTTGCATGGTTGCTCTGTTTTCTCTGTTTCGTTTTACAAAATTACAACTACCCTTTGTTTGGTTGTCACAGCTTGTACACAAGAAGAGGTCAACAAGGTTATAGAAACTGCGAAAATTGCACAGAAGTCGTGGGCAAAGACTCCACTCTGGAAGCGAGCTGAGCTTCTTCATAAAGCTGCTTCTATCCTGAAAGAGTACAAAACTCCAATTGCAGAATCCCTTGTTAAAGAAATTGCTAAACCTGCTAAAGATGCAGTTACAGAGGTGTATAACTCGTTCTGTTTTTGCACACAAACTAAATGCGTTTCTGTTTGATTTTCCATGAAATTGAAATGGGAATATTGGGTTTTATGAAGGTTGTGAGGTCTGGGGATTTGGTGTCTTACTGTGCTGAAGAAGGGGTTAGGATTCTGGGAGAAGGGAAGTTCTTGGTGTCTGATAGTTTTCCTGGAAATGACAGAACAAAGTACTGTCTTACTTCCAAGGTATCTTTACTTTCAATTCAACTACTTATTCTTGTTAGTTTCTCCTTTTACTGTTGATTTCGTGAGTTTCTCCTGGAAATATGCATGAAAAGCTTGATTTGATGATGTAAGCATTAAGCCTATAGAAAAAAGGAAAGATGATGTCAGCCAAAAACAAATTTCCACCAGAAATTGTTGGTGTCTGTAACTTCCAACTGTCTGTGATAAATAATTCTCAGTAGGCCTGAACTCAGAACTCATTAAACTAATTCTCATTTTTTGAAAAGGAGCTGCTATCCGTCGTGCTATAGTAACATATTATCTGTTTGTGTCACATTTCGTCTGATACTTGTGACAGATTGAAGAGCTGAGAAACTAACACACACAGTGTCTTCTTAAACCATCTATGGGATTTTTCTTCCTTTTGTTTCCTTTGCCAACCACCATACTTCTATTGTTTGCTTTAATTCTCAGCAGTTGCAACTACTTTTTCTCAATTTCTTTCGTCACGTTGTCAGAAATTCTAATAACTGTAATTGCTATCTTTATCCACTCTCACCGTGCTAATTATCACAACGCACGTCTACCTTAACCATCTACTCTTTATTCAGATTGATATAATTTTGAAAGGTCTTATCATTATAAGTTTTATTGAATGCAACTGTATTTTGATTGCAGATTCCACTTGGTGTGGTTTTAGCCATTCCACCATTTAACTATCCTGTCAACCTTGCTGTCTCAAAAATTGCTCCTGCACTCATTGCTGGAAACTCCCTTGTGCTGAAGCCTCCAACTCAGGTATTGCCAGTCTATGGAATTACACTTTGGTCCAGCAGTTATTACTTGATCGTAGGACATTGTGTTTGATACTGAGTAATTCGCCAACCCTTCTTGATCACACACATAACGTCTCAGTAGTAGTATGATGAAAAACCAGAAAGGTGGAAGCTGGCCTTTATTTTCGAACTATGTAAATTCCTGCAAAAATGTATTTTTAAGTACAGCATTAAAAAACTGTGTCTAAAACACTCGATGAAAATATTGTTTCATGATCTGAAAGACTGAATCATACCCCTAACTTTCTTCTAGGGTGCTGTTTCTTGCCTTCATATGGTTCATTGCTTTCACTTGGCTGGTTTTCCCAAAGGCCTTATTAGTTGTGTCACTGGGAAAGGATCTGAGATCGGTGACTTCCTTACCATGCATCCTGGAGTGAGTTGTATAAGGTAATCCCAGATTATTTTCTTTTGGTGCTGCAATAGAATCCCTTTCCTTCGTCTTGATATATCGTTACTTACTGATGAATACCGGTTTCTCAGCTTCACTGGTGGTGATACTGGTGTTGCAATTTCCAAAAAGGCGGGCATGATCCCTCTTCAGATGGAATTGGGGGGTAAAGATGCCTGCATTGTACTTGAAGATGCCGACCTAGATTTGGTGGCAGCAAACATTATAAAGGGAGGCTTTTCTTACAGGTGAAGGAAATTATGTATCTTATGCTTGTATGAGGCACCACCAGAGTAGCAATTACATAGTCTAATTCTTTCCGCTGCAATCTATAGTACTCAACTAATGAGATTTCTTTCTGACTCGCTTGGTACTCACATTTGTAACAGTGGTCAAAGGTGTACCGCTGTTAAGGTTGTCTTGGTGATGGAATCCGTTGCTGATGCCCTTGTCGAGAAAGTGAACAAAAGGGTGGCAAAACTAACTGTTGGACCACCAGAGGAGAACTCTGATATCACTCCAGTTGTTTCAGAATCATCAGCGAATTTTATCGAAGGGTTAGTTGTGGATGCAAAACAGAAAGGAGCAACATTTTGCCAGGAGTACAAGAGAGATGGCAACCTTATCTGGCCTTTGTTGTTAGATAACGTCAGGCCTGATATGAGAATTGCATGGGAAGAGCCATTTGGTCCAGTTTTGCCAGTTATTAGGATTACTTCTGTAGAAGAAGGAATCCACCATTGCAATGCCAGCAATTTTGGACTCCAGGTAACATTTTTTTGGGTCTCTCCACTTGCATACCGTGATGTCTTATGCATACCGAAAATGATGTTTTCTTCTGCCATAGTTGAACTATACAGTTATGCTCTCTCCCCAGTAAAATATTGACTCACACATGACATGGGTAAAATGCAGGGCTGTGTGTTCACAAAGGACATCAACAAGGCCATTTTGATTGGTGATGCAATGGAGACAGGAACGGTTCAAATAAACTCTGCACCTGCTCGTGGACCGGATCATTTTCCGTTTCAGGTGAATCTTTAAAATTCCAGAAAATTAATTAGTTTACTTTATTTGACGGCCACCATTTCCTTCCAAGAAAAGACCACCATCTTGGTGAATACTTATGAATGATGTATTGACAGGGTATAAAGGACAGTGGAATTGGGTCACAAGGAATCACCAACAGCATCAACATGATGACCAAGATCAAGACGACTGTGATCAACTTGCCAACACCTTCTTACAGCATGGGTTAGTGTTCATAAAGAATCGATAGTCGCAACAGCTACTAAATATGGGAGCAGATTAGTAAAATGTTGTGGTGGAATTTTAGGCTGCAGACTATGAGAAATGTGACTTGTTCAGCAAATGGAGTTGAGAAAGGAGAATAATGGGGCTGCATCTGCATCATGTGTTACCAGATGTTTATTTAGCACTTGCAAGAACTTAGGCTTCTCTTGTGTATCAATTAGCTTATGTTATTAGCCCATGAATTTGGAAGCTTTGCTAATAAGATCTGAGGTACTTGTACTACATTTTAGTTTGATAATTAAGCATCATTACATATCTTTATCTTAGCTATAAAAATGGTGTTTTGATTCTTGCGTGGTGCCTTAGGCCTGCCTTAAGCCTTGTCCTTAATGACAAGTCAATGCTCGTGCGTAGCTGTATTAAGCATTTGATTAGCTACACAATTATATCCTAATTCATGAACTTATCTCTGTCATTTTCACTGATACAAAGCTAACTAATTTGAAATGCCATCAGGTAAGTAAATCTGGATGGAAAAGCACTTGGGCCCATTGTGATTGGTTAATGAAATGCATGCTTAGATTAGGTTTAGACATTTTGGTGGCTGATTAACCAAAAGATGAAATGCATGCCTACTTCCCCCCTTCCTAGGGGTGGAATATGCTCATTCATGTTCTTGTTGTTTAATTAGACATGAGACATCTAAAGACTTCAAATATTTTAAGTACAAGTTGCTCAAGTTGACTTGAATATATAAATATATTCAAGAGGTCAGAGAGGTGGCCAGGAATGACTGCATGAGTTGAGAACTGATCTGAAGCCTCTTTCTCACCTTCTTCCTGGGTTAATTAGAAACAGATAGGCATGTATGCAAGTTAACCTGGAAACAGACAGGCTTCAATCCAACCAATGCTGCCTGCGCCTGCACTGCATCATAATAAACCGTGCAGAGTCAGTCTCCCCCCACCCTCACCAAAAAACAAAACACAAAAAAACAAAAACAAAAAGGAGGAGGAAAAAAAGTGAAGAATAAGGAAGATTGCATTTGAAATTTGAGATGCCAAATCGAATTCCTAATTATCTACGAGATCAAATCAAAGTTGGCTTAGAATTCCGTTTGCGGGTGATTTGAGTGATTGATAGAAGGGAGTTGGAATATAATTTAGCATATAGACATAGAGGAAAAAAAAGATACATGCTTTTGCATTGTCTCAGAAATGAAGAGGTGCTATAATATCTCGTCAAGAGATTTATTTGTTTTTGTTTTGCTGGAAGTATCTGTGTAATTAAGCCCAAAGAGCAACAAAGTGGTTAATTATTGTGATTTAGAATGGGCTTGGCACGAAGATAATCATGTTTAATGATTTGGTTTAGGGATTGGGTTGAGAGATTATGTGTGAGGTGTAAAAAAAAGTGGGGATGTGATTGGAGCAAGACAAGGACATATACCTACATCTTTTCTTTTGGCCTTGTGCAATTGGGATTTGTAGGACAAATTAGGAGGAGCATTCACTTACAAAACCCATTTGAAATGTCAAGTCTTTCTGTGAATCAAGTAATTCGTTCTCCATTACAAAAAAAAGGAACAAATAATGTCTTGTTAATTATGGTTAAGTGGGGAACAAATCATGTCTTGTGATTGGGATTCCTTTAGCAGGGCAGGGAGCCTGGGAGGCTTCGCCAACATACAATGAATATCGGGTCAAATTAACAACTAAGATTGCATCCCAAATTAACAACTAAGATGAGAGCCCACGACAATCACAGCATATCACTGCTTTAGATCTCCTTCTTCAACACTAGAATACACTGGTCATGCTTTCGGCAAACAAACCTTGAGCTTTTTTTATTGAGTGGTGATTTCCCACTTCTTTTTCTCATATTTTATCCACTTACACTCTTTTTTATAACTAAAAAATGAGTGTAAGTGAATAAAATAGGAGTGGAAAATCATTGCCCTTTTTTATTTTAGTGCTTCAAATTCCAAAACCCAATTATTTTAATAAAATAAAAATGTGTAACCATTCCATTGGGTCATTGTTTTGAATTCTGATGTAAATCTTGAACACGTCATATTGGGATTTATACAGTTATGTTTGTGTGAGTGTGACTCCAAGCTATAAAATTTCAATTTTTTGTTTTTTGTTTTTAAAAGATAAAAGAAGATAAAAAACGAAAGAAGAGGAGGCGACGCGCATACGCAGCACAATTGATGTGGTAGTCTCAGATTAGTTGAGTCCCTGACCAAATGCCAAAGCCCAAAAAGCCAAAGGCCCTCCTCAGTCAGAACTCAGAAGAGACTAGCGAAGCGAGCCCCACCCACCCCACACACAGACAGAGTCTCGGAGACCCGAACAACACAATCATACAAAACAAAGACAAACAAACAACCTCAGTCTCTCTTCAACTTTTTCTATTTAATATCTCTCTCTCTCCCCCTCCAAACGGAAGCCCAGGGTTTTTTCTTTTCTTCTCAATTCTCATCGTCCAAACACACCAACCCAAAATCGCCATTCTCAAATGCTTTCTCCTTTCTCTCCTCCCCCTCCAATAATTCCACTCCTAAACACCCCAATATTTTAATTCATCTTCCTCTTCCTCTAATTTGACTTCCCAAACCCCCAATCATTTATCTCTCTATCTCCTTAATCTAATCATATATATATATATATATATATGCAGCCTTGTAGCAAAGAAATGCAAGATATGAACTCTCTCTTAAACTCTTCACCTTCCTCCCAACTCTCTCTCCAAGACCACCACCTTCAACTTCAACCTCAACAACAATCTCACTCTCACTCCCATTCTCATTCAAGGCCACACCTCCATAACTCTCACTCTCAGATGCATCCTCAAATTACTTCCCCCTCCCCCGCTCACTTCGACTCCGCTTCCCACGACGACTTCCTCGAGCAAATGCTCTCCACCCTCGGCCCCTCGTCCTGCTCCTGGGCCGACGACACGCCGCCCTCCAACTCCGACAATGTCGTCTTCACTTACGATGACTCCGCCAACCTCGCCACCAAGTTCCGCAGCCAGCAGATCAGCGCCGGAGCCGGTGCCTCCAAATCCGCTTCCGCCTCCGCCGCTGCTGCCGCCGCCATGATGCTCCAGCACCAGCTCATGATGTCCAGATCAACGTCCGCCGACTCTGGCTTCGTTCCCATGGCCTTGTCTTTGGGCAACGGAGACTTTGACCGCTCCAACAACGACGTCGTCGAGGGTTCCTCCTCCTTTAAATCTCCCAATCCTGTGGTGAGTTTTTGTCAAACTTACTTAATTAATTATCGCCTTCCCTCTCCTCTCCTCTGCTCTCGTCTCCTTCCTGTATATAATCTGAATTCGCCAATCACCACCGACGGCATAAATGTAAATTAGAAAGAAGAAAAAAATAGTGTGAACTGCTGGGGTGGTGATAATATTATATTATAATAATTTTTACAGGGAGGTGAGGGGGCTTCTTCTGTTCAAGCCCTATTCAATGGGTTCTCTGGATCACTGCATGGGGGGGCTACTACTCAGTCTCCCAATCAGCATTTTCACCAACCTCAGGCATGCCCTCCCGCTCTATTTTCTTCTATTTATTCAATTATTATGATCTATTGGCTTCTGTGGCAGTGATTAGTAGATTGATTTTCTCGTCATGATACAGGGAGGCTCGCTGCAGGCACAGAACTATGGAGGTCCAGGGGCGGCGATGAACCAAGGTCCGGCGAGTGGGTCGGGTGGGGGCGGGGGTGCACCCGCACAACCCAGACCCAGAGTCAGGGCGAGGAGAGGCCAAGCCACTGACCCACACAGCATCGCTGAAAGAGTACGTTGGGTTGTTTCTTTGTGTAATTCTTTCTTGGTTTGTTTGTAATTTGTTGTGATCCGACTGAAACATATGGGGTGGTGCTGTTGCAGTTACGGAGAGAGAGAATCGCAGAGAGAATGAAGGCTCTGCAGGAGCTGGTTCCCAATGCCAACAAGGTAAATTAATTAATTAGTTAATTACTTGTCAAATGAATAGTTTAGTTATTTATGGACCAGTATCAATATTCCTTTAATTAAATATTTGTTGAAGCTGTTCAGTCCCATTTCCCCAGTGGGACACCTCCGGTTCTGTGAACTGACGCTCAGTCAGATTGCAATTCATTTATACTTGTTTTTCTTTCTGTGGGGAGGGAGAGGGAGAGGGGGAGGAGAAGAGAGGCATCACAGTGGACACGTGTCACGCATATAATAGGGAAGGGATTGAATCATCCTTCCGTGCGTATTTGAAAACAAGCTGAAGAATTCGATCCAAAAAATTTGAAAAAAAAGGGAAAGTTGGTCCCGAGCAGTACTCCGGCACGAACTTGAGGGCGAATGGGTTAGGCATAGTTAGTTATACTTGCATTCTTGTAAAATATTTTGACCAAAGATTATTTAATGGTGTTATATTGTACTAGCAAGCCATACTTACTGGACCGCAACTAAATAAGTTTAGCATATTTTTATATTTTATATTATATATATAAAAAAATAGATTTGAGATTCTAGGATGCAATCATCTAATGTAATGTGGGTTTTGGAATGACAGACAGACAAAGCTTCAATGCTGGATGAGATCATCGATTATGTCAAATTCCTCCAGCTCCAAGTCAAGGTACTCTTCTTCTTTATGTTTTTTTTTTTTTTTTCCTTTTTCCTTTCTGGAGCTGAGTTAATTATTTCTTAATTAAAGAAAAAGAAAGATTCCCTAGTTGACATTGTTTGCTGGATTAGATAATGATAATCAAATAATGGATTTCTAAGTAAAATTTTTGTTTTTGTTTTTGTTTTTTTTTTGGGGAATGGTTGGGAATGGTTGTGAATTTGTTATGTTTACACAACATGTAGGTTCTGAGCATGAGCAGGTTGGGCGGTGCAGCTGCTGTTGCTCCTCTTGTTGCTGATGTGTCCTCTGAGGTAAATTAAAATGAAGAAACCCTTTTTATCATAGCAAGGACTGGACTGGACTGGACCAAAGAACATTACATTTACATATATATATGAAAGAGAATGGAAAATCTGTTTAGGTAGTGGCGTTGTTGTTGTTGATGAAAAAGAAGAACCAATCCACCATTCACATTTCCCTGATTTCACCTACCCAAAGGAAGGAAAGTACCCAGTACCCAGCTAGCCAACTGAAAAACTCAAAGCCCCAAACTTTCCATCACTACAAAACGACAAAACTAAAGCAGCACGCGTGCCCGCTTTCTCAGATTCCACCTCTCTCTCTCCCTCTCACTTTTCAAACCTACAGACAGAGAGAGAGAGAGAGAGAGAGAGAGAGAGAGAGCTCTTTCTTTCTCTTTTAGCTTTGTATTGTATCCTTTCCCTTTCACACTAAAAATAATAGTTTAATTTTTTGGTCGTTGCTGTAAGGGAGGCGGTGACTGTATCCAGGCCAGTGCCAATGGCGGGACCCGCGGCCGGAGTTCTAACGGCAACCAAACGGCCTCCTCATCTAACGACAACAGCATGACGGTCACGGAGCACCAAGTTGCCAAGCTCATGGAGGAAGACATGGGATCCGCCATGCAGTACCTCCAGGGCAAGGGTCTATGCCTCATGCCCATTTCCTTGGCAACCGCCATCTCCACTGCCACGTGTCACACCAGGAACCCCCTCATCCACAACAACACAACAACAGTAATGCGGTGATGGCATCCAACGGTGGCGAAGGGCCCTCCTCTCCCAGCATGTCCGTGTTGACCGTCCAGTCAGCCACGATGGGTAACGGTGGGGTCGACGGTTCCGTTAAAGACGCGACCTCCGTCTCCAAGCCCTGAATGACGAGCGACGTGGTCAAGTGTTGTCGACTGAGAGCGACCGACCCTATTGGCTTTAGTTTTTACTTTTTTAGGCGACAAATGAACACACGTAGTGACGTGGGACTCTCCACCAAGGCCGTGTAGTCTAAAGTCTACGAAAATAAGGCCTCCACGACGACGCCGTATTTGCGAAGACTTTGGGTAAAGCTAACTCACACGGTCACACCAGCAGATGATGATCCCGGAAAAATCCTTTTCTTTTGGTAAAAGAGATTTTATTTGGGGGTTTCTCTATTTTAATTTTAGTTTAATATTCTCTTGTTGGTTTTTCATGGTATTTTAATTTGTTTTATATTTTGCAAGTTGGTTGGCTGGCTGCCAGTGGCCGAGTGCCGCTGATTGTACTACTACTACTACTACTACTACTAATGCGAGCATGTTTATCTTGAAAATCACAATCATGTTATTATGAAATGATTACAGTTTTAATAACAATGAGGGAATTATTAAGGATAAAAAAGGTGTTGTATTATCTAAGCTAAGCTTTGGTGGTGACTTATGCTTTTGGGTTTTGTCAAAGTTTGTTAAAGTTTGTTTCTTCTGTGAGTTTTGTGTATGTAGTTTGGACTCGGAGTATGACAGTATAGTACTATTGCAAACAAATCTGATTAGATTTTTAGTCAACTGAGTGTCTTATTATAGTTTTCGACAAGGCCCAAGTATTATTATTATTATTATTATCATTATTATTAAAGAAAAAGGCCCGGGGGTGATTTGATGAATTGTCACTTGACTTGGTAAGACCCAAGACTTGTTGTAGGAAAAAATGACAACGCAATGCCAAAATTTGTATAGGTAGCTGAGAAAGAAGTAACCAAACCATCCGTGAAGTCTAATTTTGCTTTGTTTAAGTGTTTGTTGATCATAAACATAATAAAATAAGAGTGAAGTTAGTAGTCTCCTGGAATTATCAAATGGCCTCCTTGGCCACGACGCCGTATTGCCATTGTTTTGTTGTCGTGTCGTGTGGGTGGATCCCACGCCACCAGCTTTCTTCCCTCCCACAGTACCAAACATATACTGACGTAAGGCCTACGTTTATCCAGCTCCAACCATGTAACAACTCATAATCTCAAATTAAAATGTCATTGTGAAGTTTGAATCCCTTCAAGATATTGATTCATATGATAATGAGAGCGACAGAGGCGGCACAAGTGATTTGAAGGTTTGATCTTCTTCCGAGATCTCCTCAAATATGAAATTGAATGATGCACATGGATCGTGGATCGTGGATCATGGATGGGGAGTATTAAGAGACATGCAATCCACTACTTAATGTCACTTCATCATTCACACATTGACCCTCCAATACTAAATACTAAATACTAAATACTATTGTTATTCCCTTAGAGCCCATAACTCCTCTCCATCCACTAAAACTATGCCAGTCAAAGAGATTGCAATATATTTTTTTGAGAGTGCTACTTCAGACTTGAGGAACAACAACACCGGGGTGTTCATTAATTAAAATAAAGCTGTATGCGAATCAGAAAGATATGACATTGAAAATTCTTGTTGCATTCTTGCACAAGTTTTAGTGGTTCCTTTTCAAGACTAACTCAAACTCTTTCCCTTTCTCTATACCTTCCTCCTATCTCACGATACAAGTTTCATTTGATGTTTCCACAGAAATGCGATTGCAGTGCATAAGATACATGTACATGCAATGAAGGCAAAGAGAAGACCTAAATACTTCAGAAGAACAAGGTGATCCCTAGAGAAAAAGGTGGTAAAATTACCCAGCATTCAAGTCAAACTGGGTTGTGAACCAACCAGTTTGAATCCATCGTGCAGTAAATTTCTCTTCAGCTGTCCGCTCCTATTCGGTTGTCTTCTTCATCATCACACTATGTTTTAGGGTACATTCGGAGAAAATGCCATAACAAATAATGGACAACTAATTCACAGTGTGAAAGTCAGTTCAATGGATTGTGAAAAATGGTGGCTCACAGTGTGAACTCATGTCAGAACTTCTATAACAAAAGCTAACGTAAATAAGCTTCAGATTTGGCAGGAGAAAACAGAAATTTTTAACCTCTCAACTGGTCATATCTAATATATATATATATATATATATATATATATATATATGAAAAGAGACGAAATTTTATTGCAAAGAAGAAAACAAAGGGTACATCAAAAACAAGTGGCCAAGGAGGCCACATAGAACAGTAGAAAAACTGAGAATTAAAGCAACCTAAGCCATAAGACTACAGCGTTCCAATCTCGGTGGATAAGTTGAAAATTTATCCCACTGAACTCAGAGGAGGTTGAGGCCCAGAGGGATGCCCAATGTCTGATTCCGTCCCATAACTGAGCACTATCGTTCTAATTTATTCTCGAAAGTTCTTCTATTTCTCTCTCCCCAGACAACCCAAAACACTGCCATGATCACGCAGTACCCCAACACCACCCCCTTCCTCTTTCCCCCAAAAAGTTCAAACGAGCTCCCAGCATATCACTATCAATATCAAAAGCTAATACCCTCCTCAACTCTTTCAACTATATCTGTAGAGCATTTATACACATCACAACACCTGATTATGAGCTATCTATCTCAATTCTTTAGTATGCAAACCAAAATATACATGTCCACAAGACAAACACCAAGCAACTTTTTCTAGCAATGAAGGTAGCTGGATAAGAGATCATTCTCCACCTGAGCTTGTTTCGATCATTTGGAATAGTCGGACAATTTTACAGAGAGTCTACTTCGAAAACATATACCAAGGAGAAAACAATTTCACAAAGATGCATACAGTCTTATAGGCTACAGCTACACATATATGAACCAACTCCACAAAGCTTTACCACCAGGTCCATGACTAGCTTGGAATCAGAACAATGGCATTGACAACAATTCATTCTTGCAATTGCCTAGATGTCTTAGGTGTGTCAAGACCATCAAACTTATGAAGAATAGGAGATATATAACAACTAGCGTGAGCATGCAGATTAATACAATCAAATTTTACCAGAAACATCATGTCAGATAGACACACCTTTCTTTTCCAGTGCTTCTTATTCAAGCAAGCATAAATACACACCAAAAGACTCAAAACTTTCTTAACACTGTACCACCTCTGCAAGCCTTAAAACCATTATAGATCTCTCCCGCTGACTAATGAAGCACTCAGTAACTCACCAGGATGATTCCTTCTGTCTTCAGGGGCCAAGTCAAGCCTTATACCCCTGCCAAAATCGATAAAGGTTCCATTCACTTCGATTATTTTTTACAAGAGTTTCTCGTAAATCCGTTTTTCTAAGTTTTAATGTTAAAAGCAATCCTACTCCCACCCAAGTATTCCTAGTATAGTTATAACATAACAGCAAGGAGTCAAAATTAATGCATAGAATCATAGCAGTATTGTGATAAAACAAAAGTGCAAATGTATGTAGTAATCTTAAAGCATCGACATTCCATTCATGAAAATAAGATGAGAAAGTGATACTACAGTTTTCTTTATATGAAATCTTTAACCATCAGAAGTAAGCTTTAGGCAATTAATTCTATATCTCGCTATTGCTGAAGCCTGTACAACTACAAATCACCAAAGCCAATACGAGCAACAACATTTTAAGCTAACCCATCAAAACCAAAAGTTTAACTACTGGTGGTAGGCTTGAAAGTGTAAGGCTGTGGAAGTGACAACGGACCTCTCCTCGAGTCTTTATCATCCAAAAGCCTCTTCAGACTCTTGTTCTTGCAGTAGAGAGCATCAAAATGCTTAACCTACACCGTCAAAAACCCCCGCGATTAGAAACAAAAAAATAAATAAACCCAAGAAACTAAAACTAAAACTACATTAATTATGGTCCAAGAAACGCAAAAAGGTAAAATGGAGATTGAGACTTGAGAATGAGGATTTTACCCAAGAAGCACGGCAGTGATTGACAAAGTCCTCCCTCGAAGCTTTGCACTCAGCTGGGTACAACAGCCCCTTGGACGCGATTTCAGTCTGTTTTTTGTCCGATTCTTTCTCCAAACACGCATAGAAAGCGTCTCGGGCCTTTTCAAATACACACAATTGCAGATTATACCCCCAATTTCAATCCACAGCATGCACATTTACATTTACAAAAAACAAAACAAACAAAAAAAATAACGGATAGAGAGAAAATAAAATAGGACCTTATAGCAAGCTTGTCTGGAACTAGAGAGTACGTCAGTGTGAATCTCATCCGGGTTTCGTGCCGCGTAAGCTTCCGTGGCCATGGCTTCGATTCGAATTCGAAAGCAAGGAAAAAACCTCTGCTTTTGTTGAGTTGCTGTGAAATCGGTGAGTGCAATGCAACAAACGGAGTGTGAAAGGGGATTTTGCGTTTGGGTTTGGGTTTGTATGTACGAACAAGACTGAATGGGGTTGGTCCAGTCCAACCCACCAAGTGGGCCTCTCTTATCTTTGTATATAAGCCCGATTGATTGTAAATTATTAAAATTCAACTGTATAAAATTTTCTTAATAATGATCAAATATTGAAAAGATTTTTTTTTAAGAGAGAGAGAGAGAGAGAGAGAGAGATAGGACTGCCGAGTGGGAAAAACTGGAAGGAATTGTAGAAAAAGTTTTTTTCTTGGCTCTTACACGTCACGTGATCAAATAAGTTGTTTTAATATCAGAATTAGGGTGAGGTCAGAAGTAAAAGCGAAACTCTCATGTAATGGGGATAACACTTTTTGTTATTTTCGACCAATAACACAATGACACGTAAGATAATTTTTTCATGTGTCATTGTGTTATTGAAATATCAAAACAGTGTTATCTCCGTTACATATAAGTTTTGAGATTTTCTATTTAAATCCGCACTTCTCTTTGTTCACCCCAATACTTAAATCATTAAGCTGTAAGTTTTATTATTGTGTAAAAAGACAAAAAATGTCATCCAACTTAATAATTAACCCTAGTACATCTATACACACACTCCACCACTCTTCATATTGAGTTTTAGAAACCTCCTTCCAACTTCCTGTTTACAAACTCTCTCTATCTCTCTCTCTCTCTCTCTCTCTCTCTCAACAAGACCAAAGTGTTAGAATTCCAATTACAGTTCTTGGAGAGAGGTAAAATTGTTCTCTTTTTCTAAAAAGTATTAAATTTCGGATTTGGGGTTTCATTTGCTTGTGGTTTTTTTTTTTTTTTTGCTGGGAACAAAGAAAATTATGGGGTTTAAATAGAAAATCTCTTTTAGTTCTTATTTTTTTCAGTTTGGGGTGTATTTAAGGGTAGTTTGGGAAGATAGTGGGGTTTTCTTAGAAATTGTGAAAATTAAAATTAAAAGTTGGGGTGAACTTAGAACATGAGGTGAATTAAGAGAAGTGTGGGGTTTAAATAGAAAATCTCTAAGTTTTTTCGTAGAAGTAAGGGTTGGTCTTCAAAATTAACATATTGGATCGGAATCAAGGGATTCCAATTCAAATAATTATATTAAAAATTATAATTAAAATTATTTTCCAATTTCGTTCCAAAAAAATTTGGAATTTCAACATCTATTCAGATTTGGAAAACTTGGAATTTTCAAATATTACATATTTTCGGATTTTTGTGTGGAAAATGTTAAAAAAATAGTTGAACATTTAAGACACATCCAATGGTTTGAAAGGTTAAAATTGGCTCTACATTGAAAAATCTCAAACAATTATTTGTCAAAAATTTTGAATGTCGGAATTGATTTAGACTCACTAAAATAAAAAATTGGAATCTGTCGAAATCAGAATTTCCAATTCAACTTGCACCCATAGTTAGAAGGGATGTGACTTTAGATGTTAATGTATGAAACACCCACAACCAACCACCGCTCAATGTAGATATCCAACTCTAAATCCTTATGGTATGTTTACTTATTATTAGAAAAAGGGAAGTCATGAATTCATGAAACTCTGTAATTACGGAATAAGAAATTAGAATCACATTAACCACTCCTTCTAGTTTACATGATTCCATATTTTGAGGATATTTGATTACCCATTTTAACATGGAACTCATATAATATTTTTTTATTACTTATATATAAGTCAATGCATGAAAAGTAAGAAATTGAAATCATTCATGATCCATGTGTTAGTATATACATAATAAGAAGAAAAATGTAATTATTTTGATAGCCATGCCATAATTTATCCGCAAAATAAAATTAACATATAAACCAGAAAGAGAAACAAACAGAAATTTGAGGGGAAAAAAAGAAAGAAAAAGGGAAAGCAGATGGATGAAAAATGTAAACATGGTAAATTGGGTTTAGCTAGGAAAGCAGTGGAAATGGATTTCTGATCTCTAACTCTTGTTGGTCGCCGTGCGTTAGTATTAATTTGGAATTGGAACTAGATCCTCCATCATCTGTCTTACTCTGTCTCTGTCTGTCTCTATCTCTATCTCTATCTCTATCCCTATCTCTGTCTCTGTTCCTCTGTTCCTCTGGAGGCTCTCCTGCTGCATATGTGGCTGTCCACCTATATAGAAATGTAGTAAAAGTAGCATTATTTCTTATATAATTTAATATTACCACCAGTGCTGTCACTTTCCTCCTTTCTTTTGCCTTTTTTCGCTGGCAAAAGCACAGTCGTTGGCACACCATACCCACCTGCCAAAGCCCATATAAGATCATAAGACCTTCGACCAAAGAAAAAAAGATCATAAGATCGGCCATGAAAGACCCCTCCTGCCTAAGAAGAAGCGATGTAGCAGAGAGAGAGAGAGAGAGAGAGAGAGAGAGAGAGAGAGAGCGGGAAGAGGTGATGAGACAGTAGAATGACTGACAGAAGAGAGTGAGCACACTGAGGCAATTGTAAAAAGCTATACCTTTGCGCGCTGCGTGCTCACTTCTCTTTCTGTCAGCCCTCCATTTTCATTCATTTTTCCTTCTCTTCTCTGTGTCTATCTTCTTCCTCCATCCTCTCTCTCACTCTCTCTATTTCGCCATCTTATTCCCCTTCCACCTTCTTCCAGGTCTACTCTTTCTTTCTTTCTTTCTTACAAGAAGATAAGAGAGAATCGAATTTCATTTCATTTATATGTATTATGCCTCTCTCTGTCCGTCTGTCTGCTTTTTATTTATATTTATTTTTCATTCATTTTCCCAGGCAAAGAGCCCCTCCTTCGTACCCTTGAATCAATTTAGGGTACCTCTTTATCTTTTGCAAGATGATATGGTGAAGGGACTACCGTACAAAAAGCGACAATGAAAGGAAAGAAAACCCACACAGACCTACATATGTTTATTTTTTCTTTTTTTATTCTTTTGAGGAATAAAAATATTTTTTCATGTATTACAATAGATAACACAATAACAATATCATGAAACATCCAGGCAGTATTCGGTACATCTACTATAATAATAACCGCATTGTATTTCAAAAATCTAAACCGTCTATGTTTTTAGATACTTCACTCGTATGTATGTATTTTCTTTTCTTTCCCTCTCACATTATAATAATAAATATATTTAATCCCAATAATTATCTTATGTACCATTATCATGATTATTATGATAAGATGTAATGATGGAGTTTGAAATTAGCGTGACTTTTGATTGTCCTTTGCTAATCAAACTTCAAACTGATGAACTAATTCCTCCTCCCTATCCACTCTATGTACTACTTACTGTTCACATTTTAACGGAAACACATGATCATTGTTCGTTGTTCATGCCTCACTCACGTGTTATGAATAATATCAAAAATCAAAACCCTTCCTCTTCTTCTTCCCCCCATTCTGTCTTTAGACCATGCAATGCAAGCCTATTTATGTCTCATAATTTTTTTTTTATTGAATTTTATTTTTGTTTTTAAATACAAGAATTGATAAATGTCAGGGCATATTTGGCTGTGATTTTCTTTTCCAATGGTGCCATCTGAAAACTGGAGAGAAACCATTATCTACGACTTCAAAAGGGTACTTTCTCAAAAACCCAGACCATAAATTCTTTCGTGTATATATATTTATGGTCATTTTTGCCGATTTGATTTTCTTTTTGGGGTCTAATAATTTCTTTAATGTATATTTATGGCGATTTTTGTTGTTGTGTATATTTCTGGTTTTCGTCGTCTCTCAAAGCGGCGGTGGAAGCTCGGTTTCAAAAGAGGAAACATAAACCCTTGTGGTTCACTCATCAGCGCGGTGCCAAAAATGGAGAGAATTCATTGTTTCCCCATCTGGCCAGATCTCAACTTTTCTTGTGTCATTAATGACACTTTCAAAGTTGAAGAAATTTCCTTATTCAGGTCACTTCTTTATTCAATTACCAGATTTTCCTGGATTCTGATTTTATAGCCCTTTTTCGTAAGATCTTTGCTTCGGTAACAAGGTGAATATTTAGGGTTTCAGTTGTATAAGCTGGCCCAAATAGAGTTTTTGATTCTTCTTTACACTACTCCTATACATATATGTTGTTGGTTTTAATTTTTTTACTTTGACAGGAAGTACTTATTGTTGTTTTGGCTTCAAGGGCAACAGATTATTTGCTGCTTCCATTTATTTGCAGCAGGTTAATTAACAAGGTAACGGTTGTAATCTCCCTAATATTCATGATACTCTCTCAGTTTATTGATTTATTTTCTATCACTGTTGCCTTCTGTTTTTATAGCTTCGTTTAATGCTCTTCTTTTTAGTTTTTTGGTTGTAAATCCCTTTCTCTTTTTCTTTTTCTTTTTCTCCTTGGTTTTTGGGGGATGGGGTGGAGAAATTTTCCTTTAGTTTGCAGCACGGCCTGGTTACTGGTAGATGATGATGATCTCTCTTTTTTTCTTCTAGTTTTTCAATTTTTGTTATTATCGGAACATGAGAAGTTGATTTGGTAGTGAACTTTGAGTCATTGAAGAAGGTTTCAGAAATTGATTACGGATTAGTAAGCATGACATGCCTTTTTCTCGGCTTGTTTATGGATGAACATTAACCATCTTCTTTACCATTATATACTTGTTTCTACTCAATACTATTCTACATAAAATAAATTTGCAGGTACTGTTTTTATATCTTTAAACTAATAATGTATTTAAGATGAAAGTCACAAGATCTGCTAATCTGTTTCAGAAATTGAATAATGAGATGCTCATTCAATACATGATCTTGCTGATGCAATACAAGCAAGAAGAAAATAGAAAGGCTTTAATTTTTGTAACATATAAAAATGATAAAATTTCGTTTTAGTTATTCTCTCTTTTGGGTTTTAGGTTGGTTGTGTTGGAAGGATGCTTTCCATGTATATGCGTTTCATATCACAATATTGGTCTTGCTTCATATGAGTTTTATGTCTTTGGAGTGGTCGTGGACGATTTCACCTTTCCTTGAGGTCTATCTTAGCTTTGAGACCCACCAAAATCCCTTAAGTTACCTTGGCAGAAAGACAATTTAAGTTTTGGAACAAGTGGTACTCTTTCAAGTGGCCTTGATTGGTGATAATTGAATGGTGGTCTGATATATATTTTTGGGTTTTATGATGATGAGGAGAGTTGAGAAATTAGGAAGAGAATGGGATACATGGATTATAACCCTGAAAAGTTTAAAATAGTGTTAAACCCTAATCACAGTAGAATGCTAGTTGATTGGTCTTGAATTTGGAAAAGTTGTGCATCAGTATCATTGTTTAACTTTTGACTTAGCATGCTAAAATGTTCGTTATGTCATGCATCTTAGCATCTGCGTGACCTTATCTTCCGTACAGTTGTAGTAGATATTTCCATCTTACCATCTGAATAATAATTGGCTGGCTTGCGAAGACATTTTTTGGTATCCTCTTGTATATGTATATTAGTTGATATTCTTCATGTTGTAGAATATATATGTACTTTTATTTTAATTATCTATTTATCTTGATTTGCTTGGGTTACATAAAGTTCCTATTTGACTGCAGAAGGATATTATGGAAGAGGGCATGTCAAGTACGGTTTCAAACAGTGGGATGAAAATGAATACTGTAGGAGGAGTATCAGATTCAAGCCTGGCTGCTAATGACTCAACAGATGGTGCTTGTAAGCGTGTGTCTAAGAAGTTCAAAGGAGTTGTTGAGCAGCCAAACGGGCATTGGGGTGCCCAAATATATGCCAATCACGAAAGGGTTTGGCTTGGCACTTTCAATTCTGAGATTGATGCAGCCATGGGTTATGACAGTGCTGCACTCAAGCTTAGGGGTAGAGACTGCCATCGCAACTTTCCGTGGACAGAAACCACCTTTGAAGAGCAGCACTTTCAGAATCAGTACGCCACAGAAGTTGTGCTCATCATGATCAAGGATGGTTCCTACCAGACCAAGTTCTCGGAATTTCGAAGAAGCCGGTCTGGAATTGAGAGTGTGGGGGCTGATGTTCAATTTGGCAGCTTAGCTAGGGTACAAAGCAGCAACGGAAAGGGAGAGCTGTTGGAAGACTTTCTTTTCCAAAAAGAGCTGACGCCAAGCGATGTGGGTAAGCTCAATAGACTTGTGATACCAAGTAAGTATGCGTGTACCTACTTTCCCACTGTTTCTGAAGCCATAAGGGGAAAGGTGGAGAGTTGCTCCAGCCAGCTGACGTTTTATGATAGGATGATGAGGTCATGGACATTCCGGTTCTGTTTTTGGAAGAGCAGCAAGAGTTTTGTATTCACCAAGGGTTGGAGTAGGTTTGTTAGGACACACGATTTGCAGGCCAAAGACACCATCAGATTCTTGCAATGCCGGTACAAGCAATCTGGGGACGGTAATTATAAGGAGCAGCCTCACTCATTCTGCATGATTCAAGTTAAAAAGGATGGTGGTCGAAGCAATGATGTGAGCTGTTTAGTTGAGAATAATGCTAATAGTTACCAATTTGATGGTGTTATGAATGATGGAGGCATGATGGATTTGGATTATAAGTTTAAAGTTGAAGCTGTAAGCCCAAATATTCATGAAGATGAAGATGGAATCCTCCTGGCAGATCAGAAGAAATGTTTCAGGCTCTTTGGAGTGGAAATCAGTGATGTCGATGTGCTTTCTTCGCATTCGATCATAGTATAGTTCACCTTTCAAATGGTTCAGAAGTTTTTGTTTGAGCTTTTGCAGGGAATAGGGTTAAGTAGGTTCTCATCTGGTATACTAAACATGCATCCTTTGAAATTTAAGGATGTGAGATCAAGCTAACTGATCAATTGTTAATTGATATTGATGTCATGGAACTTTAAATTTTTACTATAACATTATGCATGCATATGTTTGCATCTGTCTGTCTGTCTGATATTTTTTTTGTTAAGGATGGATGATGATTGCCTGCGGCTAGCTAGGGCTGAGTTACAGTAATTTTTGAGCTGTCTTTGGTGCCCTTTGTACAGTCTGAGTTGTGTTGTGTTGTGTTTACGTTTATTTTGGTTCTGATTCTGAAAGAATGCGATTTTGTATTTCAGGCAAGTGTACTAATTTGAATTGGATGCAGTTGCTGTTTTGTTCGTTGGTATGCCTTGCGGCTTTCTTAGATATTGTGAGTTGCAAGTATGTTTTGCAAGCGAACAGTGAAACATGGGCTTATGGCTCGTTTGAGAGTGATTCTAGATAGGCCAGAATCATTTTTGAAAGAACCATCTCCCATGTGATTCTCCATATAATCACTTTAAGTGATTTTAAGTGATTCTGAGCAGAATCACTTCTCATTTATTTATCCATAAAATCACTTAAAACCGCTTAAGGTGATTATTTGGAGAAGTAGTTCTCCATAAAATTGTTTTTTTTTTTTGCTTATCTAAAATCACTTCCAAACGAGCTTAAATTTTGTTGTCGTGTTTTGTTATTTTCTTTCCTTAATAGCAGTTCAGTTGGGTTGGGCCTATGAAATTCATGAGAAGTTATTTTTTAAACCCAATCTGCATCATCTGGATTGGGGATATTGGGGAATAATTATTCAGAGTTAATGTTGGATTTTAATCCTCAATGAATTGGAACTTGATCCTTGATGGAAGTGACTGCAGGTACCAACTTTATTGGATAATTTAATTGTCACTATTAATTAGTACATTCGTTATTATTAATCGGCTATGGTTGTTGGTTGTTATGATTATTATGTTGTTGACATCGAATTGAACTTGCGATCATTCAATTTAACAATTGCCTTTTTCTTCTTCTTCTTTATTTTTAGAAATAAACAATTGTTAAAAATTTATGTTAATTTATTCAAAATATTAAGGGTTTAGTAGTTCCACGTGGAATGTGGCAAAATCAACTATACGCCCACGTGTAATGTGGCAAAATCAACTATACGCAAGTAAATGCTAGCTACAGAAGGCTGTCCATCACATCACACTTTAAAGTTGTGGGTCGGTGGTGGAAGATGAAGAGATAATAATCGTGGGTAAAAATAAAATGACATGCGTACAAGTGGTACAAGTGGTGGATGCTAGTGGTAATTCTTGAGGTGGAATTAATGGGGTTAATTGCGTTACAAATTATAATGTTTAAAATTAATATTGAACCCTACGGAAATGGATTTTGGAATGTGGGGGCAACAGTGAATTTGGAAGCACTTCATGACAAACACTTATAAACACCAACTCTACATAGATAAATAAGTTTAAAAAATACTATGCAATTGAATAATGACGAAAATTTACGTTATAAAATTTATAAAGTTCATTGTTTAAAAAGTGATAGTTGATAAATTTGTTAACGATAGAGATGAAGAAGGTGAATGTCATCATGTGCGATATTGATGGTGTGGTAAGGACCTTAAGGTGGTGGCAAAGGGTTGGTTGTGGTGGAGGCGGCGATGGTGGGAGGGTACAATGGTGGTGATAGCAGATGTGTGGTGGTGGTGGTCATGACAAAGTTGTGGTACAAGTGGTTGTGACGGATGGTGGTTGGGTTGTAATATAAACAATAATTTGAATAAAGCTAGTTTACATGTCTAGAAAAGAAAACCAAGTTATAACGACAAAATTAACAATATAAAGGAAATACGAGTGCAGACTTTTAGGTTATATTTCATGTCGTGTGTATTTGTGTTTTCACAGCGTTCTTTTCCTTCTCCAGCAAACAAAATCAACTCTACTATATAATTCAAGCAGAGTTGTCGTGAGTCGTGACTAGCGATTAGGTAAATAGTAATTTATGGGAATGCATATATGGATGGGAATGCATATATGGATACTGTAGCATCTGCTGCATATGCAGAGATGATATGATGACATGATGAAAATGGGAGGGAGATTTTTAATCCACGTCTTTATCATGTCTCCCCTTGTCTGACGCAATCCCACTTCCTCTCCATTCTTTTTCCCTTAGCTACCTCACATCAACATGGAGAACCAGACCCCACCAAAAATATTGGTCAAATACCAATTAGTCTCTGGCATTGGCAAACGCTCGTTTTTCGTTTTCAGATCTTCTTAGTCTTTAGACACGACTGGCTTTTTTAACCTATTGACACGATCACAATAAGTTAAGTTAGCTGGTGGAAATTCTCCCAGCCAAAACTCCACTTCTCTCAATATCAATTATATTAAAAAAGAAGTTGACAGATAAAATAGATTTGGATACAAACTTAGGCAGTCATACATATTCATAATTCTGATTATAGTGAAAAGTTGTTTATGGAAATAAAAGAACTTAAATAAAATGCATTTTACAAACTAAGATCTGTTTAGATTAAGTGCTTTAACATTGCTTATTTGGGGTGATAGTATTCTCAGTTTGGTAAACTATGAGAAAATCATTTATTCTTAAAAATTGTTATAAGAGAAAGTTATAAGGGAAAGAAGCTAATTAGGTGCTTTCATTTTCTGATTATAAAGGAATCAATTTCAAAGAGGCACTGGATGCAGGAATCATTTTCTGATTATGCGGAAATTAGTATCAACACTTTTAACAAAAAGTTCACAAAACGCCAAACTGCTTTATCTCA
Source organism: Prunus mume (assembly GCF_029339155.1). Lineage (NCBI taxonomy): Eukaryota > Viridiplantae > Streptophyta > Magnoliopsida > Rosales > Rosaceae > Prunus > Prunus mume. Next base: position 1,606,642 of record NC_142705.1, on the reverse strand, counting down.
TAGCTAATTTCTCTCATAGCAAATTTGACAACGATTATTTTCACAGTACAACAATGTCAAATTGGCCCTAAGATTTTTTTCGCTCATGGGCCCGGGAAAGATGGGCCCCATGAAATTGCAAGTCATCAAGGATAAGCTCGACCACATAAACAAACCGAAGGATTGTTTACCCGAATGTGGGAGTAAACAGTGACTTGCTTCCCCGAGAGAGCAAGATTCTGGGGTCGAGGTAAAGTCGGAATAAGCATTGCCAAGCCACCAAGGATCGCCTTTTCCACCTCCCTTTATGGTTGGAATGCGGCCGAGACTCACCCTTTCCACCGCCCATATTGACCAATCACAAGTAAAAGCTTGCCAGGAAAGCCACATAGCTGATTGGATGCATGTTAGAGCATGGCCATGATTTTTTCTGCCAAGAGGGATGCGAGGTGGTGTATAAATGGAAACAAAATCGAAGAAATAAGGGTCCTAACCAAGCCCGATGGCTACTCAAATGCACCATTTTATCTTTTTATCATGTACTTCCTAGTTTGCAATACTTTTCTTAAGGATTTAGGATAACTCTTGTTAGAAAAATCTCAAAAATCTTTATGAGTTCGTGGGCAAACACAATTTTGATCGTTCATTTTATATATCAACAAGTTTTTCATTGTTTTCAAAGTTAACTCTTTGCACCATCCCCATCCATACAGGTTACCCCAGATATCCGTATTTCTTAAGTCCAATGTCACCACCTAGCTATTGAGCTTGGTGACATTATCCAACCGCATGTTCATTCTAAAGGCCTTGCGGTCAAGGCCTAGAACCTTACAACCAAGAATATATTCCTATTTTGGCCATAGTCGCTCGAAAAGAAGTCAAGATCAATAGCACACCCATCACTCATTCGTATCCACGACTAAGTCTGACCGTGGTATTGGCACGCCACGCACAAGTATGTGTCACCAAATCCGCTCGGCCTACTCCATCATTTTATTATTAAGTAATTCACACGTGACCGAAAAGATTTTTAGATCAACAAGATCATTATTTAAGAATACTAAATATAACATTTTTATTTAAACGAAGGTAAAGATTTCATAATCAATAACTTGAAAATAAACAGCAAAAAAATCACTTTTGGTCTATGACTTTAGTTTATCACTTTTACCATTAAAGTGCATTTAGGGGGGTGTATTCAATTGAAATTTTAATAGATTGTAATTACATGATTTTAATGTAATGGATTTTAGCCGGATTTTTAATTATATGATTTTACTCATGATTTTAATAGATTGCAATTACATGATTTTACTTATGATTTTGATAGATTGCAATTATGTGATTTTACTTATGTTTTTATATAAGCTTCAACTCTATCACTCATCATCAATCACCTATACATAACTTGAAGGAATTTGCCTAATTTTTAGGATACATATACTCAATTTTTAGGGTTAATACAAAATAGTGGCAAAATAACCATCAAATGTTAGTCCAAGGGAAGTATACTGACATCAACAATGTAACTCCCAACATAACCACACATGACCAAAATGAATACATTAAAGATAATGAGAGCCTAGACATAACATGCAAGAACACCACTCACATGAGCACTAAACTACAAATGCAAAACTACCATTAACTCTCACAAGCAAAATAATACAACATAAAACTGCAACTACAATGAAAAGCAAATCCACATAGCTAGCTTGTCCACTCCAAGAACCACGAAAGTTCCAGCAAGACCACTAAAGAATAAAATAAAAATAAAAAACCAAGTCTAAGCCAAAGTACCCACCACTCAGCTTCAGCCACAACCTCAAGACCACAGGACTAATGCCACCACTACCTAGGTAGGAGGGGAAACCAATCGAGACACACGAGCCCACCAGCTGAAGAGTTTTTTGTTTTTATATTTATATCTTTTTGCACAGTAGAAAGCATGAAATAATGATGCGAAGAAAAAACGTATGAGAGCATATATAAGAATCAAGCATATGAGGGTGGGATTTCTTATGTGATTTGTTGTTTGTATTACACACTCAAAAATCTCACACAATACACAATTTAATGAAATACATTAAAATCATTAAGTTTTTGAATACCACGATACTTTTTCTTATCTTTTAAAAGTCTTAATTGAATACTACCGGACTTGCATTGATTATTTTAAAATCATAATTGAATACCACCATAATTTTATTGATTACTTAAAAATCATAATTGAATACCGTTGTACTTTTAAGCTTCAAAATAATCCATTAAAATTTCAATTCAATACACCCCCTTAGTTTCAATTTCATCATCAAACTACTGCTAGCAAGTCTTGTTACTTGCCATTGATTTACCAAAAGCAGTACAATTCGATACGTCACCCACCATCCCTAACCTCTCTCTCCCTCCCTCCCTCTTTTTCTCTTTCAACATCATCTGAGAGAATTGAACTGTGTGTTGGGGGGTCGGGTTTAGGAATTGAATTACTGTAGATATATGCATAATTACTAATGGTACTTAGTTGTCGGAGGATTGGATGGATATATAATGAGACGAGGATCTGAGATAGATTGCTCCATCGACTCTCCTACCAAACAAACAGGTCTTGTCAAAAAAGCTTTAAAAAAACCCAGAACAAACCCACATCTGTCTTCTCTTCTTTCCTTCATTTATCACCATCGATCTGTGCCTCATCTCCCTCATCCCCTTCTCTCCACCGTCAATTATATTGATTTGTTTATCTGTTAATCAATTTATTTATGCTCTCATCTCATCTCATCTCATCTTTTAATTAATATATGCTGTCACACCGTCAAATGCGATCGATGAAAGGCCCTGCAGGTGGTGTGTGTGTTCGCGCTGAGCTCATCATACCTGCAAACCCGCTACCCTAGTGCAAGTGTGTGCAACCAACAACAAAACATTTAATGAGTGAGCTAGGCTGCTGCTAACTAGGAAGGAATAAATTGTTAAAAACAAAAGATAACTTGGCTCTCTACTTTAAAAGGAGTTACTTCTTCTTATAGAAAAATCGCAGATGCATACTTTTTGTTTAATTTTGACAGAACATGTGAAAAGGGTTTAACTATTTATGCGGGGTTAGGTCGATATATAAAAGAAACCCTAGATCTTGTTCATTCAATCAAAGGGATTTGAAATGTTGGTATGTGGTTTACATGTATAGTTTGCGAAGAAAATTAAGTGAAGGGGTGGGGGAGTATGTAATATGTATAGATGTGAATGTGAACAGAGAGCTAGGTTTCAGATCTGACTCTCTCTCTCTCTGGGTGTGTGGGTGTGTGTGTGTGGATGTGGAATATAGTGAAGTAAAATAGGGGAAGCTCAAGCTTGAAGCTACTGACAGAAGAGAGTGAGCACACAAACGCAGGCAATTGTATAAAAGCATATACCTTGGTGCGGTGCGTGCTCACTTCTCTCTCTGTCAGCTGCTGCTGCTGCTGCTGCCGCCGGCCTTGCCCTTCCATTCTTTTATCTCACTTAAATTCACAGAGAAGGGCACTGTCCACAGATGCTTTCTCATCAGCGGCCCAGGAAAAAGGCAGGAAAGTAAAGCCAGGGGCCACGGTCCCCTCTTCTCTTTCAATTATCCTTCTTCCAGGTGTCTCTCTCCAGAACATTTTTTTATGTCCTCATCCATACGGCACGCATGTCCATCACACATCTCTCTCTATCTATCTGTCTCTCTCCATTTACTCAATTTTTAAAATTATAAATATTTTATTTTTCCATCCCAGCTGACCTGATAGATCATAGATAGATAGAGATGTATATGACACATTTCTTGCAGGATTTAGTACATGGATCATCCTATATCTCCTCTATCGTCTTTGATGTGGCTGTATATTCTTCTCATCTCTTTCTCACGCTTACAGTTGTCTTTCTGTTTGTGATTCAAGCTTACTGGATGGATCTACGTGGCTCCTGGAGTTCACAACCACATGTTATTTATTGCTATTTTATTTATATGTAATTTTTGCTACCCGTGCACAACTAGATCTTCATCCATCTATCAGACACACTCCCTTTTTGTTCCCTCTTCCCCCTCCCCGTTACATATAATTTGTTTTTTCTTTTCTTTTATGTATATGATTTATGATTTTTATTTATAACAATTCAACATATGTTATTGAAATTATTTAATAGTAATAATTATTATTAGTTATTCTAAGTTGTGATTGGAGTTTGAAAGCGTGACTTTTGATGGTCCTTGCTAGATCTTCTTGAGCAGTTGAAGAGGACGAATTGGGTTTTGAATATTCAATCAAGGTACGCCTTCCTTCGTATCTACCATCTCACTACTGTTCACATTATAACGGAACTTCCTATCTTTCTTCATCTTCTTCCATGCTAGCAGCCTTTGTCTATGCACTCATGTCATATAAAACTTTTTTTTAAAGTTAAAAACCAATATTGGATCTGTTTTTTTCTGGAACCATCCATCCACGACAACTACCAGTGGGTATTTTTTATTTTTTATTTTTTTATTTTTGGTTGTGTGTGTGGAGAAATACCAGTGGAGTGGGTACTTTCTTCCAAATAGAACCAAACTAAATTTTACTCATATTAATTTCTGATGATTTTTTATTTTCCTTTTTGTTGATTTTTCGCTCTTGTCCCCAAATCGGAAACATAAACCCTGCCGTCAGTCCTCAGTGAACTGCTAAATATGGAATGCATCTCATTCTTTCCTCATATGGCCAGATCTCAGTTTTTCTTGTGTCAGAAATTACATTTTCGAAGATGGGAAGAATTTCCTTATACAGGTCAGTTTATTTTCCTAATTTCTCATTTATTTCCCTTTCTCCGAAGATCTTTCCTTCGGTACCAACCAAGGTGAATGAAATGAGTAGGGCTTTTTTTAACAGGAAGAATAGGGTTTCAGTTGTCTAAACTCAAATCAGGTTTTTAATTGTTCTTACGGTATTGATTATGTTTTGAAATTATTTTTGACAGGAATTTTTTTTTTTTTTTGGCGTCTGGGGCAGCAGATTTATGCTTCCATTCGTTTGCAGAATGTTAATCATCAAGGTAACACTTGTAATCTCCTTAGTATTCATGATACTTAATTTATTGATTTATTTTCGATCACTTTTTTTTCTTCTGTTTTCATATATGTGGGTTTGTAATCTCTAAATTTGATTTTAAATCCTTTTTTCAGTTGTTGAAGAAATTCATTAAGTCCAACCTCTTGTGTGTGTTTGTTTATTGTTTCTTTTTTACAAAACTAAATATATTTTCAGAGATACCTTCACAACAGTCCAACACACACTCACAACAAAGCTAAGCCAAAACTTGGCATCAAACCCAGCAGAGGATTATATTGCATTTGCATCCATGTGATGTTGAACTTGAGACCTACACTAACCAAGTGGAGACAACTACCACTAGACCAAAAACGAGTTGCTAGGCGTTTAACTATGTTGGTTTAGTTTTTAGAATGGGTGACTAGTTGAGAATTTTTTTTAGTGCTGTTATTTCCACCCCTATCCTATTCCCCTCTCCCCCTCTCTCCCCACCAAAAAAAACCTTATCTTCAAAATTTTAAAGACAAATTTATCCCTTTGTAAAATGACTTCTATGGACTTCGGGAAAAAAAGTCAACTCACGTAACCCACCAATTCTATTGTTTGACATACAATTTTCTTCTCTCTTATGTTATTTCAATCAAATTGTTTCTGAAGAAGAAAACAACAAGAGAATGGATGTTAAAGATAACGATTCCAGCAAAAAGGCAAGGAAATCGTAGTGTTTTTCATCATAGACTAAAACATTTATCTAGTTTGTCAAAGAAAACTTGATCCTCTCCATATCTCAACTACTAATGATTAGCAAAGAGAGTTTGCTTGAATTAATAATTAAATGATATTTTAGAATAATCTTGGGTGGAAAGATAGGATCGTGTATTTTTCAAATCTACATAGTGGGTGGGAGGATAAGATGGGTGGGGAAATAGGACAAGAGGTGGAGAACACTTTTTATTTTATTTTTAATAATGGGAATGAGAAGTTGGTAATGAACTTGAGTCATTGAAGATGATTTAATACATTGATTACACATTAGTAGTAAGCATGACATGAGATACCCTCTTTCTCTGGACTTGATTTGAATAACATTAACTTTCTGTTCTTCACAAATTAATTTTTTCATCTCGGGTACTGTTTCTTACATATATTTTTATGTTATACCTTTAATATCCAGCTCTGCACAGCCACCTTTTTTTTTTTTTTTGTTGGGAGAAACTAGTATTGAGAGGCTCATTTAATACATGTTCTTGCTGTTGCTATTGATTCTATCTTGTTGGTATTTGCTAATTATTGGAGACTATAGTCCACTATACTCTTGAGCTTTTTTGTAGGCACATTGTGTAAATTCAAAACTTTTGTAAGACGGTTTCTTGCCACATAGGACAGGAATTAATGACGCTTGAATAAGCACTAACGATTTAGAACTTTCAGGTAAAAACAAAGGTAATTGCATTATATGTTTCTGTTGTTTTTTAGAAGTTCTATGTTGATTTTTAGATCCAATACATTCCGTAGATGTTGAAAGCTTGATTTGATAAAATTTGAAGAATGCTTGACTTGCTTTTCTTTGTCATATTTTTCCTTTTGAGTCCAAATATGAATAATGCAAATTTATTTTAAGCTTTGTGGTTATCTTGAAAGAATCTTGAATAATCAAAGAAAGGATGCAAATAGAATGACTGCAAGTAATTTCGCAGTTGTGGGAAACAAAGGTAGTAATGATTATGACATCTAAGTGGAAGTACTCCTAGTCCTAGCCTTGGTCAATTTTATCATGATTGGTCATAATTTATATATTGAAATCAAATGGTTTGATTAACTTTGTGGGATATTCGGTGCTTATAACATTGTAATCGAATAGGAGTACAGTAGTCACTTTTTTGGTTTTTAGACCTGCTTCCATGTGAACACTGGCAGATCTGTTAAGGAGCAAGGAGGTGCAGCTGCACCTTCTCTGGCCAGAAAAACCATTGTAAGTGTTTGAAATTGCCCATTTGCTTAGTTGGTGGTGGTGTACAGATTACCTTATTTCCATCTTTAACATTTAAGTAAATGTCTTTGTCTTTTTACTTTCATTTATTTTTATATTACTCCATTTACTTAAGTTTACAATGTAAATAAGGAAGTACCTCCATTTGGATTCAAATAAAAATACTAGAAAATCAAATTCCCCCCAAATCAAAATTTGAAAAATCGGTTTTAGTACAAAATATGATTTAGGCTAAAAATGATAGCTCATTAAGTCAATATATACTTCATAATAAAATCCCATAAAATCGAGTTTTCTTATTTGATGTGTAAGGAATAAAAGCCGCCAAAAATTATCTTGAGAAAATGATTATTTCGAAAAACCATTTTTCATACTTAGTCAATATTTTTACATAAAACAATTTTTCATGTATGATATGAATGCATGAAGGGACCTAAGGTCAATCTAGGTAAAAAGCCTTAGATGTTCAATCTACAAAGAGTTTTTAGCCTTTTAAAATTGCACATCCGCTTAAAAATTCCTGGATCCGCCAGTGCATGTGAATGATGATTTTTAGTTGTGATGGTATACCTGATGTTTGTCTCGAGGCCTATCCCAGGTTTGAGCACCACCACCGTCTGGTGCTCCATCATGTTGGTCTTGTTTGGTCAGAGTTAATTGGCTTGGATATTGCATCAGGATATACCTTTTTTTTTTTCTTTTTTCTGATCCAATCGGAATATACCTTCTGTGGGGTCATGGAATTTGTATGATTTAAAAGTTTTATTCTGCCTTACATTAATATTACAATGTTAATTACTTGTATTTAACTCTCAAGTTTGGGTTCTACTGTACTGTTCTCCATAGATATTAACATGCATGTCACCCCTTTGGCCCTTTATTCTGCGGATGTAGGCCGTATAACCTGAACAATCATCATCCGTTGTTTTCCTTCATCTTTTCCTCATCTTCTCTATACCTAAATTTTAACATTGTGTAGTGTTGGAGAAGGTTTGATCTTGCTTTTCTGTTTTATTTATATCCTTTGCACACTATTCTCAATTGCGTGTATCTATCACATTCTAGCACCTTATTCGCAACAAAGGCTTAATGCTTCTTTTTGCCTTTTCGTTCTATATCTCTCACTACATGATTCTCAATCATTGGCGGGTTTAATTGCTTCCTATTAAATGCTATGCATTCTAGTCCCTGAAAAGTTTTATGGGTTCTATGATGGCAACTGTGCAGAAATGAGCTGAAAGTGTTTAAGTTTAGAGTATCAACCCTAATCATGATAGAAACCAGATCTTCATTTCAAAAACTGTCTAGGCCATGACCACAAATTGCAATCTGCTTTTGTTCCCAAGCAAGGACAACTTGATAATTTTGGTACTTCTTGCTTTAGCCAGAGTAAATAATGTTTTGAATTTGGAAAGTTTGCAAAACCAGTACTCTCTGTACCGCATATGCAGCATTTTAGGGTTACCTATCAAATCCTGTTTTATGTTCCACTCAAAACCTGATTGCTGTGTGGTTTCGTTTCTAGTTTCGAAGATATACAGGCGATGGGTATCAGTGTTTGACCAATGTGTACTTTTTGTCCCCTTCTAACTTGAACACTCAGGTTTGGATGTACTATCAAGCCACCTTAAAGTGATGGCTTCGGCGCTGAATTGCCAGCTTCCAATTTACCTTTCGTCTTTTGGCTTAGCACTGATGAAGCAAATGGTAAAAATGCTTTTCTTTTAGCTTTTTTCCCCTTGAAGTGATGTTGATCATGGCGTAATAATGTAATTGGCCGATTTATAACTAGAACTCGCCATCATTTTGTGTTGGTTTAAAAATTAATGCCCTGGCAATCTTTGTATATAATGTAATATTATTGACTTTACCTTCCTTTGTATAGTGCAGAAATTACTCTTTGTTGGTGCGAGCATGCATAGGAAACAGAATATCAGTCTCTTCGAAGTTCAAAGGGAATGGGATCAGCGAAAGGGTTTAGCTTGGCACCTAGAATTCCTGAGACGCGAGGAAGCTGCAATCTCAAAGCTCATGATCGATATCATATGAGCATTGCTCTGCAAAAAGCTTTGGAGGGGAATTCAAGGTCTCGGCCTTTCTAAGACTAAATTTACAGATAGTTTCTGTTTGTGTATTTTTTCTTTTCCCAATTCTTATCCAAACGATAAGATATTTTACAGACAATATATTATCCATGCATTTGATTTTAGTGAGTCGAATTTGATATCTTCTGCGAGTGGAAGACTCTCTTGATGTTTTCTCAGGGGGTGTATTCAATTAAGATTATAAATCCGTTTAAAAAGATTTTAAAAATCTGAGTGTATTCAATTTGGATTTATACAAACTTTAAAAGAGGTTTTACAAGTCTGGGTTTATTCAATTCCGACTTGTATTTCAAAATGGGTGTATTCAATTAGGATTATAAAAAAGTTGAATAAAATCTAGGTGTATTCGAAAAGTCATATATTTGGAAGGATTTTATTAAGTGATAAATTTTCGTAGGTTTTAAGAGGAGAGCTATAAATAACAAAGACAATAATAAATCCAACCTCCCCCCAAGTATTTCATCAGACATTTTTCTCTCACCCTAGCTTTTCTCTCTGCAACATAAGACGAACAACTTCCTTCCTCTATCTGTGAAGGTATGCTCCTTATTTTTTCTTTGATCAATACTTCGTTAGGTTTTCTTTTTCGATGATTTTTCTTCGTCGTGTTTTCCTTGTTATTATGTTATAGTTTGGGGTTAGAGTTTATGCTTGTTACTAGGGTTTATACTTGTTTTTCTTCTAAAATATCTATATACGACTTTATAAGAATTGTTCATTGAATCACTAGATAGAAAATTGAAATAATTGACAACCTTATAAGAGTTTGTATGTCTTCTTGGTGGTGGTGTCGACCTCACGACGTCAGTTTGCAAGTGTCGGTGAAGTCTGGGATGAAGATGGCGTCGATGACACTAGTGGTGAGTGATGCGAAGAAGACAATGGCGACAGTGCAGCTGTGTCAATGGCATTGCGGTGTCAATGGTTGGTAGGTACGCATGAGGAGTAGAAAAGTGAGAGGGTGAGTGTTTCAGAGAGCTCAAGAGGGTTTCAAGGAAGGAGAGAGGAACTCAAGAGGTTTCAAGGAGGGAGAGATAAGATTTTCACATAGACACGGAGAAATTTGAATTTTAGGTAGAGGTTAGCTGCCCCTTTTGTTTAGCGTGTTTTAAAAGACGACGCTTATTAATTGACAAGTGTTGTGTTTTAAAAATCAACCCAGCGTAACTCCACTTTAGTAGTATATAAGATGATATACTATGACGATTTTATAAAACCGTTGTCTTTTAAAACACGACGACGGTTTTAAGGTGCACTGTCGTCTATTTTGAGTCGTGGATTAACTAAATTGTAGTAGTGTCTATCTATTTCTGAATTTGAAAGATGTTGCGCTTGGAGTTTTCTCATTACGACTACAAAGAACAAGGAACCATAGTAGCTAAAGAAATTATAGAAGTCTGTAATAAAAGCCATACAAATCTTAAGAAAGTTTATTAAAAAATTATATAGAAGTCTTCTGAAAGTTTATCAAGTTCTATACGAATTATAAAGTTCCATCAAGTTCTATGAAAGTTGGTATTTAAACAAAATCGTTTTAAACACTCTAGAATCATAATTGAATACACCATTTTAAACCCCAAAAAGAAGGCCCAAACTCAAAGGCTAAGGTGGATTTGGGCTTATTGGAAAGTTGATGGGAAATAGGCCCATCTGTGGTTCATTATCCAAATGTTAGGCCCAAAAGACAAGTCAAATTTCTGAAAGCCAACCAGCCATGTGGCCTGCCTATGCGTGTGCCTATTCTTGAAAAGTCAGAAAGGAGACTTTTAGGTTGATAAAAAGGCCAACTCTCTTCTTCTATGAATCAGAATTTGGCTCTCTTGTTGTGATAATTAATATATCCAATCCAAGGAAGGAGATAATCTTTTCATTGCAGACACAAAGAATCATGTATAGAAATATACATAAATATATATATATATATATATATTGATGACAAAATCCTCTTAAGAGACGTAAGTTATCTCTTTTTTGGTGAAGGAAAGTTTAGAAGGCTATCCTATCTCAAGGTCAAGGTATACTTAGATTTCTTTTAGAACTTACAAAGGGAGTGTCAGTCATTTTTTTGGATTTGTATAGATTACTCATCAAGATGGATTGTTGACAACGGTCCTTATCAACTCAATTAACCTTTATTGGTGACGTAGGTTGTTTTTTAACTTCTTGTATTGTCTGGATTCTTGATGAATATGATATTAACATGATTGAGTTGCGATATAATTATGTTGTAATTTTTTCATAGCAGAAACATAACACTGTGGTGGCACATGCCATGATGGCATATTGATGATCCACCACCCACCCAAAGGCAACTATCCATCAACTTTACCTTACCTTACCTAGCTAGCTAGCCATTATTTGTTCGGACAGTGACAAGTCTACAATAATAATCTCACCAAGCAAGAGCAACCCTAATTACTTGGCTCTGACGCTGAGAGATAGAGATACATACACTGCTGCGTACACACAAGAAAGTAAGAGTAATCATGAATATGAAGAGCAGAGCTGCACTGCTAAATTAATCAGTAGCAATCATTCATCACCTTATTGTTTTCATAATTAAGCAGTTTAGTAGTAATTAATCAAAGAGTGAACCCCGGCTTTGTAATTATGATCATGCTTAAGCAGGGTAGGTGTTGGTGCATCATCGGTAGATGTTGTCTTCTCCTCAGATTCCTTAGACAGAGGGATTATTTCAAGTGTGCTACTGCTGCTGCATATATAAGTCAAGCAATCATCATTATTATGTTGTTATTAGCGTGAATTAATTAAGAAGCTAGCTATTAATTACAATTAGTGATTGATAGAAGAATAGATAGATGATTTGAGTGGAATAAAAGAAAAAAAATGTTAAAAAGAAGAGCAAGTGGCCGTCCCCAGTATGATCATCAGCAACACCAACAGACACCTGGCTGTCTTTTCGTATTATTTTGTGTAAGTTGTTCCTAAATTACAATTACTGATGGGCGCCTACAACAACAACAACAACAACAGCAACAAAGGTTAAAGGTCCTAGCTGTTGTTGATTGAGTTGAGGCTGAGGAGATAGATGATGGCATAGCATAGGTGATAGCTGGCCCTACCCTAGGGACACTTGATCATTCAGAGTCCACTTTGAATTTCTTTTATTTTCATACAAACGTTAATTTAAATTATTCTAAATTAATATTTAAACTAAAATGCAAGGGATCCGTGAGTTGATTATCGTGACGAATTGGTCTAACTCACATCTCGAAATTTTAGTTTCTAATTAACTCATAGCATAGGATGATATGAGTAGGCAGGGTTCTTTTATTTTTATGAGCACACACTGAAACTGGGTCATATCACATATATCAGATCATAATTGATTATGAATGTTAACAACTGCTTATGGAATAACTCATTTTGCTCATGGACAGGTAATATTCAATACCAAATCTGTAATTCTATCCATGCAAACAAAAAGAAAAAATAATAACTTGAATGGATGCATTGAATTTCTTGATATCAAGATAAAAGAGAGGAGAGGATAAGCGTAGGCAGCGCTGCGAGTTTCGCTAATTTCACAAATCAATTCACAGTTTACTTCTTCCACCATCACAAACAGAAGAGACACAACCATAACAAAAACAAACCAGAGACAGCTTGCTTGCTTAATGGGTGGCTAGGCTTCGGCTACAAGCCCCAGAGCCCCAAAAGCCCAGACCCAGACCCCCAGTTTCAATTTCAACTTAATTAATTGAAACAACAACAACAACAACAATAATAATAATCACAACAAATTATAATCTTAATTCTTATATCAATCAATCAGCCGTCGAACTGTCCTCTGGGGACATCCACACGATGTCCTTCAGCGCCGGTCTCAGCTCCTTGCTGCAGAACTGGTTGTACTCCAACGTATCACCATTGTCCTTCTTCACCTCCACCACCAGAAACGACGGCGTCATCGCGAATATCTCCGCCGCAATCGCCAGTTTCCCCTTCCGTCCACTCTCCTCCCCCTGCAGCCTCACCATAGAGTCGCTCTTCTTGATCCTGAACTTGCCAGCCTTCGCTACCTCCTCCAGCGTCGATATCACGCTGCTCGCCGGCAGCGTCGTAGCGAAACGCAGCTCCTCCTTCTCCTCCCTCTTCTTCTCCTCGAACAACGGCGACAAATCGAACCCCTCCGACAACGATATGATATGAAACGCGTTCAACGTCTCCGTCTGCTTCCACGTTATCTTCTCGCTCGTCTCGTCGAATTCCTGCTCTTGTTTCGTCCGCACGATCTTCGGCACCGATTTCTTGAACCATGATGACTCCATGACCTTGGATATGGTGATTCTCGTACTGGGATTGGGGTCCAGAAGCTTCGTCACGAGCCTTCGGGCCTCCGATGAAAACCAGGGCGGGCATTTGAAATCTCCTCTGTAAATCTTCCGATACATGGCCACCAGATTATCGTCTTGAAACGGCAAAAATCCGGCGAGAAGCACATAGAGAACGACCCCACAAGACCAGAGGTCGGCCTTGGCTCCGTCGTACCCTTTCTTGCCTATCACCTCCGGAGCAACATAAGCCGGCGTGCCACAAGTGGTGTGTAAAAGCCCGTCTTGCTTCAAGTGCTCGGAAAAAGCACTTAACCCAAAATCAGTGACTTTCAAGTTGCCATCCTCGTCCAGGAGGAGGTTCTCCGGCTTCAGATCCCGGTGGTAGACGCCGCGGCTGTGGCAGAAATCGATGGCTGAGATCAGCTGCTGGAAATAGACTCTGGCCACGTCTTCTTTGAGCCGGCCTTTGGCGATTTTGGCGAAGAGCTCGCCGCCGCGGACCAGATCCATGGCGAAATAGATCCTGGACTTGCTGGCCATGACCTCGTGGAGCTCGACGATGTTGGGGTGCTTGACCATCCTCATGACGGAGATCTCTCTCTTGATTTGCTCCATCATCCCAACTTTGATTACCTTCTCTTTGCCCACCACTTTCATGGCCACACTTTTCCCGCTCTTCAAGTTCCTGGCATGGTAGACCTTGGCGAAAGTACCGTGACCCAGAAGACGGCCCAGCTCGTACTTGCCGTGGAGCAACGAGGAGCCATCTCTGCCTTTTTCATCCGCCATTGGTAACAGTGACTAAAATAAAACTAACTAAAAAAATGAAGCTGAGGTGTTTGATGAAAATTTAACAGTTACGAAAAACAACTGGGGCGAATGGGTCACCCGTCTTCTACGTGTTTTCGGTGGCAATTCCTGCCGCCGATGCAGCGCTTGGCACGTACAGATAGCTCAGGCTTGTGCAGCGATGCTCCTCTCATCTCTCTGCATTCCCTAACCACCTTCAGCTTGCTAAGATTGCTTAAATTTGAGGGTTTGTAAAAGGACCACCGAGCAGCAGAGCTCCTCTAGCCTCAAATCTCTTTTTCTGTAATTTCTTTTTCCCCGTTTCATGGCGTCTGGTTATATAATGGTGTTGGTGTGCAAAATTACGATCTTGACACGCCTATGGGGTTTCGTGGATCACACGGGCTTGAGGCCACTTCGAGGTGGGTACGTGTCACAGCCGAACTGCCTGGTAGTGGTTTTGACGTAATGGATTACTGACACGTGTTAGGCTTTCCGTTCGGCAGCGGACAGCGGGGCAAAAGAATGTTATTACGTTTTTGTCCTCGTGGGTATTTTTGCCGTATTAGGCCCTTTTTTCTTTTAATTCTGTGGGCCACAGGCTTATTTTGTGATAAGCTCTCTCCGAATTTGGTGACGATGATATGTGATGGGTAAATGCCATAAGAGAGGTAACTAGTAATAAAATCACGGGAGTTGGATTGGAGCCTGATTTTATTTGTTTAGATATGTATTAAGTTAGTTGATTAAGATAATGTATATTATGTATACTCTCTCTTTTAGTGTTGAATTTGATTTTTTTTTTTTTACGTACATCAGAGTAATTTAAAATATACAAATTTATAAATAAACTCAATCCTAGATATGTATTTATAAAAAAATTCAAGCACTATTTAAACATAGAAACACACTTAAAATCAACCGCAAAGTCAACTTTTTGGGTGTGTTTATAAATGAGTTTTGAGTGTGTGTAATGATGAGTTTTGAGTGTGTTTATAAAGTGTTTTGAGTGTTGAGTTTTTTTATAATTTCAACCTCTATTTTGGATGTTTTAGTGAAACTCCCTTTAAAATATCACTTTGCTAGGTAAAAATAAAAAGAAAAAGGCTGAAGGATGAGTTGTTGTGATTTAACCGTGAAAAGAATGTCCCGTTGATTCCTTAAGAATAGCATAGTTGGGTTGGTTTCATGTACGTGCCAGTATATTCAAAAGGTGAAAGCTACCCATTCCAGAACTGACGTGTGTATCCATTATTGAAGGTGGGCCCTCCTCGATTTCCCGTTGTCAGTTGGTAAGTCAGCCTATGCCCTGAGGGGATGAACGAGGACCTCATTTATGTATACGGTAAGTTATCAGGGGAGATTTATTATTATATTTAATATAGAGGCTCAAATTATAAAAATATTTAACATGAAATGGACTTTAGAAACATATCCAAAGTTTATTTACAACATAACAAAAACTTTTAACTTCAAAATTACAAAATTGGAAAAAGCAAAAGGAGAGAGAAATTTTTTAAAAGAAGCCAAAATGGACAAAATTGCCCTTATTTGTTTTGAATTTCCTAAGAAATCATTTACATTTGCATGTCTTTGATTTGAAAATTAAGAGGTTTTTCTGTCTTTTTTTAAAAAGCTTTGGCTTTTTTCAAAAGTGAAAGTTTTTTATGGTTAAAACCTAAATTTACTTTCTTGTATTATTATTAAAACAAGCTCAACCCGAAAATCTCATAAAAATACCCAAAACACTCAATAGGATATCAAAGTAATTTAATAATCAATATTAAATTCAATAAGGTCAGCTGTAATTTTTGGATATTTTTTGGGTTTGTTTATAGAAATTCAATGGTGTAGAGTTTATTTATAATATTAGTGCTAAAAATGAGTATATCACTAAATATCTCAATTATAAATTCATAATCCAATCTCAGATGGAGGAAACACGAGGGCAATGTATTTTGTATTGGAAGTTTTAAATTAATTAATCATTTTCTTAATTTCGCTTGTTTCCAAATCATAAAACACTGCTAAAAGAGATGAAGTGTTTTATTTATTTTTCTAATGGATGATTGGTTTGTGAAGTTTGACCCCGAAAGTTGATTATTTTTCACAAGGCAATAATATATTATTATCTGTGAACTTAAGTCGGTCTATTGTGCAAGGGTAAGAGTCGGTGAGATAATAATATTTGCAGCTAATACTATTACTAAATACTAATAGGTGTTGTAGCAATGCATTTTGATTTATGACCACAGATACAGTCTACAGTGTACAGAGCGATCGAGTCGATGATTGCAAATTGTAATGGTGACTTAACTTGTAGCCGCTAAACAAACAAGATCGCTTTCCAATGGAAATGGATACGTTGCTTTCTTTGTCTTCAGAGACCAACAACACCAACTTGTATATAAAAATATATAATTTCTCATAAATATCTTAGATTGTCCCCCACCACCACCAATAATTACAGTGAGTGAGTTATCTTTCCACTCATAAAAGTTATCTATTATACAGAGGAAGGAAGGAAACTGATATGAAATTCGTATGGCATTGGCAGCTTCAGCTTAATTCTGTGAACAAGAGTCAAGTCTCAGAAAATCTGTTGAGTCTTTTGTGGTGTGCAACATATATAATACATCAGAGACCACCCTCACTGGTCACTGGCTGCTGAGAAATTGCTAGGAACTGCAAATTGGGTTTGGGCGGCTGCACCTGCATCCTTTTGGTCTGTCACTCAGAGAAACAGCTGACCAGGCCCTTGCATCTTGGTTATGACTTCCAAGCATGCTATTTGTCAATCACTAATTTCCCAATCCCACCCACAGTTTTTATTTTTTATTGAAACGCAGTGTCACTCGATTTAAGTAATGTCAATTTGTCAAGCACTAATCATGGGCTTCATTAACGGTTCGTTTGGGACCATAATTACTTTTAGGGAGAAACATCTTTAGGTGCTTTTATGTAAAGTAATTTTATGAAAAATTGATTCTTCGTATAAGTGATTATTAATGTATTTAAAATCACTTTCAAATGAACTCTAATTCCGTCATGTTTAATGTTAATAATAAACACAAATCCTTTACGCAGGGTATTGAATATATACTTAAGCAAGCAAGGAGCAAACAGGAATATTAAAAAATGAGAAAGTAAAAAAGGAGGTGGTGGGGGAGTTTTTCTGGTTCACCGTTCAGGTCACCTTCTCGAGTCCTGTGTTGTTGAGTGGGAGTGTCCCACAACAACACATAAACATATATGCTTGTGTGCTTGTTTTTCTGTCCTTTACTCAAAATACCTATAGACCATATTGGCCCATATGGCTGCATATGCAGTGCATAAGCATATATATGGAAACGGATTTTGAGTGATATTTTCATAAGCATATTTTAAGTTCACAAATGCATCCCTAAATATTGATTAATTATGTCTCAGCTCATGAACTAATAGATAGAGATCTGCATCTGCATGCAGACTGCTGTCAATTTTATCCCCACGAGCCACGAGTCACGCTAAGTAACCATTTTGAAGACTCTGTTCATTTATCGGATTTTGAATATGAAATATTATCTTGTAACGCTGGTTGAAGGCTCTGCGGTTCCCTTTGTATTGATCTTGTATATATATAATTGAGATGAATAACGATGTGTGGCCACTTTCTTGGTCGCTGTCCTTAATTTTTTTGCTTCTTTCAGATTTTCTTTTAGCCTTTTAATTAGGTTGATTGTGAATAAGTTGATGATATATATGATATCATGCAAATTAATTACATAAAAAATTAATCTAGAGCCATTATATGCAGATAAAACCTGTCAGTTTTGTGAGTGGTGAGTGAGCCATCTGCCACCATGATTCATTATCATCATCTTGACTACTATAATAATAAGCTTAAAAATGTCATCCACGTTGGTTGCCTTTTCTTTTTCTTCTTCTTTTTTGTAATATACACGCGTGGATCGTCTATCCCCCTCAAACTTTGTATATATAAGTGCAATTAATTTATATACACAATACAAGCACGATGGCCATTTACTTCACGGAAAACTCATGGCAAAATTGAGAGAGACTAGAGGGAGTCAGACTAGGTTTGGTTGCAGAGACGTGCACGCATTCGATAATATTCAATGTCTTGGGTCAGTGCAATTAGCATGAACCTTCAGTCGAGTCTGCCGTTGAATGTCAACGCAGATCATTATTATTGATTAGGCGTAGACTAATCCCACATTTACATTTTGTATGCAGTATTAAAGTGTTGATCATGCTCTTCGCTAGTTAACGTTGAAGCTGTATAATTCGCAATGTCTATTTCTTGAATATTCTACAAGCAAGCTCAGCCGCATTTTGTGACTGCTTTCTTTGTGTGCGGGTATGAGATTCATATGCATATATAACAAAAGAAACAGGTTGTTTGTTTTATTAAATATTTGTCTCTGGCATTGCTGCTACTGCAGATGGTCCAGTTTCATTAGTGAATTACTTGTTGCTTTCAAAATGCAAGGCTAGCCCCACATGCACAACAGGCTTCTTTTTCGCTTGTCCCCCAAAAAAAAAAATAATAATAAAGTTTTGGTGAATTTGCATGAAAATATTGAGCGATCGCCGCTGAAGGAAAAGAAAAGGCATGTTGGTTTGAGTGAGGAGAGAGGGAAGGGATCCCCTCCCCAGATGTTGCCTAAGATTAGATTCAACAACTATGTCATCTGATGAAACATTATTGCAATCATACAGGAAGTTATATATTCTGGCTTCTTTTTCTTTCTTCTGATTACTATATGTTGATTGGACCGACACACAAGTCACAAGACGTGATGTGTAACAAATGAACAACGCGACAAAAGTTTCAAAATTATTTCTCGCTAATTAAACTAGATTTTTTCTATTTAAATCTCATAATTTTTTTTATTCGCCCCAACTTCTAATTTAAATTTTTACAATTTCTAAGAAAACTGCATTATCTCTCAAAAAAATACACACGCAGTAGAAAAAAAAGAGAGTAAAAAACTCATCAACCTCAAATCCCACACTCCACACCTCGCTATCTTGTCCCTCACCATTCTAAGTTGAACTCAATCTCATATTATTTAAAGAGATAAAAACATTATTGTCAAACTCAATTAACAATCCACAAGCCACTATTTATGGTTTGTGAAGATAAGATGAGAGTGTAGTAGGTTTTTTAGATTAAAAGAGAAGAGTAATATAATAATAGAGTGTGTAGATGTGCGCATAGATGTACTATAGTTAAGTACTAAGTTGGTTAACATTTTTTGTCATTTTATACAATAATAAAATTTAATAATTTAAATATTAAAGTGAACAAAGAAAAGTGTGAGATTTAAATAGAAAAACTCTCAAACTATTTCTATTTCAAATCCCAAAAGCTAGCAGGAATATTATTATTAATCTCAACGTTGGGATTATTTTCTTGGGAGTTTCACTAAAACACCCAAAATGGGAGCTGAAATTATAAAAAAATCCAATACCCAAAACACTTTATAAACACACTCAAAACCCATCATTATACACACTCAAAACCCATTTATAAACACACCCAAAAAATATACAATTGTTGACTTTGGGGTTAATTTTGAGTGTGTTTCTATGTTTAAATAGTGTTTGAATTTTTTTATAAATACATGTCTAAGATTGGATTTATTTATAAATTTATATATTTTCTTTTCTCACGCCCACCCCATGATTATCTATCGTTCTCAATATACACTGACGATTTCATATAGTAAACCAAATTACAACAATTATTTGTTATAAAATAAATTTATCGGCCGGCCAGCGGTTTAACTGTCGCTTATAAGTTCGATGCAAATGCATGCACCAAGCTATAAACTATCAAATTTATTCTCCTACGTACTGTACAGATATATAAATATATATTTCTACTTATTTTGTATCAAAACAGTGATAACGTACGCGCTGTGCAACACAGATTCTCTCCTAATTATTATTAAGGGAAGTTTATGTCAAGGAGATGAAGTCTAAGTTGAATAATGATTTTTTTCCACCTGGAGATTTTTAAATGAAAAGCTGCATCCATCCATCCATCCATCCATCCATCCATCCATCCATCCATAAGAATCAGATATATATTACAATTTACAATCTCACGGGTCACATGAACATGAGAGCTCATATGCCACCATGTGAAAAGATACATCTAGATTAGGCGTGGCAATTTCCTACACAATCTGTTATACGACTCAAAACTTACACGAAAAAAATACGACTTGAATCCGCATGATTAATAATTAGGTAATTTTTGAGTCAACCCGTTTTGACCCGTCTATTAAATTGGTGGGTTTCGAGTCAACTTGTCAACCTGTTAAAACATATGTGTAACCCGTTTATTAAACAGTCGTGTCAACTCGTGTAAGACACGCCAACCCGGAAAAAATAGAAAGAAATAGAGACTTCAAAACACACATATGGAAATCCTCACCATCCTCATTACTCTCCAACATCTTATCCAACATACTAGATACAACTTTATGATTATATACTATGCCTTTTAATATTTATAATGTTTTTTTTTCTTCTTTTGTTTTTCTTTTTTTTTTCCGTCTATCTTTTCCTCTCTCTTTTTTAATTTCTTTTCCTTCTCTCTTTTCTCCTCTTTTTTTTTACTTCTCTTTAGTTTTCTCTCCTCTTTTTTTTTTTTTTTTTTTTTTTTCTTTCCTTCTCTCTTCTGTCTCTCTCTCTATTTTTTTTTTCTTTTCATTCTCTCTTCTCTCCTTTCTCTATCCTTTTTTTTTCTTTTTTTCCTTATATTTTCTCTCATCTCTCCGTTTTTTTATTTAAATTTTTTCAGTTGTGACTTTTGTAACATGTTATTATTTATCAACCCGTTATACGACTCAAACTGCATGATAAAAGACGTCCCGAACCCGACACGACATGTTTATTAAATGGATTGGGTTCGGGTTGAGCATTCTTGACACGTTTAATATCTCGACACGACACAAATCCGACACGACCCGACCCATTGCCAGCCCTAATCTAGACCCTTTCATATCATTTACAAAGCAGCGGAGAGGTTTAAGATCTTAGGGTCTTATAATTAATTCATGTGGATAATAATTAAATCATAATGGATCTATCAAACCTTAGGTTAAACAATTATTCAACTTAAGTTTTGCATGAATATGATCCACAAAACAAAACAATGGTTTTTGAATGAATGTGGTTCCAGCGGCATTGGCTTGGAAGCAAGTAATTGATCTCCACCGCGTCACTATTTGTTTTGTTCCTTTGGCATATGAATGCAATTGATAATGAATGCAATTCCTTCAGATTCTGAGTATAAACCCAAATCCTGCTGCTTACGAAATATATTCGTTTTTATAATCAAGATTCAACAAGCACTCATCGAGATTCAACAAGCACTCATCTCTCATCAGGTGGAATGGAAAGATGTATTCATAAGGGAAGTGGTCCAACTGGAAATTGAGAAATTTCTGTTTCTTCTGTTTCTTCTGTTTCTTCTGTTTCTTCTGTTGCTGTTACTGTTTGATGAGGGCGTGACACTGACATTATTAAAGCTGAGACTGAATGAAAGCCACAAGCCTACAATTACAAAACCATAAATCCACCACCACCAACTATCACCATGTATATGTATTATAATATTTATTGTATTTTGTTGAAAGTGAAATTAAAATTACTTGGTCATGAGAATTCTGTACGCGGAAGACTAATAATTCGTCTAGTCTGTGTGGTGGAGGAGACCAGGACAGGACAGGCACAAGTGGAATGGAGAAAGTTTGTCATGATATCCTGCCTACGGCCTGCTGGCCTAGCTATCCTTATCTTCAATCAATCAATATATCCTTCCAGTTCCAACCTCCAAGTGGTGGAGATAAGCTATCAAATTTGGCCACCCAATTCCAATTCCCTCAACCATTAATAATACTAACTTAATAATAATAATAATAATAATAATAAGAATAATAATATGATATGATGATAAAAGCCCCCACTTACCACCTCATCAAACTTCAAATCTTGAAATTACATATGGCAGCCACCCCATCATCGATCCAATCAATTCCATAGAAAGGCACCACCGCACCTCACAATTATTACCATCAGGGAGGGTCATTGACTAATTAGTACTAATTAATTAGGATTTAGGAGCGGCCTAGCCTAGACTTCATAGTTGCTTCTGAATTATATTTGCCACGTCTCAAATGTTTGATGTTGACTGCTAGACGTCTTCTTACTCGAAAATTCAAACGTGAATGTTGATTCTTGCTTTGCTGGCACAGTAGCACAGTGGCGCCACTGGACTCTGGAGCAAGCAAGACTCAAAAAGGCCGAAAACTCATCACTCAATATTGAAATTTTGGTTCCGTTCATCTGTAAATGAAGAGGGGTCAGCTGAGCTGAGTTGCTGCAAACCACACAGAGACGTGCAGGGTTTAAGAAAGATACAAGGATAAGGGTTATCCTTATTTAATTAAACATCCTTAAATGGTGATGGTGGTTTTACATCATTTTCATTCGACTTATGAACACGATTTCATCCATTATCATATCCAACTTATCATTAAATGGTGGCTCTTGCAACAATTGTGAGACTTTGATGTTAGCTTCTTCATTTTAAAACATTGCATGCGCCAACTTTAAGAATCCTGTTTTTTCCCTTCACTGGCATTATCGATCGAAAGGTACTGCCCACATTAGGGCACTCCAACAACAATGTGAAGAAATCTCTCACGCATCTGATCTGATCTGAGGTTTCTTCAATAATATTAATAGTATGGGCCCTATCTCCACGCGCTCTCTCTCTCTCTCTTCTTTATTCATCAGTCCGTTCTTCTGTATGATGTTGTTGACCTAATTAATTCACAAACCATACATTCCAAGTTCCAACCCCAAAAATGTCATGCTTATCCAAAACCACCAGCCTTGGCAAGTTGGCATGCCAGTTGCTTTTATTGTTTCTCTATAATATTTTGTTCATCTGTTTATTTGGTCACGGCTCACAATTACATATCTAAATGTTTTTCCATCTTTGAGAATCTTCACATGAATGGTCTTTGAGTAGGGACCTAATAATATCAGACTAAAAATTGTGAAATTGATCAAAACAAGTAATTACCGCCGTACTAACATACTAACTGTGATTAGGGAGCACTATTTGCATATATAAGTTTAAAACAAACAAACAAATATAAGTCCCATCTTCCATTATATTATTCCTTTTGGTTAGTGTGTCGCTTTCTCGGTCGTGCTTGCTAAATAAAGACTTTAAGCCACTAGGTCAATAAAGAATTAAAAAAGAAATTTTCTATTTAATTCTCGTACTTCTCTTTCTTCACTCCAATACTTAAATTATTAAGTTGTAAGTTTTATTATTGTGTAAAAAGACAAAAAATGTCATCCAACAATTTAAATTAAAAATTAGGGTAAACTTAGAACATAGGATAAACTAAGAGAAGTGTGTAGTTTAAATAGAAAATCACCTAAAAAACCCTGGACCAAAATTTAAAAATAAAAGAATCAAATACCGCAGTAAGGTTTCAGGCCCATGCCATGTAGCATCCTTTTCGTTGTTAGGCCTGCAAGGCATTCAGAAGCCCACTGGGCTCTATATCGGCGGTGTTATCAAGCAAATTTGACACTTTTGGAACCCTAATTTCGAGCACGTCAAAATTTCGTATGATAGAGACAAAAGATCCACTATCAAATTGCCCCACCTAGTCAGCGAACATCTTTTCTATGTAGTGTAATAACAAATTCAACAACGAAAATTAAACTTCTTGAATGAACTTCTGGGGCCATTATGCCCTATCAAGTGGTGGCTGGCTCCATGTACTCTTCACTTGAGAGAGCTGATTAAGCGAGATCAATGGAGCAACTGGTCTACACTGAACGAGAGTAGTAAAATATTCCACACTGACTATGCACAACAAAAGACACGGTTAGCACGGAAAGAAGAGATCATTACGTTTTCGTTTGCTTGACAGGGAACTTGTCTTCAGCTTGCTTTAACCACATATAATTTGAAGCTTCAATCCACTGTGGATGGACCAAAAACTTCTTCTCTTTCACTGCCCAACGAGACTTCTCTGTTCCAGCGTCTGTTGAAACCACATGTGTCACTGACGGGTCCAATTCTGTTGAACAAGTGGCTCCCAACTGCTCTGCCATCTTCCACAGCTGATGATTCTCGGCCTGGAATTTTGAAGGAAAAACACGGCTGAAAACAATTTTACACCCCTTTAAGATTTCCTTCCGAAGAGTTTTCAACACCTACAAATAACATTCACAAGAATCCATATTAAGAATCCTTGCAGACCTCCTGCATCAAAGTTGGATTGCGGTGAAAGCACCAGAAACAAATCACTCCAACAAAGATATATTCCAAATAAGCAGACAAGAAAAGAGTGTCAAGTTTTAGTGGTTCCTGAATCAAATTCTTCACCTGCCTCACATCTCTGTCAATAAGATTGTCCTTCGATTCCTACCAAATGGTTCACCCACAATTGATCAGCTCATAACAAAATGAAATTTTTTATCATTATAAAGACAGGCAGCAGCGGTACTTACATAAAAGAACATATTGTGGGTTCGCTTAAGAACTTCAAGAACAGTTGCAAGAGCTCCTTCAGGCTCACTTTCATCACTCTTCAACTCTGAAAGAGACTTGCAATGGAACCCAAATTGGTGACAACTCGATCTAAAGAAATGATATCTTTCCATCAATATTAAATTGTCCTTGTGCTTTGTCCATGCCTACAATAACGGATAGCAACATTGATAACCCTTCAAAAGATAAACAGATTCAAAGACCATTAAATTCATAGCAAGTGTATCCAGACATAAAGGAGTCAAGGACGTCAGGTACTTACATTTTCGGTATCATCAAGGATCAAAGCAGCACTTTCATGGCCAAGCACAACATCTAGACCCTTTTGATGTTTTTGGGTGCCATCATCACGTGATATCACTCTATCACCGAAGTACTCTTTCCTGGGATCAAGCAGTTTAGCCATTTCCAGTGCATAGGCTCGTTCACCCATTGTGTATATGTACATCTCGAACATTTCGCTGGCCTCCTTTAAAAATTTCCTCACAAAGGGCCTCAACTTGGTCATCATATGCATAACGTCCACTCTGAAGAGGCTACCGTTTGAAACATCTACATGTAGCACAGCGGAGCGACAATTAAGTTGGGGAAAAACATAAGAGTATGCACATCCATGTGCACACGATACTATGGTAAATGAATCAAATCAAATAACACCTCATCAACCTTGTTTTATGTCAGAAGTGTGCTACAGAAAATAAAACTAGAGAACCTGTCTATAGTTTGCAAAGTCCAACAGGGACAAGAAACACCCCACAAAGAAAGGTGTATACATTAATTGTGTTACAAAAGCAAAAGACATGAAGGGAAAACATTGGATACCTTGCAGAGAATCAGTTTGGCTGTGTAAATATTCTTCTTCTGCCGTCATATGATTCAGATGGGTGGAATTTAGCAGCGTGTGATCTAGATCAAGTACCAAGTAAAGTTTCTTAAGGTGTAACGATTTCTTAATGTCTGTGCTGCGTACCCGGTCAATTTCATCATTATTAAGCCAGAAGTCCTGCAGAAACATATAAATTCCAATTTATATCAATGTAAAAAGAAGATAGCAACAGATTGAGTAGTCATTCTACATATAACTGAAAATGAATATATGGAAAATTTATGTTTCTTTCCTAACAGTAAGTTTATCTTTTACATCAGGGATAGGTAATTCAAAAATTAAAAGAAAGAACTGACAGGAACTTAATAATGCCTGTACAAAACAAATTAATAGAAAACCATATGCATGTATACTACCAATATTTAAGCAAAAACATCCAAAATTCTTCTATCTACCAATTTGCAATCTAAAAGAGTACCTTGTGTATGTACCCAAGTGGAACACCAGACTTCTCATCCACCCTCTGGCCACAAACTATACACAAATCTTTTACTGAACCGGGATGAGTGCAGATATCCGTCTTTGGGGATGCTTCTACACATAATAACATGGTGAATACAATATTATGCACCTAAAGGCAAAAACAGGATGCTCACATCTATCCTCTGAGAATCCTTCAGCACATAATAATTGCAACATTCTTATTCAATCCATACTTCTTCTAAAGACTCCACTTGTTTCTACATTAAAATTAAATAAATAAAAGCATTTCTGCAAAGCTTTTTCCATTTGAAACTTTTTCTCATGTTTGTTTGAGTAGAAACAAGAAAAAATGAGTATTTCTGAACAGTAATTTTAAGTTGGTCTTATGACCAGGCAGGGATTTGTTGTTTAAGACAGTTCACAGCATTTCACCCATTATTAGAAACCTTCTTGCAGTGCAAGGAGTTGAAAGAGTACAAATCAAAACGCTATCCAACTGAGTTGAAAAAGTTACCTGAGTTTTCTTCTACAAATACTTGTGAAGTGGACCCATGAGTTTTGTCTATGCTTCCAAGATTCTCTACCTTGCGCCTTTTTGTACTGCAAGGTAATTCATAAGTTGCATCCAAGTAAAATTTTTGAACGCTAAATAAACTTTAACCTGCAGTTTTACAGAAAACTCATACTACATTAATCATTAAAGAAAGGAGATTTAAACACCTCCTCTCACTTCCATCATCGCTCTCATAATCAGCTTCTTCATCTGGTGAGGAATGCGAAGAACCAGAACCCAGTGCTCTCTCAAGAAACCCAGTAAAGTCATCACTGCTAGACGAATGTACCGGAGATTCGGCAAGACTCATCTAAATAAAACCCTTCACATATGTTAATCTCCAGATGGATTTGATGAGGGGAATTAATACATGCAGCAGAAGATGCACATAGAGACAACCTTGCAAAGATATTAATCACTGAAAATGATGAAAACTCACATGCAGTAATACTGGTGACTTAACCAGTGAAGCAATTTAAGCTAAGCTCAGAACGTTATAGCTAATTTACATCCTTCAAAATTGTATAGGTTAAGTACAGACAGTGATTTCCCAGTTATTTAAAGGCAAAATATGATATGCATTGGCAATCCAGTCCCACCTATCTAGGAAAACATGGTATCAACAACTTGCACCAAGACTAGGCTACTGGCATGTTCCAGAGTTTCGAGCAATATGCTTTTTTTATTTGGAAACGAAGTGTTTCAGTATGTACTTGTTCACAGAATGATAATGTGCAAAATAGCTTAATAACTGCACCTTCTACTGCAGCAAGATTGGAAAGGGCATATGCTAGAGGGCAATGAGGCCATGCTACATAAAAATTTATTGTGGTATACACAAACCTCATCAATTGCAACAACTTTGGAAGTGAGAGTGATTGTTCTTATGGAGATTCAGAGCCCGTTAACAATATGTCAGCCTAGTTAACTATTATTCTAATCCTCAATTCTAACGCTCTGTAGTAAATATGCCTCAGGCCTCTCTGTAGTTAATGTGCCTCAGAGAGGCAACGCCGATGAATCCACCAAGAAGAATCTAAATTCTTCATATCATGATTACAATGTTAGTATCATGATAATCAAAGATTGATGACGGTGAAAAAATCTGAGGATTGGAAATTATGAAGGTTTGTCAAATATTTAAGAGTGTTCTCAAACACGTCATCATTGATCAATAAATTGCCTGTTCTAGCAATATTACTCGAGAAGAGTATATAATTAGCACATTTACTACTGTTCCTCAATAATTTCTTCAAGAAAAAAGAAAACTTATAGAGGAGGGTATTACCGCAGTTGTCCCCTACAGCTAAGCCGAGGTAGAGAGAAATGTAGTTACTGAAAGTCTAGAGTAAGGAAAAACCAATTTCATAAATATGTTTCTCCCCATTTTGTATTTTGATCAGTGAAGATCTTCTGCAAACTCCAAACCTTTCTATCAGAAGACAATCTAGCGAAAGCAAAGGGATCTACTCACTTCACTGATAATCAACTACATATTCACATTGTACAAATCATTACAAAGCATAACTTGCAATTCTAATCTCTCTCACACACACTCACACACACACACACACACACAGACCAAATACTCAACAAGAATCACGGCAAGAAGTAACCACATTATAAATAACCGAATAATCAGTAATAAAATGGGCAGCAACGAAAGATATTGATTTAACAAGTGATAATAAGAAAGCTAAAGTATTTACCAGAAATTCACATGACAGATAAAATTTAAAGACGCATGAAGAAAAAGAATTAGTGAACATACCGCGACCAAGAATTTACAGGAGATTTGAGAGTTGACCAAGAAGAAAAGCTTTCGGGTGCGGATGGGTTCCGACAGTGTTGGAATGGATGCGTTGGTGGGGTTAGGGTTGCAGAGTGATAAAAGAAAGCCTCGTCAAAATTTTGAACATTGGAGAAGAGAGAAAAGAGGAGAGAGAGAGGATGGAAAAGCGGGTTTGATAAAGACAGACAGAGGGTGTAATATGAAGAGATGAGCAATGGTATTGTTGGTATTTAATCTGACCCTTGTACTAAGTACTCTTACCGCGCGCCTACCAAAATAGCATAGTTGCGTTTATTTTATTTTATCTTTTTTATCTATTAAAACTACAAATTGAGATTTAAAAAAGCTACTAGCGCGAGATGAAATTCTCAAGTCCAACTTCGGTTGCTAAGGAAACCATCTCCCATCACAAATAATGGAATATGAATCCTTTGTTCTTGTTCTTTGCATTGATTCAAATTGGGGTTTTGTTCTTGTTCGCTGATGTTGTCATTGTTGTTGGGTTTTAGTCCACCCCAAGAGCTCCTCGCGGCTTTGGTAACCCGATCCATCGAATGATGTACTCCCTACACTGCACAGGTACTACTTTTTTGTTGTTTGTTTCTTTTATTTCACCTCTTTCAAAGACGGAAGCTTTATTCGCAAGAGTTCATGTATTTCAAACATAAAACACATATATTCCACAAGACAAAACAACATATAATTTTTTTTGGTTGTAATTATTTCCCTTTATATTTGTAAGAGCTACAAAATACACTGAAATAATTATTGGTCACAAACTCACAATGTCCTCCTAGACTTGTTAGCAGGACCAATAAATGTCCCTAATGAAACATATTTAGTTATTTACAGTAAAAGGAGGGGAAAAAAACAAAAGAAATACTGTAAAATTTTAAAAAGTTGGAAGAAGATTAACACAAGCACATGAACATGATAGAGGCTTTATCTAGAATCCTTCTTTGGTTTGGTAATATTATTATCCACTTGAGATTGCACATGCCTTTGTCTTAGTCTTTCTGCTCCTAGTGCTTCTTCCCACTTTTCTTCACCCCCTGCATCATCCTCATATTCTTCTTCTTCTTCTTCTTCTTCCACCCACTCTTCCGTCACCAATTTCTGCTGATAGTATCGGAAGGCCACCACCAATATAAACGCTGCAAAACAACCCCCAATGACTTTGAATATTATAAGAACAAAACACCCCCACCAGTATACATATTCTATTGTTTGAAATTACAAGAAAAAATAGTTTGGGTTTGTTCGTTTACCAGCCCATATTCGAGCCACGACGGACGACAGGTTCCAAACCAGTAGAAATATGGCAACGGTCAAGGCCTTCTTGTGAGTGCATGATTCCCAAGCATCCCGAAACCGTCGAATCCAAAATTTAGCTTCACATAAATAAATTCCAGTGTACGTTAGGTCATCTCTCATTGTTGTTATCCACGTGTCACAATATGAAGAATTGAAATGTCATTGTTGCTTGTAATCTACTGAAGAATTTCATGATAGCGCTGCTCTCTTATTTTGTTACGATGGTATTGGATTCTCCTAAATTACCCCGTTGGGCTAGAACACATAAGGATTGAGGCCTCTCCAACACCCCCAACTCTAGTAAGAGCGTATGAAAGTGGACCCTAACAACTATTATTTTGTTGTCGGCCCCAACCAATATTAAGCAGTATAATTGCCGGGGTAGAAAAGGAGGCCTAACGGTAAAATGGGTCCAGTTTACAGAGATGGGCTCAGTAATCGGCTTATATAAAATGCGGGACTATCCCTCTCTCATAGCAGAAAAACTTTCTTGTAACAGGAATAGCATGCTACGAAAGTCTCTATCCCATCATAGAGCCGTTACATGATGAGCTAGAGCCTAGAGCTAGAGCCTAGTGGTAAGTAAATAAGGTTAGGTGAGTTTTGGTTGTGAAAATGCGTACTTGAAATGTATTGGACCGACAGAAATTATGCGTAAGCAATGTAGGTGGAGGAGATTAAAAATGAAAGGAAATCGCTTTGCCGGCGTCAAAATTGTGGAAGAATTGAATTGAATGACATTAATGATCCCATCCCATGCATTAAAAACAAGTGTGGTTATTGGAGGAATGATTTACCGTAAACAGTTAACTGGGCTGAGTACAAAGAGCAGACTTTTGGCAGGGTGAAAACTCCGAAAAAGCCTGTCAATTAGCACAACGAAGCGAGCGTCAGTGGAAAAGTTAGAACAACATCTCCTCACTCAGACTTGGAGTTGCAGAGAATTTGACAGTTGTCTCTCTCTGCTGCTTTGGCTGCTTGCCAACTTATAATAAAATTAAAATTAAATAAATAAAAGCAGCAGACAGATACTGTTTCACTCCTTTACTTTACTCTTCTCTCTCAGTTTTCCACTAATCAAATTGGTTTTACATGCTATTAATAATCCATTCTTTTTCTTTTAAAAAGAAGAATACCAAGAAAAAAGAAGCAGCAAAAGACTCTGATTATGAATGTGAGTGAACTTACCCACTTTGGACATCGTCCAAATGGTTATGGAGCTGCCACACCTGGCCAGAACAAAGAGCAGCACTGCCAACTGCAAACGTTATTACAATTTAGCCTATTATCTTTCCTTCCTCACTGCAACATTGCTAAAAAAGAAATAAACATAAAAGAAGGACAAGAAAGAAAGTTACCTTAATTGTGGTAGCAGGATCCCCAGAAAATAAAGCTTTCATCTTTAGGAGGAGCTCATTCAAGTAAGGGAGAACCAGTTTTAGCAACCACATTGCTTCTTCTTCGCCCACCACATAGTTTGCATTATCTACTTCAACAGCTCCCCTGCCATTCAATTTCCAAAATAAATTTTAAAAAAGCATGTTGATAAGGGAGAAATTCGGTAACATACTATAGCACTAATATGTTGATAAAAATTAAAAAAGCTTTACCTGCAGATAATGGACTTAAAGAGGAAGATGGCACCTAGATAAAGAAGCCCCAGATAGGATATGACAGAAATAAAGCTGCAGGAGAAAAAGATCAAACAGACTTAGATTAATGCTATGCTTCCAAGGAAATGCAGTATTCAAGGTGTTGGTTGATCTCTTTTATTGAGAACTTTCCTGACCTGATATTAAGATCCTTGGTGTAGGAGGATGATAGTATCACAAATGTTCCCATTCCAAATACAAAAACCGATCTTGATATATCTTTCCACATAATTAAATCCACTGAGAAAAATAACAAGAAGTTAAAAAAAGGGAATGCTATAATTGAAACCATTTGCAGTAGAAATTGCAATTCAACATGTCAGGAATATGAAAACTCACCCAAACTTTGCAATCTGCTGTGTGTTTCTTGGAAGCTGGTATGGTTATGGTACTCATTTGAAGCTGCAACTAATTGATTGGTAAAAACAGAAACAGTCAAGACTTAACACAAAGGAACAATCCCAAGAAACTCAAATTCCAAAAAATAAATAAATAAATAATGCTACATTAGAATTTGAAAGAAAAGAAGAACTTACACGAAGTTTGTTTGGGGATGTTTGAATGAACTGTTGCACGTTTTATAACAGGAAGTGGTTTTGTCAAGTTTAAGGAGATGGGTTCTGGCTTCTGATTTTGATGAACTTGATAAAGCTTTTTCACTTCTTTGCGGTCAAGGTGAAGAAGCTTCTTGACCTCATTCACTTTCACTACCTTCTCTTCATTCACAACCTTCTCTTCATTCACAACCTTGGTGGTCAATTTCTCTTCTGTTGCATTGACTTCCTTAATATCAACGCTTTTCTTTTCAACCTCAACCTCAATTTCCTCATCCACCTCTTCCTCCAATTCATCTCCATCATCTTCTTCATCACCCTCTTGATCATCACCATCATGCACCGATGCTTTTGGATCAGATTTGAGCACATCCACATTGCTCTCGCTGCTTGAAATGACCATTTCTTGGCACACACCGAACTCCTTGCAATTCTCCTCTGATCCACTCTTTTCAATCTCAACTGGGCTTTTCTCAATTACCTCAACAGGCGTATCAATTTCCTTATCAGATTCATCCAAGGCCTTATTGGACTCAGATTTCGCTTTTCCCAATTGAATTGCATGACCAGAAGCATCAAGTCGCTTATTACACTCTGATTTTACCTTCCTTAACTGAGCTGAATTTTTCTCAATTCCCACACTAGCTTCACCCAAATCACTAGCACTTTTCAGTAATTCATTCCTTGGTTTCCTAATCCCAACTGAGCTTCTCTCATTTTTATCAGAAGCAGCAGCACCAATCTCCTTGCTTGCCTCAGATCTAAGTCTTCTCAGCTGAGTTGGGCTCTTCTTGATCCCATCAACAGACACACTCAGTTCCTTGCACTGTTGGTCAGAATTCTTCAAAGACTCTGTTTTTGCTTTGGATATCTGAATTGGGTTCTTCTCAAAACCTTCAGAGGTGTCAGATTTCCAAGTCTTTCTCTTGCCAGCAGCAGTCAGTGCACCACCAGCTTGACCTCTCTTCGACCTTGTACGAGTTCCAGCAACCCCATTGCTAGCATTACACTGATCTTCAGAATTCTCCTGATCGCCATTGAAGACCTTAATCCCACCTTTGACTTCATCAATCTTCATTCTGCTCTCCCACACAGACCCTGCAACCACACCACTCCTTACCCCGTCTCTCCTTCTACCTACATCCATTGCCCTTTTATATATATCGAGGTAATCTCTCTTTAGCAATGAACAGTAAAATAGGACATATAGATGGCACCCGTCATGACTGGATAAAAAAGCTTTAGGCGGAAGAAATGGCAGTTGGTGGGGCGTGAAACATTGGGATCTCTCTCTCTCTCTCTGCCTTTGAAAAGGAAAGCAAGTGAGAGAGCATGAAAGAGTACCGGTCTTCTACTAGCTAGATTGTGTTGTTAATAGTCGTATCTTGTAAGGCACTGGGTCACCGACCCACTGGGTTTCTTCTTTTTTCTTTCTCTGTGTGTGTGTTTTTTTTTTCATAAAAATTTTTGTGGATTGATGATGTACGAGTGTGAGTTTTATAAAGTAAAGTGAACAAAAAGTGAGAGATAAATAATGGTTTAGGGGTTGAATGATTAACGATGATCTATTTTGCTCCTTTTTTGGGGGTATTGATTCCTTCTCTTAAGCCTGCTTATAGCTTTTGTATCGGAGGATCTCTATGAACACTGTGACCGAGGCAACCAAAAGTCATCCCTCACATGCAAATGGAGAACCTTGCTTCCTAATTTTACAGAGGGATGAGAGAGGTGGACTTTGGAAGTATATGGTGATTTGTTGTGTTGGCAATAGTTACATTTGCAAATGTGGTGTGCCCTCTCTATTGTTGCATCCAAATTTTAACTCCTCCTCCTGTACATTAGAGTCCTTTAAAATGCGAACTCCTTCCTGTACATTAGAGTCATTTAAAATGTAGAACGAGATAATAGTTTCATTTCCTGCAACCAAAACCCATTCAATCTAATATGGCCAAGCTCCTCCTCCTTCTCCTTCACACATCCAATCTAATGCATACATAGGGACAGAAGCTTTTCTTTTACTTTTGTATTGGAGATGTTAACTTGATGCTCTATTGATTTGTGCCTGCCCAGTAAATTATGGCACAGTATGGATAAAGCAAAAGGCCAAAAGGGATGCCAACAGCAACAGCTAACGTGAGGAAGCTTCATATCATACCTTTTCTCCTGACATCACTTTATAGATAAATATAGTCTCCTTATATCCATAGATTTCTCAAATAATTTTATATAAAGGACACTATTTAGGACACTCTACAATTTTTTTTTCAATAATCAAAATAATCTATTTTTTAGGTCTTTATTTATAGATCATTTTTGTAAAAAATTAAACAAATTGAAAATCATTTAGACATATAATTATGTCATATAAATTAATGAACACAGTGCTTCAAAAAAGTACTAAAATTTCAATAATTTAATTAAGTTGTGAAACAATATCGAATTCAAATAATTTCATTGCATTTCAAATTCATATAGCTGTGCATTATGATGCATAAGCTAATCGGTGACCCATTTAATGCAGGCATTGGCAGCTAGCTAAACAACCTAATTATTTCACCCACCCACCCACCCCATCTAGATAGAAAAGTAAAAAGCAATTTTACTGCTTTGATTATTATTGCTTTGCCTTTGCTCTCCCTTTTGCCTTAAACATGATTTTTCAGTGAGTGACGTGCACAAATATTGATGGGATGGAAACTTTTTTACCAAAGTTAAGAAGGGAAAGGTAACTCGCGTATACGGATACTATGAAGGTTTGAATCCATAATCATTTAGCAGCACGTAAATCCAAATGAAAAATTAAATACAAATTTATAAATAAATCCAATCCTAGACATGTATTAATAAAAAAAACCTAACACTATTTAAACATAGAAACACACCCAAAATCAACCCCAAAATCAACAATTGTATATTTTTTGGGTGTGTTTATAAATGAGTTTTGAATGTGTGTAATGATGGGTTTTGGGTGTGTTTATAAAATGTTTTAAGTGTTGAATTTTTTATAATTTCATTTTGGATGTTTTAGTGAAACAAAATTAAAATGCTGCACTGCACGCATTTATGTATTTAGCATTTAGTAGGAAATCCACTATGGCAAAGGGATGGATAAGGACAACTACCGGGATGCAAATCAATTTCTCCCACACAAAAAATAAAATAAAAGTATATTTGTTAAAAGACAAGGCCATGGGAGTGATGTTTGACTAACTGATTGATGCTGACATGGAATCCAACACCAACAACATTGTTTACGTTACACAACTATTATGAATGAATAAATTTATTTGTTGTGTATAAAATAAAACTATCGAGTGTTAAAATTACATTAAGGACTTCAATCATAGTCCTTAACTCTGTATTAAAATGTAATGTAGATGTTGAAAATTCTTCACCGAATCGCACTTTAATCATTCATTTTACGAATCGCAAGATTATCAGCGCACAAGTATTTATCATTTGATTTGATTTGATTCACTTATAAATAAATAAATAAATTAGCGTGGGGCCACCAGATGCTGGAATCGGCATACGTGGCCAAATAATAGGTAATGCTGCAGCATTCACATCATACCCCGACTGTAAATTGTAATATGTTTTTCAGCCCAACTCTCACCGGCTACCGCTGCCTCCAAAACCCACCGACACATACCCAATTAATTTTTTTTTAAACTATTTCTTCTGTTTTTAATAAGGAAAAAATAATGATAACCTGGCAGGAAATGAAGGACCAATGTTTTATTTTGGTTTTGTGCACACCGTAACCTGTGAAAAACCCTAATATTTATATTGTTTGAGGAGGGGGCTGGACGTTGTTCAGTCTATGGGGATTTGCTTTGCCTTGCTTTGGTATTTGGTAGTAAATCACCAACAACAACAAAAAAAGCTTGTTAACTTCCATAATGCTATGGTATCATATGGTATTGGGATTGAAAGAGAAGGAAGCAAATCATATACATATACAGCTGAGCTGTCCTTAAATTTTTTATTTATTTATATATTTAAGACGTTATATTGATGAGATGAGAGAATCGTACAGTCATTGCGCTATTAGTCAAAGATAACAAAAAGTATTATTCCCTTTGTATGAAACTCTCTCTCCGTATAAAGAGCTGGGCAGTGGGCGGAATTTGTAACGTTGCGGGCACGTGATTTACCAGTACTGTTTGTTGGTGTTGACGACTTGGTAATCCCACGCACCAGTGCACCACCTAAAACGCACGTGACAACGACCCCGATCCAATGATAATGAGGTTTTGGTAGAGTGGGTGGCAAAGCCCAAATATAAAAAACTAACTGACAACAAACCCAGCCCACAAGTCAATCAAAGTCGCATTTTGTTTTTGTTGATGAGCAATAACATAACTACCTTAAACTACCATACCAAAGTGTTGTAAATGTCTTCCACGTTTGCTATTGCTGCTATAAAGCTTAGACCATAAACATATAAAGCTTAGACCATAAACAAACAAAGTGACGTATATACTTATAGTTGGGATTTCAATCCCCAATTTCATATTCAAGTTTCAAGTTCGGAAACCAATCTCGATGTCTCAACTGAATTTGACAAATTTAGTTTTAGATGCAACAACAAAACACTGCCCAACTCCAACAACACAAGTCTGTCTCTAAGTGTTGGTTAGTTTAATTTAATACATTCCATATATTTTTAATTGTATAATTTATGTTTATTTAATTAGTTACGAATTTGCAGTCCCACGTCTCAGGCTTGGCTCCTTGGGCCTACTGGAATAGAGGGTAACGAAACCAAACAGAGCCCCTCTAAAAGCATACCAAATTATCAATGAAAAAAATAAAAAAACTAAGTGAGCAAATTAAAACATATTAAATTTATAGAAAGCTTTGGGATGGGAACTATGACAAAAATCCCTTCGTTTTATTTACAGCAATAAAAGAAACTGGCGCATCATCTATATATCGTACAAATCGCCTACTCAAAATCTGCATTATTGAAACTCTCCTATACGTACCTGGTCCAATACGAACAATAAAAGGCGCCTCTCGGAGGACAAAATCAGCCTTGCATTGCAGCATCATATTCTGTCACTTCATCACAACTCTATACCTACATCCGAGACTCTAGCTAATTTACATTCTAATCCCAATATCGATCAAAATCTATGCCCTCTTGGCAATGCAAGTGGGAAAATGAGAAAAGGAAAAAGAAACTATTTCTGCTCAATCTAATGCTCATATTATAATTTTTGTCTGAGATGAGGTGCGCGGCAGATTAGAAACTGGATCATTATGTATTGCCACTCTTGATTGGATTACGCGACAATCGTTCAGACTCCTTTGAAGCACCCATCTTGGGCTTCTCGCTTTCTGCTGCTTTCTTCTTTTCAATCTCACTCTGCTTGCAGTTTTCATCATGGGCTTTGATGAACATTCTAACAAAGTTCAGCAAAGTTGAGACAACTGCAGCAGTACATTGAAATGGTTAAAAAGGTAGCACGTGATTACAGTGATTATAGTTTAATGCTGACTACATTCTATTAAGCACACCACCATATACTCATGGTCGATTTTTCAAGAATTGACAAACCACCACATACATGGCCATCAGTGACCCAAGGAAAAAAAGAGAGGATAGCAGTCTTGACTTTTGTCGGCAGAGAAGACAACAGTACTCTTATGTTTAGAAAGTAAAATGGCGCCAATATTTTAATATCACATGATGAAGGAAGATGGTCAGTCTCTTTATAAACGGTCCATATCGTAAACAAGCCCCTAGTGGAATGGAAGGTCTAGAACTCTTGGTGAATACCTTGTTCGAAAGGGCAGCGAGCAGGATCCTCTCCAAAATAAAGAATCAGTGCATCCACATTTCTACCCTGCGACGTTCAGCTCCTAGTCAAGAATACTACATCAAACATTATAAAACCTTGAATCAGTGCTCATCAAGCAAAGACTTACCACAGTAGAATATAGTGAAGCCAAAGTCCTCACTTCCGCTTCAGCAAAACGGAGGAACTCCTTTAGAATCTGAAGGTTATGAGAAAAACTACAAGTCAAAGCCTGAACGTCAAGCATAATATCTGTGACTGTTATTACTGCCACAAAATTACCTTACGGAAATTTTCTGATATAGGACCATCATTTTCTGAGGTGGATAGTTCCTGTACAACTTTCTCTAATCCTTTACTTACAGCTTGCATTTCCTCTGCCAAAAATTTCAATTGTATCTATAACGCATAGAAAAGTCGGTCAATAGATACCCAAAAAAATCCTGAAAATTATGGACCAGACACAAAAAGAATACCTTTGACGCAGGTTCTAAGCTGGCTAGGCCTTTAGAGAAATCTAGAACCTCTGGTAGTTGGTCAATGAGTACCTAGAGGCAAGACCAAACAAACCAGAAAAATGCATATTAAAAAGTAAATTCAAAGAAATACACACAAACAAGATTTTGCATTCCACCGAACTACAACACAGTTGAGAATGTACTTTAACAAACATACAACTGCAGTAGCACTCAGAAAAAAATGTAATGATAAAACCATAATTAAAACACACGGTCTAACAAAGATAGTCCATAAGAATCTACCTTACAAAGATAGTGCATAAGAGTCATCTTGTGGTTCCTTGCGCGAGTCTCAATGAGTTTAAGAAGGCTATCCAACCTAAATCCGATAGCAGAGCCTAAAATATAACATCAACTATTACACTCAGAAGGAATTAAATTAGTAGTACAAATCAGCAGCATAAAAACTGTTGCATGTGTAATTCCGACCGAACCCGTGAAATATGAATGAATATGAGCCTGGATTCAGACAAAGTATTGAAATATGTGCTTGATCTTATGATATTGTATGATGCTAAGATGACAATTCAAATTAATTTCAACCTACCCCGAGCTGTCCCCTGGTTCAGAGCATTTCCTAGTGAAAGAATTGTCTGCATAATTCTTTTCAATTTGACAGAATTCCTGATCTGATAAAGACCACATGTAGCAAGAAAAATGAGACTTCAATAATCTTTGAATGATTGCCATCAATGGTTGAGGAAAAAGAAGGATGAACTTGCCTCTTCTGAAGCAGAGTTCACAACATTCAAGCTATTTCTAAGGTCAGAGACCTACATGGCAGTTATGTACCATCGTTAAGTCTTAATATAAAACCCAAACAATATACTATTAAGATGATAAAAATGTTAGTTTACCTGAGAAGAGAATTGTATTTTGAATGAAAAAACTCTGAGCTTTGATTCTACTCGAGGTACTTTCATTAACTCTAAGAGGAACTGCCATCAACATTTAAAAATCAGTAAAGGAGTCCACGTGTATTAATGCATAAAAAGTACACCAGATAATAACTCGATCATCAATTTGATGATGACTCTAAATGTGTTTACAATTCTAAGAACCCCATATCCACCATCAACTACTTCTAAGAAAACAGACAACAAATTAAACCTCAGAATAACCCATGAACATGATATGTAATGTTGTATATTAAGTAGTGTTTGGATGATTATTCATCCTGTTTACGAAGCCATGATTAGCTAGCATAATGCAACAGTGATATCCTGCAAACCTGTTCACATTTTCCTAACTTCTCCTTTTCTCCAGTATAGCCCTGAAAACATAATTATAGATTACAACCTTGAAATGAATTAGCAAACCTTTTATCTTGAGTAACAGTTTTGATGTACCTTAAGCAGTTCCATCTCCTCTTTTGTTGGACAGAACTTTATGAGGTTCTCAACCTGGTCAGCATCCAATGCTGTATCTTCCAGGGCAAGCACTGATTTCTGTCAATGTTACAGAAGAAGGCATATTGACAAGGATAACCAATAATCTGATGAAAGAATCCACTACTGTGTGATGCTTCTAAGACCATACAACTCAGATAGAAAAATATTGCTTTAATGCTGAAAGAAGGTTGCTTAGAATTTCAGCACTGTCTGTGAATTAGACACCACTGCTTAGTGATAAGAGGTGATACATGCTACAGTAGTTGGCAATGGCACCTCAATCATCACTAGTAGAGAACTGAAGAGTTGAATGCAACCATTCTGGCAGCAAATGGGGAGAAGTTTACTAAAGTTGGAAAAGACAAATATAACAATACACACCATAAAATGCCTCTGTACGGAATAAGATGTTTTATGTTGCAACTTAAACGGAATAAAGTTCAAGTACCAACTAATGTGAAAAATATAGCTACATAATGACACCACAAT
Source organism: Prunus mume (assembly GCF_029339155.1). Lineage (NCBI taxonomy): Eukaryota > Viridiplantae > Streptophyta > Magnoliopsida > Rosales > Rosaceae > Prunus > Prunus mume. Next base: position 1,566,457 of record NC_142705.1, on the reverse strand, counting down.
AAAGGAGTGGAATAAAATAAAAATATTTATAAGAAAAAAACCATAGCGGTTCTTAAGACTGCCATCATTTAAAGCCATTACCCATGCCTTTGTTGGCGATCATTCAACTACTTCAAATATTTGGTCAGATATCGTGCCCATAATGAATTTACAATTCAGTAGTTAGAGTCTTTTTCGGTTTTTAAATTTCACGATGCACACACACTGTGTATGTTCATGTGTTTTGGACAGTATTGATTACATCAAGCATCCATGGATTTGAGTTCTATAGAGGTTGAAAATTAGCCCGGAGTAAATCTTAACTACAAATTATTTGTGTACAAATTTGTAAAGTACGATCAAGCTTACCATTAACTCATTCAATGGAACCTTCACCTTTGAAAGCATGATTTCACAGTTATATGCACGTCTGTGGTCAATCTGCATTAAACAAATAAAAATCTAGATATAGATACGATTTTCATGATAATATAGCGAACCAGGCTGAGATGCAAGCCTGAAAACAAAACACATATAGCTCATTCATGACATGACCCGCTATGAAGTATAAGGATGAACACAAACCACGTCAATAACAAAAATCCATATAGGCAACACGTTCTTCATCAACTGAAGGTTGAAAGAAATTTACCAGTTGAACTTTATCAGATTTAGGGGCAACTGAACCCTGTGTAGTTGATTTCCTGCCATGATCTGAAGTTGGAACTGCCGCTGAGAAAAGATTCTCAAGCTCTGATATGTCAATCTCTGGAGCTCTGTCTCAATAAAATAAATAAGAATGTCAGACGCTGCAAGATTTTCATGTCATAAGTCTTCTCTTATAGCAAGTTAGTCCATACTTGGAGGCTTCTCCAGATTTTTGTGCCTCAGCCCATAAGCTTCCCTGAACTGCTCTTGATAGTTTCAACCAGTGCAATGGCTTCAGTTTCTTTGCATTATTATTTTTTGAACTTATGGTACGTGATAGACGTCCTTTCGCATTACCCGGGGAAATAATTGGTGGCGGTGGGGGATTCCCTGTCTTCGAGCCTCCTTTACCAAAAGGAGGTGGAGCAGGGGGGGCAGAAGGAACTGATGCAATGGCAGCAGTAGGTGGTGGTGGCGGCACTGGAGATGAATTTGTAGTGCCTCCAGCTTGCCCTGAGTGAGTAGGAGGAGGAGGATGTGGAGGTGGAGGAGGTCCAGAACCATCAGCAAGGTTCTCTTTCAAAGGCAGCGTTGGAAGAGGTGGTGGAGGAGTTGGAGGAGGCCGAGCTGACGTAGTAATTTGAGAATGTGGAGGAGCGGATGGTGGATCAGGTAAAACACTGCCAGAAATGGTACCTGAGATTGGCATCCCATGGGCACCTGGATGACTAGTAATAGATGGATGGGTTCCATCCTGTGTATAGGTTTCAGAGTCTTTGGGAAGTGATGAGTCCTCAGGTTTTGAAACTGATGGCGGCACTTGCTGTGGGGGAGGAGAAGAAAGAGTTTTTATAGTAGAAGTAGCCATGGAAGGTCTCAGTGGAGGAGGTGATGAAGGTGTTGGTGCTGTAATTGAGACACTATTGACTTCTGCAGATACGGGTACACGTGAAACACTCAAGGTTGCATCTGGGACAGCAGGATATGCAGTGACTGAAAGGGAGACTTCCTGTCTCCCAGAAAAGTCATGATCATTTAACAGAGGTTTTATGCCACTAGCTTGGCAGGTGTTTTGATATTTTGGGGTGGGCTCAGGTAAATCTTTCCTGGAATTAGAGGAAACGGGGGTTGATTGAGAAGGTTGGGGCATCTTCTGGCACACCGAATCACGTTGATTGGGTGACTCTAGTGCAGTATGAATGTCTTCAGGTTTACCATCCTGTTTACTCACAGCAGTATCTGGAGACTGCATATGTGAGGCCACATGGCTAAATATCTCCTGAACTTGAGTGAATGCTTCCATTGGGGTTGACTGAGAGGGTCGGGGCATCTGCTGGCATACTGAATCACATTTGTTGGGTGGCTGAAGTGCGGTATGAATGTCTTGAGGTTTAGCTTCCTGTTTACTCGCAGTGGTACTTGGAGACTGCGCAGGTGAGGCCACATGGTTAAAGATCTCTTGAACTTGAGCGAATGCTCCCATTGGGGTTGACTGAGAAGGTTGGGGTATATGCTGGGATACTGAATCACATTGACTGGGTAGCTGAATTGCAGTATGAATGTCTTGGGGTTTGGCTTCCTGTTTACTCACAGTGGTATCTTGAGATTGCAAAGGTGAGGCCACTGGATGCACCTCAGCCAAGGAGAGAAGGGTCTTAGAATTATTTTCTAGATTTAACTGTTTCTTTTTCTTTTGGATATTTCTTGGACTTGATTCCTGCAAGGAAGTGTCATTTCAGTACTTTGGGAAGAATCATTGTCCAACTTTTCATGGGCGATGTTTGATGCACCCATTTGTTGTAGCGCATTTAGTGTGGCATCGACCTTGGGATCTAACCAATCCACATAGTTAAAGATCTCCTGTACTTGAGCAAACGCTTCCATTGGAAGGCCCTCTTTATCCTCAAAGCATGAAATACCACCCAGAATAATGGATGCAGTCTTGGCAGCATCCATCTCTGAAAAAAGGATCTTAAACCATACGGTAGCCAAACAATTTGTCAGGAAAAAAACAACAAAAGAATCAAAGGCAATCAGAAGAAGCAGAGACACACCTCTACTCTGAAGTTCTTTGGAAATTGTTCCTTAGCATCCCACAACATGTCAATTTCATCACGGTTGAGCATCAAAATATTAGACCTAATAAAAGCTGTATTAAACATGATGCGGAACATCATCTCTTCACGTTCCGTGTCATCATGTAAGCTAATGCACTCTACCACAACATCACCTTGAATATGGCAATTAATGTCCATTTTAACCAGTTCACATTCTGCCTGCATTGGTTTTGAACATTTAAGGATTAGACCACATCTTAGTTGCATTATATATGAAATATAATTGGGAAAAAACATATCAGGAAAGTGAAGTTCCGCACAGATCAAAGCTAAGAAGATAAGACTTGAAGTTTTTGCTTCTCAAACTCAATACCGATCAAAGCTCCATGAAACCAATCCTGGTCCGTCACCCAACTTGCACAACAAATACCTCTTTGATCTAATCTTGTGAGTTAATTACATCAAATTAAGTTTTAGTTGACCAATATTAGACCTATTAGGATCCCAGTCAAGATCAAGACAAGTTAAAACTTAAACATTATCCACTAATTGTTAAATCTCCAAAAAAAAGTACGTCAGGAAGCCAAATGTAACCAATGTCATAGTTTGGATAGTACAAAAGTTTGCTTCAGGAAGAACTGGTGGCTTTTTTATTTTATAGTTTTTTTTTTTTTTTTTTGGTCTTATGAGTGAACAGTAGGTGGTCGTTGGATTAATGGTTCCATTGGCCTAGGGCTGCAAACCAGACAGGTAAGACATCTCCTAGTTGAAATACAATTCGGCATCAGTTCAGATAAGTAGGCAATATAAGGCTCTAAGCCTTGCCCCTTCAATGCAAGGTATCTTCCCTCAAAATCAGCACAGGTTTGACCTAAGTCAGATCCCAAATTACACCATTTCAAAACAATTGAGAACAAACATGTTAAAGCTAGGTAAGTCATCTCAAGGTAGACATTTTCACATTAATGAAAAGCAAAGTATGGACAAGACAAATGAACCTCATCACATTTGACTGATTATAAGGGAATGATGAACCTAATCACATATGAACGTATAGTCAACATCCATTTAGGTCAGCAACCATTTAAATGAGTATATGATTATGTCTCAGGAAATAAAGAGAGATAACATCACCTGCTTGTAAGCCCGGATGGTATGGCTTCTTTTTGGAGTTGAGTATAAGACTCTGGGAGTTCGATCAGTAACAACAAAAGGGTCCTGTCCATAAATGCGAAATAGAGGACAGCAACCACCCTCCCCATCAAAATTAGGAATAAATCTAAAGATGACGCAGTCCAAGGTAAGCGCTCGATCCAGAGGAGGCCATTCCAAGGCTACATTCCTCCTCGAAACGTATTGTAGATACCTCAGTTGAGAAGGGATTGGATTTAGCGGGGATAAAAAATGCAAAAGCTCATGGGGAGCCTGCCTATAAACCATGTCCAACGTCCTCTGCTCTCCACTATACTGTTTCCGGTAAATCAAGAGCGCAGCTAGCATGAAAGCTAAAACAGGCCAACCTCCACGTTCACAGTGCATCAACAGCACATTATGCTGCCCAAGTGCTAGCCAACTTTCACTTGATCTAAGAAAGTGATGGATCAACTCAAGTGTGAGCACCGGACAACCTTCAAAGTGTCGTGGGTAATCCATTATCGTCATATCGTACTCAGACAAGATGCTGGCCATCTGGCTTTGTGCCACTCCATCATGAAAATTGAACACCAAGAATGAAGCATCAGGTAGGTGATCTTGGAGTTGACCAACTATCCCACCTATGTAAACTTTATAGTTTTCTTCCTTCCAAGCATCGGTAGTGAAGCAGCAATCAAAAACTATATGTAGACAAAGAAACAGCCGCTTACGGTCAGGTCATACTACATGCCTAGGCCATAACCCCTTCACATAAGATGGCATCATCACTGTGAGAGTCTTATGCAATTAGCAAGTGTTAAAGCAATCTGAACACACCCATCTACATTCAAGACTGTTCCTTAATCATCCGTCTTTCATCAAATGCAATACAGTACATGTATTTCAAAAGTTTTATAGACGAGCTGCTGCTGCTGCTGCTTCTTTTTTATTATTTTATTTTTGTTGAGTAGACATAAAAATACGCAAGTGTTCATTATTTAAATTAACAGAAAACATTGCTTAATTGACTGTAAAAATAGTTAAATTCGGATTGGTACCATTCAATTAAGCACACAATGTAGCCACTGCCAAACTGGACTATATATATTATATATCATGATTCATGCGTGTGTGTAAATGTTCGACAGCCATCACAGAAGAAAGAAGAAAAAAGAAATATCGAATTCGAAACGCACCGTAAACTCGCTCAGAGATCTCGAAAAGCCCATCAGGCGGCTTCCGATAGAACAATTTGCGCAGCAACGCCATCTCTGCTGTCCAATTATTCCCAAACTCTCCCTCCCATCAAAATCAAAATCACCCTGCCTACAACACAATTGCCGATCAATCACGTATATATTTGCATATATATGTATACACATATGCATATATAAAAATGTAATGTTTTAAAGTCGAAATGAGGAATTTGGTAGAGGAAAAGGAATTTGGTACAGTATTTAGTTGGCTTCTGAGAAAAAGAATTTCGGATTTTTTTGCTGTTTTGGCTGGGTTAGAATTTCTGTCTGTGGATTACATTGTCGACGAAGAAGACAACGACGAAGAGTGTGATAGATAATTTGGTTTGTTACACTTTTTTTTGGGGGGTTCTGTTTGGTACCATTTTCCTCTGCAGCTGTGGGATTTCACCAACCGACTTGGCACTGACATCTCCAGATGACGTGGACATCATCACTGCTCGACGTGTATGTCATATTATCCATCGACGTGGCTCCTTCTGTTTTCCCTTCCCTTATTTTTGTCTTTTTTTGACATTTTATACAATAATTTTTGTGTTGACAAAAATTACTAAAGATGGGCCTCTAAGTAGGGAGCTGAGCCCTAGCCCAAGGCATGTGGACTGGACAAATCAGTTTTGTTGCTAGATCCAAGTGATGATCGCAGACTCAATTTGAGATTTGGCCTTAACCTTCTCAATTAGATCCAAAATGACAATCTACTGAATGCTTAGTTGGAGTGATTTCAATAATGTTAAATGAATTACCATAAGAAATATAATGTTAAAGGAATGATTCAATAATTTGAGTTGGTCTTATATGAAAGTGCAGTTGATGTGTTGGGTTTAGGAAATCAATTCCTCATCTCTCTCATGCGCAAGAGAGAACAAAACCCTTAATCAAATTGAAGGGTCTACAAGAATACTATTATATTTAACGCGTATAGCCGCCCGGCTATACTCTTTGAATATATTCGAATATTTTAGCAGTATTCCTGAGCGGCTGTACTCTTAAAATCTTATATTTAAACAGTACAGCCGGACGGCTAGACCCTTTCAATATATTTGAATATTTTAAACATTATAGCCGTGCGGCTGTACTCTTTAAACATATTATCTTTTAATTATTATTTAATATTGAAAAAATAAAAAACACAAAGTCCACAAAATTGTATAGCCAGCGGCTAGACTCTATGAATATATTGGAATATTTTAAACGTATAGCCGTGCGGCTGTACTCTTAAAATCTTATATTTAAACAGTATAGCCGGACGGCTAGACCCTTTTAATATATTTGAATATTTTAAACATTATAGCCGTGCGGCTGTCCTCTTTAAACATATTATCTTTTAATTATTATTTAATATTGAAAAAAGAAAAAACGCAAAATCCACAAAATTGTATGGCCGGCGGCTAGACTCTATGAATATATTGGAATATTTTAAGAGTATAGCCTTGCGGCGGTACGCTTAAAATCTTATATTTAAACAGTATAGCCGAACGGCTAGACCCTTTCAATATATTTGAGCCGCGCGGCTGTACTCTTTAAATATATTATCTTTTAATTATTATTTAATATTGAAAAATGAAAAAACACAAAGTCCACAAAATTGTATAGCCGGCGGCTAGACTCTATGAATATATTGGAATATTTTAAACGTATAGCCGTACGGCTATAAACTTTGCATATATTTGAATATTTAAAATGTATAGCCGAGCGGCTATACTCTATGAATATATTCGAATATTTTAAAGGTATAGCCGCGCGCGATACTCGTTGAATATATTTGAATATTTCAAGAGTATAGCCGGCCGGCTATATGCTAGGAATATGTTAGAATATTTTAAATGTATAGCCGTGCGGCTGTAATATTATATTTAAATAGTATAGCCGTTCGGCTATACATTCAAATAATTAAAAAGTATAGCCGCTCGGCTAGACCCTTTAAATAAGGACGATTTTAAAGTGCAGCCAGCTTTTCTTCTGTTTCAATTGGAATTGAGAGTTTCTGAGGAAATTCAAAGTCTTTGGGAACTGGTTTTCGTGATTTTGATGTTAATCGAAAACCCATTGATGGGATTTTGAATTTGAAGTGATTGGATTGGTGCTAAGGGCCTCTCACGGGGAGGGTTTCATTTTATTTCGCATGAGGCAGAAAATTATTTCTCATGCATGGATGAACCAAACGCAGCCTAAGTGGTTAAGCATAGTTACCACTGCATCTGAGTTTGTGTGTTCAAAACCCCTTCCTCCAATATCGCCGCCTAAGATTTAAACACCCTAATATCACCGCCTAAGATTTCCTAATTGTTAATGGAATCAAGTTATGTTTCCTAAGGAAGTGGAAGAATTACTTGGTGATTCTTTCACCCGGTTCGCCGCCTAAGATCTAAGCCCAAAACCTCCTTGATAAATAAATAAGAAGTTCCATGTCAACATTTTGAATACATAACAAGAAAAATGCAATTCCACTTATGCACAATTTTCTAGTGGTTACAACAATTTATTTATTTTTGTCTCATACTAAACTTTGTGTTTCTTCAAGTTTTCGTACAATTTCTTCCATGTATGGCCTTTCCCGTTCACTTGGAGCTGTACATCTAACAGCTATGGACAATACATTTCGAAATTCAGAGGAAACATAAGCCCCATTTAAACGTGGATCCGCCATGCCACTTATACTTGCTCCTTTTAGTATTGCATCCCTTGCCTGTACGAATTGCAACACACCAATTAGGCTAGCTACATAATTTCATCACTGATAGACTATATTTGGGATTTAGAGCAAACCTCCTCAACCACAGATTTTGATTTCTTTCCTGTCAAAACTTGAAGCAGAACAACCCCGAAATCGAAGACGTCGTTTTTTATGGTTTGTAGCCCTTTTGTTTCATTAGGCTTGCAGTTTGATAAGTTGGAGTCTAATATCTTGGCTTCAAGTTTCTCATTCAGAAATATGTTTGATAACTGAGCCATCAGCCAAGCAATGCAAGTGCATGGTCATTGGTTAGTGATAACCTCTCAAACTCAAAAGACTAGAGACCATATCATTTGAATATTAAATACTAAATCAAATTAAATTACCTTTAAATCTCCATGAACCATTTTAGCCAAGGCATTGGCATGAAGAAAACATAAACCCCGAGCAATGCCGATCGATATCTGCATTCGATGTTCCCATGTCAAGATTAGTGTCCTCCCATTACCTGCTAGATAATGTGACTGCATAAATGCACATAAATGGCACAAGAGTAGAATCATCAAATTATCAAGACAAGAGGCAATCATTTGATTGTAGGTTAAACTTTACCAAGAAGCCAGCCTGCTAGGTTACCGTTTACGCAATACTCATAAACAAGACAGTGCTCTCCTGTATCACAATATCCCAAAGTGGTCACCACGTTAGGATGCCTTATCTTGGCTTTCCTTATTACCTCTTCCCCGAAATTTTGAACTTTAATGATCCCCTGATTAAGTCTCTTAATTGTTGTTGGCATTCCACTAGGCATTATCCCAACATAGAATATTCCTGAAAGAATCTGTGAGTTTCAGCTGTAACCAATTTTGAGTGTTTTGAATTAAATCATATATATTGATCAGTCAGCATCATATGGTTCACAATTCATACCAAGTGTTGCCTCTCCAATCAAGTTTGAATCATCAAAATGGTTGGTAGCTTTCAACACTTCATCTTGTGAGAATAGGTAAAGACCAGAGCAGTTAAAGAAACTCCTGGATTCTTCCTCTACTGTCTTCTTGGAGACTAAAACCGCAACAACAAATATATATGAGTCTTTCTTCTTAATTTTCGATCTTTGGAAGAGGCTAATTAAAAGAATGCTCACCGGATAGGATTTCGATATCTTTTTTGCTTGCATATTGCAGTTGCTTCCTGGTTATCTTATAAAGAATCGGAGTTATAATCACCAGTGCTGCTGCCAGGATTACTATGGCAAGAAGCTTCTTGGAACCCAAGATATGAGCTTTTATACATTTGTTATTTGTTGTGTTAGAACTAAATGGGATGACATGCAACTATAGAAACAAAAAGAACAACATTGAAGGTAACCTCTTTTATGCTACCTTTGTTTTGATTCTGTGTAGGGCCTATAGGCCATGGAGACTCTGCAGAAACACAGGAATAAAATGAACAATCTGTGAAACAACATAATTAATGCTTCACATACCAGGATATGGATCATATCTTACTTATTTCATTCCACAAACAAGAAAAAGTTCCGCGAACCAAGTTTGGGGATTGAGCATCTGAGCTAGCAAGACTAACAAGTAGAGCTTCAGCGCACCTGTTACCTGATCTATTTCTTTCTTTTAGAGCTTGCAATGATTGCCTATAAGAAACAACACAATCGAAACACGCTTTACTATGATTACTGCTGGATAAGCCTTTACAATTGGACCGTAAAGCATTGTACATGTCAACCCCCAGAAGACCAATGACTGAATCAACATTGTTTGAGCACAGGTTTGGTGTTGAAGAAGAGATAAAATCTTGGAGATCACAGTTGTTAAGATGGGCTCTATGGTGAAGGTTTCGGAATATGTTGGTGCAATTCTGAGCTTCAGCAAACTCAAGGAATATGGATCTAGATTGACTAGCTTTTATAGTCATTGCTTGGTATAGAGATTGAAGGGCAGAGCTGCAACATGACTGCATTACTAAAGGTGTGAAAGAACCTTCTGCTAGGTCAAAGCACTGGCTTTGGGCTTCATAAGGGAATCTGGTAAAATCCAATGTGCAAGTACCTGGTGGAAAATGAGAAAAAAGGAAAGAAAAAAACAAAGTGATGTTAAGAAATTGTATATATCCCATGTATCTATGTTGTTATTGGTATTGGTTTTGCATATGCTTACTTGAACTAATCATGTGGGGCTTGCAAAAAGTGTGAATAAGAACAGGAAAATAAAGGGAGTGGCCATTGTGCTTGTGATGTGAGCACTGCTTTGAGGTTTCTGGGCTGAACTTTTTTTGTACCACAAAAACTTGAGGGAAAATGATATTTAGAATCCTCTAGGAATTAATGTGATAAATATGACCCCTTGAATTGATATTTGAAGTATATTGATTATATATCAGCAGAGCATCTCAATGTCATGGCCTAAAAGATGGATAATCCTTTGAGGTGTAGACAAGTACTTTGACTCAGTCTGAGAATAAGAACCTTTGAGACTATCATTTTGTTTCTTGGAAGATGGTGTCCTCAGCCGGCTGGATGGGATTAAGTTTGTGAGTGTGGCCGTGTGTGAGCTCATAAATTCTTCTTTGAAAGGGTTGAAAGGCTTCAGTCCAAACAAAAAGAATTGAAAAGAGAATTGAAAATTTTAAAAGGTTTCTTGACCATTGATCAATCATGCAAAGAGAAAGATATAATCGATTTGTTACTTTCTTGGCAATATGTAATATGTATCTGATTTTGTTGTTTGTTCTTGTATTAATTTGAAAGAGTCAAATAAATATGGGAAATTTTCATGTATGCTCAATTATTTTTATTTTTATTTTCTAATGTGAAGGTATTCATAAGGAAGTACAACTCTAAATAAAATATGAAATAAATCTAAATTATAATAGAAAATAAATTTCAATTACAATATGACTAAATAAACTAATAAGAAACCAAAATCTTAACTAAGTAAAAACTCGCTAACAAAAACATCATAACTCGTTTGGGACTGATACTCTATGAAGTACTTTTGCTTATAAGGCTTCTAACAAAAGCGCTTTTATTATAAAAATCTTGAATTTTCTTAAAAATTAAAGTGCTTAGAAAAGCACTTAGAGTGCTTCTAGAGTGCCTGAAGAAGCACATAAGCTTCTCAGTTTCAACTTTTCAAGTATAAGACTCTCAAACAGACCATATGGGTAGAAGTTTGGGCTTTTGAATCCGTTAAAGGCTTCCTTTCATGACATACATTGTCAACTAAGCCCAAGGTCTGATGTACATAAATAAGAAGGCCCAACAGGTAAGTCCATTATCAACAAGTCCAAGAATGATTATTCTGAAATCGTATCATTACAAGGAAAAGGTAATTAATATCCTCGCAAAGGCAATGCTCCTAGTTCTAGGACATATGAAAGTCGTTTACCATGTTTTCTCCTAGGCCCTAGGGACCTATAGAAGTAAGTTGGATTCGTGCAAAGTGTGGATGGATCCAATCAAATGATGAAAGTGGTTTGGTCTCACCATAACAACAGTTATTCATTCATATCCACAAAATTGTGTGTAGGGTTTGACAAATTTTATGGCCAATTCATGCATTCAACTCAACATTAGTCTGAGGTTACTCCGCTTTCTGTATAGACTCTGGCCTCGTTCGGATTGAAATATTGAATTGGGCTGGCTGAATTGGAGTCCAATCCTATTCATTTATGCACCAAACAATAGACTAAAATTAACATTGTTTTAAGAAATCAATATTTTATTTTATTTTATTTTCTAACAATAATCATATGCAAAATACCAACTTTTTGCCTCAGTGCCTTATTTTTTTCTTCAATATATTTCTTCCTCTTTTTTCGTTATATATTTTTTTTCTAATCAAAATTTCTCTTTATCATGTCAAATTCTTTTTTTTTTTTTTGGCGAGAAAAAGGGGGTAAACCCCAACAACCCACAAGACGAGCTCTACTAATACCAAGCAGATCATCCAGCGTATGCTGGATTTATATCATAAACAGAAATTTAAGACCTAGTTAGTGTGTGATACAATTAAGTCCACTAAACAATAGACCGGATCCATATCCATTTTAATAGAAAAAGTCTCATCCAATCTAGCCCACCAAATAGAGCCTCTACGTTTTCACTTAAATTATCATTATTCCTAAGAAAACTCAACTCCAAAATGTAATTTAAAATAATTTTGTTTTGAAGTGTTAGGGTAAACTCGTATCTCGTCCCAAAAAAAACTCATATCAATGGATTTAAATATCTCTGTTTCTGTATAGGAAAATAGACCTCACATTTATTTATGTGAACTTTTTTCTTCATAGTTTTGTTTTGTGCTTACAACTTGACGAGAAGACGAGTGAAAACAACAAGCGGCTATGGTGAGTTGAGACTCTATCCACACGAGTGAGGCGGTCGGTGACAAAGTCAAAAAAATTCCAACACAGAAATAGAAATACAACACAAGGCAAGCGAGCGGCACGAGTAGTTGGCACTGCCTTTTTAAGACTCTCCACCCAAAAAAGCCTATCTTTTTGACAATTCATTCAACAATCTCAAAGTTCAAAGCTTTAAGAGGTTCTGAAGTGGGGGTCCCTGCGAACTGGGATTTCTGCAATTTCTGCTCAAAATGGCTTGCAGACTTGCAGATTCTATGTTCCTCTCCATGGTAAGCTATGCCATTTGCTCTTCTATATTGTACCCAATTGCTTATTTTTTCTCATTTTGCTCTTCCTTTTTAGATTTGAATGGTGAGTTGTGTTCTTAAATTCTTACTCTCTCTTCTTGGTCTGAGTTGCAGGCCCCCCATCAAAATCCAATTCGAACCCAAAGAATTGGAACCCATTATTCTTCAGGTGTATTTTATAGACTGTCATCATTATTTGTGACATATTAATATTATCAATGTGAATGGCAACTTACAATGCTTATTGTGAGGTTCAGGAATCTGCTATTTGAAATGGGACAGCCTTCCCCAAAAGGGCATCAAACGTCAACGGTTTTTAACTCGTAGAAATTGGACGACGGTTGCAAAAGCGGTTGCCATTCCAGTTGCACCATCTTCACCAGACAATGCTGAGTATAGAAAACAATTATCTGAAAGTTATGGTTTCAAACAAATTGGAGAACCACTCCCAGATAATGTTACGCTGAAGCATGTCATTGATACCCTTCCGAAAAAGGTATTGTTTTTCATTGTCAGAGCCATACCGTCAATGCTACTTATTCTTATTGTTTGAATTCGTATCTGATGCATCTGTTTTTTTATTGTTGACAATTCAGCTGGGCATCTGAGTTTGAGTTAATAGTCTGTTCAATTGAGTAAATTTATAGAATTTCATCTGAGAAGCTTCATATTGCGTTGTTGCAAATCTTTCTATTTTTCCTGGCTGGTATCATTGGAAGCTTCATTCTTCTACCTCTCCTAAACATAGAAATAAAAATTCCTTTTTGAATAGTACCTGGGGAGATAAAATATAAGCGCAAAGTAACTAATAATTCTGGCTTACAATACAGTTGAGAAATGTAAACAATCTCAAATGTAACTACTTTCTTTTTGTTTTTCTATTATAAGGTTTTTGAGATTGATGATGTGAAAGCATGGAAGTCAGTTCTAATATCTGCCACTTCCTATGCATTCGGGCTCTATATGATTTCAAAAGCCCCATGGTATCTACTTCCTCTGGCTTGGGCATGGACAGGGACTGCAGTTACTGGGGTTTGTTCAAAACCCATCTCTTCATCTTATATTGGTTCTAGTAACTTACTTCGCTCTCCTTTTTTCATTTATTGTGGTAAATATAAGCCAACTCATTCCTTTTTTTTCCTTCCCAATTGTGAAGTTTTTTGTTATAGGTCATGATTGTGCGCACAAATCATTCTCAAGAAACAAATTAGTAGAAGACATTGTTGGAACACTGGCCTTTTTGCCGTTAATATACCCATACGAACCATGGCGGTTTAAGCATGATCGACATCATGCAAAAACAAACATGTCTGTATGGTTTCCCCGAAGCATATATTTATTTATTTTATGTTAATTAATTTATGTGTTTATTAACGGCTTCATTTTAGCACATCACATGTCTTGAAAAATAGTATATTCTATATTCAATTCATACTCTTCCCAATGGTGCAGCGTGATAACAAGGGCTGGAAAAAATACAGAAACAATCATTCTAAAATTAAAGAGCATTAGAATGAACGATCATGTTAGACTTTTTAGTGAAAATAATGTTTGGCTTGTGAATGAAAGCCACTAATATTACTGAATGTAGTCTTAGAAATTTTTTTTGTTGATTTTTGAATTATAGGCATACTACCTCCTTGGTTTAAGTATATTTCTAACTCATAACTTCTTGGCTTTTCCTTTTTACCTCATCATCCATATAGGTTGATTGAGGATACAGCTTGGCAGCCTATTGCTAAAGAAGAGTTTGATTCATCTCCTCTTTTTCGCCGGGCAATCATGTATGGATATGGCCCATTTCGGCCCTGGATGTCAATAGCTCATTGGTAGGTAACTATAAAAGAAGAATCATTCTCTCTGTTTTGTTTTGTGGCCGTTATATCAACAATGGTGATTTTTAGTCATGATTCTTAATGTGTGAATATCCAATAGACATAAATAAGTATTACTTGGTATCCAAATAGGTTGCTAGTCCACTTCGATTTGAAGACGTTCAGACCAAGTGAAGTGAAAAGGGTGAAGATAAGTTTGGCTTGTGTTTTTGCGTTTATGGGGATTGGATGGCCATTGATTGTGTTCAAGACAGGGATCTTGGGATGGGTAAAGTTTTGGTTGATGCCATTTTTGGGCTATCACTTTTGGGTAATACTACTCCCTGGTCTCCTATGCTTTATTTTGACCGCAGTACTTAACATGTATTGGTGAACATAGCCGACTTGCCTTTGGGAATTCTATAGTTGTAGAGCTTACTGTCAATTCTGTTTTTCAATTTTACATGAATCTGTAGATGAGTACATTCACGATGGTACACCATACGGCACCTCATATACCATTCAAATCTGCGGATGAGTGGAATGCTGCTCAGGCTCAACTAAATGGAACAGTTCATTGTGATTACCCTCAATGGTACTGTATCTTTGTGCTTTAGCTATCTTCTATATTTTTTTTCTGATGAATGCAGTTATTGAAATCTGACCACTGTGCTGCTATTAAATTCACATAGATGTAATATTTTAATGTTATTGACAAGTAATGATTAAGAATTGTTACTAGCTTAAAATCATTCATATTGCCATAACTGCTTCACAAGAACCTAGCACTCTTCTTCTTCTTTGGGGTGTGTGTTTTTATACATTGGACACATTATTTTCTCAACAGGATTGAGACCCTCTGCCATGATATCAATGTCCATATACCCCACCATATATCTCCCAGGATTCCAAGTTATAACCTACGAGCAGCTCACAAGTCGCTTCAAGAAAACTGGGGAAAGGTAGATATCTTCTACAATATTGTGATTAGTCTTGAGCTGCAGATGTAAAATCAAAATGTTCAAAAAAGACATAAGAAAGAAAAAGGAGTTTTTTCATTGGGTTTTTTTTTCTATGTCATGAACAGTATCTGAACGAGGCTACATGGAATTGGCGTTTGATGAAGACGATACTGACAGTGTGCCACGTTTACGACAAGGAGCAGAATTACGTTGCCTTTGACCAACTTGCCCCGGGAGAGTCTCATCCAATCAAGTTCCTTAAAAAAGTGATGCCTGATTATGCTTGATCAACTTGTGTGGGGTCACAGCCATTTAGGTCCTTGTCTTTTACACACTTCTTTTTGGGTCAAGATAGGTATGCTATCCCATTTTCTTTTACATGTTGATGTTGTTATTGCTTGTGTTTACACAACCATTTTTCGAAGTTTTTGACTACGAATAGAGGGAATAATTGAGGGAAATTTCCTAGAAGTTCACAGTAAAAGATGGTTGATAATCATGCACTAGTAATCCTCTGGACTTTGAATTGTTCTTGGATGACCGAAACTTCCTTGGTGATGATTCTTCACTCCACTGGAGAAAAACTTATCTATTCCCAACCAATGAAGTTGCACTACACACGTAATAACTTTTCCATATAATTAGTTGTGAATAGCAAAACAATATTATACATGTATACAAGTTCTTTTACTATAACGTGTAGTTGCACTGAAATTGACGAGATGAGTCAGAACCCACTGAACTCATGAATTAAACTAGATGGCGATAAGGGTAATGTTGGTTGGAATTAGTGTTGATCATTGTTAAAAATGGCTGACAATGATTTCTCCTCAGAGGTGAGGTTAAACAATTTGTAAAAATTAAACTTAAACTGATCTGAAACTGAATTGAAGTCGTGTCAGTTACCTTATATGTTAATGAATTTGTTCAAAGACATTAAAATACAGCAACGAGGCACACACAACAAGAAAGTCAAATTGAATTAAGTATTCTATATTCCTACGTAGGGTTCTAGTAAAGTGGGATTTCTTCCTACTTCATGTTCGGGCATTTAGAACCAAACTCCAGAGCTGTTTAATTAGATTAATACTTGAAGATTGAGCAGAAACAGAAGGCGTCGTGTGTGATAAGCATCATAGAAGTATATGAATTGAAAAAACAAAAGCATACGAACTGGTCAAAGGTTCATAAAATGCAAAGGCTAAAAGGCAAGGTGAAGGGGGCCATAGTTGTTTGCTATTGTGGTTGTCACAGATTCAAAGTACTGATCATTTAGAAACGCAAAATGAAAACAAAGGCTGCACCAACCTAACCACTTTGTGCAAGGTTCCGCAATTGATAAATCTTGCAGAGAGTTGGCAGTTGGAACTGCTCACATGCCAAAGAGCATCTCTCTCCAAATCTGGAATCTTTGCCAAGGGTCTTAATATGCATGGAAATTTGTGCAGGAGATCAACTTTGGCAAAGCAGAAAAGATAAAAAAGATGGTCTCTGCGCAAAAGTGAAAATCAAAAGAACCATTCCTTGTTGGCTGTTCAGACATAAAAGATAAACATAATTTGAACCACAGGACCAGTTCCCATGATTAACGGATGTGCAAAGGTACCAATTTCTAGTTATAGCAATCGATTTCATTTATATCTCTCCAGGCTTTATAGTAAGGCAAATCAAACGGTTTCATTCATCTCTGTAGTGAACCAACCCTGTACAGTACACTCTTTAGAACTCTGTCTGAAGTATCTCTAAATTTCCTAAACCTAGATAGTATTGCTGCAACTCCATCTCCTAGGATATAAAAAAGACAGGAAAACCATGTATCATGTATGTCAGAAATGAAAGAAAACACAATCTTAAAAAATAACCCAACCATAATCTGAAGAAGAATCATATAATTGGAGGAGGTGGAGTCTCCCATATATCAAACACATTTTCCTCGCTATGAAGAGCAAAAAGTCGATCCCCACCTATTGAAAAATCGCAGATTGAACCTCCATAACTTCGTCGAAGCCTGGACGTTAAAACCCAATCAGGACCACAGAACACTGAAATGGAATCATTCATGGATGAAAAGAGTTGCCCCTCATGCAATGCCAGTTTGGGGTAGCAAGGCTCATCAGGCATTTTTCCCTTCATCAGCCTGCTCCTTGAGCTCCATCTAACACTTCCACCAGAGCTCCTGAGATCAATAAAACCCAAATCCTCATACTCATTTACCACACAAATGGAGTTACTCTCCTCCATTGCTATTGCATCTCTGACCCTCTTCTCATCCACAGTTATAGGAGCTCCAATATCAGACCAAGACCAGACCATTTTCTTCTCCCTCAAGTCCAACAAACTGATGTAACAGTTGTCTTTCCTAGGGAACAAGGTTGCAACTAACAGACAGTTGCTCCCCTGCAACCATTGCAGCTTGTCAGCATCACCAAGTGACCAACCAGGTGGTTCATAGAAAAAATCAGTCTGCTTTCCTGTTATTTGGTCCCAAACACCAACGCCATACTCATTGCTCCTGCCTTTGCAACTAGAGAATATCTTGTAATCTGACCCAAAACACAAAGCTCCAGCAGTAAAGCTCTTAACTTGATTCTCATGACTAACTTGAAATTTGTACCTGAGCTCCCCATTTGATGAGCTGAACAGCCCCATTCCTCCGTCCCCTCGGCCTAACCGCTCGCAAACGCTGATCACTATGTTCTCCGAATCAACCCAACCAACATCATTGACTCTCTGATAATCAAGATTGATTGGAGGGTGCTCATCTAGCATCCAGTCGTAGACATGGACCATGCAACCATGAGCAACGCAGCAACCACCATCCGGCCCAGCACGAATTGCTGTGCCATCACCCGGAGCTTGGCCTGGTACTGTCCGCGAAAGCCACAACCTGTTGCCATCAAAGGGACCCCATTTGGCTGATCGAACGTGGTCGAGAAGGCCATAATACAAGGCTTCTCTATAAAGAAGCTTTTCAGACATATTGGCTGGGATATGAAGCTCTTGGGTTCTTAGAAGATCAAGGAGGACCGCAAAGCAATCCGGGTTGCGATCAATGAAGTATTCATTGGAATTATCGGATTGTAGATTCCAGTTCTCGTCAAACATCGCTCCAAACATGGAATTACGGCCGGCATTGGCGAGAGTTGTGGCGGTTGTTTCAAAGATTCTGCCTCCAACATTGAACCTCATCCTGTCTTTCTGAATTCCCATGATTGAATTTCAGAATCCCAGATGGGGTTTGGAGCTGGGAGGCCAAGGAAAGATATCAGTTTGTGTCGAAGAAAATTATGGGATTGTTTGGATAATTTGAAATTTTGATAAAATGAACAAAATTAAGGAACAATGATAATGAAGAAACAGAGTTCAGATTTCAGTGTTCAGAGAGAAAGAAAGTAAGCCAAACAATAAATACCCGGTATTTGATCTGAGGGGTTTGAGATATGATGCGTTCGTTGCAGGAGAGGAAACAGAACACCCTGAAAAACAGGGGAGTTTGATCAAGCTGATGGGAAATTTATCAAACTCTGAGAAATGGAGATCTGGGTATTGAAGAACCGAGGTTCAGAGGGTTGGGTTATAGAATTTGTAGAATTAGGTGGAAGAGGAATTGATGAATTGGAGCGGTTGGATTTCAAATATTGACTCTTTTCTTTTCTGGCTCTCTCCTGTCTTTCTTACTTTGCTTTGTCCATGTCTCTCTCTCTCTCTCTCTCTGCCTTTCTTTGGTTTGCCTTTGGTCTGGACACAGTTGAACTTTTCGTCAATTAAATACTCTGTGGTGGGGTCAACTTTGGCTCTGGCCCATCCTTAGATCTCCACCGTTGGATGGTTATTTGAAATCCAATCATCATCAATGTTGGGGACTTTTTTTTTGGGGCAAATGTTGGGGACATTTATGGTGGAAGAAATTTCCTAGCTGAATTAATAGTTTAAGGCTTTCCATGAAGTCAGCTCCAACCCAAAGAAACCGTGTCTTGTGGGCTGTGTTAAATTCCTCGTCCATTCAAAGGAAAATGACACAGAAATAGAGACTTTTATTTGATGAGAGAGTGGCTCCCTTCCTATCCGAGCTCTTCCAATCATGTAATTTATTGGTCCGTTCCCATCATATTTATAAATAAATTAAATTTATTTCCCTTTTCTATTATTTTCTTTGTATGATGAATGATTGGATTTTTAAACCTCCTCTTAAATGGAAGAAATTAAGAGCAATTATCATGCATCTGAAGTCTTGTGTCGAGACTCTCGGCCCTAATTCAACGGTGTTTTATAAGACCAGACATCAACCAAAACTGCAATTAGAGATTGCGGGTCATAGACGGCACATCATTAGACTTCGGTTTGTTTAAACTTTAAAGTAGTTAGATATATTCAACTGGGTAGGTAGCGGTGCGTAATGAGCAGCTTGTGTGTTTCATGTTTGCCATAGCCAACCTGCAAAGGGCAATCCACAGAGGTTTTCACTTTTTTATATTCTTTTGGGTTATATTGGGTAAGGCAGAGGATAAACTCCAAATGGTGGACCATGCAGCTAGCTTCTACTCTACGTCTCCATATTATTACTCATAAACAAATTTGCTATTAATAAATAATTTAGCACCATCTCTCAGGACAAGAAATAAAAAGAATAAACTCGTCAAAAGAGAGTTTGAGTGGATTGTTAATGAGCTTGTGATTTATGATTGATAATCACTGGAGCCATATTGTTTTGGAGGTGACTTGTACGGAAGAAAACAAAAGATCCAACTTTAAGTTGGGTCTTATTATCTTGTCCTGTGAAGTTGTGAGGACGTTATTGGTTTACTTAGACTTAAAGAGACTTCTGATATTATTTGCTTTTCTCGTCTTCTTTTGTATATTCCGCTTCCCGCCGCTTTCATCATCTTACTTTTTACTTTTTAGGTGACACAGGTCATGTCAGTTTTAGACGCTAGCTAGCTTTAGTTCAAATGGTCAGGTCGGGCGAGCGAGTTGCGGGCGGGGAAGCTGTTGGTCAGGTCGGGGGAGAAAAAAACATAGAGAGGGTGGGGATAGGCTTAGGGGTTTTTTTTTGTTTTTTTTTTAATTATTCAACAGAAAATTGGATGGAGTATTGAGATTTTAAACGGCAATTGGGAAATTGGCAAAAAAGATAAGTTCATATTCTTAATTTTCTAAAAGAAAATGTCATTGGATAAATTGATAATTACCTACAGGTTCAAAATGCAAATCAACAGATTACCCAAAATTATTCCATTTAAGGAGACAAACCAAAAAAGTAAAGAAGAATAAGAAGATCTTTTTCTTTGGTTTTGTGGGGTGAGGGTGATTTGATTATTTTAGTACTCTATTTTGTGACTCCAAATGGCGGATTGGCGGATTGGATTGGTAGTGAAGCCCTAAGTTTTGTTATAAAGTTTTAAATAGCATAAATAAATATGGGAGCTGATTTCTCGCTCTCCTTTTCTTTATTTACACTTCTTTTTGCTTTTAAAGTTGTTTTTTGTTTTTTGTTTTTCAAAATTTTCTCATTGAACCCTTACTCTACATTATTGTATTTTTACTTCACTGGGACATTTTGGAAAAACCAAAAGGAGAGAGAAAAAATTTATGGACAAAATGCCCTTTTTTTTATATTTAAGATTTCTCCAACTTGCATGTCTTTGATTTGAAAGTTGAGTGGTTTTTCCTTTAATTTATGTCTAAAACCTAAAAAACCTTAATAAATAATTAACAATGTATATTTGTCTAGGCAAAGTCATATGGTCCGCCTACTGCAAAAACTATGCCCCATGAATAAATCTTGCAACCATAGTTTTTTTTTAGGAAATAAATTTTAATGCAAAAGACAATAAAATACATGGCCACTAATAAACATTAAAATAAAAATAAAAAATAACTAAACTGAACAAAATCCTCATATTCAATACCAAAGCTCAAATTAAAATTACAACTTCAGCAACAGAATATAAAAGAGGATTTAATTTAACCAAACTGTATCATTCCACTTAAACCATCACAACATGAGTTGTCAAAATTGTACGACCTCTAGGGCCATTTCCATGGCTTCCAAGACCCCATGGTGGCTCCATCATTGGCCATACCCAACATAGAAACTGACCCAAACAAAAAAATATAAAACATGATCATGAACTCTTAGGAAATTTCCCATTCATATATGACAACCCAAAGTTCCACTATGCCTGGAAAAATGCCTATTAAGCATAATATCTTAGTAAGAAATTAAACATACCATGCAAAATATATTGAGAATTAAAAGGATTACTAAACTCTGTCATTTCACTCAAATCACAACTGCCCACCACGTCTAAAATCCTATGTTGTTATTTTATGTTAACTTTTCTTAATTTCAATTATCAAACTTTAATGTTGGATAAGGGTAGAATAGGAAAGAGAAAGAACACAAAAAAAAATTTGATTAAAAAATATTATAAACAAAAAGGAGTGTAATAGCATCTCCAGGAGAGTCTCAAAATTTTAGCCAAATTCAAGCTAAAATAGCTAAAAAGCTATTATAGCAAACACTTAAAAGTTGTTTCCTCCACCTATGTTCTCTATTTTGACAAATCTGAAATATTTTATTATTATTTTCTCTTTCTCTTGCAAATCAAATATATTAAAATAAAAAATAAAAAATGTAGAAACCCAACTCCACCAACCTCTCAAATGTCTTTATCTCTCTCTCCCTTTTTCTCTCTCCTTCTAGCCAAATTCTCTCTCCTCCTTGCTAGATGTAGAGAGCCAAAAGTTGGTTCTCCAAAATAGAGAACCAAGTAGGGAGTTTGTTAGATGAGGATTTTCCTTCTTTTTATCCAAAGTATATAGAGATGAGAGGATAGAGAGTATGTTGGAAATGCTCTAAGTGAAGAAAAGGAGAGTAAGAAAATCAACTCCTATAAATATATATGATTATGAGTATCATAAAATAATAGGGGCATATATCCCCATAGCATACGTTTATTATCAAATACATGGTTGCATAATTTAAAGTTATGGGCTTATTATCCTTTCATTTATTCACTTCCTCTATTGTTCTTTACTAGCTCGTACGTGTTAATATGTTTTTATTTTGTTTTAACTCTTGTTTATATAGAATTATGGATTAAATACATTTTTGGTCATTGAGTTCTACACAAAAAATCAATTCAATTACTGAATTTTTTTAAGGGAGTTTCACTAAAACACCAAAAATAGAAGCTGAAATTATAAAAAAATCCAACACCCAAAACACTTTATAAACACACCCAAAACCCATCATTACACACACTCAAAACCCATTTATAAACACACCCAAAAAACATACAATTGTTGAGTTTGAGGTTGATTTTGGGTGTATTTCTATGTTTAAATAGTGTTTTGGTTTTTTTTTTATAAATATATGTCTAGAATTGGGTTTATTTATAAATTTGTATTTTTTTTTATAGCCAAATTGGTAACTGATAAATTTTTGTAGCCAAATTAGTCATTGTGTTTTCCAAAGTTTACAATTTATACACATTTCATTATCTTTCATTAAGTGTAGTTTTTATTTTTAGTTTTTTAGAAGCATGTTCAATCTTGTTCCTCTATTATATTTTGGTGCAATCAAATTTCTATATTTTGGTGCTCTATATTGAAGCATGAATCAATTAAGTGAAAACTGTATTACGATTTCAGTTGATAAGGAGACGTAATCAAGGTAATAAAGCACCAAAATATATTGATAAGTTTTGTTTCATTTTAATTTGGTTTAGTTTTGTATTTTCCTTAGGAAGAAGATTGAAGGTGATTCCTAAAAAAAAAAAATACAAATAAAAACTGCACTTAAAGGAAGATAACATAGTGTCTATATATTGTAAACTTTAGGAAACATAGTGACCAATTTGACTAAATTTTTTTCTCAGTGACTAAATTGACAAACAAAAGTATTTACCCTAAAACTATTGTTGAATTTGGACTTTTATTTATTATTTTACTTTTTAATTATCTATATTTTAATAAATTATTATTTTACGAATTTATATGTATATATATATATATATTTTATCAACAATATTTGGGGAATATTAAATCTAGCACCTCGAATACGAGGATAAATGTTTGTAACTATGTTGCATTGATACGAATATGAGTACGCTGATATGATACGATATAATACGTTGTTGATACAGCAAATCTCCAAAACTAGAATATGAGTACAACATCGATACAATGATTAAAATAATATATATATAAATTGTAAATATATAAACGTATATTACATATGTAAAATTAGCATTTTGCGTTTTCTTTTCATGGTACCTTGTGTTTTTCTAGGCCATATGAATTCATCAGACATAAAATGGTATAAAACACTTTGTTTAACATCAGCCACCTAACATGCAACTAAAACGGTGAGTATTGTAATTAGGGCACCTAACATCATCTTCTTCACTTAGCCGCCTCTTCTTCGCACAGTAACTGCAACTGAAGATTTGCAGTAGCTGCAAGCGTAAGTTAAGTTATTTTCTTCATTCCTCCTCCTCCTTCTTCTTCTTCTTTTTTGGTTGCTGTCAAAATCATCTCAAAATTTCAAAATATTTTCGCTTTTACCCTTTGACGTATACGGTGCGTATAAATGAAGTATCGAAGCCCTTAGATACGTATTGATACTGTATCAATACGATATCTGATACGCGCATACCTTAAAAAGTACCGTATGGGTGCAACAGAGGCTTTTAACCACTTAAATTACACCCATTTGTGTCTTTAAAATAAAATATCTGTGCTTTTTACGCGTTTCGTTTGTATGATAACTGATGACAAAGTGGGCCACTCCTTCTATTTGATTTCAAGTTCTATTCGTAAATAAAACACACCCCAAATTTACGCATAATTATTTAGATGGTTGCCTTTGGCTCGGTTTTTGAAGTGACTCTCTCAGAAAGAAAGAAAATTCAAAGCGGTAGTACGCAACCAATATAGACTTCGCCGAGACTGACTACCTTCCCAATCACATTTTCGCATTAATTCACAAAACCCAAATATTGCTTCCTATTTCTAATCTCTTCCATTGTCTTCTCCAAAGTCCAAAGGCCATAGTTTCTCTTCACCGGCAACGAGCCAAGAACCTTCCTTTCTTTCTTTCTCTGAGCACCTGAGGTGATTTTCTCTGCTGGGTTTTTTTCAAACTCCTGTCTTTTTATTTTCTGAATGATTTTTTCTGTTACCTTTTGATTTCTTGAAGTTGGGTTTGCCTGAACAAGTCTCTAATTTACATAGATGATGTTTTTTCTTTGTTAAACCTTTCTTAACTCTCCTGTTCACCTGTTTGTTTTGCTTTTGCATTTTGGTTAAACTTTAGTTATGTTAAAGTTGACACCTTTTTAGTAAAAACTGGTTAGATTTGGGTGTCTGAAATCAATTCCTAAATATTTGGATGGAAATGTAACATAACCCCACTAGAGGAAGTCGACGGAGAATTATAGAGTGATAGTGTACTGCCACTTGGCAGAAACAGCTGGTAGTAGGGAACAATTACAAAACGACACCTGGCGTAGCAGCTACTAAGGAAAGAAGCTTTTGTTCACTTCACTCCCACACGTTAACTTACCAACACGTGATCTCCTCGAACTTGTGAACTTTATTTGATTCCCCCAATTTCAATTTTTATTCGTCTTTCTGGTGTCTTTTGGCGTTGGAAGAACGAACGAACCCAACAACAGAGCAAAGCTAGCTTTATCTCATCTTTTGGAGGATCAAATATTGGAGCCGGAATGTGGTTGGGTGTTTCCGTTTTCCACTAAGCCCTAGACACTACTTGGGTCCTCTGCGAGATCCCATCCTTAGTCTTCTTCAAGCTTGAAAATCAAGGCTTCTTTCCATTTCGTAAGCTTTTCTCTTCAGTTTTCCTAGTGGAAGTCAACCCACAACCCACCTCTTTGTCGCTCCTGTGTGCTCAAACTTTTTTTAAAATAATTTTTGGCTTCTTTTCTATCTTGCATTTTGGGTTTAATTCTTTTATGGGTTTTCTTTTTGCAGGTTCCAATTTCTGGGGTATCGGTTTAGCACCTTGCTGCCTTTGTATTACCCTTTCTCTATTATTTATTTCTGGTAATTTTTTGGTTTAAGTTTCTTTAATTTTTAACGAATCTGAATCTTACTGCAATTTTTTGTTTTATCTTTTTGGCATGGATTGCTCCAATTTTGGGGTTTTTGGTTTTGTTTAATATATTTTTAAAAATATGGATGGGTGTTTTGAGTTCTGAGATGGAATGGGTTTGATTTTGGTTTGTTTCTTTTAGCATTCACTGTTAAAATTGGAGTTTTATTTTTCTTGCATTTTCTTCTTGCAATTGATACACGTGGTTTTATTTTTTTTCCTTTTCTTATAACTAATTGTTTTGGAAGCTTAGATTGTGGTATTTGCTATGAACATGTAAGAACTTCTAACCTTGGACAACTGATAGTTTGAAACTTAATTATAATAAAAGGGCAAATCTCTCCTTACATTTATGCTAACTGTCCATATTACTCTTCATTGCTTAAGTGATCATAAGTTTCATTGGTCTTCTTATGTTCAAATATTCAATATTTCAGTATTATAATGATTCATTCGCATGTTCTTCCAATCATCATGGACAAGTTGGCAAGCATGTGTTCAATGATGGGTTTTATTCAGGTGCTTGTATTGAGTTATTTCAGTTCAATTGGTTAGCAGGTTGTACTGAGGCTTATTTGGATCTTCTTCGAAACAAAAAACCAAAGCTTGATTTGGAAGAGATGGGGTACATTGGGGCACATGGTGTGGCTGCTTTGCATAAATACAAGTATAGCGGTGTGGATCACTCGTACACTGCGAAATATGTATTGCAACCCTTTTGGAGTCGTTTTGTTAAAATATTTCCCCTTTGGATGCCGTAAGTTTCTTATTCTTTTATCTTTTATTAATTATGAGAGCTAGAGTAACTTTATTATCTTATTACGTACTGTTCTCTTTGGGTTTAATTGGTTGGTAAGATCATTGTTTTATTAGTGTACTTGTGCATGAGCATGTCTGCTTTTGAATTTTTGTGCTGAAGGTCTGTATGATTAGTTTGTGCTGGGTAAAATCTTGAATTAGGTTATTTGGTAGCCTAAATCTGATACATTTATATTAAGAAAACATCCAAATGGGTGGGATTTGTAGATTGCATGTCTAGTTCTAGATAGAACTACTTATTGTAAAGTTAAAATGCCAAGACGCCAAGAACTTGTCTGTCTATCGCAAATGCAGCTATTAGCTAAGGAGATTGGTTAAGTAGGCGCTTATTTGTTATTTTGAATTTACAAGAATGAATAGTTTTAGTACTTTTCTTGAGATTTGTTTATGTCTCGTTTTTATAACTTGCTTATGATTTAACAGTGCTGGTTTAGGGTTATTTTTCCTGCTGTTACTAACTTTTTCTTTTTCTTTGGTCTATGTGCATGTTTGGGTTTCTGCGTTCTTTTTCAGGCCCAATATGGTATAATGACATTTACTCCCAACTATGTTTAATCATTTTGACACCGTTGCCTATTAATTGATGGTTTTGCTTTATTTGTGGCCAGATAACACTAACTGGATTCATTTTCTTGCTCACATCTGCGCTGCTTGGATTTGTGAGTGAATTTTTCTTATCATCTTTTTAGTTTCCCTTTTTAAAAAAAAAAAAAAAAACTAATATTTTACTTTAACTTACACATTTATTTGTAAATTTTTATGTATGTAACAATATATCCACTGGCTGTTTTGTGTATAATGCGTAAAGTAGAAATGTTGTTATTTAGTAAGCTCCTATTGAATTTGCTTTCTGATTTTTTCCCCAGATATATTCACCAAGATTAGATTCAGCTCCTCCTAGATGGGTTAATTTCGCTCATGGATTGCTACTTTTCTTATATCAGGTTGGCTTAAATACTATTTAAGCCGTGTTGCCTTTGATATATTTTTATTTCGTGGTGCCCCTCTTTACTGTTATGCATTCCTATTTTGTTTTCATTGGATTTTCCCATTTTCAATCACTTGCTTGTTTGACCTTTTCACAAATATCTTAGACCTTTGATGCTGTTGATGGGAAGCAAGCAAGACGGACAAATTCCTCAAGTCCACTGGGGGAACTTTTTGACCATGGTAATGCAACGTTATCATGTGTTTTTCTTCTATCCTATATGTAAAACAAGAGTTGATTATTGATGGATTATATTCTGGGCAATCTCAATGTATTGCAGGTTGTGATGCCCTTGCATGTGCGGTATGTGTCTTCATCTTTTCTGGTGATTTCGTAGCCCTGAAATTCAAATGATTTTTTAATGTTCCGTATGTGTTTATATAGTTTGAAGGATTGGCTTTTGGGAGTACTGCGATGTGTGGAAGAACTACCTTCTGGTTTTGGGTGATTTCAGCTGTTCCTTTTTATTGTGCAACATGGGAGTCGTGAGTTGCCCAACCTAGTTTGATTTGTTATTAGTCATTATGTATGTCTGACCTTTATTCTGCCCCCTCCCTCCCTCCTTCCCTCCAAAAGAACAATCCATAATATGTACAAGGCTGTATATTTTGGACTCTGAAGTTATAATGTTTCTGAAATTTTCCACTTTATAATTGGGGAGTGTTGATTCACAATGCTTGCATAGAGGGTTGTCTACTCTATGACCCTGCATAGAATACTTTATATGAAACTTGAATGTTTTGTTAGCAGCACTGATATTTTACTTGATTGATCCAGTTACTTTACCAATACCCTGATCCTTCCTGCCGTTAATGGGCCAACAGAAGGTCTAATGCTGATATATTTCGCCCATTTTTTCACAGCTATTGTTGGTAAGCTCGTAATCTCCTTTTCTGCTATTCTTTGTATGTAGAGCTTGAAAGTTTATTTTTATACTGATACACTAATTTTTTTTTTCTTTTGCTTGGGTTTTACTTTTTCTTTTCTCTAATTACATTTAAATTGATTTGAAATTGCATAACTTTTTCAGGTTCTGAGTGGTGGGCTCAGCCATTTGGAAAGTCTCTGCCTTTTCTTAGTTGGGTCCCATTTATTCATGGTAAGGCTATGCCTATTTTAGTTGAGCCTACAAATTCTATTTGGCATTGAATCCATGTACAGAATCTACATTTTGCGAGACTTGATTGCGTGCTTTGATTTAAATACCCTTTTAAGAATACTTGGTAGTTGGCACACCTTCCATTACCTGACTGATATTTTATATTGTTTTATTTATCCCAATGAGTTACTATCGAGTTGTAAGTGTTGGTCGCTGCTGCCTCTTGTTCACTTTATATGCAAGCTAATATAATAAGCCTGCTAGACAATTTGCTTATTTATTTCCAATACATCTTTATATATAGCTCAAAGTCTCTTTAACATTTATGCATTCTTACTTACTTGATTTAATCAATTTCGGAACACTACTCTTCCTTCTGCCGCTTCATGAGAAATTCCTACTTCCATTGCAATTGGTCTGAATTTAATTCCTTTCTGTTATTGACTTCAGAAATTACAACATACAAAGCTGTGTTGTTTCTAATGGTAGCTTTTGCTGTTATCCCAACGCTCACATTTAAGTATGTAATTCCTT